>NW_022631008.1:23650737-24250737 GCF_010015895.1 Lontra canadensis
AAAAAAAAGCCTCTGCCTTCGGCTCAGGTCATGATCTCAGGGTCCTGGGATTGAGCCCCACATTGGGCTCTCTGCTCAGCGGGGAGCCTGCCTCTCCCTCTCTCTCTGCCTGCCTCTCTGCCTACTTGTGATCTCTGTCTGTCAAATAAATAAATAAAATCTTTGAAAAAAAAAAAAAAAGAGTCAGACACTTAAATGGCTGAGCCATCCAGGTACCCCTGTTAAGTATTCTTTTAAGAAAGCAGGAGATTGGAGCAGCTGGGTGGCTCAGTTGGTTGCCTGTCTGCCTTGGGCTCAGGTCATGACCCCTAAGTCCTGGGATCCAGCCCTGCAGCGGTTCCTTGCTCAGCAGGGAGTCCACTTTGCCTTCCTCCCCTCCACCCACTCTCTCTCAGTCAGCTCTCTCTCTCGCTCTCAAATAAATAAATTTTTTTAAAAAAATAGTCCATTCGGAGGGAAGGAAGGAAGGGAGGGAGGGAGGGAAAGAAGGAGGGAGGAAGGAAGGAAGGAAAGAAGGAAGGAAGGAACGGCAAGCATCATAAACCCAAATCAGGAACAGGGTTACCAGGATCACAACATGGCTGAACTCCATGGGAGCCACATCTGCCGCAGGTCATGAGCATGATGCAGCTAGTGAGTTCTTGGGAGTTCTGGTGGTACCTGGTTTACCTTCACTGGGAAGACAGGTGAATGGAAAAGGCAACTACACAGAAAAGTGGGCAAGGGTATAAACTGGCAAATTAAAGAAGAGAAAATCTGACCAAGACTATACAAAAAGATACTCAATCTCACTACCAATCAGGGAAAGTTTACGAGTTAAAACTAGGTGTCATTTTCCATCCATATAACTGACAATATTTTAAAAATCTGATGATATGAACTATTGAGAATGGGGTGGGGGTGGAATATGGCCTTCCTGAGCCTGTACAAATGTAAATTAGGCCATTTTTAGTACGATTGAGGAAAAACATACTTACGCTAGGTCCCAGGAGAATCCTATTCTAAGTAAACACCCTGGAAACACTTTCAAACACATCGATACCCCATAAGTGCCCATCACTGCAATGTTTGACAAAACCTAACTGTTCATTAGGAAAAGAAGAAATAAACTGGGAATAATTTATATATTAATTGCATGAAGAAGCCTGATTGAATGTATAAACGTGGGAAGAATCTCAAAAATAAAGTGAAGTGAAAAAAGTATCACATTATTTCTATTCAATTTTTAAAATTAAATTATCTCATATATCTCATTAATGTGAGAGACCTAGAACTTGTTACTTGTTTGTATGTAGGCAGGAATGATCTAGAAGAGTGAGAAAGATTGATGATTCAGGAAAGAGCAAAGTCAAAAGAATAAGTTCCTTGAGAAAGTGAGAGGAAATGGGATGCAAAGTGGAGGGATGGGGCCTTGTAATGTTCTTTAAAAACTTTTGGTGATTAGCTAACCTTGAGGTGTGGGATAAGTAAGGGGAGGCAGTGGAAAGGAACTTCCTTCTCCAGGTAATTTTTCTCCACTTAAACAAAGAATAAGCAGTAAATAAGTTGTAAGAGGACATACAAAATAAAATCCAGCCTGTACATCAGGGAAATACGAATCAAAACCACAGTGAGATATCACCTCATACCAGTCAAAATGGCTAAAATTAACAAGTCAGGAAATGACAGATGCTGGCGAGGATGCGGAGAAAGGGGAACCCTCCTACACTGTTGGTGGGAATGCAAGCTGGTGCAGCCGCTCTGGGAAACAGCATGGAGGTTCCTCAAAAAGTTGAAAATAGAACTACCCTACGACCCAGCAATTACACTACTGGGTATTTCGCCGAAAGATACAAACGTAGTGATCTGAAGGGACACATGCACCCTAATGTTTGTAGCAGCAATGTCTACAATAGCCAAACTATGGAAAGAACCTAGATGTCCATCAACAGATGAATGGATAAAGAAGATGTGGTATATATATACAATGGAATACTATGCAGCCATCAAAAACAATGAAATTTTGCCATTTGTGATGACGTGGATAGAACTAGAGGGTATTATGCTTAGCGAAATAAGTCAATCAGAGAAAGACAACTATCATATGATCTCCCTGATATGAGGGAGTGGAGATGCAATGTGGGGGGTTTGGGGGGTAGAAAAGAATAAATGAAACATGATGGGATCAGGAGGGAGACAAACCATAAGAGACTCTTAATCTCACAAAATAAGCTGAGGGGGGCCAGGAGGAGGGGGATAGGGAGAGGGTGGTGGGGTTATGGACACTGGGGAGTGTATGTGCTATGGTGAGTGCTGTGAAGTGTGTAAACCTGGCGATTCACAGACCTGTACCCCTGGGGCTAATAATACATTATATGTTTATTTAAAAAAAAAAAATTTTTTAAGTAAACTAAAAAAAAATCCAGCCTGTAACAATCTTGAGAGCACTAACAGCAAAGCCACTCCTCCTTTATTAAAAGAAAAAATAACTATAGGGGTGCCTGGGTGGCTCAGTGGGTTAAGCGTCTGCCTTAAGCGGCTCAGGTCATTATCCCAGGGTTCTGGGATTGAGCCCCACATTGGGCTCCCTGCTCAGTGGAGAGCCTGCTTTACCCTGTCTTTCTGCCTGCTGCTCTGCCTACTTGTGCTCTCTCTGTGTCAAATAAATAAATAAAATCTTAAAAAAAAAAAAAAACAACTTTAAATTTACTTACAGGCCCCAACCAAACGCATGATCTGCTTTACTCATCTCTTTATGTAAGAGTAAGTATTTGAGGGGCGCCTGGGTGGCTCAGTGGGTTAAAGCCTCTGCCTTCAGCTCGGGTCATGATCCCAGGGTCTTGGGATCGAGCCCCACATCAGGCTCTCTGCTTAGCAGGAAGCCTGCTTCCTCCTCTCTCTCTCTCTGCCTGCCTCTCTGCCTACTTGTGATCTCTGTCTGCCAAATAAATAAAAAATAAATAAAATCTTAAAAAAAAAAAAAAAAAGAGTAAGTATTTGAGCTAAATTAAAATTCTCATCTTGTGATCTGAAGTGGCATAGCCCTGTCGGCTGAAATGGAAATTTGGTCCACTAGGTGGTCTGAATTTGTGAAAACTACAACCCCCAAAACATACAAAAGCAGGAGCTCCTGCTCAGGGGAGAAAAGAACGGGATGTTTCTTTCTTTCCTATTTTTTTTTAAGTAGGCTCCACACCCAACATGGGGCTTGAACTCATGATCCTGAGATGAAGAGTCGCATGCCCCACCAACTGAGCCAGCCAGGCACCCAAGAATGTTTCTGCAGGAAAAATTACAAATCACAAATGTATACTCCCAACCCCACATACTACTTGTTAATCTCCCAGCAGTTTTTAATATTAATTAGCATTTTAAGTTAAAAACTAACTCAATTCATATAATGAAATATTTCTTTTTTTAAAGGCCAGTGACCAAGCTGGGTCTATGTAACCCATTATCACTGTATTCTTTTATCTCCTCCTGTAATCACACGTGATCATACAGTAATTTTGTTGGTTAAAAATAATACTGATAAACCCCTATTACTGGCAGATTTAACAATTTATCTGTAACCTTCTACAAATGACTTAAACTAGTAAATGCAACTGTATATCACCCAAAATGTCAACAGTATAAAGTGAGTTGACAGTTGTATGAAGTTGTATCATTTCAACATTTGAAACAATTTGTAACTGCTTTCTTATTGTTCAAATGCAAACAAATAGCCACTATGTGTAGCAAAGAGGAAGCAGCAGAAAATAAAAGTGCAGAAAACTTGGGAACTAGTGAGGACGGGAAAGAGAAGGGAAGATGCTCTGAAAACAGGCTATTTTAAAAATTTAACAGAGCACATATCTGTTATTAATAAACATATTATTTATTAACACATTAATAACACATTATAACACATTAAGGTGGGGGCATCTGGGTGGCTCAGTGGGTTAAAGCCTCTGCCTTCGGCTCAGGTCATGATCCCAGAGTTCTGGGATGGAGCCCCACATCGGGCTTTCTGCTCAGTAGGGAGTCTGCTTCCTCCTCTCTCTCTGCCTGCCTCTCTGCCTACTTGTGATCTCTGTCTGTCAAATAAATAAATGTAATTTTTTTTTTTTTTTTTTTTTTTTTTTACATTTTACTTATTTATCTGACAGAGAGAGATCCCAAGTAGGCAGAGAGGCAGGCAGAGAGAGAGGAGGAAGCAGGCTCTCCACGGAGCAGAGAGCCCGATGCGGGGCTCGATCCCGGAATGCTGGGATCATGACCCGAGCCGAAGGCAGAAGCCCTAACCCACTGAGCCACCCAGGCGCCCCTAAATAAATAAAAAATAAATTTAAAAAATAAAGATTAATGTGGATATGTGTCAAACAGGTTGTCCCCTTGAAGTACTTTCTTTGGTTTCTGGTTCATCTTCTTACGTTGCCAAAGGGCTATTTCCACAAGGTCCGTGGCTAAGCAGTCTTTGCAGACTTTTTATCTGGCCATCTAATCAGCTACTGCAGGACAGTTATGACCCAGTCACCTCCTGAATCACTTTATTCTAGAAAAGATGTTGTGAACTTACCTTATTTTATTAGTAAGTTCTGGCGGGTATGTACATTTTTCTGGAGACAACGTTATAACTCTCAAAGATGTTCAAAAGGGTCTGTGACCCCAGAAAATCCAAGGACACTGCATGAAGACAAATTCTCTTCAACCACGTGGAAACCCGTGGCACTGGCTTCCGGGCTCCATTCGGCCCCGGCCTGCCCTCCGCGCAGTCCTCCGAAGCGCGATCTCCAGCAGGGGTCGCTGCGTTGCCGCCGCCGCGCCCATGAGCCCCTCCCGGCCCGCTCTCTCCGCGGCGGCGCCGACGGAAGGGGCGGGGCGGGGAAGGGCGGGGCCTGGAGGCCCGGGTGCGCCAGGCCGCGGGGAGGGATCGAGGGAGGGAGGAGCGGTCCCGGAGTGCTAGTAACTGCGCCCCTGTCGGGCATGTTGTGACCCCGGCTGGATCCCACTCTGTTGCTTCCCGGCGCTCACTCGTGAAGTAAGGCGCGACCAGCGCCTCTGCCCCGCCTGTGCTCCTGCCAGGACTCCGCGTGAATCTCCCGCGTCTTGCCCCGGCCCGGCCAGCCTCGGGACGCCCTGTGGACCCGGGGGCTGCGGGAGCCGTGGGGATCCGGTGCGCCGCGGCTGTCCGCGCTTGGGCCCGGCCGCTACTGCAGGCTCCAAACGCAGACCTAGAGCTTGAGGACGCAGGTGTCCAGTTTCCTTTGACCTTGAAGACCCGGGAAGGTGCGCAGCCCGCGGGGGTGGGAAGTATGTCGGGGCAGCCTCCCCAGTTTCCGCGGTCAACCTGAGAGGTCTCCAGAAGGGACGCTTTTCGGTGGCAGTAGGCTGCAAAGCAGTTAGACCGGGTTCTTAATCGAGCAGTGAACAGGCTCGCGAACGTGGAGCGATTCCCAGTGTCCCGCAGGTCAAGGGCAGCGTTGCCTCTGTTCCAGACGTTGCTTTGCTTACGGCTTCGGCTCGTTCACGATCTTATCTACCCTGAAGATCTGACCACAGACCTCCGGGCTTCCTGCCGTTTTCCTCTCCACTACTCAGTCCACACCATTGGCAAAGAACTCTTAAAATAACACTTCTGTCAGGTCACTTCCCCGCTTAAGATCTTTCTATGATTCACATGCTCTCTGGGTCAGGTCCAAACTTTGATAGGTACGGCCTTTGGAGAGCTAGCCTTTTGCTCTTCAATCCAGCTCCAGCATTGTGGGATCTTTTCTGGATTCATTTTCATGCTTCATTTCTGTTGATCTACTTTCATTCCAGTGGTTAATTAAGCACTTAACCGTGTGCGACACTGTTGTAGGCCGTTGGGATTCAGCAGAGGAAAACAAATACGGATGAAGATTTCTATGCTTGAGGAGTTTATATTCTATTAGGGGAAACAGTCCAAAAAAGAGAAACCCGGTAAATTGATCGGTGAGAAGTGCTATGGAGGGAAAAAATAGGGCAGAGTAAGGGGAAAGTAAGAGGGCAAGATGTTTATTAAATAAAATTGGAATGAATGGACAGCATTGAGGTGATATTTGAGGAAAGAGTTGAAGAAAATGAGTTAGGTATGCAGTTGTCTGGGGTAAGAGATTTCTGGGTGCAGCTGGGGCAAAGACCTTACCCAGAAATGTTCCTGTTGCATGTGAAGAGCATCAGAAAAACCAGTGAGGCTGGACCTGAGAGACCAGAGGTTGAGAGTGGCAAGAGATTGGAGAATGGGGGGGACCAAATCCCATAGAGCCTGTAACCTTTTCTCACTGCTTTTGTAGGAGTGATACAGTATAAATTACTTCTTGAAAGAATCATGGCTCTGTGGAAAATGGACCCTGTGGAAAATGGCCTTTATAGTATTGCTGTCATCATCTGCCATGATGGCTTAATCTGTGGAAGTGGTGAGAAGTGACGGATGCTGGACATGTTTTGAAGATACAGCCAACGTAATTTCCTGACATTGGATATGGGTGTGAGGGAGGGTCAGGAATGACTGGAAACTTCTGTTCTCAGCACCTACAGGAGCAGAGTTATCATTCACTGAGATGGGGAAGGCTACAGGTGGAACAGATTTAGGATTGGGGACATGTCGGGAGTTTGTTTTTGGACCAATAAAGCTTGAGGTACCTGTTACACACCCAAGTGGAGAAGTCAGGCATTTGGATATTGTGTCTGGGGTCACCAAGACTGCCCCTAGGTTCACTGATTGACTGGGAAGATTCAACAGGACTTGGCTGTGGCTGGTGGCTTTATCACAGCAAAAAGATACACAGCATAGTCAGCAAAGGGAGAAGACTCATAGGACCAAGAGTGCAGGAAACTAGGTGGTCTTCCAAGAATCGTCTCCCAGACTCAAAAAGGATACGCTTAAGTCCCCAGCAACAGATTGTGACAACATGTGTGAAATTGGTCTATCAGGGATGCTCTTTAGAGCTTCTGCCCAGGTGTTGATTGCCTTTAGTCACATGGGCACTGTCTGCCTGGCATGTACCAAAATTCAAGACTCCCAGAAGGAAAGCAGGTACTCAGCATAAGAAACTGTACAAACAGTTTAGACCCAGCGAGCGACTCCTGTCAGTTCTGAGAATGCTGAGAATCCAGAAATCCAGGTTTCTAGAGGCCCACCTTGCAAGCAGGCCTTTCTAAGGATAGACTCAAGCCTGCTGTATTAACTCATGCACAGATACACATGTCTGGAACTTGGGAGAAACACCTGGAATGGGGATTATAGCTTGGGGAGTAGTTGGCATATAGGAAGTGTTTAAAGCCATGGAAGTGTTTGGTGTCTTGAGAAGCATTTGTCAGAGCTGACAGAACTGAGCTAGATAACGTGAATGTAGAAGAGAAGCAGGCCAAAACCTGAGCCCTGGGGCCCACCAACATTAAGACGCCTGGGAGAAGGGAAGAAACAGCAGGTAAAGTGGGAGGAAAACCAGAAGCAAGGTGTCCTGGAAGCCAAGTGAAGAGGAGGGGAGCGGTCTGTTGTCTCAGATGGCTGCGGCAAAGTCAAAGGAGACGAGGTCTAACATGACCTTTTGGGCTTAGAAAATGAGAGGGATTAAGAAGAGTGTAGACAACTGTTTCTGGGGAGTTTTCTTGTAAAGAGGAACTAGAAAAATTGTAGCTGGGGGTTAGTGGGATTAAGAGAAAGTTGGTTGGTTATTCAGTGAGAGAAATAACAGCATGCTAATGAGAGTGGTCCGTTAGAAAGTAAAAAATAAAACAGTTGTAACTTGCTGTTTCCCCAGTGTTCTGTTTCAGGCCTCCTTTGCCATGAGAATTCTTCTCTGGCATCTCCGCTCTGAGCTTTAGCCTCTGCAGGATCCAGTCTCCTCTGGACCTGGGTTTTCACTCAAGTTCTCTGACCGCCAGTTGACTTAACCACATTCCAGTTGAATAGCCGTTCCTTGAGGACAAGGACTGTATGCTTTATGTGCAGGCCTAGTCTAGTGGGTATCTGGCATATGCAGGCAAAAATTAGGTTAGCGTGTTTTCTCAATCTTATGTTCCTAATGTGCCAGTGTTTGCCAGAGCGAAGCAGATCACAAAGAGGGAGTAGATAATCAACACAAAGGTAATGCTTGGCTAGACATTTTGGTTATGTTGTTTTTCTATGCGAGTATGATTTTAAATAGTCACTTTGTGCTAGTAAAAGTTTCCTAGTGTAGGTAAATATAATGTATTTGTGATATATTAAAAAAGCAGCGTCATATCCAGGCATTCTTCATAAAAGATGACAGTGTGGTATAATGGCAGAACTTTGGGAGGGAAATGTGGGATTCCAGAGACTGACAGACAAGACTTCCCTCCCCCAGGATGTCTCCTCTTAGGATTTCTTCTAAGTTGGGGCAGTAATTCTTCCCACTCCTCTGCTCCTGAAACTATCCATTCTCTCTGGCATTGCACTTGGTGAAAGTTGGTTTTTGTTAAAGAGAAATGAGACATCTATTTCATGGAGTAGCAGAAAGAACAGTGGGCTTGGAGTCAGAAGACTGACTGACAGTTCAGCATGGTGGTAAAGAGCCTTGACTTACCCACAGAGCCTGGGTTTGAATCCACTTAGTATGTTTTTTTTAATATTTTATTTATTTGACAGATCACAAGTAGCCAGAGAGGCAGGCAGAGAGAGAGGGGGTGGGGGGGGGAGCAGGCTCCCTGCTGAGAAGAGAGCCCGATGGGGGGCTTGATCCCAGGACCCTGGGATCATGACCTGAGCCGAAGGCAGAGGCTTAACCCACTGAGCCATCCAGACACCCCAAATCCACTTAGTATTTGTGTGATCCTGTCACTGAGATGGGCTGTTAGGAAGGAATAAATGAATTAATAGGTAGAGCGGGGATTGACCCATAGTAAACAATGATCGTTAAGAAGACTTGTCATTGGAATCCTGGCTGTACTGGTTACTGGCTGTATGAACTAGCAGATTGTTAAATTGCTCCAAGTCTCATTTGTGATCATCTGTAAAATGAGGGCCCTGTGTAAAGTGATCCCAGAGAGGCTGCCATTTTCATCTCTGCCCACACATGCAGCCCTGGGCGTATTGTTCATTGTGGGGAACTTGCAGCCAGGTTCTCAGCTCATGGGCATGTATACAGCCTTTGGTATCACACCTGATAGCAAAATAGGCTTCGCTGAAGTCACTTAGGCCAGTGTTTTCAAACTTTTTTTTTACTATTATCTTTACTAAATACATTTTCCATTATGACCCAGTATGTGTGTAGGTATACTTACATATGTGTATATGTATTATAATGAAAGTTTCATAAAGGTAGTATTTACTCTGGGGCACCTGAGTGGCTCAGTGGGTTAAAGCCTCTGCCTTCAGCTCAGGTCATGGTCTCAGGGTCCTGGGATCGAGCCCCGTATCAGGCTCTCTGCTCATCGGGGAGCCTGCTTCCGCCCCCCCTCTGCCCCAACCTGCCTCTCTGCCTACTTCTGATCTCTGTCTGTCAAATAAATAAAATCTTCAAAAAAAAAAAAAAAAAGTATTTACTCTTACCGTATGTGATATACTGTAATCTACACATTTCAGTTTTAATTCTTTTAAAAAAAGATTCTTTTTTAATTTAGTTGTTCGACGGAGAGCAAGAGAGAAAGCATGGGAGAGCACAAGCACAGGGAGAGGGAGAAGCAGGCTCCTCGCTGAGCAGGGAGCATGACACCAGGTTTCAGGGAGCGATTCCAGGACCCCAAGATCATGACCTGAGCTGAAGGCACATGCTTCACTGACTGAGCCCCCCAGCATTCCCAGTTTTGGTTCTTGAAAAGTAAAAATTTTATAATGGCTCATGACCCACAGTTTGAAAAAGATAAGCAAATTATCATCATTAATGCCCATCTTTATCTTTTGTATTATAAGAGCATCGTACTAACCAGACATTTCTGAGGTTGATAGTAGAGAGCTCTGGCCACTTAGGGTTAACCTTCTTGTGTGTTTCGGATGGGCAGAAAGGTATGAAAGGCTCGCCCCATGAGAGAATTACTTTTCTTAAAACTACACTGTGAAGAATATATGTTAAAATTTTAACAGCTGTTGTCATAGAGTGAATATGGATGGTTTGAGTTTTCTTTTATTCTTTTCAAATTATCTACCTGAAAATATGTTTCACATAATAATCATTAAAATCTTCTTTCTCTTAAATTATGGTAATAAGAGTAGCAATTTCAACTTAAAAAAAAAAATCTTTACTTGGCAAAAAGTCCACCATTAGGTAACTTTTTCTTTTTCCTTTTTTTTTTTTTAAGGTTTTAAGTAATGTCTGCACCCAGTGTGGGGCTCAAACCCATTACCAGAGGTCAAGAGTCATATACTGTACCAACTGAGCCAGCCAGGAACTCCTTAATTTTTGATTGTAGTGATCCATGAAATACAAATTCTAGAAACTACTGAAATACACTGTTTTCTTTCTTTATCCCTGTTTCTATAAAATTTAAGGGTTTTTTTCTATGCATAGTTATTATTCGTTCTCTATTAAGTTAGATAGAATATGTATAAGAATGATTTGTCTCAATATTTCTCTTTAAGGTGCTTCCAATAGTTTCCACTCAGTATTTTAGAGCACTTGTGGACTTTATAACATTTAGAAATTATTTTAAATTCTAGTTCTGGGGGCGCCTGGGTGGCTCAGTGGGTTAAGCCTCTGCCTTTGGCCCGCCCAGGTCATGATCTCAGGGTCCTGGGATGGAGCCCTGCATCAGGCTCTCTGCTTGGTGGGGAGCCTACTTCCCCGCCCCCCGCCTGCCTCTCTGCATACTTGTGCTCTCTCTCTCTCTCTCTCTGTGTCAAATAAATAAATAAAATCTTTAAAAAATATATATAACTTGGAAATAGCTATGTGCTTTTGAGTGGGCTTATAGGTAATTGGCTGTTGTAGACTTTGTGATGAAAGGAGGAAGGAAAAATCTTTAAAACCATCATCAAGGAAATCTGTCTGAAGGTATAGCCTTGTCACCGTGAAAGTCATTCACAGACTTAAGGTTTGAGGATATGGACCATATGGCAGCCCTTCTCATATTACTGAATTACGGCCTCTAAAGCCATATTGAGGTACTTGGGAGAGGTTGCTACCATCATAAGGTGGTTTCTTTGAGGTAACTTAGGAATTGGCTGCTCTCTGGCGTGTCAGCACCTTAGTGCCTCAGGGTCTCTTGGCGCCTTCCTTTTCTACTTGCCAATGCCTCAAACAGTAGGAGAAAGATGGAAAAGAAGGTAAAAGGTAACTGTCCAGTCTGCTCCTTGCTAGCTCTGATTTGCTGGGGTTGGGGGTTGAAATAAAGTCTAGAGATTCACTCTGGGTTTTATAAAGTCATGACTTGGTGTCCTTCCTTGACAAAGTCAGTATTGTAAGGATGTGACGTATGTCAGCAAATAGTCTTTCTCTACATGAGATTTTTGATTTTAAGGTTTTATTTATTTGAGAGAGAAAGAGAGCAAGAATGAGGCAGGGAGGGTCAGAGGGAGAAGCAGACACCCTGCTGAGCAGGGACCCCCCCCCCCAATGCACAACTCCCATCATGACCTGAGCTGAAGGCAGTCCCTTACCCAACTGAGCCACCCAAGTGCCTGAGATCATTTTCTTAAAACCCTTGAGAAGAAGCGTTAATATTTTTCAGTAGTAATCCGTATCCAAGCCAATTTGGCAGATGGAGAAGAGGAGAACCGGTGTGTTCACACATCTCAGTATCTAGTTCCACCCTCCTGAGAAAGGCACAGCTAGACGACTCACCATGGAAAAGCGCGTGGCCCTGGCTACGTACAGACCAATGTGGTCTTTTGTAGGGGAGAACAAGTACAGTACTCATACGGAGTGTTTGTGGTGTGCATGGTTATGTCGCAAGAATGCCAGGACACTGCACTTGTAACATACAACTGAATTATTGTCTGTTGCAGGTTATACGCGCCATGGCTATGACGGGTGTCAGATTCCCTGCCAGAGTTCTGAGAAAGCCAGATGCCTGGATTGGACTGTGGGGCGCGCTGCAAGGGACACCTTCATCGAAACTCTGTGCTTCCTGGAATCGATACTTCTATTTTTCTAGTACCCAGTTAAACACATCAAATTGTAAAATGTTCTTCCATAACATTTTCTCGCTGAGACTCCCAGGCCTTGTAGTATCTCCAGAATGTATTTTCCCCTTTTCCATAAGACTTAAGAGTAATATAAGCTCTAAGAAGTCCACCAAGAAGACTCTGCAGAAGGCCGAGGATGACGAGGACTCTGAGGAAGAGAGTGACCGTGAGATGAGTGAGCAAGAAGAGGGGCTCGAAGAAGACCCCAGTGTGGTCAAAGACTACAAAGACCTGGAGAAAGTGGTGCAGTCTTTTCGGTACGATGTCATCCTAAAGACAGGCCTAGATGTCGGGAGAAAGTAAGTCTGACGTGCGTTTTATTATAAAATGCTTTGTCGTCTTGTCATTTTAATGTAGTAGTTCCATCACTCAGCCCGTCTGTGGTGAGGGGAGCCACAGATACGGGAGGACCTTCCAGTCACCTGTTGCAGTTGTTTCCTGCTACAGACGAGAACCCTGACTCCAGCAGCAAGGCAGGGCACCGCCGCACATCTCCCGTGCCGTATTTCCCTGATTCTAAGATACAGTCGACTCTTAAGATGAGCTGTCGATTTCATACCAGCGTTTTGAGGAAAGTCATGACCACGTTAGAGTATATAGCAAGAGGAAACCACGCCTGGGTTTCACAAATGCCACAGGGTAAGAAGGTACCTTTTAGAAACAACAGAAGCCGTGTCATGCGGTCAAGAACGCAGGCTGTGTAACTAGACCCTTCGTGCTCTGTGTGAGCCTGGGCGAGTTCCTTGAATTCCCTAAGCTTCGGTTTTCTCATCTGTAGGATGTAAAGTAGCACCTACTTTAGAAGTTGGTGCTTCTCCACCTATAGCGTCTTAGTGGATGGAACTAGAGGGTCTCATGCTAAGTGAAATAAGAGAAAGACAAATGCCGTATGATTTCCCTTGTAGGTGGAATTTAAGAAACAGAACAGATGAACGTAGGGGAAGGGAAGGAAAGATAGGACAAAAACGAGACAAACCATGAGAGAGACTTAACTCTAGGAAACAAACCGAGGGGTGCTGCGGTGGGGAGGGGGTAACTGGGTGATGGGCATTAAGAAGGGCACGTGATGGGATGAACACTGGGTGTTATTGCAACTGACGAACCCCTGAACTCTACTCTGAAAGTAAGAATGTGCTGTGTATTAAATTGAATTTAAATTAAAAAAAAATAACAGAGCAGTGCCTGACACATAGTAGGTACTCATTGTATGTTAGCTGTTACGAAGAAAATTCTGTGTGTTCATATGTAGTGCACAGAGATGTTAAGTGGAACTTTCAGGATCTCTTTAGTATTGTTCTCTCTGCTAGAATAATTACATAAGAATAGTGACCCTCATTGTGCATTCATTCGTTTAGCAATCATTGTGTGCATACTGCATGCAAGATAAGAACCATGGTATGGATAATATGTTCAGATTTCCATGTGCAATTTATACCTTTATGACCTAATTTCATGGTGTAGTCTAATTTTTTAATCCATGACACTTAAGGACTCATAAAGATGACTGAGCCCATAGGCCTCCTCGTGGGGATTTTGAATATTCTCTAAAATCTGGCCAGCTTGTAAGGGGGGGCTCTCTCTCCCCCAGAGAAGTAGCCGCTGCTGTTACAAGCAGAACCCCAGATGTTAACCACCTGGAGTCCGAGCGGCAAGAGAAGAGCTCAGTGATTTCTGTCCTCGCTCTCTCCTGGTCCCGATGCCTTAGTGACTGAGTGGAGAGATCGGCGGCTGCGGGATTGGAGTTTCCCCACCTCAGTGCAGACTCGCAGATTTGCTAATGGCCTCACCATACGTGTGGTGCCTGTTCTTTTCCTCAGATCCTGGAGCCCTTTGGTGGTCATGAACCCTGGGAGCTCCCGCTTTGCAGGCGGCTGCTGCAGGAGTCGGGGCGGGGGTACCCCAAGCCCTCCCAGAGCTTACCTGCCCAGTGATGTCCGCGCGTCTCTGCCGCAGTTTGGCGTCTGTTCAGAAGGGCCCCTGGGTCTCGCTGTTTGAGATAAACATGGGGGCATTTGACTCCCCCTTTCCCAGCAGCCAGAATGGAGGCTTTGTGGAGAGGCTGGTCACTGTCAGAATGAGCCTTAATGGCAGCTGTTTTTTGTTTTTTTTTAGACCTATGTAATTGTTTTGGATGTATTTCTATTTCAAAGCATTTTTTTTTCTTTTTTTTTTCTTTTTTTAGCAAAGTGGAAGATGCATTCTACAAAGGTGAGCTCAGGCTGAATGGGGAGAAATTGTGGAAGAAAAGCAGAACGGTGAGCTATTCTGACAGCAGATATTTTTGTCTCTTTCTCTGCCAGTACTCAGTGCCACCCCGACTTCCCCTCAGGGGGCATCAGTGACCCCTTGTGTGTGTCTGTGTTGCATGCTCTGTGACTCCCCAGAGGCCTGGTCAAGCTAGTGAGAATCACCTGCCAACTTGGTGACACAGACCACTTGCTCTTCTGCAGCCTTGATGTCCTTAAGAGAAAACTTTCCTTTTTTCCTTAAAATTTTAAGACGGACCACTATCACAATTCGCAAAGATCCGTTAACTGAGTCATTAGTCCCATGAAAAGCTAATAATGAGACTGAGAAGAGTTGATTGCGTAGCGATCCCGGTGGACTGCTGTTAGCTGAGTGGGTGTGTGATTCTGGTCAGTTCGGCGGTACCAGCGACACTTGCCACATGCCCTGCTCTGCGCGCAGAGCAGCCATTAGAAAAGACACTTCCCATTTTCTAACAGGTCCATAGCAATACTGTCGTTAAGTGAAAGAAATCAGGTATAAGAAAATGTATTTCCAGCATCCAGTGTTGTTATAAATCATACACACACACACACACACACACACACATACATACGTGTGTATAAATTGTGTATTGTAGAAATAAGTTGCATGTATACATACATCTGGAATTCGTAATACTAGTATTTATCTTTGGGCCATTATGGGTTATATTTTCTTCTTTCTATTTTCTGAATTTTTTATAAGTACAGATCACTTTCATAATTGGAAAAATAGTAATGATAGTAAAAGTAAATGAAGCACAATAAAAAGGTGTATGACAGAGACTGTTTAAAAAAAGTTTGGAAGGGGAATGCCCGGTGGCTCAGGTGGTTAAGCATCTGCCTTTGGCTTAGGTCATGATCCCAGCGTCCTGGGATCAGGGGGCTGCAGGATCAGCAGGAAGCCGGCTTTTCCCTCTCCCTCCTCTACTCCCCCTTCCTCATGCACACTCTCTGTGTCTCTCCATCTCAAATGAGTAAATAAAAATCTTTAAAAAAAAAAAGCTTGGAAGACACAGACAGACGAGGCATCAGCAGACATAATCTCACTCTTAGTGTCTAGAGAACAAATGTTCCCGGGAAGTCAGACACACTTTTGTAGGTGGCTTCGAAGCTTGTTTCATGTTTCACAACTCCCCTGGGGATGGGGGCTTGAGCTACATCCTTTTGCTCTGGGGCAGGAGAGGGTGTGAGCTGTTGGCCAGGCGCTACAGACGTGCCTCTGGAGATCAGGCTCCTCTTCTCCCATAATTGCTTTTGCCTGCTTGTAGCCCTGCCCCCTCTCCTCAGCCGCAGTGTTTCTAAGACAGGACCTGCTCTGGGTGCGCCACGCCTCTGTGCCAGGGCCTCATTTACAAACGCCACAAGTCCATCCACCCCCCCCCTGCTTTGAGACATTGTTAACTACAGTCTAATTGCTGCTGCTGCATTCTGCCTTGGGTGTTCTCTTGTCTCGGCTGCCTTCCAGATTTCTCCTGAGGGTCAGCAGAGGAAGGGGCCAATGTTAACACTCGACTGCCTTGTTACTAGGAGGCCTGTAGCCATAGTAACTGCAGCTAAGGGGAGATTTGAAATGTAGATATTTGGAACAGCCCTTAATCCCAACCAGTGTTGCTTTGTGTCTGCTGTGCTGTCTCCCGCATGAAGGAGGACAGGCCCTTGTAGGGAATAAAGGACACCTCCCTTCCAAGGCCTGCCGCACGGGGTTGTGCCTGGCCACCGGCCCTGAAGGGTCAGACGGGTTTGTGGTGCTGCAGCTCCGAGCAGGCCGCCTGTCTGTGCGAGCCAGGGCCTGCTGACTTACACAAAAGGACTGAAGCTTCCTAAACTCCCTGCTCCCCAGGATTGACTGGCTAAAGGGGAAGCCTTCCTTCCCTGCTCGCTGCCTTAGAAGTAAGCTCCCAGAGGCCTCTGCTGCTCAGCCGCACGCAGGACACAGAGCAGATTGTGAAGGGACACAAAGGAGGGTTGCAGTTGGCTCTGTGTATATTTTGTATCACATGCGTATGTTCTTATTAAAAAGTGAATTTTAATAAAGCCATGCTGAAAAATGTAAAAGCATTCAAAATGCTCTCAAACCTTGTATTTCTGGACACTGATTTTTTTTAAGATTTTATGATTTTAGAGAGAGTGAGAGAAAGAGAACACGAGTGGGGTGAGGGGCAGAGGGAGAAGGAAACTCCCTGCCGAGCAGGGAGCCCAATGTGGGATTCGATCCTGAGACTCCAGGATCATACCTGAGCCAAAGGCAGACGCTTAACTGACTGAGCCACCCTGGCGCCCGGGACATTGATTTTAAATGTCCACACAGTTGGGGCAAATGGTCTTTTTTTTTTTTTTTTTTTTTTTTTTTTTTAAACTCATGAGAACTATAGGAGGACAGCCCCCCCCCCCCCCAGATGATGCCTGGGTCAGCCCATCCTTCAGACCCAGGGGAGAAGCGGTCTTCATGCTTCCTGGCAGTTGAGCCTTTTTGCTTCTTAGCCCAGAGGGGAGAAGGTTAATGGTTTATAACCAGCTCTACGTGAGTTTCGCATGTCACTGCTCTAGGCTGACAAGCGTGGCATGGTGGCAGAAGTGTGTATTCCCACGTTGTGGACTGAATACTGGGCCCTTGAATGGGTGGGAGCACAAATATGAGTTTGCCCAGGTAAGGTGCAGGTGTTTTTGACAGCATGAATTTAGGACTGCCTCAGAGAACATTAATCAGAAAATAAGGTAAAAGTGGCACCATATTTCTTAAACAGAAACCTCCAGTAGACTCTTAAAATGGCCACGTGTGCACACTTCGAGTCCATGGCCCACACACATGGGGTTGCTGCCCACCTCCTGGGAAGCAGTGGTGAGTGGTCTGAGGTGGCCCCAGTCAGTCCTGGCTTGTGTCCTACCAGAAAGAGCATATGACACCTGGGTCCATTTAGCTCCTTCCCGAGTCACTGGGCAGATCCTGAAATCCTGACCTGCCAGGACCAGGTGCCTACTATGGGCTGTCCCTGGCGACACTGCTGTGACTGCCCTGGGACATGACCAGGACTACTCAGCCTAAGGGTCCCACCTGGGCAAGAACGGGTTTGACGTTAGCCCTTTGAACCCATTGAGTCAGCATCCAACTTGATCCTTCTGTCTTTGTGAACTGAGTCCTGTCTTCTTGAAGATGTGGCATCACCAGGGCTAATCAGTGCTAGAGAAGAAGTTCACCATATCTCTAAGAGATACAGCTGAATGTTCTTCCATAGCGGCTAATTTTCAAAGGACTGCCCCATCCCCAGTTACATAGCTCATCTGGGTCGAAATCAATGAAAAGTTACACTGGAAATTATTTTCTCAGTGCTGGCAGTAGTTACTATGCACAAACTCTCTGATTGTGCCCCACTCTCTTTGCCTCTTGTCACCGTTACCGAAACAAATCCCTCCTTGTGTTTCCTTCAGTCATCCAGTAGAGGTGAGTGAGTGGGCCACACCACACCAGAACTGCCGTGAGCAGGCAGCGGTCTAGGTCTGATGGAAGGACACGGAAGGCGTTGGGCACGAGTGTTGGAGGCATCCTCTGAGCGAGGCCCTTTCACCTGGAGGCACCAGGGATAAGGGACGGTTTCAGCAGAACCACTACCTTTCTCACATGGCCCTCTGGGTAATGATGGTTCCCGGATAAAAACTCAAAGCAAGGACATTTTCGGGGCACCTGGCTGGCTCAGTCAGTGGAGCATGCAACTCTTGATCTCAGAGCCGAGAGTTCAAGCCCCATGTTGGGTATAAAGATGACTAAAAAAATAAACTTAAAAAAAAAAAAAAAAGGACATTTGCATTAGCCTGCGTTTCCCAAAATGCGATGAAGGCTGAGTTTTCTTTCCATTTTCAGGTGAAAGTGGGAGATACATTGGATCTTCTGATTGGAGAGGATAAAGAAGCAGAAACAGAGACAGTAATGAGGGTTCTCCTGAAAAAAGTGTTGGAGGAGAAAACAGAAAGTGAAAAGTACAGAGTGGTGTTACGCCGGTGGAAAAAGTTAAAGTTGCCTAAAAAGAGTATGTCTAAATAAATGGATTGCTTTATATTAATAAAACTGCTTTCTAGTGATGGAGGGAAGGGCCAGCTTCAAAAGAGGACATTTTTATTAAAATAAAGTCACCTCACCTTTAGTGGAATCTGCGGAGCTCTTTTATGGAAATGGGGATCCATAGCTTGGAGACACTGCCCGTGCCCTGGAATCCTCTCCAGAGCTTGATTTGTGCTCGCTTTGACCTCATTTTGGCCTCGTGAGCATGAATGAGACGTGTTCTGAGTGAACGAACCCCAGAGAGAGTTTTAATGCCAAGCCTGCTGTTCCACACAGTAACTACCTCGGGAATCTGTGTAAAATAAACTGGCCTTGTTGTTTATGCCTTCGTTTCAGTTTTATCCCTGCTGACCAGCTTCCCTGGGTTCAGACTTCTTAATGGCAAAACCAGTTGAAGTCAAGGTCACCCTTCATATCCGTTGGGAGACCCCTTTCTCCACCAGCCCTTCTGGATTACCGATTTGTGAGCTTTCGTTCCCTTCAGTTTGTCTTCAGAAGGATAGATATGTGAAGTTGTCCAACTCACTGCAAATGGGCTAGTTAGGGCCCATTTAACAGTAATCGTTTAGGGCAGGGGGCCCCAGAGGCCTTTTTTATGGAATTCAAGAATGGTTTTTACACTTTTAAAACACTGTTAAAAGGAAGGAAGGAATGTATGAACAGAGCCCTTAGGTAGCCCACAAAGCCTAAAATATTTACTATCTGACCTTTTACAGAAAAAAAATAGGATGACCCGTGTCCCAGCTTAGGATAATAAGCTGAGAGTTTAATTTTCAGGTGAAAGTAGATTTTAGTAGTACGTTTTAAGGGAAGCACAGATATTATCAACGAAGAGAACAAAGAGAGACCGATTATTCTAATTCTCAAGAAAGTGCTATAAAAAGGAGAAAGCCTAAAAAAATAATAGTATTAGAAGGGACACACACATAATATACGTCATCTAAGGGGCGCCTGGGTGGCTCAGTGGGTTAAAGCCTCTGCTTTCGGCTCGGGTCATGATCCCAGGGTCCTGGGATCGAGCCCCGCATCGGGCTCTCTGCTCAGCAGGGAGCCTGCTTCCTCCTCTCTCTCTGCCTGCCTCTCTGCCTACTTGTGATCTCTGTCTGTCAAATAAATAAATAAAATCTTTAAAAAAAAAAAAAAATATACGTCATCTAAGAAAAGGACATCTGCAGAAATAAACTGGTTTGTAGACTCCCAGGAACAGTTTCCTAGCACTAGAAGAGTCCGCTCAAGTAGAGACCCATGAGATGGTGTCATGGAAAAAAGACTGGCTGTGCCTGGGTCCTTTTATTGCCCTCCAGGAATTCTTGAGAATTCAGGTTAACTGACAATGAAGGGAAACTTCTGTGGCCCAAAGCAGGGGGATGTCTGGGCCCATGAGTATGGAGGCCTTAACACCTTGAATTTCAGAAGGCTCCAAAAAACTGATCTTTATTTGAAAGCTTAAGTAAGCTCTCAGGAAGAAAGACTACATAATGTGCAGAGCAACAGAGGGAATGTTTCCGTTTTACCACTTGTTAATTGGGCTTTACTGAGTTACCAGTAAAAACTTTAATTTTAACAGGACTTAGTTATAATTTAGGAGACTAATGTCTTTACTTTTTCTCATTTCCTCTACCTCCATCCCTGTCTCGCTCTCCCTCTCTCTTCCTCCTTCCCACTCTCCTCTTGATTTCTCTTTAGAAAGTTGTAGAAAGACTAAGAAGTCTTGTGTGGTGAGTGGCAGCATGACCTAGGGATGTGTCAGGGGTCCTGGTTTTTAGGCTCAGTCTTGGCATTAGTAAGTCGGGTTACCTTGGTTACAGTTTGACCTCTGTCTCTGGGCTTCCGCTTCCTCATTGGTCAAATGGGGACCAGGGTATAATTGCTTTACCTTGTCATGTGTTCAAAGGAAGGAGAAAATCAAAATGTGTTGTATGAGGTAAGAGGAGCTATTGCTAGCTAGGAAGCAGGAAAAGCCACTTGAAAGGCTTTTTGAAGCTTTTGGTAATTAGGACCTCACCTAGCTGCTTGCAGTGTTCAGGGCCGCACGCCAGACCTCTCTGTTTTAAAAAATCAAACTAAAAAAAAATCTCATGGAGAATGTTGGTTTGGCGGGGGCACATGGCAAACAGCTCTTACAGTTGTCTGCAGTGCGAGGGACTTGGAACACGGTTATGAAATAGCAGAAACAAAAGCAATTCATAAGGATTCACAGAACTCTCGAAACTCACCCATTACTTGACCCAAATGACGGTTGCCTTCTAATGCCACAGTGGCGACGCCACCTCCGGGAAAATTAAAATTGGAAAAGATTAAAGATGTATATGTTTCTAGTGCAGTGGTTCTCAACCAGGGGTGAATTCACGTTGGGCAATGTCTAGAGACCTCTCCCGGGTGTCACAGCCTGTGGAGGGGGGTGGTTAGGGACATCGAGTAGATAGGGACCAGTGATGCCTCTACATGTCCTACAGTGACAGGACACCCCACAACAAAGTTACTGGACCCCAAATGAGTAGAGATGAGGTTGAGACACCCTGCTCTAATGGGACGGCAAGTTTGTTTGTTTTTTTTTAAGTTATGACTACTTTGGTAGAGGCTGATCTAGCCCTTTTATCAGTAATGATGGCTAATTCTTTCAAAGACGTAGCTGCCCTCTAGGAAATATGACGCTAATAGCATTTCTCTGCCAAATAGCATCTGTTGTCTTCCCTGGAAAATTATATAGATGGATGGCTAGGCTATCGTTTCATCATCTTTTTAACATTTCGTAGAGAAAAGTAGACATTTGGGGGATATTTCTTAAGTCACAGTTTATTTGGTTAGTGATGACTGGGAAGATGGAAACATAAGTAGCATTTTCTAAGAAGCTTTGAAAAGAAAGATTGCGGTTGGAGTGCTGGTGTACGTTCCGTGAACCTTCTAACGGTGCAGCCCGTATCCGGCAAGTAAAGTGACACTCGGCTCAAGTTCGGCCTCATCTCGGTCACACACATTTGGCTTGCAGAGAGGTGCCGTCAGATTATCAATGAGCTTACTGACAATCGCCAGGGAGTAGTGTAGGACATTAGAAATTCCATGGAGTGGACTTGTGAGCAGAAAAAGGGCATCTCCCAAAATGCTTTCAGCAGGTCACATAGGAAGCTTGGAGTCACCTGTGGTAGTATTTTCACCTTGGAAATCGCAATCACCAAAAACCAGTACTTATTTTTCCCTTGGAGAGTCATTTCTTTTTTTTTTTTTTTTTTAAGATTTTATTTATTCATTTGACAGAGAGAGATCACAAGCAGGCAGGGAGGCAGGCAGAGAGAGAGGAGGAAGCAGGCCCTCCGTGGAGCAGAGAGCCCGATGCGGGCTTGATCCCAGGACCCTGAGATCATGACCTGAGCCGAAGGCAGAGGCTTTAACCCACTGAGCCACCCAGGCGCCCCTGGAGAGTCATTTCTTAAACATCTAGCAGCACATCACTGGGTGGGACTGCGGAGACACACCCAGAAGTTTTCCACTGGAAGTGCCCAGCACTGTGTGTGAAGCCTCACCCAGCCCCCGCACCAGCCGGCTTGCTCCCCTTGGCTAGTCTTAGGTGCAAAGAGATGCGGTTACTTTTGCCACGCGTTCTTCGTAAATTCTTCTCCTGCACAGGAAAGGCCCCACAACCTGCTGTTCCTTCTGCCGTTGGTAGCTGCTACTCCATAATCGCCCCCTGGAATTTCTCTGAAGGCCCTGAGGTTGGAGGCAGCTTTCCGAAACTGCCGCTTTCCTGTTCCTCTCAAAGACCTGCACGTTGGGTTAAGGGGTTTTTTGTTCGTTTTTGGTTAAGCAGGCGTATCAGAAGCAGGCCAGTGAAAGTAGGAATTTGCAAGGTCATGCAAATGTCCTCGAGGACATGGGCCACACAGGATGCCCTTCTCGATTCTTCCGTAGAGACGTGATCTGTACCCAGTGGGCTTTCTATCTTGGGACTTTATTTTTTCGGAGAGAGTGTGGGGTGGGGGGGGGGGTGGGCAGAGGGAGAAGAGGAGAGAAAGACCCTTAAGCAGACTCCACACCCAGCAAGGAGCCTGGTGTGGGGCTCGATCTCCCGACCCTGAGATCATGATGTGAGCTAAAAAATCAAAGAGTCGAATGCTTAACTGACGGCACCACCCAGGAGACCCTCCTGGGACAGAATATTTTTTTTTCTTTTTTAAAGATTTTATCTTTATTTGACAGAGAGTTCACAAGTAGGCAGAGAGGCAGGAAGAGAGAGAGGGGGAAGCAGGCTCCCCCCCCAGTCCCCCGCAAGCAGAGAGCCCAATCTGGGGCCTGAACCTAGGACCCTGAGATCACAACCCGAGCCAGACGCAGAGGCCAAACACACTGAGCCACCCAGGCGCCCCCTGGGACAGAATTCTTAAAGATGATGAGACCTTCCCCAAGGCAGATAAGTGAAGCCCCCAAAACTGCAGTCAGGGTAGAACAGCAAGTATCTAAAATGGGCCATTTCTGTTTAGAGTTCTGGACTGGGTAATAGTGATTTCCAGAACCCCACTCAGAAGGCTTCCTATTAGATACTTCCTGCCCCTTGCAATGCATAGATTTTTCTTTCGGACGTAGAGGAGAGCCCTTACCTCTTGATTCTGATGCAGAGACGCAAAAGGTGAGGCTAAAATGACAGCAGCCAACTCTCCTTTGAAGCAACACAACCAGCAACAACCCGACGAGAAGACGCCCGTCGCCAGGGGTTTTGCATCGGCCAAGGCACAGGCCCCCTCGTGCCCGCGCTGTGCCTGAGCTGAGGCTTCCCCACATCCACGCCGAGGAGGAGACTTAGGTTTAATACCTGTGTCAGAAGTAGCAGGAACCGAACACCAGGAAGACCAAGGCTATGGAGCTCTGCAGCCGGCATTCACAGCCTCTCAGTGGGAGCGTTTCCAGTCTGGGAGAAGCAGGAGAGTCGGGAAGCTGTGGGCCTGCGGCTGCCTCAGGCCGGAGCCCAGCCCTCCTCCATCTGCCGTGGCCTCAGCTTTTGGCACTGAGCCGAGGAGCCCAGCTTCACAGTCCGCTTATTACCCACATGCAGCTTGGAATTCCATTTCAGGCAAGAGAGGTTAGGTTTGGTGGTGTTTACCACCAGAGCCTTCTCTCCAAGGCCTCCAAACTACCAATTAATGAGTTGAGGACTTGTTAGAGTCATGGAAGAGTGCCCAGAAGATAACTGGCATTACAAATACTTTTGCAGGGCTCCTGGGTGGCTCAGTGGGTTAAGTGCCTGCCTTTGGCTCAGGTCATGATTTTGGGGTCCTGGGATGGAGCCCCGTGTCGGGTTCCCTGCTTGGCGGGAAGCCGGCTTCTCCCTCCCATTCCGCCACTCCCCTCTGCTCGTTCTCGCTCTCAAATAAATAAAAATCTTAAAACAAATATTTTTGCAGAATGAACGCACTTCCTTTAGAGGACGAGATGATTCTTACTGTATTTCTCATTCTGCTCTCTGCACTGAAAGCTTTCTCAAGTCAAACACTGAGGCAGCTCCTGGACAGTCAGCACAACCCCAAGTTAAACGGCAGGAGGCCCCTAGGCAGAAAGATGGAGAAGTTCACTGCATGCAGCCACGTAAGGCGTGGCACCGAAATCCCGAGCACGGACTTCGGAGTCAAGCCAGTCATCATTAGCAGCACCTGGCTCTGCCAGCTGTCTGACCTTGACCAAGTTACTCAACCTCTAGAAGCAGCCCCATCTGTAAAATGGGGGATAGAAACAGGGTTCCTGGGAGGATTAAATGAAATAACGTATGTCAAGTCCCTAAGCCATTAGTGGGCTCAGAAAAAGGGCTTACAAAAACCTGAACTCCCTGTAATTTAAGGACCCATCGTCACTTCTGACTACACAGCTGCCACACTGTAGGAGCTTCTGGAAGGATGAGCTGTGGCATGACACGTTCTCCACCTCTGTCAAGGACACAGTTCACCATCCGGAACACAAACTCCCTTTAGAAGAACAAATGAATTCTTACTCCTTAAAATCAATGAACAGGCTTCCCCCTGTAGAACTAGGCTCTGGCAAAAGCCACGTTTGGCCAGTGCTCCTAGGCCATGCTGCGTAAGCATTTGTAAACCTGTCTTCCTGCTGACCTGAAAAGGTAAGATTTCATTTATTGCTAGTTAAGAAGCAGTTTTATTTGAACACAATGGGAAACCATTTATTCCAGCTGAGATCTATTTCTCATAATTGAAAAAGGGCTAAGCTGTCGGTTTTCTGTGACCTGCACAGCCTACCTTGTGGTCACTGGTGCAGGGGCCCTCAGAGTGTGGCCGTGGACCAGCAGGGCCAGCATCACCTGGAAACTTGGCAGGGATGCAAATTCCTAGGCCCCATCCAGATCCACCTAAGCCTACTCTGGGGATAGGGCCCATTGGTCTGCCTTAACATCCTCTCTGGTGGTCTGACCCTAGTGATGCTGATGGGAGGCTTAACCCAGATCCCCTTCACCGGAACACCCATTCCCTCAAAGCAGAGGGCCCGCTAACCGCTCCTGCTTGCATCGGCCCTTCTGGAGCTCAGCCCTTGGCCCTCTTGCCGGGAGAGCTGCCCTTTTCCAACCTGGGTAAGACCTCTAACAAGGACCAACCAGCCCTTCTGCCTCACCTGGGACTAATTCTGCCAAACAATCCATAGTTCTAGGGCTTTCCAAAATGGGGATGAAGCTGGACAGCAGTGGAGACCCACACCCTAGCTCCTGGCCTTCCCCGGCCTCTGCTGCATCCCTCCTGCCCCTTTTCCTGAGGACAAGCCCACCGCCACTCTCACGGGAACGTCTCAGGTTCTGCCCCAAGGGAATCCAATCCACGGTGGTTCCTCTCACAAACTCTTCCCAGGTGTGCTCACTGGTCCCAGAATAGGGCTCTCCACAGTCGCCGGTGATCTCACACACAAATCTGAAACCAGCACACCTGCATCTGAGATCAGACAAACTGGGGTTTAGAGGGACGTGGGTGGTCAAGGACACCAGTGAATTGCACTTGTTTTTGAATCTGAATCTTGTGTGTGCTATGACTCAGAGGGTGTTCAGCAGCGGGACTGGTGTGCTGTTGCAGAAGCGGGCCCATGGGTTTAAACCCTGACACCGCAATTCGCCAGGTGTGCAAACTTGGGCAAGAAACTTACTTCTGCTTCCTCACCACAACACAAATCATGGTTCCCAAGACACTCGAGTTTTTAGGAGAATTAACGGAGAGTATATGCACCCCTCAGGACCATATCATACCTTTCTTAATAGGCACATTTCTGGAACTTACCTCACGGGTTTTTCTTTTTTTAAGATTTTATTTATTTGACAGATCACAAGTAGGCAGAGAGGCAAGCAGAGAGAGAGGGAGAAGCAGGCTCCCCTCTGAGCAGAGAGCCCGATGCGGGGCTCGATCCCAGGACCCTGAGATCATGACCTGAGCCCAAGGCAGAGGCCTAACCCACTGAGCCACCCAGGCGCCCCCCTAGTGGGGTTTTTGAGACCATCATTAAGGTTGGGCTCTCAGCAGCGTGGACGGCACGTGTATGTACTTGGTGAATGTGAGGGGCCGTCACAGCGAGTAGGGAAGGAGTGTTTGTCTCGCCTTTCTCACCACTGGCCGCAGGGGATGGTGGGGGACAGTTATGTTTGTTTAGAAGCGTCCCCAAAGAGGCCATTGCCTGTCACCATTCCAGTGATCATAATTAACTTCGTGTGTGGTTCTTATCTCCGAGAACTAGATTTTATAAGTAAGCTCACAGATACTGAAATTCTGTGACTTCTCTTTTGGGCAGAAAACAAACATACCCACAGCCAGAATGCAAAGAATTTAGTCTTCCTTCAAGTCTTGCTTAAACTTGTTACTCCAGCCCCCAACTGGCCCTAACCTGCTGACAGAGGCTCACACACACACACGTGTCAGGATTCACAGCAGAGTCCCTGGGAAAAGTATCCCAATCACCAGCCACAAGTTTCTATCTTCGTGACCCTCGGCCAAAAACAACGTTCCTCTGACAGCTTGAGATGGTATTTTTACTATGAATATGAAATAATTTATAATTAGCCGAAGAGAAGAGGTAAGAAAAAACACGTAAACACTTGTTATCACTTAATAATATGTTACCTTTGAGTAACTAAATCCCATTTACTCCAAAGTGAGAGGATAAAAAAGGCGGGGGCGGGGGTTGAAAGTGGGGGTGCAGGCTTGGTCCTTGGTCGCAGGGCTGGGCTGGCACCTGACCAGTAAAGGTATGAAAAGGTCACATGCGCCTCTCACTGTGTGGCCAGGAAGTGGTTCGTGTAGAAAAGGATTAGGATTTATTTGTCGATTTCTGTCAGCTGCAGCCAACTGAAATCCTGTGAACTGTGCCACGGTCACCCTGGGGTGTAGAAGCTTGAGAGGCTGAGACACCCCCTACCCCCCTCTCACCCCCCCACCCCCATTTCTGTCCTCCCCTGGGAGGGGTTGGGGAGACCTCACAGAAAGACGGAAAGACTAGACCAACACAGGCTCTGAGCGACCTGGGCCCTAAGAAAACAAGATGTTACAAAGACCGTATTTTTTCTATTTTTATAACATTTTATATAACTCATAAAACAGTGCTTGTATAAAAATTCACACAAAGTTTGCTAGAGAGCATACAATTTCCAAAAATGTCCTGGGTTTTTGTTACATTCAGTTTTCTAAGGACGCACTCAAATCAATGGTAAAATGCAGACATTATGCGGTATTTCATTATCTTTGGTAAAACTATTCTCGTTATTTTGTCTCCTCACAGTATTAACTCTGATATCCACTTTGTGCAGGGTCTGCTTTCACTAGGATGTCAGAAAAACATTAAGGCTGGATCTACAAGAGGCAAGTATTTCCAAATGGCATGAACGGCCCCTGGGCCCCCACCTCCACTCCGCGCTCCTACCCACACAGCCAGGCAGGGTGCGAGATCTCAGTGACCTCCCATGAGGGGTCTCGAGACCCCACTGCAATTGGACAAGAATCCAACATTGCGGGGAGGGGGAGGTGGAAACCGAGGCCATCTCTGTAGGAACCCAAGTGGCCATGCTGTGGTGTGGGCAGGCCAGTCACTCTTACCATTTAAACAGCGAATTCTTTCACTGCTAAGTAGATCCCATAGGTTGGTGGATGATTGCTGCAGATGTGGTAACCCCTCCAACCCAAACATAAAAATAAAGGAAGATCTGGGGCCAACACCAAAG
This sequence comes from Lontra canadensis, assembly GCF_010015895.1. NCBI lineage: Eukaryota > Metazoa > Chordata > Mammalia > Carnivora > Mustelidae > Lontra > Lontra canadensis. The sequence goes on from NW_022631008.1 coordinate 23,678,313, forward strand.
GGGGAGGGGCACACTATCGCCCATGACACTAGACACGACTTTATTCCCTGTCAAATGTTTGTGGTCATGTAGACACAGCCCAAGTGGACTGAAGCAGGATTAGAACACTTAGTACATTCATGACTACCTTCATACATTCTTTTAAACTTACTAACAGAGAGAACGAGGGACACTACCAGCTACTGTGACTTGCTATTTTCCTTAACATCAGAATGTGTCTGTGCTAATTCTTTAGTCCTCCAGATACAAGGGGGAAAAAACAAAAACAAGTAAAAAAAAAGAAAGAAGAATTTGGAACGGGGAGGGGGAAGGGATTTACCAACACATTTTATGGAAAATATTAAATTTTGAAAAAGTAAGTATTTTGTACTTCTATTGCTTCATGTAAAAAACTGCCCTGGGGCCCGCCGGTATGGCCAGAGAACTGAGGCGGCCATACAGACAGACGCAGGACATGCAGGTGTTTCCTGATGAGACAGTCCGGAGGGACAGTAAACAACTCTCAGAGTGTGTCCACCTCTCTTCACTAAAAGGGACGCTAAGATTTGGGGGTGGGGTGGTGGGGGTCGGTGGGGGGAGGCCCCACGCAGGAAAGGTATTAAGGAAACCATCAAAATGCAGTTTCCAAAAACTGAACATGCTCTAGGTTGTGAAGAAACACATCTCATCCCTAGAACTTGATTTTTCTAACATGGGGAGACAGGACTTATTATTAATAAAATGATTGTGCTTCTGAAGTTGTAGGGTCGTAGTCCACCCTCTAGAAAGCAGGGCAATTTTCACATGGCTTGGAATCCTCTTGGACACATCCTAGAGACCAGGTCAAATTCCATGGCACTCTCCAACCAACAGGGCTGGCAGGCGAGAGTGCCACTGCCATCTTTGGGTAGGCCGTGCGAATGGGCACGTACATGCGTGTGTGTGTTGGAGAGACTAAGGCATAGAGAAAGGCCCAAGTGAGGGGGAAAAAGTGAGTTTCCTGGCTGCTCTAGTCCCTTCTTTCCAGGCACAAAGAGGCTGAGCTCATTGCTCATGTAGGTCCCCTTCATCCCACTTAAGTTTTTTAGATAGAAGAAATGTGTGTGCACATGTGGGTGGGTGTGGGTGTATGTGAGAGTCATTAAGTCCCTGTGCATTTCTAAATTTCAATAATTTGGGTCTGCAGTTTCAACAGAAATAATCTGTAAATGGCATTTAAAAAACAAATTTACTTAAAAGTCAGACTGGCAACTTTACATTGCTCAAAATCCTGTCATTTAAAAAAAAAAAAAAAGCCCTCTGGGTACAGGCAAAATTATGTCCTATAGCCACCAGAACTAAAGTCCTTATCAGTTGTATAGAGAAAATTCACAGATTGTTTCTATTATTTCTGCATCTTAAGGTAGCAAACATTAAGCCACTAGATTATTAACTCTGCAACGTTCTACAGGGGTTTTGGGACCACCCTGCGTGATTCAGTTCATTTTCCAAATTTCTGGTATAATGTACTTGATTTGGGTGACACCGTTTCCCTTCCCTCTTAGGGCTTTGGACCCCAAAGTCAGGTGGGTAAAAGAATATTGTTTTTCAGGACTTTACCTCTGGGGAATTTCCTGATTGATGTCCCGGAGAATTTGCCACTGGCCTGGAGCAGTGTGACCTTCCCAACCAGTGAAGAAAGAAGATATGTCTTACTCTGAGGCCAGGGGACTGGCCAGAGACATAGGGTAGCAGAGCTTCTGGGGTTCTGAGGCGACAGAACTGGATTCTGGGAGGGGACGGGGGAGCCCCATTTGAACGACCTGTAACCTTCCAATGCCAGGTATCCCCAAGAGGGCCTGAGGCCTGGGCTTGCCCTGAGGAACAAGGATGCGCTATTGACAGGAGGGGCTAGCACTGAGGTGTGGGGAAGCCACCAGACAGCTCGCAAAACCCGGGTGTTGCACAAAAACACACACGGAAAGTAAACAGCTTTGGTGAGCCCAGAGGGGGCCCATCCTTAAATCAAACAAGAAGCCAAATATTCACACACACTCTTTTCCAAGGAAATGTGTCTGCCCCTCCAAAGAGCATCCTTGTGGAGAGAGGGAAGGGGGCAGTGGAAGGACACAGCTCAAAATGACATTGCGTACGTGTTTCCACGTCTACCTACATTCATATCATCATCATCATCCAGTGTTCTCGTCTACAGAGAGCGGGCACAGCATTCTACCAACACGGCCACGGGGAACAGGCCAGGTCGCGAGGGCAGGCCCCCTCCTCAGCACCACAGCGGAAGGGAGGGTGCAACCACCATGGGAAAGGAGGTCACACTTCTCCATCCCCTCGACTGCCATCCGAGGGGCATCTTGATTCTTCCAAAGTCATATGTAAAAGACAAGGTCAGTAAAATTGGTCTCTATGCCACCTGAAGCTATTATTAGCCATCATGCAGGAACGTGGCATTTCTAAAAATTTCATAAATCTGAAACCATCTTTAAAAAAAATCCCAGCAACTGAAGGCATCTTACAGTACTTCGTCTCAAATATTTAAAAGACAGTTTTTTTTTTTAAGTAAAATGGCCCCCAAAGAGCCCAATGATTTTTTTTTTTTCTTAAAAAGGGTTTCTCTTTAATTAAAAAAATGGATAAAAATGGAAGATGTAAAATGTGGGAAGAGGAACAAGAGAGGCGCTGACTATGCATTTGAAATTGCAGGGGGTGGGGCGGTGGATGGAGAGACACGGCCAAGAAGAGAAGGGCCGGCTCCCGAGGCCTCTCCGCTCTCCCGGACTCCGGCCGCACCCTGGGGACACGGGATTGAAAATCGCCAGGAGGAGAGACGCACGCGAAGCTTCTGTCCCTCCTGCGGCTGCGCGGTGTCCACGTGTGCAAACCGAGCGAGCCCCTCCCCGCCACCGTAAGGTGCGCGTCTGCGGACGCCCCTGGCGCGCTCCGAGAGCACGCGCAGTCCCAGGGGGCGCCCAGCCGTCACTTCTCCACCTTCTTGGCCTTCTTCAGAATGTCGCATTTCTTCCTGTTGGGGCGGCGGCACCGCTCGTCGATGCTCGGGATGCACTCGTAGTGCCACACCTCCTCCATCTTCTCCACCGGGTACACGGCCTCCACGTAGTGGCGGATGAGCCGCAGCCGCGTGGGGTCCAGCTGCTTCTTGTTGCAGGCGCCGGAGTGGTTGTACTGCAGCCGGAGGTTCTCGGCCGTGAAGAGTTCCGGGAAGAGCCTGACCAGGAGCCGCGCGGCGAAGTTGCCCACCGACAGGCTCTGCTGCACGATCTCGCGCACCTCCTTGTCCGACAGCAGGTACGGCGGAGGCACTGGGAAGTCGGGTGAGGGGACCACCAGCTCGTCCAGGGGGATCTTGCAGAAGTCCTTGCTGCTCCTTTCGGGGGGCAGCGGGGGCCCCTCGAACTCCTCTCGGAACCGCTCGGGGTTGATGGCGTAGCTCGTCAGGTCCCTGCACTCGGGGCCCGGCACGTGCACCTTGCGCTGCTGCTGGTAGGAGCGCCGCTGCTCCGTGTCGCGGCGGCGGCAGCGCTCGTCCAGCTTGCCCACGAACTCCAGCGTCCAGACGCGGTCGTTCTTGGCACGCGGGTAGAGCAGCTGCACGTAGTGGCGGATGAGCTTGATGCGGGACGGGTCCAGCTGCTTCTTGCCCAGGGAGCCGCTGCAGTTGTACTGCTTGCGCAGGTTCTCGTGCGTGAAGAGCTCGGGGAAGAGGTGCACCAGCAGGCGCGAGGCAAAGTTGCCGATGGACAGGCTGCTCTCATAGATGCTGCGCAGCTGCTCCTTGCTGAGCAGGCAGTCGGCTCCCGGCACCTCGAAGTCGGGCTGCGGGATCTCCAGCTTGTCGAAGTCGATGGGCACCAGCCAGATCTTCTTGGACCGCCGGCCCGGCCGCTCGCCCTCAAAGCTGTCTTCCACCTTGACCACGGAGATGTCGTCGGGCAGGCTGGAGGAGTCGTAGCAGTCGTCGCGCGCTGGCTCGCCCTCGCTGCCCCCATCCAGCGCCAGGCCCTCGAGCTCATCATTGAGGCGCTGGGCGCACTGCTGCAGCCAGGCCTCCTCCTCCTGCACGTCGGGGAAGTAGATCTCCGTGTAGTTGCGGATGATCCGCAGCCGCTGCGGGTCCAGCTCCTGCTTGCCGCCGTCCCCGTAGCAGCTGTACTGCTCGCCCAGCTTCCGGTGGTCGAAGAGCTCCGGGAAGAGCCGGTGCAGGAGGAAGACGGCGAACTCGCCAGGGGACGAGGCTTCGTCCAGGAACTCGGTGAGGTCCTGCGTGTCCACCACGTGGTCTGAGGCGATGGTGCTGCTCCGGTCCAGGGACAGGGCCTCCTCCTGGTCCTTGTTGTCCAGGAAGTGGCTGGCATCTACCTGCTCCGCCTCGAAGAAGCTGGCCACCTGGCCGCTGGGCTGGCTGTCCTCCATCTCCCGCTGGGCCCAGAAGCGGCTAAAGAAGTCGTTCAGCTGGGGAAGACACTCGGCCTGCCACACGGCCGTGTCCCTCACGGACGGGTAGTAGACCTCCACGTAGTCGCGGATAAGCTGCAGGTGCAGAGACTCCAGCTTGCGCTTGGCCGCAAAGCCACAGGCGCTGCAGCCGCGGGAGAAGTCCACGTCGCTGAAGAGCTCGGGGAAGAGTTGCACCAGCAAGCGGCAGGCCAGGTCGCCGCCCGACAGGCTCTGGTCCACGATCTGCTTGAGCTCCGCCGCGGTGAGCTGGTACTCGGGGGGCGGCTGGAACTTGGCCACCAGCTCAGTGGGGCTCACCTGCTTCTTGATGCGGCTCACCTCCAGGGAGAGCAGGTCCACCTTGCTGTGCAGCTGGGACATGTTGGAAGAGAGCGTGTTGAGCATATAGAACATCTTCTGGATCAGAAAGTAGATGTTGGGGTCCCCGTCGGTGGTGGCCGCCACGGTGCCGGCGCAGTCCCGCTTCTGCGGCTCGTTCAGGAGCCGCAGGGGCGAGGGGCTGTTGCTGGAGTTGGCCTTGTCAAAGAGCTCGTACGTGCCCAGCAAGTCGCCAGCGGGAGGGTTCTTCTTCTCCATGATCTTGTGCGAGATGCCGTACAAGGGCTTCTTGTAGGACGGGGCGCTCATGTCGCCGCAGGGCTCCTCCTCACCAGGCCATGCGGAGCCCAAGTTCTTGCCCCTGCCGGCCTGCTCCCCGTTGCCCTGGCAGGGTGAGCTGTTCTCACGGTTCCGCATGCCTGCGAGGAGGGCCTGGAAAACAGACAGCGTGTTAGGCTCTGATTTACTACACGATGCGTGGGTCCGAGGCACACAGGGGTGCCGAGGTCCCCCCCTCAGACGTGCGTGAGGAACCACTTCCCTCGCCCCGGCTCACCCTGCCGGGCCAGGAACGCACAGCTGACACAGCCTTACATGCCCGTCCTGAGCGGCTCCCTCTTCCTAGTCCCTGATGGAGGCTCTGGCTGGGGGCTCCCACTTCCTGCAGGACACTGCTGCCGCGCCTCCTGCACACAGGGCCGGCTGGGCAACGGCCCTGCCGGGGACTCCAGAGTGACCACCAGGGCAAGAGGAGCCCCCAGGGCGGGGGTCCGGCACCTCACTGACCTGGGCCTCCGGGGGCTCTCCCACAGGGGATCGGGACTCCTGCCCACAGCCGCTCAGGAAGACAGTGGTGTGTCTGCTGGTCTGCAGCCTCGAGGACAGCAGACAGGCCCTGAGGTGAGACATGGGGAGCACAGAACGGGGGTCTGCGGCAACTCTACCGCTGCCCAGCGTGACCTCTTATCTCAGGCTGCGAAAGGGCTGGCCCAGAACGTCCCAGAGCTCATGCAGCTGTGGGCTGCACAGGGTGACGGGGTCCCCAGGTTTCTGAGTTGCCACCTCCTGCTGGCCCCGCAGCCATTCTCAAAGAGCTACAGGAGACAAGCCCCAGTGTCTTAAGGCAGCCACTGCACGGAATGCATTCACGCCTCTCCTACACACCTACAAAGCTACCTGCCATGTACCCTCCGCCTTGCTCCACAAAGGGCGGTGAGAGAATTAAGCTCTACCACACTCATTTCAGGGACTATCTCCTCAGCTCACCCAAGGAATGGCATGCACACTGTGCAAGTCCACTCTGCTGGACTCCTCCCCCCCAGGGCAAGCTCGAGATCCCCTTTAAAGACCCCAAAGCTTGAGTCCCAGCTCCACCACCAGATAGCCATCAACCCTGGCCAACTGAGAACCCAAAGTTCTCACTGCTTTCACCAGTGGTTTCCCCTGTTGCCAGGCCCTGAACGTTTTATGTATATAAGGACGAGAAATTTGTAACCCAGGCTCAAAGGAAACCCAATGGAAAAAAAATCATCTGTTCAGCAGATGATGCTGGAACAACTGGATACACACACAGAACCACAAAACCCCAATGCCCATCCTCTGTGTGCCATGTAAAGCAATGAACTCAAAATGCATTGTGGGGGCACCTGGGTGGCTCAGTCGTTGGGTGTCTGTCTGCCTTCGGCTCAGGTCATGATCTCAGGGTCCTGGGATCGAGCCCCGAATTGGGCTCTCTGCTCAGCAGGGAGCCTGCTTCCCCCTCTCTCTCTGCCTGCCTCTCTGCCTACTTGTGATCTTTCTCTCTGTGTCAAATAAATAAATAAAATATTTTTAAAAAAGAAAAAAAAATGCATTGTGGATGTGAATATAAAACCTAACTTAAAAAAAAAAAAACCTAACTTAAATTTTAACACTTCTAGAAGAAAACTAAGAGAAATCCCTTATGACCTTGGTTTAGGCAAACATTTCTTAGTTATGACACCACAATATAAACCATAAGAGAAAAAAATGGACAGGGGCACCTGGGTGGATCAGCCGGTTAAGCGTCCGCCTTCCACCCAGGTCATGATCCCAGGGTCCTCAGAGCGAGTCCCGCATCCAGGTCCCTGCTCCTCCCCCTCCCTCTGCCTGCCGCTCCCCCCGCCCCCCGTGCTCTCTCACTCTTGCTATCTACCTCTGTCAAAATAAATAAGTATATAAAGAGGAGATGCTTATTAGTACCACTTATTAGCCACTGGGGGATACCTTGCCATCCCTACCAGAGTGCGTACAAGCAAAAAGATGATACCCAGTGCTGGAGATGTGAAGGCATCAAAACTCGCACACACTGCTGGTGGGGCTATGGAATGGTGTAACCACTCTGGAAAACAGCTGGTAGTTTCTTAAAAAGATACATATACACGGACTGTATAATCCTGGTATTCCAAGCTTAGATATTTATCTACAAGCAAATTGAAAGCACATGATCCTACAAAGACTTACATACCAATGCTCACAGGAGCCCCATCTGTAAATGGCCAAAACTGGAAACAACCCAAAATGTTATCAGCAAGTATACAAACTGTCCTATATGCATACAATGGAGTATTACTCAGCAACAGAACTGATACACACAGTACTCACGATGAGTCTAAAATAATTATGCTAGAAGAAGCCAAACAAAAGAGGCCCTACTGTAGGATTCCACTCACAGAAAATTCTAGAAAATACAAACATCGATAGGGTAGGGACCTGAGGGTGCAGGAAAGACGCAAAGGGGCACATGCAAACTTTATGGTAGTTGGTGATTCGTGTTATCTTGATCGTGGTGACGCCCTCCCTGATATACACAGATGTCAGAGCTTCTCAAATATTGTGCCATTTCTTTCATCTCAGTCCCAACTTCATAAGGCTGGTTTTTACAAATGTTAAACTTGACCCAAGCCCTTCCTGGAATGTAGTTTTGAGGGTTTAATTAAGCAGAAAAGCTAACTGGTAAGCATGGGTGGGCGTCAGGGGAACGAACACACAGGGCTGAAGCACAAAGTATTTGCTTTTACTGACAGGTGTGTGCCCCAGGCAACTGCAGAATCGGGAGGAACAATGCGCATCCTTGAGATACTTCCACACCCGCGGAGAATACGGTTGGTGTAAGGTGGCCAAGGCTAGTGCTTCTGAAACTCCAATCTATGTATGAATCACCTGGGATCTTGTTAGAATGCAGATTCTGGTCCCTGGGCCACATTTCCTTTCTTTTCTTTTAACTTAGTTTCTTTCATTCATTGATTCATTTATTTTAGTAATCTCAACAACCAATGTGCGGCTCGAACTCACAACCCTGAGATCAAGAGCTGCATACTCTTCTGACTGAGCCAGCCTGGCACCCCCGGGCCTGCCGTTCTAACAAGCTCCCAGGTGCTGTGGGTCCTGAGTGGCCAAGGCCTGGAAGACAGCACCTGCTCTCAAAGTTTGCCTCATCTCAACCTGCCTCAGGCAGATTCAATGTCACCTGTAAGTCTTCAGATAATGAATGCCGGCACAAAACAGTGTATGACGTGTTTTTCTATTGTAGCCTAAAAAGGGCAGGGAGAAAAGACAAGCTCAAGAGGCCAGATTTATGAGGGCAGGTGCGTAATACATGGGTTCAGGTGAAAACAGAGCATGAGGCCACATAAACATACAAGACTTTGATCTTTTTCAACCACCCACATGTTATATTTCATTTTATATTCTAAATTAATGAATTACTTCCTGGACCCTCTCTTTTAAATAATGGAAAAATCTGACTCACACAGAGGGAGGTTAATTTTTCTCCTGCCTCTCAGTTGATAAGAACCATGCGTAAGAATAGCTACTTTACTCCCTAAGTACCTGAAGGTACTTTTTAACGATCCCATGGAGCTGGCCAATACTTTCCTCAGGGTTTGTTTGTATAAGCTGATGACTGTTGAGAGGCGGCACCTGGCCCTCCTCCCCTGCTCCTCCTCCCAGGCACTAGCTTCTCAAGGACGGAGGACCAGGGGCCGGCTGACCTGGGAGGAGCCTAGCACAGATGGCCTGCCACTAGACCCTCCCCCTCCTGGGGTCTCCTCACCCGGCCCCGTCCTCATCACGCTGCAGGATTGCTCCCATGATGGGACCAGGTCATTCCTGAGTCTAGTCCCACCCAGGACCTTGCACAGTGCCTGGGACACAGACATGCTCAATGAACGTGTGTCCGCTAGACTCATGGATGGCTAAAGCAGGGCACGGCGTTTGGCCATTCTCAAACCTATGCATGAGAAAGAGGAGCGGCTCAGACAGGGCACCAACTTTATGAATAACATGTCTGTTGAGAGGTATAAAAGCATGGGTAAGATCTTAGCTCAGCCTGTCTTCTGTGACCTTGGCCAAATCAAATGGTTTTTCATGCTTCGGCTTCTAGAAACTCAGGGATAAATAATGGTAGGTCTCACAGGGTAGTTATGAAGACTTAATGAGATAATGTGCAGAAAGCACTGAGCCCTGTCTGAATCATAGTAAGTGCTTAATAAATACTCACTGTTAGAATATAATTATTATTACTATTCCCAAGCCAGTGCAGAGGTAATACAGGGGGGGCCTTTTATTAAACTAGCTGTAAAGATGACTCTCAGCCTGTAAACAAATGGAGGACCTCCCTGCACTGCCTCAGGGTAAGTCACTCCCAGAAGGCACTTCGAGGTCAGTTTTGCCCTCATGGCTGGGGGCAGGGGAGGGGTATGGGACAACCCCGCTGAAGGTGTGGTTTTAAGCTCTTTATGGTTCTTTTGTTCTGCTACCAGACAGAAAGCAGAGGATTATGAAGGGAGGGAGGCTCACACACGCCCACAACACACACCTCAGAAACTTGAGAAAAGAGGGGATGGAGATGAAAATCTTTATCCCAACATGGTCTGGAACTATGGATCGTGACCCATTAGTAAATGATGAAGTTGATTTGGTGAGTCATAACCAGCATAAGAAGAAAGAAAGAAGGGAAGGCAGAAGAAGGAAAAAAGGCAGGGAGAAGGGGAAAAAGAACAGAAAATAGCAGGGTGCACTGCTATGGCAAGTAAGCTTGGGAAAGTTCTGTTTCTCTGTGCATACAAATCCATACATGTGAGCTGTAGTTCTAACTGTTATAACTGTTATAAGTTATTATAACTACAGCTGTGGGTCACTGCTGAAAAGCACTGCTGTAGGGGGCACCTGGGTGGCTCAGTCGGTTAAGCTTCTGCCTTTAGCTCAGGTCATGGGCCCCGGGACCTGGGATCAAGCCCTGCATCAGGCTCCCTGCTCAGTGGGGCGCCTGCTGCCCCCCAACTCATGCGTGCTCTAATAGATAAGTAAAATCTTAAAAGCACTGCCCTAATTCCAAGTGTCTTACTTGCTAATTCCTATAGGCTGTAAATTAAATTTTAGCAACTTATTCACCATTAAGTTCAATTACACCGAAATAATTTTGCATGTCCTGTGGATCATGAGATTACCATGACGTTCTATATTTTCATTTCTCAAATATGGAGGAATTTGAGTTTCTAATGGCAGTCATTAAAAAAGTGATAAATACATTGGGAGTTATTTTAGAACAAGGGTCTTTGCTTTACAAGTGATCCCACTAATACATCATAAAGTAAGATTCTGTGCAGAGGTCACTAGAAACTCACATGCATTGCAGCAAAAGTACCACGTTCTAGAGAGCGGGGTGCCCTCATTAACACCCGGTATGGAGCGTAAGTCCAGGGAACGTTTTCTGGTTCAACTGTCTCAACACCAGTAACGAAGAGAAGTCACTGTGCTCCCCCACATTTCTCCGGCAGGCGGAACGCCAGGGTATATCAGAACTGGAAATCCCCTCTATAACTCTCACTGTTCAGGATCATTAATAAAAATATTTCAGTTTCTACTAAGCACATTAGAAACACTGCCATCAAATAGAAACGGTTTTGGCTAACCTGCTGGAAGAAAAAATTAAGTTCGAGTCCCAGTAGAGGGCAACATTCCTCACTCCCAGAGACCTTAGATACACCATGCAACACAAAACACAACACGAGCCCCAAAGAGAAGGTTCTTAGATAGCCCCACACTGGTGTCCTGTCAACTCAGTGTTCCAGTTAATTCCACAAACACTGCCAAGGCGACAACGAGCTGGCTGCCTTTGCTGCTGCTGATAAAAATCTCTGCTCAGCTGTCTAGGAGTATCAAGAAATCTTTAAATCTGTGCTACTTGGCACAGGGTTGTCTGGCTGACGCCGTTCCCAGTTCTCTGAGGCTCATCTTCCAGCCATATGGGAACTCTGCCGCAGGGCTCCAGCTCGCCAGTGCCAGCCTCTGTCCTGGACTCGGTCGAGGCATTTCAGATCCCCGCTAGCACCCTCAGACTCAAGAGGGAATGCCCACACCTCTCGCTGGGGGACAGGAACACAAAGAGGCTGATGTTGGGCTGATGTGAGGATAAGGCGACCATGGAGGGCAGATTCCACAGGTCTGTGCCCAGCTGCGTCTCAGGGACGGGGTCTCCATGGAGACACTTCAAGCATTAAACACCTTCTCTGGGGCTCCAAATCCAAGCAGTCCCGGGAGGCAGGTTGGCCAATGACGAGTGGCTAACTGGGGCCCAGAAGAGTTAGCAGACTAGAGCATCCACGGAGCAGCCCGCCTTCCAGAGGGAGAGAAGGTGGAGAATTCGTGCGGCCTCTAGGCCAGACCCTAGGAGTTGGCTCCCAGGGGGATCCCACATCAGTGATCAAGCCAGAAGCAGCGCTTACCTTCTTCATTCTCAACAGAATGTTTCTCTCCATCATCACCATCATCCCATGACCAGCTACGGTTAGCAACAAGGTCTGGAAGAGCTCTCCGCCGCCACGTAGACCCAGGGAGCGAACAGGATGGGATGCCTGACATCTGGCAGGCTCTGGGGACCCAGGGAAGGAGCTAGATCGTCCCCCCGACCTCATGGTTTCTACCCCTTGGGTCATCCTTTCGCTGTTCCTGGATGTAGAAACTGCTGTGGGGCCTGAAGGAGTAAGCTGGGAGACAGAGCAATTACACTGGAGAAGACTCGAACTGCCGGGGCAGGACATCTTCAAAGACCTCTCCGCATCTTACACCCCCGCAGCCCTCAGGGCCCCCGGTGGGTAACTGCACAGCCTCACACGGAGCAGGCTTGGGAGCACCACCTTCCCCGAGCCTCGTTACAGTGGGAATGGCACAGTACCTATCCGCTGCGGCTGCGACAGAAATTACTGTGACTCTCCAGCTGGTACCACAGCCACGGCCACTGAGGAGGTGTTCAGACTGTTTGCACCGCATGAGGGAGATGACATTCCCATTCTCCAGTTGGAAAAACAAAACACAGTGACACTTTAGAATTAAAAAACAAACAAAGAAGCGAAGAGCCCCAGGAGAACAAGGCTAACTCCTGCCTGGCACACGGGTCTTGAAAGTCGCCCCCAATTCCGCGAATAAAAAGATGATTACCAATAAAAATGCTGGCTACTCACCTCCCACATCTGCTGTATTTGGCTATGAAGCCCTTTCCAGTGGAGGTGCCAAATAAGTCTTTATACAGCCTTTTGTTAGGTTTTCTGAGGGAGGCTCTGTGTGTCTTCTAAGTACTGTACTCAGTGTCACCATGAACACGTATCGTCAGCACTGAAAGGAGCTGGAACCTGACGTACCTTTGCCATCATGCCTACCACGCAAATCCCACCCCCACCCTTCATCCTCCTCCCCCGTCTTCGGGCTTGGGGGAGAAGAGACAAGGCGGTCTAGGCTCCGGCTTGGATGGTTTTCAGAATTAAGGACATTCGGCCCGGGGTGTCCTAAAGGGTGTTGGATGGTCTCCCTCGGCAATGCCATGCCCTTTTCGTTCTGATGCACTCGGAAGGAGGCAGGAGAAATGCTGAACTTGAAGGGTGGGAAATGGAGATGGGGGCTGCCAGGTGGTTCTGAGGGCTGATTCGGGGCAGGCCCTGGGCTGGGCTCCCTCACACACAAGAAACTCATGAGAGGAGCAGAATTCGCGCTCATCACCACAGAGGAACTTGAGAGTCTGGGAGGTCACGGAATTGGCCCAGGGCCCCGTGGTGAACTCTCCGCATCTGACTCCCAGGTTAACGATTTCCTCCTCCTCCGGGCTGGATCAGAGACAGAGACGGTGGGGCTCGCCTCCCCAGATGCAGGGAGTGAGGGATCCAGTCCCTTGCAATACTCTGCACCAGGAACAAGGCTGCCCCCTGGCATCCTGGTGCTTTAACTTCTATGCGGAAGGGACTCATCTGTCTGGTGGGAGCTGTTAACTCTCTTGTCACTGGTTTGTCATTTGGACTGAATAAGGAATGGTGCCCTTTGTCAAGTCGACACTGCTCATGAACTTCCTTTCCACTTTTTTGGATGATCGCTTGTTTCGGCCTCCTGGCTCCTCTTGTCTCACTCTGGTAAAAAAAAGCTGCATATGTGGTCGTCCCACCTCCCCTCCCCCGTCCTCCCACCCCCATTCTCACCCTTGCTGCCTTATCTGTTAAGAAGGATCAGAAAAAATTCAGGGGGAGGGGCGCCTGGGTGGCTCAGTGGGTTAAAGCCTCTGTCTTCAGCTCAGGTCATGATCCCAGGGTCTTGGGATCGAGCCCCTCTCTGCTCGGCAGGGAGCCTGCTTCCCTCTCTCTCTCTCTCTACCTGCCTCTCTGCCTACTTGTGATCTCTGTCTGTCAAATAAAAAAATAAAATAAAATAAAATAAAATTCAGGGGGAGAAGGATAAAGGGCTACTCACTATGTTGAAAAATCAACATAGGGGCGCCTGGGTGGCTCAGTCATTAAAAGTCTGCCTTTGGCTCATGGGATCGAGCCCCACATCAGGTTCCCTGCTCAGCGGGAAGCCTGCTTCTCCCTCTCCCACTCCCCCTGCTTGTGTTCCCTCTCTCACTGTGTCTCTGTCAAATAAATAAAAATCTTAAAAAAATATATCAACATATACTATAATTTCATAAAACTGATGGACTGTTCCAAAATCCCAAGGGTACTGAGGCTATTGATTTACTGACACATCAACTTACACAGACTTTTAAAAGGAAATACTGCCTTGAATTCATAAGACACCGTTCTCCAAGGAGCTCCAGAATTTCAAAAGGTTCATATTTATATTCTTTTTACGGAACAGGAAGCGGTGCGTGGCTATCAACCTCACTTTACATACAGTAAGAATGAACAAAACTAGTAGAACACCCAAAACAAAATCCAGGACTTAACCTGTCTTTTCCAATCTAAAATCTAACAGGTTAGTACTGCCTGCTGTCTCCAACCTACTGAAAAGTAAACATATCTGCCCAGTAAGAATATGTAAACTGGACAAGTGATATTAGAAATATTCAAACACATTTGGTTCCCCTTTCTCCCAATGTGTGGGAATTCCAGGACGATGCCTGAGGTCCCAGCTGAAGCTTGCCGCCGCACCAAACTGGGAGGCAGCCGCAACCTTCATGTGCCGCTCGGGGAGATCCCTGCACTATCTATGACCCTCAGTGGAGTTCCAGCCCAATGCCAGGTCTTTTCCTGCCTTGCTACACATACTGAAGGATTCAACCTAAATACAAATCATAAGAACCTTCTCCTTCCCTCTCTGTCCCCAGGAATGCAAAGACACTCCCTTCTCTGTGAGGCCCTTCCAAGAAGATCATACATAATGGAAGGATAAAGTGACCCCCTTTGCACAAGGAGACAACGGGACCACCCCAGGCTGTCCACAAAGGTCACAAGCCAGGAAAACGTGGCCAGAGTTCCCTCCTGGTGTGCTTGTTGTTCCGGACTGTGGGAACAAACAGCCGCCGCAGTGTGAAAGCCTTGGGTGAAAAGCCGCTTCACAATGTGGGTTTGCTGCTCCTACCGTCAGGGCGAAGTCTGTTCTTACGGCCCCCGTGTCCAGGGTAGCCCGTGGGACTTGCTTTGGCCAAAGGGACACCAGCTAAAGAGGTGACGCAAGCAGAGGTATGAAAGGTGTCTGTGCTCCTGAGCTTGGCCTCCCTTGCTCTGAGAACCCTTCTGTGTTACATGAACAAGCCTGGACCAGCCTCCCAGGGGCGAGAACCTGCAGAAAGGGAAGCTGCAGCAGGCACGGCCAGCCCAGCCGAGGCCCCAGACACAGGAGGGAGGCCATTCCAGATCACCTCGCCCCAGCCACGTCAGGCCAAATCTGGAACTACCAGCTGTCCCCAGAACCGCCAACAAATACAAAGGTGGCCATTTTAAGCTGCTAAGGTTCAGGGTAGTTTGTCCCACGGCGAAGGTGAACCAATACACTCAACTCTGAATTCCATTTCTGGAACTCTGGCTTTGCTTGCACACTTGAAGGAGTCCACAGAACCGGTCTGAGGCAGAAATGTAATGTGACACAAAGAAGGAAACGTTTTCGGGAGCTCCTTTAGGATCTCAGCAGTGCTTCTTCTGAAGCTTCTCGACACTTGTAGGTTGACCTCTAGGCATCTAACCCACAGAAACACTCACAGAGGGCACTGGATTTACGTATACCGATGGTCCCTGCGGCCGTACTTGGGATAACATGGGAGTGGAAAACATCTAACTAGCAATCATTAGAGGAAAGGATAATAACTTACGGTGTAAAATGAAACAAGAAAAAAGTGGTTACATGTTTTTCAAATAAGCTCTTTGACGAACCATCTTAGAGCCCGTATTCAACCAGCACGAATCTCACTCAGCAGTGAGGAGTCTGAGGTTTCCTCTGCAATCATTACTCAGGGCACCGGAGCCTGCTAGCCACACGTGAGACCTTCCCCAGAGTCACAAGGCATCCAGCAGGCAGCCAGAGCAGCCAGAGCCAAGGGCGGGAGATCCACAATTAACCCTTTATTTTAAATGCTCATACAGAATATAAAATAAAAATAAAATCCTCATACAGGGTGTCTGGGTGGCTCAGTCAGCTGAGCATCGACTTTTGGCTCAGGTCATGATCTCAGGGTCCTGGGATCGAGCCGCACGTCGGGCCCCCTGCTCAGCGGGGAGCCTGCTTCCCTCTCCCTCTGCAGAGTGAGGGGCAGAGCAGTGCTCT
The DNA here is from genome assembly GCF_010015895.1 of Lontra canadensis. Classification (NCBI taxonomy): domain Eukaryota; kingdom Metazoa; phylum Chordata; class Mammalia; order Carnivora; family Mustelidae; genus Lontra; species Lontra canadensis. Next base: position 23,694,120 of record NW_022631008.1, read on the forward strand.
CCCATTCTCTCTCTCTCAAAAAGGAAAAAAAAAAATGCTCATCTAGTTATAACAAATTTCAACTTTTTTCCTACGTGGGCATTATTGATTTTTCAAAAATGTATTGCGGGGGGGGCAGGCACCTGCGTGGCTCAGTGGGTTAAGCCTCTGCCTTCGGCTCAGGTCATCATCTCAGGGTCCTGGGATCGAGCCCCACATCAGGCTCTCTGCTCAGCGGGGAGCCTGCTTCCTCCTCTCTCTCTCTCTGCCTCTCAGCCTACTTGTGATCTCTCTCTGTCAAATAAATAAATAAAATCTTAAAAAAAAAAAAAAAGTTTAAGGTGTCTGCCAGCCCATGGGGAGGCTTGGAGGTAGAACATCCCACGCCAGACCCCTGATGTCCTAAAGCTTCCGCTCTCTCCTTGGTCTTAACTGCTCCGTGTGCAGGTCTTGTCTCCCACCTGGACTGTAGGCTGCTAGAGGGAGCCACCATGTCCAGTTCCAGTGTCTCTATCTCTCAGAATTTAGCCAAGTTCAGGGGCACCTGGGTGGCACAGTCAGTTAAGCATCCAACTCCTGGTTTCAGCTCAGTTGTGATCTCCGGGTCATGAGATCGAGCCCTGTGTCAGGATCCATGCTCAGTGGGGAGTCTGCTTGGGATTCTTTCTCTCTCTCCTTCTCCCCCTCCTGCTCATGCTCTCTCTCTCAAATAAATAAATAAATCTTAAAAAAAATAATAAATTTAGTCCAGTTCAATCTAACCAGCAGGTAAAGAAAAAAAATAGAGCAAATTCATAAAATTCGTAGGTTAGGGGGTAACAGGTATGTTACAAAAGAACTCCCTTTGTAGAAAGATTCACTGAATAAGTTCTCCTAATATAAAAGATGGGCTTGATTTAGGAAAAGACCTCCCACCCCTCAACTTTTCCAGGAATCTGTGTACAGTGTGTACTCCATAAAATGCGGGAGGCTTTTCTTAACAGCCCTTGCTATCGAGTGAAGCAAAGCAAAGCAAAACTCAAAAGCGGTTGGGTTGTGAAGGCTCCTCTAGCTGCATCATGAATCCAGACATCTGTAAGAATTCTAGTTAGAGAGCACACCTTCCCGAAATCTAAGCCAGAGATGGCACAGCTGCAACGAAAGCTTTCTCACGCCCATGGGTTCAGCAGTCGCCTGGATGCGCACAGGTAGAGAGACAGAGCATCTAACGAGACGTCAGAGCCCAAGCAAACAGCAGAAGGGGCTGGGCCCTCACCTCGGGAATCAGCCGCCGCCTCTTCACGCCGGGGACAGAGTCAGGCTGGCCATCGCCACCCGGCTGCTTCCGCTTGCTGGAATCCTGGAGGGCAGTGAAGACGCAGTCCAGAGGGTGCTTCTCGGAGGACCTGGAGCTCACCGAGCAGTCCAGGGCAGCATCTTCGGCCGCTGTCTCCACTTTCACAGTGTTATTTTTTAGAACTGTGGCAGAGAAGAAACAGGGCTCAGCGGGAAAGACCACTGGGCCGCTCGGAGGTTAGCAGGGTTCCCTGAGCGACAGGCTGGGTGCGGGCTGCCCTCGACACTACCACTCAGATAATGAAGTCTAAGAACAACTAAACCGCGCTTTCCAACCTAGTGATCGCTGTCTTACCGCGTTAGTGCTAAGACAATAAAACCATGTTCAGAGAAATTTTTGCTCAAAACTGGTTTTAAAGTCCTTTTGGGGGGGGAAGACAGTAGATAGAAAGAAATAAATACCATCTCTGAAATGATATTTGTAAAAATAACTCCGGAAAGATACATAAGACACCTCTAGCAGGTGTATGGGTGGAGGGGGATGGGAACCAGGGGAGGGAGAAGTTCCACTGATGTTTCATTACGTAGCTTTTTATTTTTGAACCATGTAGTGTATGGCCTAATAAAAAAATACTAAGTTAAAAATATTTTTTAAAAAGAAGCATTTTTTTTTACCTTCTTCTACATCTTCACTGAATTCAGTTGAGTTCATCTTCTATTCCACTAAATGAAAAGACAAAGACAAAGTCTTGATTTATTGCTTGACTTACTTCTTAATTTTCCATACCCATGAGAAATTCCCTTACCCTCCCAACCCTGGCTCTGGGTCATGGAAGCTGAGCTGACACTGTTCCCTAACATCATGGAAAGCCGCATCCTCTGAGTTAGAAGCAGCCAGGCCTTCTGCGTACCCTCTGGGAGCGCTTCTCCAAAACTCCACGTGGGCAGAATGGGTCCTAAAGCATCGACTGAGTCACTTTCACACCGAGGGGGAACGTTATTTGAGAAAATCAAGTCTTAGAAAAGACCCAAGTTCAGATGATCTCCTGTCAGTCCCTGCTTTCTAAATTCCAGCCACAGACCGAAAAGGTGGACTAAGGATGTAGGGGGTGGCTCCTTGGGACACAAGCAGGTCACAGGACTGACTCCAGGTGCTCGTCCAAATGAAGACATGCTGTAAGTGGAAGTATACCCTGGATTTCAATGATGTAGCGGAGGGAAAAAAAAAAGTAAAATATCTAATCATACTTATGTTGATTACATGTTGACACAATAATGTCAGATTCACTGGGCTAAATAAAACTTTATTAAAATTAATTTCACCTTTTTTTTTTTAATGTAGCTACTAGAAAATCTGAAACTACTTAAGTGGCTTGCATTCTATTTTTATTGGATGGTGCTGGTCTAGCCCTTCCTTCCAAAGCAGGGAGAAGAGGCAGTGTGGGTTTTTAAAGCTCTGGAGCGCCACAGAATCTGGCCCAAACCCTTCTTTTTACTGATAAGGGAACAAGGTGGGGGGGGGGGCGGCGGGGAACAACGAGAGTAAGGGGCACTCTATGGGCTGCAAGGGTCAGGCGCGGAGCCCCTGACTCCCCTTGCCTGCGCCAGGATGGAACAGACACCATGATTAAAAGTAGCATTAAATCTCTGAGATTCCCCCAAACGACATAACAGCTTTCATAAACAGAATAAGGTGTACATGAGGCAGTAATGCTAGAAAAGAAGACACTGACGGCCTGTACTACTGACACTGAGTTGTGCTTCTCACAACTGATTAAGCCGACTGCAAATACTGAGTTTCCATTCTGATTAACCCTTTGAGGAGAGCAGGACTAAGAAGTATCTTCTCAGAAATTTCTAGAGAAACAGTGCTATCTACAAAGTCCAGTAAGCTACTCACCAAACAGCCATAGAATGGTGTGTGATTCTCAGTTTTAGTTGCGGGGGAAGCAAGAAAGAGGGAGTGAATCTAGGTAAACTATGCACACAGTTAACAGCCTCAAAATTCACTAATAATAGCAACATGCGTATGGTGCTTATGATGTGATGTGGTATCCTCAGAATGTCACAGTAACTTTATGACAGGCACAGTTCTTTCCATCTCTGTATTACTAATTTTCAGAGAAATGAATAAAAAATGTAAGATTTATCTGAAACTGCAATTACACTGAAAATAATTGCTATTTACCGAAGTATCTGTTATCTGAAAAATGTAACACACAAGATGGTATTGAGGGAAGATAATAAGTCCAATTCAAGGGTCAAGAGTACCAACGGTGAATTTCCATTGTATTGCAAGGGGAAAAACCCCACTTTTGACATCACCCCCCTGAGGGGCTGGGAGTAGTGAGGGCGGGTGGAGCACAGGCAGGCAGGCGAACCACAGTCTGCAAACAGCGAGGCAGCCCACACGGGGAGAAGTTCAAGTCCAGGCAGGGGAGCTTCATAAGGAAATGCACTGCGGGCCTTGCCTGATGCCAACGGCCCTGGGAGACCCCACCCCACGGTCACTGAAATCCAGAGCAGAGGTGAGAAGCAGCGAAACCGATGGGCAGGACTGAGTGAGTCTTAGAGAGGGCGCGGGGCGCGACACAGATGACTGGGGAGAAGGGTGGGAAAGGCAGGAGGCGGTGGATGGCTCACCGGGGGAGAGAAAGGGTCAAGGTGGAAGAAAAACCACAAAGACTCAAAGACGCTAAGCAGAGGACATTAAAAGGACAAGCAAATCCTGGAAGAAAACAGGTGTCGGTGAAAAAACACAGCAGGCAGAACCACAGCGCCCAGCAAGGCCAGCACAGTTATCTGCATGTTATCTGCCCAGCTGTTCCCGGAGAGCGGCAGGGAGCTGGGGAGGCAAGTGCTGGCACGGGCTGGGGATACCGCTGGGGCTCCGGCAGACCGGTAGGGCCTGCAGCCCAGTGCTGGGCGTACACTTGGCCGGGACGGGGGCTCAGGAGGCAGGAAGGGTGTTTTCTACGCCACACCGTGTGATATTAGCGCAGGCGTACAAGCACCTGGTGAGGAAAACGGTGAAGAGAACACACCTGGCCTCCTGCGGGGGTGGGGGGGGGCAGAAAGCCAAAAGCGGGGCTGGGAAGGCTCCCGGTGGCCCCCGTCCTGGGCACTCAAGACACCCAGAGGGCATCTGCTCTGGAACCAGTGTCACCTTAGACCAGTGACAGATGCTAGATTAGCAGGGGAAGTGACCCAGACCCCAGCACAGCGGGCCCCTTCCCTCCCAGCCAGAAAAGCCACCCCGCTCCATGGGAAACTGGGGAATTTCCCTTTGGCAAAGCCAGAAGAACCCACAACTGCATCTGACTGTGTGATGTGGACAGGAGTGAGGGTCCTCAACCAACACCGCAGCCCGCCCACCGCAAGCTGGATGCACCGGCCACGTCACCAACACTTCCATCTCGCCCCGAGCTCTCTGAATCCCAATTTTACCAATAAAGAAACCAAGGGCATTATTCCTTAAATTTGGACAATTCTTATTTGTCAACTCTACTCCAATGAAGAGAGAAAAAACTATATTTATAATATTTTGATTATGGAAACACAATAATTGCAAATGGAAGGGGGGGTGGGAAGGGAACACAGGGCAGGTAACTTGACCCAGGGTCACCAAGCTGATCGGTGGCAGAACTAGGATTCAAAACTAGCCTATGTCTCTCTCCAGTCAGCCCCCCGGGGCGGAAATCACAGAATCCTCATTCGTCCAGTAAGGTGGTTCTGGTGAACACGGGGGCCAGTTTCCAACCTTGCATCCTTCTGTCCAACAGCAGCTGGAACACCCAAATCTCCGTCTGTCTGCATGGAGCTACCTGGAAAATCTGTCTATTCCGTGCTTAGACACAGACTCCACAGGGCAGAAGAGATGTCCAGGGGGACTCCCAGCCTCCCTGTACTGACACAGTGATCACACAGTGGGAGAAAAGACAGGGACATCACATTGCCACCTCCACACATGGCTCCCTCCACTTCCTGTCATCTGCCCGGATGAAGGTCACAAGGCTGCCTGTCTGGGGTGGACACCGCGCGCCCAGAGGCCGAGCATGCCGCAGGAACTGTAGGTTATAGTTACCAACCACCATGGCTCCCGCCCCTGGGGCTTGCTCTCACCAGTCTCGCAAGTTGTGAGACCACCAAAGTATGTACCCACGTGTTCCTGAGAATCAGCTTTCTCCCCCAAGGGGTGGCTGTTCCATGTCCCCCAGAAACCCCAGGCCAAGCCCAAAGGAATGCTTAAACAAATGAGGGGAACAAAGGTCAATGAGACCCATGTAGCCTGCTGCTGCCTCTAACGAAAATATCGCAGGTTCTACAATGCCCATGACCTCTTGGAGGGGAACTCTCAAACAGGACCAATTTCCAGGGGTTAATTTAGTAACTGAAAATGCTCAGTTATTATTATTATTCTTTTAACCAAACATCCTAGGAAGCCTTAGGCTAAATGACTGTCATGGGTACAGAAAGGTTTAAATGTTGCAGAGCTCGTAAGAGTATATATGATTTTATTAAAATGCCTAATAGTCTCAATCCTTCTGCACGGAGCGAGACAGACAATGTTCAATTTTCCATGCAGGGCACACAGGCGGGGGAAGATTAGAATGTCATCAGAAAAGCCTTCCGTTTACAAAAAGCACAAAAGGGAGGGTAATCCCAAACGTTCAGAAATAACAAGATGCTTTAGTCACTCAAATATCAAATTACAAAGGCTAAGTTGCTTAAATTGGCTACATAAATGCAGTCACTGGCAGGGCTCCCTCCATGCCTCCTGCTGAAATGCGCCTAAATCTGATGCCTGAGTATCAGCAAGCTCCTGCCTCTGGCGGGAAGAAAGTCTGGGAGGAGGGACGACAGGGGAGGCAGACGGTGAGAATCACTCATGGGGCTGAGAAAGAATCAGTTCTCAGAGATGCCACAAAGAAATGGAAACGTTGAAAAGATTTACAAATTACAGGTCAATGTCTATTTTTGGAGTTCATTTTAAGAAGGGAAGATGCTTAGGGTCTTTTTTTTCTTTTTTGACTAGAAAACGCACACACAAGAAAGAAAATTCAGAAAGTATAAAAAGGAGATTTGGGGGCACCTGGGTAGCTCAGTGGGTTAAAGCCTCTGCCTTCGGCTCAGGTCATGATCTCAGGGTCCTGGGATGGAGCCCCACATCGGGCTCTCTGCTCAGCAGGGAGCCTGCTTCCCTTCATCTCTCTCTGCCTGCCTCTCTGCCTACTTGTGATCTCGCTCTGTCAAATAAATAAATAAAATCTTATAAATAAATAAGTTAATTAATTAATTAATTAATTAATTTTTAAAAAGATTTGTTTTAAAAGTCCACTGTCGGGCACCTGGGTGGCTCAGTGGGTTGAGCGTCTGCCTTTGGCTCAGGTCAGTGATCTCAAGGTCCTGGGATCGAGTCCTGCCGGCGGGAGTCAGCTCCCCCGCTGCTCTTCTCCAACTCGTTCTCTCAGTCTCTCTCTTAAATGAATAAATAAAATCTTAAAAAAAAAAAAAAAAGTCCACTGTCTCTCCCCACCCCCTCCGTCCCCAGTCACTCTCTGAGAGGCAACGATGTCCGTTTTCTCGTGCATCCTTGCACAGAATGTTCAGGGTCAGCGGCTCTCAGAGCATGAACCGTGTCCAGCAGTTGCCAGCACTGGCTCGTCCCCGCATGCACAGCCTGTGCGTCCCTCCCCAGCTCCAGGCGGACTGACACCCTGGAAATGGGCACTTTTTTTTTTTTGACAGATCACAAGTAGGCAGAGAGGCAGGAAGAGAGAGAGAGGAGGAGGCAGGCTCCCTGCTGAGCAGAAAGCCCCATGTGAGGCTCGATCCCAGGACCCTGAGATCATGACCTGAGCTGAAGGCAGAGGCTTTAACCACTGAGCCACCCAGGCGCCCCGAAATGGGCACTTTTAAAAACAGCTTTTTTTTCCTCTTTTTGGGGAACCACTTTACAAGTATATTCAAGACCTTTCAAGGGTTCTATGAGATGAAAAGTGTTTTTATAACACTGAGGTATTTTTGCCCCTTTTCTCTCATAGACGTGTAGGAGAGCTTTCCAGACACTCCATGAAGCGTTATTTTGTGAAAGACTGACTACAGAGGCAACCAGGAAAATTCAGCTGCCTTCTATTGAGCCGGATATTAAAGAGAGATGCAAGAATGTAAATAACACAGGGGCACCTGGCTGGCTCAGTTGGCAGAGCCTGCAACTCTTGATCTCAGGGTGGTGAGTTCAAGCCCTACATTGGGTGTAGAAATTACTTAAAAAAAAAAAAAATCTTAAAAAAATAAAAAAGAATGTAAACAATACCAATCTTTTCACTAACATTTTTTGGGGGGCTGGGGGAATAATTACCTTTCATTAAAATACTACTGACACTACCTTGTAGTGGACTTATTATGGTTGTTTTTAAATAAATTTAAAAATATTTAGGGGCGCCTGGGTAGCTCAGTGGGTTAAAGCCTCTGCCTTCGGCTCAGGTCATGATCCCAGGGTCCTGGGATCGAGCCCCACATGGGGTTCTCTGCTCGGCAGGGAGCCTGCTTCCTCCTCTCTCTCTGCCTACCTGTGATCTCCATCTGTCAAATAAATAAATAAAATCTTTTTTAAAAAATTTCAACACCTTTCCATTTTAATTTCTTTTTAAAAATTTTTTAAAGATTTTTATTGATTCATTTATTTAGAGACAGAACATGCAAGCAGGGAGGAGACTCAGAAGGAGAGAGAGAATCCCAAACAGCCTCTGACGTAAGCATGGAGTTTGGCGTCGGGCTCAACTGCACAACCTGGAGATGATGACCAGAGCTGGTTGTCCCCGACACTCCACAAACCGAGTGAGCCACCCAGGCACCCCTCTGTTTTAATGTCTAACACCGTAAATACTGACAGATATAACCATATAAACTAAGGCTCTTTGGGGTCTTAATAATTTTTAAGCATATAGAGATGCTGAAACTGGAAGGTTTAAGATCCTGCTCCTTGTTTTTTCATTTAATAGATCATAGAAATTTCTCTATCATTTCTTTTTTTTTAGTTTGCGTTTCCCCCAGAAACAGACTGGGAGACAGGGCTCCAGAGTAGTTTCTCTGGGAGGAGACAGTCAAGGTCACGGTAACAGGCTTCCTTCCGTGGGGGAAGGCGTTCCCTGTCTGCGGGCGGTGCTGAGGGCACCAGCAGGGGAGTCCGAGAGGCCGGCCAGGCTGCCCTGCCGATCCCTTCCGACTCCTCACCTCACTGTCCCGTGCTCTGCGCCCTTGGCAGACAATCAACAGAAACAATAGCTTACGCCGTGTAGAAACTAACTGCCCCAGCAATCCTATGAGGTAGAGACTCTTGTTAGTCTCATTTTACACATTAGGAAACTGAGGCACAGTTTGAGAGACAAAAGGGACCTCAGAGGTGATCTCCTTTCATAGGTACGGGATCCAAGGCTCAGAAAGGCTGGGAACATGCTGAGGCCTCCCTGCCCAGTACTCGAGTGACCACACCCCCCCACTGCGCACCAGAGCTGCTGGTGCCAGTGTGGGGACCGTCCTCTGTGCAGGGGGTGACCGACCAGACAGCTGACTTACAAGGACTGATCACAACCAACAGAAGCAGGGATGGAGGGCCCAGAGGATGAAGATGGGACTCTGGGAACCTCTGTCGGAGGGGAAGATGGGTAAACAGCGTGAGATAAAAGTAACAGGAAGGAAAGAGCACTCAGAACCCCAAGGTTAGGAGATATTACATTAGGGTTTCTATAACAACCATAACTCAAATCCAGTAAACACAGGCTGCCTGCCACAGCTATGCAGAAGACCACCAACGCTTACAATTTTGTGACCTGGATATAAATAATTTTAAGCTCTGGTATGTACTTAATCAGACTTTTTTCTTTGGAGGGAAGAAATAACACTATTCTAGGGGGAAAAGAAATCTACTTTGAAAATAACTTTGTCGGGATTCCTGGGTGGCTCAGTGGGTTAAGCCTCTGCCTTCGGCTCAGGTCATGATCTCAGGTTCCTGGGATTGAGCCCTACATCGGGCTCCCTGCTCAGCAGGGAACCTGCTTCGCCCTCGCGTGCGCATACAAGCACACGCGCGCGCACACACACACACACACCCCCACCGCTTGCCTCTCTGCCTACTTGTTTCTCTGTCAAACAAATAAATAAAATCTTTAAAAAAATAATAACTTTGTCAGTGCTTAGATGGGCAAATCTTGATCTTCCTCATCACTTTGAGCTTATAAGGACCTTTAACCAAATCTTGGTCCTTTACGGAGTCTCCCACCCTTGACAGTCACGATACACAGTGGCCACACTAGGCTGAGGGCAGAGGCTCTCAGGTTAAGCACAGGGAGGAAATCCTGGTGCAGAAGCCCTCCGCAGCCCTGAGCTGTTATTACGCACTGATCAATTTCACAAAAAGCTGCAGAGAAAGTAGGAGGCATCAAACTGAAAGGGACCTAGATTGAGATCCCCGTTGATCACTATCGTTATTTCCATTATACAAAGTTAGGAAGTCAACTTCAACACATTTTCTCAACGCGTGAATTCGAAAACCTCTATTGACAGAAAGAGCTGAGCATTAAATTATGTGTAAAGATTCAAAATCAATTGTTCATTACAGGGCTATCCAGTCAATAATAACCTACTTCAAAGTTTGCTGGGGATATGTCAACTGCATAATTAAAAAATGCCATAAAGGAGCTGGAAGGAAATATGCCAAAATGTTAATTACCTCCAATTAGGGGATTATGGATTACTTTTTTCCCTTAATATTTCCTTCTTCTTTCCAAATACTCTACAGTGGGCATGCAACTCTTTGAAAATGAAAAAATATTTTAAAATTAAAAATAATTAGTATTACAATATGAATATAGAACAGAGCCAGGCCATGGTCCCACTTAAGCCCACAGACAGCAACATAATCATTATGTAAAATCAAATCATTCAACTTTTAAACATTTAAAATATGGATAATCTAAGAAACAATGTAACAACTGACAAACTAGGAAAGGCCTTTCATTTCATATCTTTCTCTGAATTATTGCCTCTGAAAGTCAAAAATGCTCCTCAGTATGGGGAGAAAGAGAGATCAGAAAAAGTCTCAGCTCATAAACCTGGGTATGAATAAGAAGGTGAAGAGATTGGTTTTTGAACCATCAGGAAATGTCATTTCCTGGTGGGTACATCATAGGCTCTATCAGTGCATTTGCCTATTCTTGAAGGATTTTCAAAATAAGGCAAATTTCATGGCAGGAAAAAATAAAACAAAAACAAACAAACAAAAGAGAGCAAGACTTCTGGATCAGGGATGGAAGGCGGGGTCACCGGAGGGTTTGTGGCTGGCCCAAAGCTTAACAACTTGCCAGGGCAGAGGCCTTGCTTTCTGGGTCTCTGTATTCTGAATGACCACTGTTCAACGTGGTCCTTTCTTCAGGGTTCTCTTGTGGTGTCTGGGAGATGTTCTGACCCGCCTCTGGGGCCCTCCTTCCCTGACTCCTCAAAACTGGCCCTAGCTGGGCAAGCAGAGGCCTGCTCTGAGGAGCCTGGCTCCTGGGTTAAGCAGCAGGAGGTAGTGGGGAGAGGGACGGTCAGGAGGTCTGCGGACCTGAGGAATGGCTGGACCACAGAAAAAGGAAGGTGTGGTGAGGTGACTGGTTCAAGTGGGCAATAAGGAGTCACACAGAATCTGTCGTGGGGAATTATCGTGGAGAGCTGAAGACAAGACCACAGTAAGGGAAGGAGGGGTCATCTGGTGTGGTGATTCCTTGCCAATGCCCACTGCCTTCCCAGGGTCATGGAGCTCTTCCCTAAGTGTCCCACACGTGTCCAAGGGACAAAGTTCTCCAGTGCTGCTCAGAGGGGGCTAGGAGTGGCCAGGGGTCTTCTCATCAAGTTCTTTCCAGAGAACCTGTGCTCATGAGAGGGCAGCCAGAGCAGTCCCCTTGGTGAGAGCAGTGTGATGCTAATCTGAGGCACCGGGGGCTTGTGGCTGGCCAGGACTCACCCAGGACCAGCAGCAGGCCCTGAAATGGGAAGTACTTGGGCTTCCTGAAACCTCGAGGTTCAAATCCCAGCCAGCTGACTCAGGATTCTAGCCCACTAAATCGGAAACGTCCACTGAACTTAGCACCGGCCACCGGGCTGAGGTACGGTCCAGGAAGACGGGGCCCAGCAGCCCTGACCTCACGCCATGCGGCGGGGGCAGATCTTCCTCCTTCCCAAGTCACGTTCTCAAATGCAAAGTGAGGCAAACTCTCACCACAGGAAGGGCTGCTGGAGAACGGGAGCCCCAGAAGAGCACTGTGTTTAGAACCTGGGCACCAGGGAGCTGGGGACTGTGCCGGTTGCCACATGCAAGGGGTAAAGCGGGGAAAACACGCTCGGACCATTACTGAGAAAACATACTCGGGATTTCAAAAAGGTAAAGACCTAACAAAAACTCACCTCATCCTTTTCACAACTGCCACAACTCATCTGACTTTGTGATACTTCTCTGTCATATCGATTTTAAAAATTAAGCAGAGAAAAGGAGGACAGCAGCTCACGTTCTGGAAGGCCGGCTGGCAGTCTGTTCCCCAGGTGAACCCACACCATCCTCGAAAGAGCCCTCTGACTTTGCAGGCAGAGAACCACGGAGGGCAGCGGTCTGTGCCTCACAGAGAGCAGGGCCCCAGGTGGTCTCCGGGGCCTCACTCCAGCCTTCCAGAAGAGCCTGAGGAGTGGGGCATGAGTGCGCCACGCTGCTTCCTCCCTTCCCGCCGAGCACCCATTTGTAGGTGGGCTCTGGTGCAGAAGTCACCTGGTCCACGGGCCCCTTGGACAGCCCGGGATCCGGGCTCTGGACCACCAGAACAATGATGAGTGCAGCTGATCTTGAAGAAAATCGAGAAAAACCTACCGAACTTCAGGGTCAGAAAGAATTGGGTTAAAACCCTGGCCCCCCTACTGTTCAGCTTATTAACACGGGGCAAATGGCTTCCCCACCCTCGGTTCTTTCTTCTGTAAAATGGAGTCGAACACACTACCCTACCTAAGGAATTCTTGTGAAAATTACAAAAGAGAAAGTGACTGGCACATGGCACCTAGTAAACGTTATCCATTTTAAGGCTTTTTTAAATAACAAGATTTTCAGGGCACCTGGGTGGCTCAGTGGGTTAAGCCTCTGTCTTCGGCTCAGGTCATGATCTCAGGGTCCTGGGATGGAGTCCCACATCGGGTTCTCTGCTCAGCAGGGAGCCTGCTTCCCCCACCCCCCGCCTGTCAAATAAATAAATAAAATCTTTAAAATAAATATTTTCAAAGTCATTGTAATACTGGATAGTTCTTAAAACTACAAAATTAAGTAATATGACAAAGCGTTCGACAGTTTAGTGACTTTTCTTGTAAACGAAAGAAACGAAACAAACTGGAAGGGGGTGAAATCAAATAAAATGCTCTCCCTAAGGACAGAAAGAATGTTCCCATGCCATCTGCTCTTGCGGGGCGCGGGGCTCTGCGTTTACGGGATCAGCTGGGAGTCCCGCGGCTCTCGGAACCCGGCCCTCTTGGCACTGGCATCCCGCCCCTGGGACTTGTAGGACATGTTTGCAATTTGTTTTTATTTTTAGACACATCTGCAAATGCAGTTTGAAAAATACCAGTCCTCACAAAAAAAAAACAGGGCAATTTTCCCCCGAGTTTTCGAAAGCTGTAATTGTGGCTGCCTTCCTTACTCCGTTGGAGAACCACCGCATCTTCCAGCAAGGCCAAGCGCGACCTCCGCCCGGCAGGCTGCCCGCCTGCGAGCTGCTGTCTTACCCTTCAGACTGTCTTGTCTGAACCCGAGGAAGCACAATGTCCTCCTCCTCAGCTAAGCCACACTCTCAAAGCCTTCCTGAGGCCAAGAGAGGCTACCTTCCAAAGACATCAATGGGGAAAGGCGCCGGACTTGTAACTTTAATCTTGGTACCCAGAAGCTGGGGCTCGAGGAGGGAAAAAGGGCCAGCACACCCTATCAGTCACCCATGTGACTGCCTGACTGTACAGTGGTGACTAATTTTCCTAGGAGGTACAAGCTGAGTTTCCTCTGTACTTCCCACTTTTTCGGAGTACGTCGTCTTGTGACCACATGAGCTAATTAGAGTTGGGGCACAGTCGGCTGTAAACACCTCCCCCACCCCCATGCCTCCAACCTTCCCATCATTACTAGCTCGGTGCTCAAACCGACATTCCCCAACACATCCCCAGGACAGACCGGGCGGGGGGGGGGGGTGCCCTGACGGGCTCAGTTGGAAGAGCATGCGACTCTCGATCTCGGGGTTGTGAGCTCCACGTGAGGTATGGAGATTACTTATATAAATAAAAACATGAAAAAAAAAAAAAGGCCAATGAGTAATTTATTCAAATTTAGCAATCAATGCAATTGCAGACACTGATGCAACTGTGTTTCACTGGCCACTGATAACCCAATAGGAGAGGGGAGAGCAGGGCCATTGGTAGAGAACAAAGAACTGAGAGGGCTGATTTTAAATACAACGTGTTTCAAGTTGCGTTGAATAGGAGGGTGGGCATGCTACCAGGTGAGCTGCTCAGAAAACCCGCGGCTGGTTTGTAACACATCAGATCATTCGGTGACTAACATGCTCCCAGAGAAACAGCGCCTCTCCTCTTTGACCCCCGGGAGGCCGGAGGCCTGAGGCCAAGCACGCAGCACTCTTAGCACGACACGTGGGGGTCATGTGTGGCGAATTGTTCCAGAAGCCCTAAGAGCCCGGAGCTGAAATAATGTTGCAAGAAATACCGGAGCATCAGAAGGGACAAGAACAACTGTCCAATCTGGAGGGGGAAAGAAATAGCAAAAGCGAACGATGCTCACAAAGCGCTTTATAAAATACCCCATTTGGAGGGCACGTGTGTTGTGACTCTAAATTTCATTTTAAAAAATTGTCACACGGTAAGATTCACTCTCTGGGGGGGAAAGGTACACAGTTCCATGAAAAAGAACATGCGTATACACCCCTGTAACCACCAAGGGGGAGGAGGCAGAAAAGTTCCATCAGCCAGAAGATTAATTCTGCAAATAATTCCCCCAAACTTACATTAGCCAATAAGGGGCTAATGAATAATAAGGGAGGCCACCATAATTCACCACCTGTCATCACAACCAGGTGCCAGGGGAAAAAAGGCTACATCCCAGCCTCCCATCCACTAACACCAAGTTATTTTTGCTGCTTGGCTAGCAATCTTCATGTGTTTCTACATTATACAATTTTGCGGTATTTAAAAGACACATCCCCAGATTTTTCATCACGGTGTCAATTCAATTCATAAAAGCTTCTTGTTTCCTTCCTCATTGCTTCAGGGGCTTTTTAGCTTGAAAAAGTGGCAGGTGGGACATTCTGCAGGAGATTAAATTTTCACCTCAGCAAATCTGTCAGGGTTGATTCTAATTTTTCCCTTCCTAATTATTAAACATTCTGCAGTTCCTCTGCTCATGTAAAGGATGTTCTGGAAGGGCACCACCAAAAGGGGCAGTACTAATTAAGTGTGGGCAACGCAGTACCCTCTAATAGGTTACTGGGATGAAGATCTTGTCTATTAGGTCCTAACTGCTCTCTGTTCTTTGCTGGAACTACTGCTGTGTGCGCGGTGGGGGAAGGGAAGGGCATAAAACTTTTCTGTTCAATGTCCTGTATGGTGATATGAAACCATGAACTGGGGACGGATGATTAAACAAAACAGAACAAAAACCAAGGGGGCTGGGGTACGGATTAACAGAAGAATCTCCTCCATCCCTCTCTCACATACCCAGCAAGCCAGAGTGCTCACTTCCTTGCCTCAGTTTCCTGCAGCCACAGCTTTCTGCCACGGTGAACAGTCAAAAGTCACTTTAAGAAGTTGAACATTACCAACTGCGAGGTGCTTATTAGCTCTATTCCGTGCCCCCTCGTCTGGTTAGCCTTTGCGTGTACAATTCTTCCAGCCGGGCCACCTGGGCAATCAAACTCTCTCACCCCCGTAAAAACACCTTGTAAAAAACTAAGCCGCGACACACAAGGCCCTCACCAGCGTTGCAGCACAGCTCACCGACAAGGCGAGGGCAAAGTCTGCGTGGGAACCCGAGTTTACAATAAAGAGGGAAAGGGGGCGGGCGGTCACGAGGAGCGCCGAGCGCCCTGTGCTGCAGCTTCGCGGCCGGCCGGGAAGGCCCCGCGCCAGGCCGGGTGCACACCCAGGGCGCCGGGCCCGCCTCCAGCTCCTGGGCAGCGGGAACCGCGAACCGCGCCGTGGACAGCGGGGAAGGGAGCGCTGCGCCCCCTGGCGGCGGGGCCCTTCCCTGTCCGCTCCGGCGGCCACCACCGCCGCCGCCGGCCTGCCTAGCTCCATTTGCAGACTCCGGAGGCAGCGTCCCTCCGAACGGGGGCTCCTCCGGCCTCCAGCTCCCCGCTCGGCATCTCCCTCCAGTCCCCGCCCCCTGCTCCTGCTCTGACACCCCCTTGTACACGCCGAGCCGTGCCCCGCCGCAGCCCGGCCGAGCGCGAGCGCCGAGCCCACCGCGGGCTCCGCAGAGCCTTCCGGCGGCCCCGGCCGCTCCATCGCAGCGCCAGGCGGGGGTGCGGGGCCCGCGCACGGCGCGAGTGGGGCGGGCGGGCGGCGGCGGCGCGGACCGTTCCACTCCGCGCTCCCCCCGCCCCCGCGCAGCGCGCGTGCTCCCCGGAACGCCATGGAGCCGCCGCGTTCGGAGCGGGCACAAAGGGGCGCGCGGCACAATGGGCGCGGCGAGCCCGTGGGCGCTGGGCGCCCGCTTGGGCGGCTCGGCCCTGCGCGGGGGTGGGCGCTCCTCCCGGCGGGCGCGCTCAGGGCAGCCCCCCTTCGCGTCCCCTCCCCTGCTCCCGCCCCCACCCCGGCATGGATGTTGCAGCCACTCGCCCGTCCGTCTTGCCCCGGAGCCGCCACCGCGCGGCCGGCTTAATCCGCCCCGCACTTACCTGGGACGCGAGTTGTGTACTTTGCAGAGCGGGCCCGCGCCGAGTTTGGGCGCCACGTGGGGGGGGTGGGGGAGCGCGGGGCCGGGGAGTGGGGGCCGCGCGCGGAGGGCCTGGCCGGGGCGGCCCGGGGAGTTGCTGGGGGCGGCGGGAGGGCGCCGTGTATTTTCCCCTCTCTTTGTGTGTGTCCGTGCGCTGCGCTCTCGCGTGACGTGACGGGACTCCGTGTGTCATTTCCGCACAAGGACACAGGAGCCCCCGCTGCAGTGGAACCACAACCCCTCCGCCCCCACCCCTGGCCCGCCCCTCCCCCTCAGCGGGGCACACGCGGGACCGGCGGCGGCGCTCGGGCGTGAACGGCCGCGGCGGGGAGCTGGGGCGCGCACTCCGGGGACCCGGGCGGCCCTGCGCGCTCGTCCAGCGCCGCGCCGCTCCACGTGGGCCCGCGCCGGCGGCTCGCGGCGGGGGGCGGCGGCCGCGCAACCCACGGCGAGCCCGGGCAGCGCTGCCTAACAATGTCCCCTGCACGTCGTGTGCTCTCCCCCCGCGAGTCATCGCTCTGAAACGTGGTTGCTCAGCCCCGAGGAGTTTGACCTGAAAAGCCTCTTTTTCCACTTTTTTTTTTTTTTTTCTTCCGCGGGACGGCGACTGTTGCGGGTCGTCTCCTCCCCTCGCGCCCGCGTCTCTCCCCAGTTTTTGGCATCCCGGTCGTGGCCCCGCAACCCCCCACCCCGGGCGGGTGTTCCCGCGCCGCGATCCGCACAAAGACCTCGGGGCGCCGGGACCCGGGTGGCCCCCGGGGCCCCCGCGAAGCCGGCATGGAGTCCGGCGGGGCGCGGGAGAGCGACCCCGGCGCTGGGAAACGCAGGCTCTGGCCACTCCCCCGGCAGGGTGGCCGCCCTCTGTTGTGAGCCGGAGCTGAAAGTCACCCTTCTACTTGGAACCCGAAGTTTTGAGGTTTGAGGCTACAGAGCAAGACATTCAGAAGTGCGCGCGCTCGCAGACCCACATGCCACCGACAAACCCACGGGGTATCTGCGCCGAGCGCTTAAAATAGAAGGACACGAGTCACCAGTTCAATAAAGCCTGATTCTTCCTACTCCTAACTCCCGGACTGTAGATTCCAAGTTGATAAATACGAAACCTACCCCTCGGGTATTTTCTTAAGTCTCAGTGACTTGAAGGGGTGTGGCGTGTGAAGGTCAGGGAAGCCCAATCCAACAGTTAAACCACGTTTACATTTTAGGCAAACAATGAGAATGTAGATTTTTTTTTTAAACCTTTAATTTGCCGGTCGGAGTAAATATAAAAAGAAAAATGCAAATGATCCCATCTGCTGCTCACAGCTGACTGGCTGCGGGAGCGAGCCATGTGGCCCAGCCCTGCGCGGTCCGTGAATAGGTAGAATAGATTTTAAAAGAAGGCATATGCTGGCTCCTTGCTGCCCAGTTGCGGGGAGGGTTTGAATGAACGTATAGGTCTGGATTACCGTATCCTCCGGACCCCTCCCGTTGGGAATTTAGTAATTATGCAAGTTCTTTCCCTTCGGGTTTGAAATCAAAAGGCGCTCGGTTATCTAAGACCTTTGAGGAACTACGTGGAACATTCTGGAGGCTGCATTTGGATAGCCCATTTTGAGAAGTCAGTACTAATTGCTATGCAAAATTAGCAAGCCTCGGGGAGAACCGAGCTCTGCATCCAGGGGGTGCTTTTATAAAAGAATCTATACGTGCTCAGTGTCATTCAAAACAGGATGATGAAAAGAATGGGGCCGAGATAGCAGCCCTTCAAATTCAAAAGACTTGAGACGCCCTATCTACATTTAAAATAGGGCGGAGGGAGGAAGGGAGGAGGACCGCTTGGGGGAGAATGGTTAATTTATACATTCCCAGAAGACGGAATGGAGGCGCTTCGGTTTCTGCCGGGAACTTGACTTTTACACTCGCACATTAAATAACATGTATAATACGGAATATCGCTTGACTCACTTAACAGATACAGCAGTTTTAGTCTCACCTTCAATTTAATGTGACAGTTAGAATTAGAATTTAAAGAGTATAAATTGCATTTCATTAGTTCAGTTTTCTAGGATTTCCCAGTAGAAGAGTTAGGAAGAGTTAAGAGTAGCATTTAAGCTCGCTTTGCATTTTTAAACCACTTTGCAGAAGTGGTTTAAAAATGTAAAATGACCTTGTTACATTTTTACAAAGGGGATTAGATGAGATAGGTGTTGTGAAGATCTATAGCTTTAGCCGGCCCTCTACAGTAACAACTGAGGTGTTTAGGGAGAAATTAAATAATAAAACAATTGAAATAAAAATAGAAACCAACATTTCCTTGTGTTTGAAACCAAGGATTTTGTCAAATATAGTAGTTTTGTTAATAAATAGCATCTCAGGCGAGCAGCATGCTTACCTGACCGCTGACTTTTTAAAACATCTTAGAGAAATGTGACCTTGAATATTATTATAAATGACACATCTTAATTTGCATAACTGGATCAATCTACTTAACAAAGCTGTTCATTCCAAATAAGTTATTAACAAAATGGAAATCATTGCTATCTAGGAAATGACCTACCTTCAAATGGTTTTGTATGCTCTTTTTGTTTTGTTTCATAAGGGAAAATAGTATATGAAGTTGAAGGTAACAGCCAAAGCTGCATTGGAATAGTTTTATCTAACTTGTATTTTGGAGGCTTTAAAAAATAAAAGGTCTGAAAAAAATAATAGGTCTGAAAGTGCATGCAAATAAAAGTAATGCCTTCTGAAAAAAGATGAATAAACATGGAGTAAGATGGGGAGAGGAATGACGTATAAAAAACAATTCCTGCCCAACACAACCCGAAGTCAGTAGGAGTCACGACGGTTCCTGGTTCATGGGGATGTGTGGAAAGACCTTAAATATAAATAAATAAATAAATAAATCCCTGAGTTTTAGATATCTGCATGATTGGAAATTTCTTAATTAGAAATGCATTTTTCAAGTTTTCAGATCAGAGTTGTTGCAATTGATCTAATGAGCTCATTTCCAATCTTACCTGAGTCAAAAACAACAGGGAGGAGATCGGCTCCCTGGCCATACAAAGGATTCACACAAAACACTAGACCAACTCAAAAAGGAGAATTGCTCCAGCCTTTAATAAAAAGAATGGGATATATACATAATGTAAATATATATAATTCAGAGTGGCAGACAGACAGGCATTAGGTTTCAGTTATCTTGTAACTGCTATTCTAAAGGTTTTTATCGTCGCTAAAATATATTTATAGTTGCCAAGACAATATTTAGTAGGGCTTTTTTTTCCCCCCTCAGTGGTTAAGTCTTAAAACAACGCAACAGATTTCACTGTTACTTGTGAGACATTTCCACTTTATTTCTTGCCTGCTGGATGTATAATTTTGCCAATTCTTCCACTTCAAACAGAAGTAGCTGACAGATCCAGATTCCATGAATACTGACAAAAAAGTAAGAAGGAAAAAAAGAAGGGAAGTGGGAACACGTATTAACTTCATTAAATAGAACTTATGGAAAGACACACCTTGAAAACTAACTTGCAAAACTGGCTTTTGTTTGGGAAATTAGGCTCCGCGAGTTCAGTTTAACCCCTTGTGTGCTGGGGCGTGGGGGCGGGGAGACCTACCTTTAGTGGAATCCGGAGGAGGTAAACGACACAACATGGGGGAAAAGATTAAGTTTTGAATGAAAATGCTGCAGAGAATTTGTGCTGGGCAATTCTTCTTCTGCGTGGAAGGACTATTTAATAATTTATAGCAGCTTGAGATTTTAAGTACCCAACACAGCCATTAAGATCTGATTTTAGCTGAATATCTGGCTTACACAATAGGATTCTGCAAAAAGAAATGTTAGGAAGAGTGAAAATCACTGCAGTCCCGCTCTCAATTTCAAGCCCTTGAGAAAACAAATGCCAATCTGAACTATAGCTCATCCCAAGCCTAGAGTGCTGGCTGGAGGCATCGCAGGCCCAGGGCCCCCAAGCCCAGAGGGGCGCCCAAGGGCCTGCAGTCAGGAGTCCCCACACTGATCACACAGCTGTGACTGGCAGGAAGCAGGGAGTAAGGGGAGGCCGCTTTCCCAGCCAATCGGTGCCCATTAAAAAAAGAAGAAAAAGAAGACATACTCTCCTAGTAACCGGCCAGTTTTTAAGAAATTATTTCAGGCTGTGGATCAAAAGAGCCTTTAAATGAAATGATATACATACACAGACACATCTTTTTTGGTCTTAGTTGACCTGCCTAAAAATTTTTCTATACAATGAAACACCTCATAGAAATGAACTCGAGGGTCAGTGATTCTATTTCTAAGACTCCTTCCCGGGGAGATACTCAACCAAAGCTACATCTGCAAGTTTGTTTATTGCAGGATCGTTCGTGTTAGCAAAAAAAATGGGAGGGGATTTGAAAACCTGCTCAATAAATGACATATGCTAGGCATACTACACAGGCTTTAGAAAGAGAAGTACTTTTTTTACAGAGACAGAAGAAAGTCTATAACCACCTTACTGAGTAAAAGACAATCAGAGATCTATTTGAAAGAAGACTTGGGCTGCCTCCGTTTTGACCTCGAACTTTCTAGTTTGGTTCGAAGACCTTGAGGGCAAGATCGTCCCTAGCTGCGAACCAAAACTACCCCCGAAGCAATAAGGACCGGGCTGAGACCCTAAGACCCCACCCAGGACTGACTCCAGGACACTGATCTTTTTGACCTTCTCAGCCTACCTGCAGGTACCCAACCACCTTTGCACCACATTTTTCCTTATATAAACCTGGAAGTCGTTCCCTTTTTTGGCCAGAGTTTCGAGAGGGTACACACCTCTGTTTTCTGCTATTGGCCTCTTTGAAATTCCTTTCTTGTTCTGGGTGCCTGGATGGCTCAGTTGGAAGAGAATGCAACACTTGATCTTGGGTCATGGTTTGAGCCCCAGGTCCGGGTATAAAGATGATAAAAAAAGTTGTTGTTGTTTTTTTAATTCTTTTCTTGTTCCACCACCACTTGTTTCTCTGCCTTTGAATTTTGTCAGTGGCGACGGGCTGAGCTTGGTCTTTTTGGGATTCCTGGAGCCAGGTGCCCTCGCACCTCTGTGTGCCAGGCCACATGACATGTGTAATCCTGTTTTTGTAAAAATAAAAAAAAAACCATGCACATGTTATTTCTGTGTAAGTGAGAAGACTGGGGAAAACGGGGGAGCCAATGTTACAGGATGGTAGGGAGAAAAGGGGGATGTTTACTTGTTCACATAATACCTTTGTGTCATGTTGGGTTTCATTTTTTCCCACAATGGGCGTCCACTGCTTTTGCAGCCTTGTACCCCCTTCCCACAGGCGAAGGCCTGAGTGGTCACCAGGGCCTGCAGAGGGGAAGTCTCCCTAGAGTAGCTAAGTCATGCAGAGCTGGTGTGAGTCTGGATTTTCTCCTGTCACCAGGCTCCCCTTTATCTCCATGTTCTTAGTAGAAAACAGAGAAAGAGATCTTAATAAGGCTCCAAAAGTAAATATGGTATTTGGCTGCAGAATCTGTATCTCCCCTTCCCCAAGCTTCTGAATTTTCAGTATCTTAACGTACATATGTATTTGATCAGAGAGAGCACAAGCAGAGTGAGCGGCAGGCAGAGGGAGAAGCTGGTTCCCCACTGAGCAAAGGAGCCGGATGTGGGACTTATTCCAGGCCCCTGGAATTATGACCCGAGCAGAAGGCAGACAACTTAACCCACTGAGCCACCCAGGCGTCCCATGAACTGTCAGTATTTTAGAGAAGTAACCGTGACTGTACCTAAGGATTTCCCTAGAATCATGGCACATTAAGGTCTGAGAAATAATAAATGCTAACTACTTGATTATACCAAGAAGGAAGCTGAGGTAGAAAGGAAAGGTGGCTTGCCCAAGGCACATTGGCTTCTGGAATGATGTTTTTGGGTTCCTCTTTGTTGTTCCTACCAAAGGCCAAACAGAGTAAAAAAAAAAAAAAAAGAAAAGAAAAGAAAGTCAAGAGGGCACAAAAAAGTGAAATACACAAGGTCTGTGCTTCACAGAGTGTTTATTCAGAAGAGCGGCCCCTGCCGCCAGCCGTATCCTTCGGTGAGCAGCTTAGCTCTCTTCCTGGAGAAGCCCTGGGTAGTCCAGGTCTGGGCGACAGGCCCCTGCTCTACTGCCAAGGCATCTTTTCTTTCCTGGTCATAGAGGCTGTTAGGAACTCAACTCTGACCTCCCCCTAAATCCATGTATTGAAGTCCTAACCCCCAATATATCTCAGAAAATGACTATATTTTTTAATAACTTTATAAAAAATTGTATTTATTTATTTTTGAGAGAGATGGAGAGAGAGTGCGTACACACACGAGCTGGGGGAGGGGCAGAAGAAGACGCAGGCTCCATCCCAGGACCCTGGGATCATGATCTGAGCTGAAGGCAGATGCTTAACCGAATGAGCCTCCCGGGTGCCCAGAGGACTGTATTTAGAGATAGACTCTCTACAGAGGTAATTAATGTTAAATGAGGTCATATGGTGTGCCTCAGTCCAATGACTGGTTTTCTTTTTTTTTAATTTAACTTCAATTAAGTGGGGCGCCTGGGTGGCTCAGTGGGTTAAAGCCTCTGCCCTTCGGCTCAGTCATGATCCCAGGGTCCTGGGATCCAGGCCCACATTGGGCTCTCTGCTCCGTGGGGAGCCTGCTTTCTCCTCTCTTTCTCTTTGCCTGCCTCTCTGCCTACTTGTGATCGATCTCTGTCAGATAAATAAAATCTTTTTTTTTTTTTAAAGATTTTATTTATTTATTTGACAGAGAGATCACAAGCAGGCAGAGAGGCAGGCAGAGAGAGGAGAAGCAGGCTCCCTGCTGAGCAGAGAGCCCGATGCGGGGCTCCATCCCAGGACTCCAAGAGCATGACCTGAGCCGAAGGCAGCGGCTTAACCCACTGAGCCACCCAGGCGCCCCAGATAAATAAAATCTTTAAAAAAATAAATTCAATTAAGTAACAGATAATGTATTATTGGTTTCGGATGCAGAGGTGAGTGACTCATCAGTCTTCCACAACACCCAGTGCTCTTACGTCACGTGCCCTCCTTAGTGTCCATCACCCAGTTACCCCATCCGTCTACCCTCTCCCCTCCAGCAACCCTCAGTTTGTTTCCTAAGATTAAGAGTCTCTCAAGTATCTTAAAAGCAGAGGGAGAGTCACCAGCGATGCGCACAAAGAAATGGGGACATGAGAGCCATCAGGGGACGTGAAGAGAAGGTGGCCATCTGCAAGCCAGGGAGAAGGGGCCTCAGGAGAAACCAAGCATGCTGGTACCCTGACCTTGGACTTCTGGCATCCAGAATTATAAGAAATAAAGATCTGTGGTTTGAGCCCCTGAATCTGTGATATTTTGCTACAGCAGCCTGAGGTGCCTAATACAGAGACTCTGTTCCCGGGAAGCTGTAAGAGCCTTTCTGTGAACTCCGGGAGGCAGATATCATGTTCCACTCCTCATCCTTTTTTTATAGATGAAGAAACAAAGGGTCGAACATGAGGAACAGGATGGGTCCTAGTCTGCATGAATGGTGTCCGGAAACGTCCCTGTACCCCCACCATGCCGTTAGAAGGGACGAGCCCAAAGGCAAGCAGCTAATCAAGGTAGGATCCACGCCACGTGCCAGGACTGCGGCCCCCTCCCCGATATAGAGCCTCATGAAGTTCTTTCCGTTGTTGTCTTAGTGTGCTCCGGCCACCGTAACAAACATACCCTACACTATGGGGCTTAAATAACAGAAATGGATCTTCTCACATTTCTGGAGGCTGGAAGTCTGAGATCAGAGCACCAGCCTGGCTGGGTTCTGGCGAGAGCCCTCTTCCTGGTTTGCAGGCACCTACTTTCCCACTGTGTCCTCACATGGTGGATAGGAAAAGAGCAAACTCCCTGGGTATTTCTTCTCACTGATCCTGGGGCACCTGGGTGGCTCAGTGGGTTGGGTGTCTGAACTCTTGGTTTCAGCTCAGGTCATGATCTCAGGCTTGTGAGACTGAGCCCCGTGTTGGGCTCCACGCTCAGCAGGGAGTTTGCCTGGGATTCTCTTTCCCCCTGTGGCCCTCCCCGCTGCTCAGGCATGCTCTCCCTCTATCTCAAGTAAATAAATCCTTTTTTTTTTTTTTTTTTTTTTTTGGCAATGAGAGAGATCACAAGGAGGCAGAGAGACAGGCAGAGAGAGAGGGGGAAGCAGGCTCCCTGCTGAGCAGAGAGACCGTTGCAGGGCTCCATCCCACGACCCTGAGATCATGACCTGAGCTGAAGGCAGAGGCTTAACCCACTGAGCCACCCAGGCACCCCTCAAATAAATAAATCTTAAAAAAAAAAGCACTGATCCTGTCAGGAGAGACCCACCCTTAGGAGCTCAACTAAGCCTCATTACCTCCCAAAGGCCCCATCTTCAAATACCATTACCCTGGGCGGGGGGGTAGCTCTTCAACATATGGATTTGGGAGGAACATAAACATTTACGTTTGTAACATTAGCGCTTTCACATTTTGTCACCCTGTTTGCCTTTGAGCACAGATCTGAGAGAGGTGGCATAGGTGTATCACCTCCCCGTATCAATCTATCCCATTTTTGAACAGATGAAAAAAACAAATGTCCAGAGAGATTGCGTGGTTTGTAACTCATCCTCTCATGTAGCACACAGTTATTGCAGACCTAATATGCGCCAGGATCTAGAAGCATCACGCGGTTGGCACGACCGTCATTACAGCCTTAGTACTAGTTTTTCTGCTGTTTTCCAATTCAGGCTAGTTATTTCCCAGTTTAATTGTTCAAAACAGAAATAGTGCTGACTACAATAGAAATTCACCTTTTCCTTGCAGAAAATCCCATTCTACTCTAAGACATATAGGAGCGCTAGAGCTCTCCTTTCCTGCCCAGCCAGGAGTTTCTGCCTCTTCTGCCTGTACTCTGAGGTTTTTGGAGTCTCCTAGTCAATGCCTGTTCTTCCTCCAAAACCTCCTCTGCTGTGTTTTCACCACCCCCTTCCCCACCAGGGGGAGTAGCACCCTGGTCTATGCTCCCGCTTAGACCTTTTTTGCAGACAGCCCTTATCTCAGCCTAAGTGGTCTTACCTGATGGGACTGTTATTAGTGTCTTCCAGATACCCTTGGGCTGGACTCCAGTGTGTGTCCCACTGCCTTCCGCACTAAGGATCTCAAGGGGCTCTTCCCTGCTGTGGCTTGGACACAGGCTGTAGATGGGGGCCAAGCCATGATATATGGGCTTAAGATTGCACGTGGACAATTCCCGGCCTTCCTGGACGTCCCAGACTCACTCAGGAGGAGGACTCTGAAGGAGATGATGACAAAGCCGCACCTTTGCCCTCCGCTCCTCTCCCTGCTGGTGCATTCTCTCTCTAAAATAAGCAAAACGTTTCAAAAATAATAATAAAACAACTAAAAGAACACAGGTTGGATGGTGTTTTTCTTTCCTAGGGCTGCCATTGCAAAGTGCCACCAACTGGGTGGCTTAGAACATCAGAAATTTATTATCTCACAGTTTTGGAGTCAAGGAGACCAAGGTCAAGGTGTTTGTCGGCCAGGCTGGTTCTTTCTGAGGGCTGTAAATGAGCATCTGCTCCAAGTCTCTCTCTCAGTGTCTGGTAGCCTCAGTGTTCCTTGGCTTGTAGATGACATTCTCCCTACATCTTCGCATCATCTTCCCTCTGTACATGCCGGTCTCTGGGTACAAACTTCTCCTTTTAATTTTATTTAATTTTAGTTTATGAAAGATTTATTTGAGAGAGCACGGATGTGCCTAGAGTGGGGGAAGGGCAGAGAGAGAGAATCTTCAAGCAAACCCCCAATGAGCACAGAGCTTGAGACAGGGCTAGACCCAATGACCCATGAGATCATGACCTTAACCAAAATCAAGTCGGACATTCAACTGACTGCCACCCAGATGCCCCCAAACTTCTCCTTTTTATAAGGACACCAGTCATACTGGAGTGGAGCCAACCTAATGACCTCACCTGAACTTGATCATCCTCAAAGACCTTATTTCCAAATAATGTCCCATTCACAGATACTGAGGGTAAGGATTTCAATGTCTTTTGGGGGATGCACTTCAACTCATGGGGAAAAGAGTAGCATGTTCACCTGGACTCCGTCCTAGCATCCCAGAAGCCCAGGGTCCCAGAGTGAATGTTCTGCTGACGATGTAATTTCCTCTGCTACCAGCACAAATCCAAGGATTCTTATAAAACTTGTCACTGCAGGAACCTGCCTTCCCTCTTATTTTTAAAGAATGTGCCTAATTTAATTTTGCCGCTCCTTGGAGACTTGGCCATTGCATTCATATTTCCATCCCTCTGCCCGATCACTGTCCTGCAAATAGCGAGTGATAATAAATGCTGTAGACTTGCTAGCTGTAGAGTGCCGGGCTTATAAAGTCAGACAGATGTGGATTTGAATCCCGACTCCAGCATGCACTGAGTGTGAGATTTTGGAAGCTTGCTTCTGCTTTGAGCTTCCATTTCCGTTTCACAGCACGGGGCAACCCCACCCTACAGGGGGTTTATAAACAAGGCCGTTAGGTGTAGCACAGCTACAGGCTGGCAGAAGGTTAGTTCAATAAAGGAGAGCTGTTATTTTTATTGGTCATAAATGAGGGGAGCAAACTATTAAGATAACTAACCCAGGCACATAACAGTTGGGGTTTTGAAAAACACATTTCTGGTTTAGCAGCAAAAACACAAAGGTTCATATGCCCAATCCGAATGCTATCTGGAAGACACCCATAGAACCCCAAGTTATTTTATTTTATTTATTATTATTTTAATTAAAAGTTGTAATTTATTTATTTGACAGAGAGAGAGAGAGAGCGAGCGCATGAGCAGGGGGAGCAGAAGGCAGAGGGAGAGGGAGAAGCAGGCTCCCTACTGGGTTAGGAGTCCCATGTGGGGCTCCATTCCAGGACCCTGGGATCATGACCTGAGCTGAAGGCAGATACTTAACGACTGAATGACCCGGGCACCCCGCCCTAGAACCCTATTTTAAATCAAAACTCCGTGCAGAAAGAGAGAGATACCATCATATAATTCTAAAACAGGTGATGTTCCTCGAACCACAATTCTAGTGTTTATTATCTTTCCCCCACCCACAAGGAAAAGAACAACATGTCCTGCTGTGTTTCCCCAGGACAGGCTCTGGTAGCCTCTATCACGAGTGCACATTGGGGCCACTAGAGCCCTGAGCTAAGTAACCAAGCCAGTGAGAGAATACAGGTATTGCATGCAGCTCTGAGTCCGTCCATTTGTGTGAATGAAATAACCACGTTTATATTTTACTTTCTATTTTAAGCCCCATCGTTTCAGAGTCTTCCCCACTCTCAGTGGGCTTCCAAGGGCCTCTCTCCTCTAGGCATTTGCCCACCTCGGTTCTGGCTAAGTCATCCATCATTCTGCTCACTGTCCCCTGCGGGCAATGGCTCTGCCAAGCCTGACCGGGGACACCGTCATCTCTTTGCAAGGCTGCCTAGAACAGGGATACTTGATGCAATTGCCTAAAGCAAGCAGCAAGAAGAATTCATGGGGGAAGCCAGTGGATTGCCTATTCAACGCATAAGATCATCCCTTCTACAAGAAAATGCACTAGCTCCCTGGGTGGGTTCTTTCAATGTGAACCATCTTTAGTCTATCTTTTGTTTCTCCATTTATGGGGAAAATCCTGGGTAAAGAGGAGCATCCTCTATTGTCCAGAAAACAGCAGTGGAAGTGTTAGGGTGATTAACCCTTGGGGTCAGCGGAGGGATAAGGCAGGGAGTGGTGGGGACTCCGGCAAACTACAGGGTTCATTCCTTATCTAAGGCAGACAGCCGTTGCATGTCATTACAGACCGAATCCAGTACGGCCAACTCTGCCAGTTACTTCCGAGAAACCCAAACCTGGAATTTTATGTGAAATTGCTCAGATTTTTAACATAAATGACTGCAATTCACATGGCCAAACAAAGTCAGGTCTGGCCCACAGGCCTCTAGTCTGAGGCCATGGCTCACACTGTGTCTTCTCAAAGCACAGGCCTGCCTCCAGCCAGCTTGCTGGAAAGCTCCTGTGCCAGCCCCTGCTCCTCTCCACCGCTCTGTCCGGGATCCTCCTGCTTTTGCCTTTGGCTCAAATCATCTCCTTGCTGGGGCTTATGCTTTTAGAAACTAAAGCTTGAGGACGATTTCCACTTTCTGTTCCATCTCATCCCTTCACTAAGACAATAAACCCAGATGGGAATTTCTGCTTGGAGGCAGGGAAGAGAAAGGGAAATAACAGGAGAATAAAAATTCAGATTACTACCTCAAAAATATGATCTTGCTGAACATATGTGAGTTGACGTTATCTATAGAGCAGTTTCAGAATTTCTCGGTGGCTTCTAGGGAAGCACTAGGACAATCTTTTAGGAAGGAAATCCCAATTCAGCCAACTAATCAGATTCCAGTTTTCACAGTAAAATATAAGTATCTAACACAGGGTCTTCTTAATAATTTATTATAATGTAGCATTTACTTTTATTAGTACAGTACCTTGTTTTCCTGATTCTGCAGGGGGCAATTTCAGAATTCAATAAAAAGGTTTTGAAAAATAGGTCATATCTTGGAGGTTTATCCATCGAGTTAATAGTAAACACGTGATACTAGTTATTACCCAGCCGTCATTGGTTTAAAGGATTAACATTACTACTGAGCCGTTACTGGCTTAAACGACTAAAGCCATACAATCCTTGTGCTCCGGGAAGATGATAAATTTGGGAGCAGAAAGTTCAGACACAAATCACCTTTGTTTCATCATTTTCTTTGGTGGTGGGAGAGAGATGCCGGTCTCCCTGTGATACTGATTTGAGTGGTCAGGAGTGAGGCAAGAATATTAGAAGTACACCAGATAAAAATCGTTCAAATAAATGACCTTATTACCCTCCTGACATATATAATCAGCACGGACCAAAGAGGAATAATTGCCCTTTGGAACTCACATGTGTGAATTTGAGGGAAAAGGGACCGGAGGAATCTAATAATCTCCATTACTTGCTTCCCTTGGGATATCCTACATTAGAAATTAGAGAGGTCTGAGGTTACTTTTCTTCAATAAATTTAAAAATAGTTTTTTTTTTTTTTAAAGGAAAGTATTAGCTTCAGTAGAAACAAATGAGTAGTAATGAAAATGAAAATGAAAAATAACCAGTTTGGGGACAGATAAGGCACTTACGTTGTGATTCTCGAAGACTCACACATTTGGTATTTCCTGAATTCTCTTTCTGGAGATACTGAAGTCTTCAAATGGTATTTGTAATAAAATATGTTACATCCAAGTTGCTAGCCAATGATTTAATAACATTTAAACGTTAAAAAATGAAGACGCACAAAAGGTACGGCTTCTGTACCCGTGCAAATTCTTTGTAAGATGCTTGTTCCAATCCCAGCTTTTAGTAAGTAAACTTTGTACTTAGGGAAACTGCATTTATCCAGCCTTGACACTGGGTAAGTAAGTAAATTATTTCAGTGCCAAAGGGATCGCTAGTCTAGGCTGGAGAGTAAGTGAATGTGTTTTCCCAATGGCTACATTCCCAGAGAATTTTTGCAGGGACAGAATTTGGCTGATATCAATTGTAGAGGGAGGTGGGGGAGGCCACTTAGTCCCTAAATTAGGGTTGTGCACCCATGCAGTTGGCAGGAGAGGGTGAGAATTCTCTGGAAGACAGCC
Organism: Lontra canadensis; assembly: GCF_010015895.1. NCBI lineage: Eukaryota > Metazoa > Chordata > Mammalia > Carnivora > Mustelidae > Lontra > Lontra canadensis. Next base: position 23,724,057 of record NW_022631008.1, read on the forward strand.
TGACTGGTTTTAATGTGACAAAAGCTCTCAAAATTAAACAAATATTTATTGAACACCTACGACTGCAAAGCTTTGAGCCCTTTCAGGAATTAAAAGATGGGTAAGTCAAATGCCTGTCCTCACAGAGATTTCAGTCTACCCAACGAACCCAGCATGAGCCCTGAGAACTGGAATATGAAACAGAAGGCAGCATCAGAGGGAGCCCCAGCGTGGCCATGAGTCAGCAGCTGGCTCAGAAGTTTCCATGAAGGACGGGGCTGTCCTGAGAGGCTGCAGGAGTCTGAGTGGGATTCTGACCCACAAACGCTGGCTGAAGGGCATTCTGAGCGGAGAAAATCCTGGGCAGCCACTGAGCAGGAAACTGCAGGCCGTACTTCGAAAACTATAAATAGCCCTTTGGAGTAAAAACCAGAGAGCCTGTGAAGTTAGAGTCCAGGCCTAAGGAACAGGTAAGGTCAGAACAATAGGTAGCGGGCAGAGAAGGTGTGTGCTGCAAATCTTCCGCAGCTCGACACCAGCTTGGTGCTTGACAATTTCATCAGATGGGACCTCTTGCAGCCACAGACCAAGAAGAGCCTGATCTCAAACCGCTAGCTAGCTCTGCTGCTCTCAGCAGTGCCGGTCTCTCAGACTGCCTATCTCCGACTCGGTTTAGTGACCCAGCCATAACTCACAAGTGGAGGGACGCCAGGAAAAGGGACGGGGACAGAAACAGAAATGTAACCAAAAACTGACCACTACCCCCTTTCCAGGCTTGCCCCTCCATGCAGATGCTGAGAAGCCCAGTTTGTGGGTTCAGGGAACATGCCTATAATACTGGAATAGGGCATGTTTATATAAGGAAGGAAAGGCTGCCCCCCACCCCTGCCCAAACCAGGAAATTTTTTTTTTTTAGATTTTATTTATTTATTTATTTGACAGAGAGAGAGAGAGAGAGAGAGAGAGAGAGATCACCAGTAGGCAGAGAGGCAGGCAGAGAAGGGGGAAACAGGCTCCCCACTGAGCAGAGAGCCCGATGTGGGGCTTGATCCCAGGACCCTGAGATCATGACCTAAGCCGAAGGCAGAGGCTTAACCCACTGAGCCACTCAGGCGCCCCCCCAAACCAGGAAATTCAACAAAGAAGTAACCAAAGAAGTTCTGAGTCTGTTGGATAACAAGAGATCAACCACAAAAGGCAACTATAAATTTGAGTTTTCATAGCATTCATATAATAGGGTTAATATTCCTTTTATTTTCCTGCTTGAATTTCAATTAGTCTCAACCTAATAAAGTCTTTTTATAGCCAACCAGAAACATTTGCAGTAATCAAAGGCTTTAAAAAAAAAAAAATACAGTGCTCCTATGTTGTGGGCATTCAGGGGATCCTTTATAAGCACAGTAAAACCCCCATAATAAGGCACGCATCAAAAATATAATTTTAGGGCGCCTGGGTGGCTCAGTGGGTTAAAGCCTCTGCCTTCGGCTCAGGTCATGATCCCAGGGTCTTGGGATCGAGCCCCACATCGGGCTGTCTGCTCCGCAGGGAGCCTGCTTCCTCTTCTCTCTCTCTCTGCCTGCCTCTCTGCCTACTTGTGATCTCTGTCTGTCAAATAAATAAATAAAATCTTTAAAAAAATATATATATATATGATTTTAGATATAATGCAGAATTGGCAACTGGCTCCCATTCTGGGCCTAGCCTATGTTTGAGAACAGGAAGGGATAAGAGTTGGGGTGGGCGTTAAAGTTCTATGCTAGGGTTGAGGATGGGGATCTTGGCATGGAGACCAAGGTCATGAAGGTGAAGGAAAGGCATGTAATAAACTTGTTGCAGAAAAAGAGAAAAGTGAAGAGTGAGTCACTGCTCTTCAGTATTCTCCAAGGCAAATCTCTGAATCTGGCCAACTAACTGGGACATTTCTGGAATTACTGATGCTCTTCCGCTGCCTCCGGCCTCAGAATTGTCCCAATAATATTTAAATTGGAGCCAACCACCACCACCAGGTGGCACCAAATCACAGCTTTGGCTGAATTTAGACATGGCAGCTGGGTTCCCAGAATTCCTCACCAGCTAGCTCCACACTGGTCATTTTGTTGTTGACCTTACAGAAAACTGTGACCTTACATTTCACATTACTGAATTCTTTGGCTCTTACTTATCCAATTACAATATGGTTTTAGTGAATTAGTTTATGATAACCAAAGATCAAGGCAAGTACTGTCTTAGTGGACTACAGGAAAAGGAGATTAAATTAGACATTGTGCTGATTATTTTATACACATTAGCTGATTTAGTCCCTTCAGCAACTTATACAGTTTAGGTTGAATAAGATGAAACCACCACTTCTATGGGCCAAAAATTGTCAACTATGAACATCTTCACATAGTTTAATCTGATAGTTACCATTAAACTATTCCTTTGGTGCTGGGTTCTACATATACCTCACAAGCTTTAGCTTATTAACTGAATTATTAAGCATTTTGATATATTTATTTCATGGGCTTGATCTTCAATTTCAGAAAGATGTGGCTAAAATCTATTAACTATAACTTGATTTATTCATTTCTCCCAGAAATTTTTTTGTTTCTTTGTATATTTTGATGTTGTATTGTTAGGTGCATACATGTTTGTTTGTTTGTTTTAAATATTTTATTTATTTATTTGACAGACAGAGATCACAAGTAAGCACAGAGGCAGGCAGAGAGAGAGAAGAGGAAGCAGGCTCCCTGCCGATCCCAAAATCCTGGGATCATGACCCGAGCCACAGACAAAGGCTTTAACCCATTGAGGCACCCAGGCATCCCTGCATACATGTTTTTGATGGTTATAGCTTCTTACTCTATTCCTTTAATCAGCATATAATGTCCTTCTTTGTCCCCTATATTTTTTTGCCTTATATTCTATATTGTCAGCTATTAAGATTTTCCCCCTTTTTTTTCTTTTGGTTCATAATTTTTCCCATCTTTTATTTTTAAACTTTTTTTTTTTTAAGATTTTATTTATTTATTTGACAGAGATCACAAGTAGGCAGAGAAGCAGGCAGAGAGAGAGGGGGAAACAGGCTCCCTATTGAGCAGAGAGCCTGATGTGGGGCTCGATCCCAGGATCCTGGGATTATGACCTGAGCCAAAGGCAGAGGCTTTAACCCACTGAGCCATCCAGTTGCCCCTATTTTTAAACTTTTTATGTCTTAAGTTTCTCTCTCTCTCTCTCTCTTTTTTTTTTTTTTAAGATTTTTTATGTATTTATTTGACAGAGAGAGATCACGAGCAGGCAGAGAGGTAGGCAGAGAGAGAGAGAGGAGGAAGCAGGCTCCCTGCTGAGCAGGGAGCCCTATGCAGGACTCGATCCCAGGACCCCGAGATCATGACCTGAGCCGAAGGCAGAGGCTTTAACCCACTGAGCCACCCAGGCATCCCTAAGTTTCTCTTTTAGACAACCTATTATTGGATCTTACTTTTTAACCTAATCAGAGTGTGTGTTGTTTTTTTTTTTTTAAGATTTTTTTTATTTGAGAGAGAAGGAAAAAAAGAGAGCAAGCAAGCACAAGCTTGGGGGGGGGTGCAGGTGGGCAGAGGGGCAGAGAGAGAGGGAGAAAGAATCCCCAAACAGACTCCCTGCTGAATGCAGAACCTGACATGGGGCATAATCCCAGGACCCTGAGATCACAAACTGAGTGGAAATCAAGAGCTGGAGGCCTAACTGACTGAGACACTCAGGTGCCCCCTGAGTCTGTTTTTTTAATTAGTCAATTTAATTTTTAAAAAAATTTTTAATTCATGTAGTTAACATACAGTGTTTGGTCAATTTAATTAACGTATATTTATTATAATGCACTCCAATATAAGTACTTATTTCTGCCATTTTATTCTACATTTTTCATTTACTACACATCTTATATGTCTTTTTTTTTTTTTTTTTTAAGATTTTATTTATTTATTTGACAGAGACAGTGAGAGAGGGAATACAAGCAAGAGGAGTGGGAGAGGGAGAAGCAGGTTTCCCACTGAGCAGGGAGCCCCATACAGGGGTCTCTCCCAGGATCCTGGGATCATGACCTGAGCTGAAGGCAGACACTTAATGACTGAGCCACCTAGGCACCCCACATCTTATACTTCTTTCCCCCTTTCTGTATTTTTTTTAGATGGGGGAAGAGGCAGAGGGAGGCGGAAAGAGAGAAAATTTTCAACAGCTTCTGCGCCCAGCACAGAGTCCAATGTGGGGCTTGATCTCACAACTCTGAGGTCAAGAGTCACATGCTTTTCCAACTGAGCCAGCTAGACACCCGCGATTAGATATTTGTATATACAATTGATCCTTGAACAATGTTGGGGCTAGGGGCACTACCCACCACAGTTGAAAATCCATGTATAATTTTTTTAATTAATTGATTTTTTTAATAAACATATAACATATTTTTATCCCCAGGGGTACAGGTCTGTGTCCATGTGTAATTTTTGAGTCCCCCCCAGACTTAACTATTAATAGTCTACCGCTGACTGAAAGGCTTACTGAGAACATGAACAACTGATTAACACATATTTTATATGTGTTATATACTGTATTCTTACAATAAAATAAGGTAGAGAAAAGAAAATCATAATGAAAATACATTATTACCAGTACTGTATTTTTGGGGAAAAATCTGCCTATAAGTGGACCCACACAGTTCAAAGCTGTGTTGTTCAAGGGACAACTGTATTATGAGATGATCACCACACTAAGTTTAGTTAACATCCATTACCACACAGAGCTGCAGGGTTTTTTTCTTGCAATGACAACTTCTAAGATGTTTTCTTCTAGCAACTTCCAAATATGCAATACAATATTATTCACCAGCGGTACCATGCTGTACATTACGTCCCTGTGACATATTTGTTTTGTAACTGGAGGTTTGTACATTTGACCCTCTTCACTCATCCTCCACCTCCCACCCCCTCATTTCCACCCTCATCCCCCATCCCACCCCACCCCCCACCCCCCACAACCACCAATCTATGTTCTGTATCCAAGAATTCAGGATTTTGTTTTTTTTTGTTGTTGTTGTTAAGATTCTACACATACGGGAGGTCATGCAGTATTTGTTTTTCTCCATGGATTTTTATTTTTCTGGCTTTACTGTTGAGCATTTCAATCTGCCTGGAATCTGTCTTACTTCAAACCTCATGTTCTCTTTGTTGCACCAGCAAGAATTAGAATATCAATGGAACCTTAGAAATGTGTCATCTATACCCACTGGATCCCAAACTGGAAAGTATGTGAGAATTACTTGAAAGCTTTTGAGAAACGTGATCCCTGCCCCTCTCCTCTGGAGGTTCTGGCTCAGGACATGGTGGGGGCAGGGGGGGCGACCCTGATACTAACACAAGCCCCTGATTTGGACGCAGGTGGTTCACATACCACATTGTGGAAATATGGTTACCATCTAGCCCCATAACTTCCCAAATGATAAGCTTTATGCTTGCCTTTGAACTTTAAATATTGCTTTTTAAAGATACACCCCTTGGGGCGCCTGGGTGGCTCAGTCGGTTGAACATCTTGCCTTCAGCTCAGCTCATGATCCCAGGGGCCTGGGATTGAGCCTGGCATGGGGCTCCTTCTCAGCAGGGAGCCAGCTTCTCCTTCTCCCTCTGCCTGCTGCTCATCCTGCTTGTGCTCTGTCAAATAAGTAAATAAAATATTAAAAACATAAAATAAAGGTACACCCCTGGGGTCCCTAGGGGGGAAAAATAGAGATACATGCCTGAATTGGTGATAATCATCTCTATTTAGACTCCTTTCACCTCATATTGTCCTATATGCCTAGAAAAGTCTCTAATCCACCTTTTTAAAAAAAGTTTTTATTTAAATTCCAGTATAGTTAATACATAGTATAATATTAGTTTCAGATGTACAATATAGTGATTCAACACTTCCATACATCACCCCGTGCTCATCATAGGTGCAGTCTTTAATCCCCATCACCTATTTAACACTCCCCCCCCACTTCCCCTCTGGTAACCATGTTTGTCCTCTACAATTAAGAGTCTGTTTCTTGGAGGACTTGGGGGGCTCAGTCGGCTAAACGACTAAATGGCTAAACCAGAGACTTTGGCTCTGGTCATGGTCCTGGGGTCCTGGGATTGAGCCCAACATCACACTCCCTGCTCAGTGGGGAGTCTGCTTTTCTCTCTCCCTCTTCCTCTGTCCCCCACCCCCAGCTCATGCTCTCTCTCATGTGCTCTCTCAAATAAATAAATAAATAAAATCTTCCTTAAAAAAGGTCTAGGGGTGCCTGGGTGGCTCAGTTGTTAAGCGTCTGCCTTTGGCTCAGGTCATGATCCGGGGTCTTGGGATTGAGCCCCACGTCGGGCTCTCTGTTCAGCGGGGAGCCTGCTTCCCTTCCTCTCTCTCTGCCTGCCTCTCTGCCTACTTGTGATCTCTGTCAAATAAATAAATAAAATCTTAAAAAAAAAGACTTTCTTAATTTATCTTTGCTTATTTCTTAAAATCCACATATGAGTGAAATCATACTGTATTTGTCTTGATTTATTTTGCTTAGCATAATACTCTCTAGCTGCATTCATGTCATTGCAAATGGTAAGACTTTGTTCTTTTTCATGGCTGAATAATATTCCATTATATATAGACACTACATCTTCCTTATCCATTATCAGTTGATGGACACTTGGGTTGTTTCCATGATATGGCTACTACAGATAATGCTGCTATAAACACAGGGGTGTATATATCCCTTTGAATTAGTATTTTTGTATTCTCTGAGTAAATGACTAATAGTGCAATTGCTGGATTGTTGGCTAGTTCTATTTTTAAGTTTTTGAGGAACCTCCATACTGTTTTCCACACTGGCTGCACCAGTCTGCATTCCCACCGACAGTGCAAGACGGTTCTGTTTTCCCCACATCCTCACCAACACCTGTTGTCTCTTGTGTTGTTGATTTTAACCACTCTGACAGCTGTGAGGTGGTATCTCATTGAAGTTTGGATTTGTATTTCCCTGACGTTAAGTGATGTTTAACATCTTTTCATGTGTCTGTTGGCCATCTGCATGTCCTGTCTAGACCTACTTTCATAATCTATATTCTTCTAATGAGAATTTACAATCAACTGCTCCTTTACCCTCTCTCTATTTTACTTGCTTGTTTCATTATAAAAACATATTTCCTTTACTGACCTTTTACTGACAGCTTCTGTAATGGGTACAGGGATAGGGTATTTGGGCTCTCAGCCATTTTACTACTACGCATGACATTCTTCATTTCTTTAAGAAAGCAAGAAGAAACTTGGGGAATTTGCCTGATATCACATCCAATGGAGAAGTCAGTATTTGAACCCAGATCTGTGTATTCTGTTTGTTATATCCCACTGCCTTCAAAGAGAATCTGATCCTAAGAAGTTCACATCATAGTGGGGAGGAAACAAATAATCTCACTCTGGTCATCTCTGTAGGAAAGACATTGTTTTGCCCATAGTAACACTTAGTGAACGGCAGTGAAAGAAAGCATACATTTATTCTGGTTTCTTCTCTCTCTACTCATGAGTTCCAAGTCAGGGGAATCATAATCTGGCAAAACAAAAAAGCACCAAGAGGACTGTTTGGGAAAACACAAATTTGGAGGCAAAACAGAAAGAAGAGCCTGCGTCCCACAGTGAGTTTCTTGGTCTGAACAGCTACTGTTACAGGTGATCAAAGTGACAGGTCCCATTATGTGAAAATGTCCATTACAAGCTAGGGGTACTTTCACGTTGCACTCTTTAATTTTCATTTTTCTGATTAATTCAGTGCAACTTTTAAGCAATACAAAAATGTAAAAACATAATATTAGACCATTTTCTACTTCCTGTACTCAGTTTTATAAGGCTGGTGTTAAACATAATAGAGCAAGCAACTATATGTAATTGTAGAAATTACTGCTAGGAATTTGCATATGAAATATACACCTTTTACTGCCTCTAGTTGGCATTGTTAACTAGGTTATAAATAGTACAGCTGACACACTGCAAACAGAAAGGGCTTTTTGATGGGCACATGCTATGAATGGAAGAAGTGTTCAAACACAATGTTTAAGTTGGAAAGCTTTCATTAGAACTAGCCAAGGGGGAAAATGGTTTATTTCCTAATCATAGCCTTGCTGAAGAATCCAATCATATAGAAAGATTTATGGTAAAGCTTTCTAAAAACAGATATTTATGCTGCTATTTGGGTAAACAAGTGATACATCCAGTCTATAAACATATTTTAATAGCGTTGATGGGCACTTTTAAGAAAATTGAGCTGGTCCCTTTGGATTAAATAATCTCTTAGTGCGTATGCATGGAGAGGCAGAGGAAGTAATAGGACTAAGAGACAAGACTGGAGAGTGCATTTATACCACTCTTGAAGATAAAGCTCACAATGGGGCATTTGGCTGAAATCATCTACTAGAATTTGAAATTCTAAAAACTATTTGAAAAGCTTTAACTATTGAGGCAGAACAAAAAGATGCCATTCATTCTGACTGACCATAAAAACTAAATTAATAGGGCAGTATTCTTGCTGATTTTTATATTGCTTAAGGGCAAAAATTCAACAGTTACTATGAGTGCTATTTCAATCATTAAAAGGTGTAGGTACAAAGACTGGTGATGGCTTTTATAAATGACAAATCTAACATTTGCAGACACTGTATTTTTGTGGAGTGTAATAATTTGGTTTTCAAAAGTTTTGTTTTGTTATGACTGAACAGCAACTATGACACAGAATTTTGATGTTGAACGACTCATCCAGATGACAGGAAAGGTGAGGGGGCTAGGGACAAAATTTTCTTCCTACACATTTGTTTTTAGGCATCTATATTTGCCTTAGTGCCTTGATACCATGGTGATAGCTTAGCAACAGCTAGATACAAATTAAAGTAATCTGTCATGCCAGCTTCCGATCATAAAAAGTTGGTAGGTAGATCACTGGGAAGAAAAATAAAAATGTTTAGGTGTTTAATAGTTTAGTCAAAAAAAGATTTGTCTCTCTACTACCCGCTCTCATCTATCTCTTCATTATATATATAAAGAGATGAGAACCTTAAAAAAAAAAAAAAATCCCAAACAAATCCCAGTGTTATAACTGATAAGGCAAAATTTAAACCTTCCTTTTATTTCTTTTTTTTTTAATAGAGGGGTCACAGTCCCTCTGTCTCGTCTTAAAATTTTATTTATTTTTGAAAAGATTTTATTTATTTACTTGAGAGAGAGAGAGTGAACACAAGCACAGAGGGAAAGAGAGAGGCAGACTCCTTGCTGACCAGGGAGCCCAATGTGGGGCTCAATCCCAGGGATCATGACCTGAGCCGAAGGCAGCTGCTTAAACAACTAAGCCACCCAGGTGCCCCCTCCTTTTTTTTTTTTTTAAGATTTTATTTATTCACTTTACAAGAGAGAGGGAGAACACGAGAGAACACAAGCATGGGGAGCAGCAGAGAGAGAGGGAGAACCAGATTCATCACTGAGCAGGGAGCCTTGGGGCTTGGCTCAATCCTAGGACCCGGGATCATGACATGAGCTGAAGTCAGATGCTCAACCAACTGGGCAAACCAGCTGCCCCTAAACCCTTCTTAAATAGGGAACAAAAGAACACATTTCAACATTTCTTAAATAGGAATTAATGACCACAATAGTGCATGTAAAGTGTTTTACATAGATAGTTCAAAAGGATTTTTTCAATTTCTTTCTGTTGATGGATATTAGGAAGACAAAGTTACATAAAATAAATACCTTGGGGCCAGAAGACTTGGATAGCCTGACAGATACTGCCATTTTTATTTTTATTTTTAAATTATTTTATTTATTTATTTTTAGATATTTTATTTATTTGAGAGAGAGCAAAAGTGGGGTAAGGAGCAGAGAGAGAAGCAGACTCGAATAGGGTGAGGGGCAGAGAGAAAGGGAGAAGCAGGAAGCCCGATGCGGGGCTCAATCCTGGGATTCCGGGATCATGATCTGAGCTGAAGGCTGATGCTTAACGGACTGAGCCACCCAGGTGCCCCAGATACTGCCATTTTCAAAGTCAACCTATCACATGATGCCTTTCATTGTCTTTATCATGACAGTTTATATGTAAAGCAGAGAAAACAAAATTATCTGAAAGAAAGAATGGAACACTTGGAAAGCCAAGAGTAAATAAAATTACTTTGATTTTTAGGGCTATTGATTCTATTTCAAATACTCCCAAATGATAAAATATGAAGCAAATAGTTGTTAGCTAGTTGAACGGAGATGGCAGATCTCAACTTGTGTGCTCGTTCTGAAATTTTAATAGCCACTGCCTGGTGTGCTGCGTTAAAGGTTCTGAGGTTCTGTAGGAAAAAGTGCTGTGAATGGTAAGTGAGAACCTATCAGGGTGGGAGGGAGACTAGAGGGTAAAAGACTCGCTAAGTGGAATGTGGGATGTGGAAGCCCCAAAGCGGGGCTCGATCCCATGACGTGGAGATCATGACTTAAGCTAAAGGCAGACACTTAAGGTTGAGCTCAGAACACCCAACACAAACTCTACATTTTTTTTAAGCCTTACATTTTATTTGATTGATTTAAGTATCTAAAGTAAGCTCTAGGGGCACCTGGGTGGCTCAGTCATTAAGTGTCTGCCGTTAGCTCAGGTCAGGGTCCCAGGGTCCTGGGATCGGGCGCTGCGTCAGACTTCCTTCTCAGTGGGGAGTCTGCTTCTCCTTCTCCCTCTGCTCCTCTCCCGTTTGTGCTCTCCCTCACTCTCTCTTGGTCAATTAAATCAATAAATAAAATCTTTAAAAATAAATAAATAAAATAAAGTAAGCTCTATGCCCAACTTGGGGCTGGAACTCACAACCCTGAGATCAAGAGTCTACGTTGAGCTAGCCAGGTGCCCCTTAAGTCTTACATTTTATATTAAAATAAATACAAAGCTTACATTTAATTCCATAATATGTGTATTTTATATGACATAAAACTTTAAAAAATCATTTATAGTTGAATTACCTAACTTTAGCTTTGTGGGGGGAAAATAATATGTTCTTAGGTAACGTGCATCTTCACTCTGTGGCATCCCACAGCACCTGCAGGCTGCTGAGGATGGCTGGGAGTCCCTACTCCCCATTCAGTGAAGACCACACCTAGAAGACTGAGAGAAACAAGAATGTTCAAATTGTGCATGATAACTTAAGATTCAGAGAAGGTAAGTAACCTGCTTGTCAATGGCAGAGCTGGGATCTGAAGACTCTAAAGGCCAGTTTCTTTATTTTTTTTTAAAAGATTTTACTTATTTATTTAACAGAGAGATCATTAGTAGGCAGAGCAGCAGGCAGAGAGAGAGAGGGAGAAGCAGGCTCCCTGCTAAGCAGGGAGCCCGATGCGGGGCTTGATCCCAGGACCCTGAGATCATGACCTGAGCCAAAGGCAGACGCCTAATGACTGAGCCATCCAAGTGCCCCTAAAGACCAGTTTCTTAACAAAGATTCTATCTATTTTTCTCCAAAGATAATTACCGGGATTCTCTGGGATTCACGGTTTGGTACTGAATTACTGACCTGGGGTGGGGGGTAAGACTTTGGAGGCCATAGAAGACTGTACAGTAACTAGTAAGTTGGCAATTTCACTATTGCTTTAAAGAAGAAAAACATGGTTTCTGTTTGGAGTAATGGAAAAGCTGTGGAAGTAGATAGTGGTAATGGTTGCACAACTGTGTGAATATAATTAATATAACTTAATTGTACACTTAGAATAACTAGAATGGTGCATGTTATGCTTAAAAAATATATATATAATACATATATTATATATCCACAATTAAAAACGAGGAAAAGAAAATCATGACTCATGGATTAGAAGATTAATATTTGGGGCACCTGGGTGGCTTAGTGGGTTAAGCCTCCGCCTTTGGCTCAGGTCATGATCTCAGGGTCCTGGGATGGAGCCCAGCATTGGGCTCCCTGCTCAGCAGGGGTCTGCTTCCCCCTCCCCCTCTGCCTACCTCTCTGCCTACTTGTGATTTTTCTCTCTCTGTCAAATAAATAAATAAAATCTTAAAAAAAAGGAGATTAATATTGCTATGATGGCAATTTACCAAAATTATATCTATATATTCAGTACAATCCCTGTCAAAATCCCAGAAGGCTCTTTTGTAGAAATTGACAAGCTACTCACAGAACTTTTTTATGGAAATGCCAGAGTGGCCAAAACAGCTTTGAAAAAGAATTACAAGTATAAATGAGGAAATCTGAACAAGATTGATGGTCTGTAACAATCTCATTATCTTAGCTGTGGTACTGTATCACAGTTTTATAAGATGTTACCATTGGGGGAAACTATAAAGGGTACATGGAATCTCTCTGTGTTCTTTTTTTTTTTTTTTTTTTTTTTCCCTGTGTTATTTCTTATAACTACTTGTGAATCTACTTGTGAAATGTGGAGCACCTCAGTCTGTTAGGCAGCGGACTCTTGATTCTGGCTCAGGTCATGATCTCAGGGTCATGAGATCAATCCCTTGTGGGACTCCCAGCTCAGCGGGGAGTCTGCTTCTCCCTCACCCCTGCCTGTGCTTTCTCTGTCTTTTTCAAATGAATAAATCAAATCTTAAAAAAAAAAAAAAAGTTAAATGAAAAAAATAAGTTGGAGGACTTACTCTTCCCAATTTTATCTTTAAAAAATATTTATTTATTAATTTATTTGACAGAAAGAGAGCAAGCACAAACAGGGGAGTGACAGAGGGAGAGGGAGAAGCAGTTTCCTCACTGAGTAGGGAGCCCAAAGCGGGGCTCGATCCCATGACGTGGAGATCATGACTTAAGCTAAAGGCAGACACTTAAGTGATTGAGCCGCCCCAACACTTACCAATTTTAAGACTTAATATAGAGCTATAGTAATCAAGACGGTATGATACTGCCTTAAGGAAAGAGAAAAATCAATGGAACAGAATTGAGATTCCAGAAACAAACCCTTATATTTATGGCCAATTGATTTTCTGCAAAGTTACCAAGGCAATTCAAAGGGGGAAAGAATAGTTTTTCAACAAAAGGTTTCTCTAGAACAAATGGATATCCACATACAAAAATTTTTTATTTAATTCAGTGGTTTTCAATGGGAGTAATTTGGGCTTTCCAAAGGGAGAGTACATTTGGCAATGTCTGGAGACAACTTTGGTTGTCACAACTGGGGGCAAGGGTGCTACTGACACTTACTGAGTAGAAGCCAGAGATACTGCTGAATATCTAACAAGGCACAGGGCAGACCCCCACAGCAAATGACCCAGCCTGGTGTGTCAGCAGTGCTGAGGACAAGAAACCCTGATTTATCTCACACCATATACAAAAAATAACTGAAAATTAGTCATAGGCCTAAGCTTAAGAGCTAAATATATAAAACTTTAAGAAAAGAACATTAGAAACAATCTTTGTCATTTTGGATTAGGCAATGATGCCTTAGATATGACACCAAAAGCATGATATGTTAAAAAAAAGTTAACAAATTGGACTTAATCGAAATTAAAGACTTGTGCTTTAAAAGACACCATTATGGGGGTGCCTGGGTGGCTCAGTCAGTTAAGCATCTGCCTTCAGCTCAGGTCATGATCCTGGGGTCCTGGGACCAAGTCCTGCATTGGGCTCTCTGCTCTGTATGCAGACTGCTTCTCCTTCTCCTCCTTCCCCCATTCATGCTTGCTCCTGAAATTAAAAGCAAACAAAAAAAATTCCATCATTATGAACATGAAATCAGGTAATAGAATGGGAGTAAAATATATTTGATAAAGAACTTGTATCCAGAATATGTCAAGAATGCTTATAACTCGGGGCACCTGGGTGGCTCAGGTGGTTGAGTGTTTGACTCTTCCTTTTGGTTCAGGTCATGATCTCAGGGTTGTGGGACCGAGCCCCACGTCGGACTCTGTGCTTAGTAGGGAGTCTGCTTGAAGATCTCTCCCTCTACCCTCCCTCTATTTGCACATGCTCTCTCTCTCTCTAAAATAAATAAATCTTTAAAAAAATGTTTATAATTCAATAATAAGACAATAACCCAATTAAGAAATGGGCGAAATGTTTGAATAGACATTTCACCAAAAAGAAATATAAACAGCTAATATGCTCATTAGAGGATGCTTAACTTCATTAGTCATTAGGGAAATGCAAACAAAAATCACAATGAGATTCTATCTCATTTCTACTAGCATAGCTATAATAAAAATGAGACTATCAAGGGTTGGTAAAGATGTGAAGAAACTGGAATCTACATGTATTGCTGGTAGAAATGTAAATGATACTACTTGGGAAATAGCTTGGCAATTTCTAAAACGTTAAACATAAATTTACCGTAAATTTTACTCTTAGGAATCTAAGAGAAATGAAAACTTGTCCACACCAAGATTGTTCTTGACTATTCATAGCAGCGTTATTCATAATAGGTAAAATGTAGAAACAACCCAAATGCCAATCAGCTGGTAAACAGATAAACAAATGTGGCATATCCCTATCATGGAACACTATTTAGCAAAAAAAGGAGTAATGATTAATGCTACAACGTGAATCAACCTCAAAAACATGATGTTAAATGATGGAAACCAGATGTAAAAAAGTATAACTCCATTTACATAAAATGTCCAGAGAAGGCAAATCTACAGACGGAGAGTAGATTAGTGGCTGCCCAAGGATTGACTGTGAGTAGGCACAAGGGATCTTTAACACTGAAATGTGGTGACGTGTTCACAACTTTGTATACTTCCTAAAAATCATCCAATTGCATAACTAGATGAATTTTATGGTATGTAAATTATACTTCACTTAAGCTGCTTTTAAAAAAGAATGCAATTAAAGCAGTCCTGATGTTCATAAAAAGGAAAGAAAGAAGGATATAAGGAAAGAGAAGCATAAACAGGCAGCAATCAGAAAGTTCACAATAAATTGATCATATTCTGTGTATACGAGTTCAGGTTACTAGGCAATTCATGATGTAATTATGGTGGCAGAAATCAGCAAAATGCTGTTTTGAGTGAGAAATAACAAACAGGAAGTGAGAAATAGCGAGGAAGTGAGGTGAAAAGGAAGTGAGAAATAATGCAAATAGGAAAATTACAATGATTAACTTAAGGAAGGAAAGATTTCAAGTGTAGCTTAATTCTTTGAGAATGATGTTTTCTAGGCTTAAAAAAAAAAAAGACCCAAATGAAACAAGATAATAACAAAACACGATAAGCTCATACTTTTACAGCATAAATGATCGGAGTCAGATATAGATTATTTTGTTTCCCTTTGAACAGACCCTAGAAGTTTCCTTCTCCCAAGTCTTCTGTAGGGGAAGGACATTTTTTCCTTATTCCCTTCTAGGTTCTTTTGCTGGCTTAATCATTAAATAGGCAGAAGACAGTTTAACAGGAGAAAAGCAAATTTAATTTTGTATGTAAGGAGCCCATAAAAATATGAAACTCAAATAATAACCAAAGCAAGCAGCTTTTATACCTTTTAGACAAAGAATTAATTTGTGAAGAGCTAACAAGACGAAGAGGTTTGGGCTTGGGGGTAGTAGTGAAGAAGTAACAAAATTTGTTTCCAAGGCCTTCTTAGCCCTAAATTCCTATCTCTTGTGATGAGGAGGTCTCTCTTCCTCCTGGTAGAGGAAGGGTACCTTTTACATGGGAGATTTATTTCGTTTTCAGAAGGATAAAGGAGGGTCAGAGGGTCCTTCTTGCACAGGCTGTTTCTCAATTACTTTTTTTTTTTTTTAAGATTTTATTTTTAAGTAATCTCTATACTCAACATGGGCCTTGAACTCACAACCCTGAGATCAAGAGTTGCATGCTCATCCTACTGAGCCAGCCAGGTACCCCTCAATTCAAAATAACCTTTAATTCAAAATAACCAATGTGCCAAAGCAGCACACTTTTGAGTGGCCTATTTTATTCCCCTACACTTTCTTTCTTTCTTTCTTTCTTTTTTTTTTAAGATTTTATTTATTTATTTATTTGACAGGCAGAGATCACAAGTAGGCAGAGAGGCAGGCAGAGAGAGAGAGAGAGGGAAGCAGGCTCCCCGCTGAGCAGAGAACCCGATGCGGGACTCGATCCCAGGACCCCGAGGTCATGACTTGAGCTGAAGGCAGCAGCTTAACCCACTGAGCCACCCAGGCGCCCCTATTCCCCTACACTGTCAAGCAAAGATGGCTTCTCATCTCCTACAAGGTCGTTTCTCTGTGGTCTTTGCCAAGAGCAGAAGGTATGATTATTGATTGAGGCCCTTTCCTTCCTTCGATTGTGAACTTCAGTGGGAAGGAAGAAGTCATTATTTTGCAGGAATGGAACCACCAACCAAAAAAAATTGATCATTCAAGTTGCAGAATTTTAAAGGAATTTGTTCCACAGTTTTTTGTTTTGTTTTGGTTCCACAGTTTTAACCTGCTACTAGGGAGAAACCACAGGAGCATTATTTTTCCAAGTTCAAAGACTTTCTTTGTAGCAGGTTAGGAGGTTTTTTTTCTTTTTTTTAAGATTGTATTTATTTATTTGAGAGAGCAAGTAAGCGAGAGAGCATGAGTTGGGGTGAGAAGGTGCAGAGGGAAAGGGAGAAGCCATCTCCCACTGAGCAGAGAGCCTCATATAGGGCCTCATTGTAGGTTCCTGGAATCAGGGCCCGACTAAAGGCAGATGCCCAACAGACTGAGCCACCCAGGTGCCCCAGGTTAGGAGGTTTTCTTTTTCTTTTCTTTTCTTTTCTATCTTCTTTCTTTCTTTCTTTTTCTTTCTTTCTTTCTTTCTCTTTCTTTCTTTCTTTCTTTCTTTCTTTCTTTCTTTCTTTCTTTCAAGATTTATTTAATTTATTTATTTGACAGAGAGAGAGATCACAAGTAGGCAGAGAGGCAGGCAGAGAGAGAGGGGGAAGCAGGCTCCCTGCTGAGCAGAGAGCCCGATGTGGGGCTCGATCCCACGACCCTGAGATCATGACCTGAGCTGAAGGCAGAGGCATAACCCATTGAGCCACCCAGGCGCCCCAGGAGGTTTTCTTATGGAGTATTTACCGTATACCTATTTATACTGCAGAATCTGACCAGGAATAGAAATTTAGCTGCCTTTAGAACTTAACCTACTTATTAATAATGGTTATAAAAACTGCAACATCATGGAAAAATGTTTATGATATGTTATGTGAAAACAGCAGGACCCAAAGTTAAACGTATACTATAATTAGACCCATGCAAAAAAAAAAAAAAAAGATATGCATGATAGAAAAGGCTGAAATACGGGGAGCCTGCCTCCTCCTCCTGTCTCTCTCTGCCTGCCTCTCTGCCTACTTGTGATCTGTCTGTCAAATTAAAAAAAAAAAAAAAAAAAAAAAAAAAAAACTAAAAAAAAAAGAAAAGGCTGAAATAGAAACGAAATGGTGAGATGATTATTTTAGCATGGTGAGACTGTGAAAGATTAATTTTTTTCTATTTTCCAAAAATTTTTTAAAGTTGTTATTTATTTACGTGTTCAAGCCCCACATTGTGCATAGAGCTTACTTGAAAAAAAATTTTTGGGGTTGGGGGGGAACACCTGGGTGGCTCAGTCAGTGAAGCGTCTGCCTTTGGGTCAGGTCATGATGCCAGGTATCTGGGATCAAGTCCCGCATGGGGCTCCCTGCTCAGTGGGGAGCCTCTTTCTCCCTCTGCCTGTAGCTCTCCCTGCTTGTGCTCTTTCTCTCTTTCTCTGACAAATAAATAAATAAAATCTTAATTTTTTTTAATGTGCTCAAAAAGTTAAATTGTAGCTACCCCAACAGTCAAGGCAGGGGTGACCCACTTGTTTGCTCACAGGATGCACAGTGATGGGTACCACACGGTGAGACCTGGAAATGAGCAGATCAAGCTGAAAGGAAGCTGATGCAGCTTTTCTAGGAAGATGGTCAGCATCTCCAAAGAATGAAAAAGAATAAAAGTCTGAGAAACTTTCTCTTTCTACAGAAAAGAAAGAAATATGAACATGCCGGGGCACCTGGGTGGCCCAGGTCATCATCACAGGATCCTGGGATCGAGCCCCACATCGGGCTCCCTGCTCGGTGGGGAGCCTGCTTCTCCCTCTCCCACTCCCCTGTTTGTGTTCTCTCTCTCTCTGTCAAATAAATAAAGTCTGAAAGGAAGAAAGGAAGAAAGAAAGAAAGAAAGACGGAACTATGAACATTCCTTCACCAGAGCAGGCTGAAAACTTAGCACATCAGCACCCCAAGGGCAGGTGGGGTGACCTAGAGAAAGAGGTGGATCCCACCATAAGGTCTGGCCCCTCTAGACTCTCCCCAGGTGACACTTGGTTTTTAGTCACCTTTATTACGTATGTATTTATTTATTTTAAAAATATTTTATTTATTTATTAGAGAGAGCACAAGCAGGGGGGACAGCAGTGGGAGAGGGAGAAGCAGAAGCCCCGCTGAGCACGGAGGTCGATGAGGGGATCGATCCCAGGACCCTGGGATCATGAGCTGAGCCGGAGGCAGTCCTTCAACCCACGGAGCCACCCAGGCGCTCCTTCCGTCACCTTTAGAAGCATTTTATCTCCTTAATGGAAAGGCAGGACCCTTTCTGAAAGAAGAAAACAGTTAATTTGAGATCAGGACTGAAGGTAGGGAAGAGAAAGAGGCAAATGATTATTTTGTTAGATTGCTTTCTGCTTATAAAAGAAAGTGCAAATAGCTTTAGTATTACTAAAACACGATTAACAATAATGGAAACTATTAATAATAATGGAATGACAATTATGTCCTCACAGTTTAATGAATTCAAGAACCAGTCTAATTCATTTCTGCCCTTTTGTGCTTTAACAAAGGTGTGGCATGTCTGCTCTACCGTGAGGGACAGTCATTCCAGATTATAAAGATAAATTCTGGAGCATCTATTGGTCAGAAAGGTGATTTTTTTTTTTTTTTAAAGATTTTATTTATTTATTTGACAGACAAAGATCACAAGTAGGCAGAGAGGCAGGCACAGAGAGAGGGACAAGCAGGCTCCCTGCTGAGCAGAGAGCCCGATGCGGGACTCGATCCAAGGACCCTGAGATCATGACCTGAGCTGAAGGCAGCAGCTTAACCCACTGAGCCACCCAGGCGCCCCCAGAAAGGTGATCTTAACAATAGGATTTCCAAGTGGGAAGATAAATGAAGTGGCAGGAAAGGAGCTTCCTGAAATTAAGAACTCTAGGAAGGAGCTTGACAACGGTTTTCTGAAAAGCAAGGTTCTCTTTATCAGTGATGAACTTGCTGATTAGCTAGAGTCCTAAAGAAAAAAAAAAAGGAGACGTATCCTTTAGCTGTGCTTTTGTTGATCAGACATAATTCCCCAACACCTGCTTGCCCGGAGAGGGCTATGTTGGAGCACCCTCTCAGACTTTGAAAAAAGATCATTATGGATTATTCCAACTGCTTTGCGGTCACTGGAGTTCAGTGTGTTGCAGATACTGGACCTAAAAAAAGGTCTCTATCTTTTTGGAGCATTTTGTACTAATGTATATGTCTTTTATCCCAACTTGTTGGTGTCACCCACATCCTGGGCCATAGCAGTAATACTGTCATGCGTAAGACACAGTCTCAAACATTACAGAATGAGACCTGCACCAGGCCAGTAATGACACGGATAATTTATTTTTCGGTGTGCCTACATAAACCACATTATGTGAGCAAGAAAACATGAAGGGGATTTAGTATTATCAAGGAAAACTTACAACAAAGTTTAATGATAGTCATAAACTGTATCTTCTTTGAAAGACATCATAATGGCAAACTGCTCACTATCTAATCCATATCTCACTTATACTGTTTTTGTATGCCAGGAAACAGGGGTTCGAAGTTGGGGACTTTAAAAGCAGAAAACTTAGTGGAGCAGGAAACTGCTTTTTAGTTTCTGGGAAAATAGAATGTAAGTGTTTAGAAAAGAATGTCTCCCGGGGTGTGACGAAGAGATGGGTCAGGTATGAAGGAGGATGGAGAAGGGGGAAGGACCTCCACAGAGTTGGGTCAAGGTGTGCCCAGGGAGAGGGGCGGCTGCGTTAGAGACCTGGAATGCTGGGGGGATGTCTGGCTGCCATCTGCTGGAAGGCCATCTCAGTGTTGTTCAGGGAGGGACCCAAGGGATCTGTTCCACAGGATTCTCGGAGCACCTAAAGCTCCACACTGGTCTAGGTGGTGGGGGCTGGTAGGGACCGGCTGCAAGGGTTAGAGTCAGGAGACTGTAAGAAAATGTGTTGGTGATGCTGAGAAGAAAAAATATGGAGGCAGAAGAACACACAGCGTGAAGGGAGGAAGTTCGTTTTGGGGATCTGGAGGGAGGATGGAACATATATAGTCAGTCAGCAGAGGAGACACTGAAGATCAGGAATCGGGGCATGAAGGAGATAGGAGGCCACAGGCTCGAGATCTTGGAAAGCAGGAAAGAGAAGCAGAGGAAGAGAGAACCAGGCGCTACCTGGAAAGACTCTCTGGTGGGGAGGTGGGGAGGTGGGGCAGGCCAGGAGGTCAGAGGTGGTCCCCTAGGCCTGCTTCTGCATCTGGAGAGGGTCAGAGGCTTACCCCCAGGGCGTGGCTGCGGGACTAGAACGAGAGAGCACGAGCTCAGTGTGCACACAAGGCCCTCACCGTCGCAGCCTACACACACCGGAGCAAGACAAGACTGACAGGGAGGAGAGTGTGGCTGGTCTTAGGAGCCTGAACTGAATGAGGTTGGGAGGAGCCAATTTGCAAGTTGGGGGGACCAGGTGGAGGGGAGCAGCACAATGGCTGATGAAGGAATTCTTCCCCTCTAGCAAGAAACTGGGGATGGGGGGGCGATGGAGAGGGGATGGAGGGGACATTCTGAGGCCAGAGTCTTACCTGGTCGGCAGTGATGTCCCTGGCTGCACCCAGGTGGTAGACTAAGAGGTGTGATTAGGCATGTCTTGGTGACCCAAATTTCTCCCTAAATTATCTGAAATTATAAGGACATAAGAGTTCATAAACAAACATCTCTAAAGAAGGGGCATGAAGAAACACTCTCACCATTTAAAGCTGGAGAGTGAATTACCCAAAGCCCGAGGGGAGGTTGGGAGTGAGAACTTTGCTGAGCGGGAAGGCAGAGGCAGAGCTCCCTCAACACTGAGGGCAGGACACCTGAGCCAGGGGAGGAAAGGTCCCGAGAAAGCAGAAAGTCAGGTGCTGAAACAGAAGACTCCAGGATTAGAGGCCATACAAAAGAGAGCTAGGAATACTGTGGGCCCTAAGCCACAAGGCAGTGTCGGAGGAAATTTGCCATTAAGTTTTATGTACTCCTTCATAGCTTCTCTCCCCCTGGGTCTCACCTTTCCTCCTCCCTGAACCTCACAGAGCATCTCTGCTATCCAGGGTCAGAAATGACAGTCTTTTAGAAAATAAAACAAGGCCGGAAGGGACTTCATACATTCTCTCATTTATTTAACAGAGGAGGAAGTTGAGACTCAGGGGGATGTGACTTGCTCAAGGTCACCCAACAAACCAGCTGCTAAAGCAGAAACAGAAGAGCCCAGGAATTGGGCCTCAGAGCACCCGACCGTCTGCTTCAGAAAACCGACAGGTCGGGGTAAGTTCCTGCACATCTAGAGAACAAAAAGCAGGACTCCTCCTTGGTGGAAGTTAATGATTAAAACCTAGTCTGATCTAATGTGGCTAACCAGAGTTACTAATTAAGCCAATTTCTTCAAGAAAAGACCGTTTCAAACAGAAAAGCATTCTCTGAAGCTAAATCTACAGGCCTTCGAGTTGTGGTAGCATAAACTATACGATTATAATATTTTAAGTATATTAAAAAGTATTTCATAATACAATACCTTCACCTTTGCAGCTCACATTTTCTCTTCATCGTAGGCCACAGGCTGGGTCCTGATAAAATGGTTTCGTAACTTTGGGGGGAAGGAATTTAACTAAAATAACTTCACTTAGTGTTTGAGTGAACGAGGTAATAAAATCTGTTTGCTGTGTTCACTGTCTGCAGATAGGGCTGTAATTACACCACATAAGGAAGAAAGGTAGCTAGCTGAGTCTCAATCTGGATCATTTATGTAAACTCAGCCTTCTTGTCCACGGTCTTCTCATATTGCACACAGGCAAACCACAAAAATCATCTCCATGAACCACACAGAGACGGTGTCTGATTGCAGGCCTGGGAGATGGCTCGTATTCTCTCTGTAATTGGATGTCTGTGGTTCAAGACCAAAATCTGACATTCTGAATTAAAAAAAAAAAAAAAAAATTGCCAGTTTATTCCCCAGATCAACAGGTATGTATGTGACCACTCGTAAAAGTTGTAAAGGTATTCTCTACACTGAAATATGACAAATGAATATATCCTACTTGAAAAAAAGCATCCTGTTTGGCTTAAAAAAAAAAAAAAAGAGTTTGGGTCTTTGAAATGCATTTGAAAAAAATATTTGGTCTTCTAGAAAGAAAAGCAAGCCATTCCTACTACACCCAAGTTAACATATGATAACATTTTAATCTCCTACTTCAAATATTTAGCATTATTTTTTCAGCAAATTTTTCCTAAAAAAAACAAAACAAAACCCTTACCAAAACGAGTTAGCACGAAGTGTATTCATACTGTACCTACAGATACAGAGACATAATTGCAAGGAGACAAAGCACATTTTTTTTTCTTCATTATCAAAACTACTGTCCCTTATGACAGTTGGTCACTAGTTTTTGATTTGACAGTCCTCGCTGGTCGGCACCGATCAGTGTTTCTCTTGACACCTGCCGCTTCCAGCTTGCTCTGCCCTCTCTGGAAGGCAAACCACAGGCCACCGCCCCGGCGCCATCCCGGGCTCGGTCCAATCAATAAGGACTTATTTCCTGTCCATTTGCTGAGGTCACAGGAGCGAATCTCATTAATTATTTCTGCTACTGCAGCCTCAAGTGTGCTGCTGGCGTGACAAGTGAAAACTGCTTGACCTTTTTTCTTCTAATTTTGTTTGTAGCAGTTCCAAAAAGGAGGCAGGATTCATTTACCAATGTGATACAAGGAAGGGGGAAAAAAATGGATTATGATTTTAAAGTCATTAAACACATTTAGATATGCCATCAGGAAAGCTCTCCCGATCCCCTCATTCCCCAGGTTTTTTGTTTCTTGTTTTTTTCCGGCTAACGAACAATAGTGTCTTTTTAATTTGGTGTCACGAAAATCTGGTCACTGCAAACACAATGTTTTCTAAAGCAGATCTGGCCTCCGAGGGAGGAAAGCTCTCCAGGGCCTCCAGTGCCTTGTTTCCATGGTAACGACACAGGTCCATAGCTGAAGTCACACCTTTGCCAGCTTTGATTGTTTCCCGCAACTGTTAAGAAACAAATGCACAATAAAAGTCAGTTTTTCAGGTACCACAGTTAAATTGGGGAGGGGAGGTGGACACGGGGCGGGGGTGGGAGGAGGCACAGTGTGGATTCGTTGTTTCTGCTACGTTCTTTTTGAGGTAAAGAGGACACCAGTCCCCAAAGGTTTGGAGGCACTACCGTTCCCCAAGGCTGCTAGGTGTCTGGGCTCCGGAGGAACACAATTGGCTCCAATCAGCCTGATAATACCTCCTCCCCGGCGGCTCCCACCCCTTGATATCCTGAAATGTGCCCCGCTGGGGGATGGCGGTAATGAAGGCGGAGGGCATTTACATCTCTGGCATTTTGAATGCAGCAGCCTGATATTCTTACGTGAAGAAGGCTTCATTAACATCCTACTTAGTGACTTTTTTTTTTTTAATGCTATATGCTGACACAATAGTCCGTATGAAAATTCAAGAAAGACACCTTAGTTGAGGTCTGAACGCCACATTTTTTAAAACTAAGAGCCTTTATTTGACTGGGAAGAATGAACTGAAACACACCTTTGTAAAGGATAAAGGAAACTCTTGCCAATAACTGGAGTTTATTTCTAATCCCTCTTTTGGATGACAGGGAAGGGCCAATAATAGGGTTACCCTTCAGAGCTGAGATTTATAGTGACTTGGTCAGCCTGCTTCCCTTTCCCCCAGTTCCCTCTCCTCTTTCTCAGTGAATACCTCTACCTAACTCCCTAAATCAGAAACCTGGGGGGGGGGTCCTCCTTCATGCCTCATTTCCAGTCAGGCCCTCTGGCCCCCAGAGATTGGGTGGGGCCAAGGGACAAGTTTTTTGTTTTTGTTTTTTTAAATAACAGGAACATTCAGAATTGTCCTCAGTTGTTTTTTTTTTAATTTATTTATTAATTTATTTGACAGACCGAGATCACAAGTAGGCAGAGAGGCAGGCAGAGAGAGAGAAGGGAAGTAGGCTCCCTGCTGAGCAGAGAGCCTGATGCGGGGCTCCATCCCAGGACCCTGAGATCATGACCTGAGCCGAAGGCAGAGGCTTTAACCCACTGAGCCACCCAGGTGCCCCCAAGGGACAAGTTTTAGTCTGTGAGTCGAAGGGGATGTAAGTCACTTCTGGGCGGCAGCATTTAAACCGTCCGCATAAATCTCTCCAGAGCCTTCCCCAAGGTGGCTATATTGCCCATCCACAATGGAGAAGTTCCTTGTGGCTGGATTCCGGGGTGACCACACTGAGCGCCACGGTGCCTCTCCTACCTGCATGGGCCCTGGAGCATGGGCAAGGAACACTTCTTATTGTTTGAGGCCACAGAGATTGTGAGGTTGTCTGTATCCATCTGGGCGGACGGAGTCTCTAGGTCCTAGCCATTCCGTCTCTTTTAGAGCTCTCAAATTTATCCTCCCCTCTTCATGCTCATTGCCACGACCTCCGTTCAGATGACCACTTGTTTTACGCAACCACTTCCTCAAGAGTCTTCCCACCAGCAGATTTTGCCCCTGGACTCCAACTGTCATGCTGCCAATGAGAGCTTTATAAAATGCAAATGTGATCTTGTTCAAAACCCTTCACTACTTTCCAATACCCCTCAGAAGAGTCGAAGCTCTCTCATGAGGTCACAGAAGTCCTTTCCTGATCTAGCCCTTGCCCAGCCTGTGTTCTCCCTTGTTCTCCCATCATCATTATTTAGGGAAACTGCTCAGTTATCTCCCCTGAGACTGTTCCTGTATCTCCCCACGTCCTTCAAACTCCCCAAATTCCACTTGAGTGGAATATGCTCAGCTAGGCATGAGAGCCCTAAGGAGATGGGTGCCCGTTCTTTTCCTTGGGGCTCCCCAAGTGCCCTGTGCATATCTGGAGTACAGCATTATTTTTTTCTTTTTTAGATTTTATTTATTTGACAGAGAGAGACACAGTGAGAGAGGGAACACGATTAGAGGGAGTAGGAGAGAGAGAAGCAGGCTCCACGCTGAGCAGGGAGCCCGATGTGGGGCTCGATTCCCGGACCCTGCGATCATGACCTGAGCTGAGCGCAAGGCAGACGCTTAAGGACTGAGCCACCCAGGCGCCCCCTGGAGTACAGCATTATTGTAGTGTTGTACGTCAATTCTCCATCCCCATGTCTAGCTCTTCCTTAGACTTTAAGCTACTGCATATAGCACGTAACATGAAGGAATAAAAGAAACAACCTGCTTTATTCCTCTAATTACACAGAGAAGAAAACAGAGGCTCAGAGAAGCTCAGCAGCTCACCCAAGATCACAGGTGGGGAGTGGCACAGCTGTGGTCAGAAGCCAGGGTTTCCAACACTCCGTCCCGCAGTACCGAACACTATACTCTGCCAGAATTTCACTGCCCCACGGGTATTGCCACACACTGCACGTGAACTTCAGGATTACTTCAGCCCGGGATGCCCTGGTCTCTTGCCAACCACTGAATGCATGAAGGCACTCAAATGGTGGATTCGAACTCCCACTGTAGCTTTATAATCTTAGAGGAGCCGTTTCACTACGTGGGGTAATATCACCCCTTGTAGGACTGTTGGAAGCAACTACCTGAGACAGCACAGAGTGCTAGACAGTGTCTAAAACACTACAAATATTCCAAACAACTGAAGTCTTCTTCCTCCTCAGGTCCTTAGAAAGCCAACCCATCCAAAAGATGAAGTCTGTTGTAGCTTCATGCACAACAACCTCAAAGGTAGTTGGAGTTGGATTAAGGAAGGAAGGAGGGAAGGAAAGGGGAAGAAAAGCAAAAGGGTGGGAGGGGAGGGAGGAAGAGAGAACATGCGCTCAATTTTCATTATCTTTAATTACCCCAAACCTAAATTAGACAGGCCAACATTCTGTATTCTACACTTTGGGTTGGTACCTGCAGGCACATACATAATAAATGCATGAGTGGATTTCAGTGTGCAGACGTTAACTAAACACTTACTATGTGAAAGGAGTACGATGATCCTTCTCCGCTTCACAGATCAGGAACTAGTTAAGGGTATACTGTAAAAAGCAGCAAAACCACGGGACGAATAAAGGACTATAAATGATCAAAGAAATGAGAGATCAACTGTAATTAGAAGAGATTCAAGAAGACCTTACAGGGTAGTGAGATTTGAGGCATGTTTTGAGAACGTTGGTAAGCAGTTACAGGGTTGAGGGGAGCAAGGGAATGTTATCGAAAGAGCTTAAACAAAGGCACAGAGGAGACCAGAGTACAGTGTCCAGGGAATAAAGGTAGATTGGTGTGACAAGCCTTACAGGGGTAAGTAACAGGGGATCCAGGAGGGCTCTGAAAACTAGGCTAAGAAATCTGAATTTAAAAAAAAATTATTATCAAATATTTAAAAAGTACAGAAAAGTTCAAAGACTAGCACAGGAGTTGGCAAGCTGCAGGCCCAATCTAACCCCGCTGTTTTTATAAATAAAGTTTTATTGGCACATATCCATGTCCGTTCAGTTACATACTGTCTGTGGCTGCTTTGCGCTCTAGTGGCAGAGCTGCAGAGGTGAGTAGCTGCCGCAGAGCTGTACTCACCCCCAGAGCCTAAAATACTTCCACCTTCGCCTTCTTGGACTGGCTGCTGACTCCTCGTCTAGTGCAACGCATGACCGCATAACTACTGACAGTCAACAACTGTCAATATTTTGCTATTTTTGTTTTATCTACTTGTATGTATGTGTTTTCTCAACTGTTTGCAAATAAGCTGTGGGCAGTGGTATGCTGGTAAGTCACCTCTCCAGGGGAGGAGAAAAACCCGGTTTGTAGCGTTTGCAGATTTTTGTGGTATAAAAACTCCCATCACAGCTGATCGCAAGCGATCAATGACGGTGGAATCACAAAATTCTGAAATATTTAACAACAGGCTCTGAACTGGCAGGACGTGGCTTGAACACACGTTGGGCTGCAGTAGGCTTCACCCTTGTTTTGACTGCGGCTCCTAAGAACTCTCTCCTGCATAACCAGAATATTGTCCCAACTAGGAAAGTTAACAATAATTCTCCACCATTGTGTTATATCAAGTCCATGAGCAAATTTCCCCACTTGGCTCTAAAATGTCTTTGTTAGTTTTTTTATTTTTTTCCCTGAATCATGATGAGTCCTGCTTCACACATTGCATTCAACTGTTACAACACTTTAATATTTTCTCCCCTATGATATTGCCGTTTTGAAAGGATCAGGCTGTGTTGTGCAACTGCATTCTACATGTCTCTCCCTCTCTCTCTTTTTTGAGATTTTATTTATTTATTAGAGAGAGGAAAGCAGGGAAAGCGGCAGGGGGAGAGGAAGAAGCAGGCTCCCTGCTGAGCAGGGAGACTGCCTCAGAGATAGATCCCAGGACCCCCGATCATGACCTGAGGTGATGGCAGCCTTTTGACCAACTGAGCCACCCAGGCATCCCTCACCTGGGGAACTTTAAAATGCAGATATCTAGGCCCCAATCCTAGAGACGGATTTAATAAGGCCTAAAAATGCTTCTTAAGTCATTCCAATGATTAGCCCGATTTGGGAGTACCTTACCTGCTGGGGAACATATTTTGAGTTACTGTATTTTAAAATAGTTGGGTTGGGGGCGACTGGGTGGCTCAGTCAGTTAAACGCTGCCTTCAGCTCAGGTCATGATCCCAGGGTCCTGAGATGGAGTCCTGCATCGAGCTCCCTGCTCAATAGGGAGTCTGTTTCTCCCTCTACCCTTCTCACCCCTGCTCGTTGATCTCTCTCTCAAATAAAAAAATTAAATCTTAAAAAAATAGATGGGTTGAGTTTATACTTTTTAAAAATATTATAGTCAACATTAATGAACATTTTTAAAAATATATTTTATTTATTTATTTGACAGATCACAAGTAGGCAGAGAGGCAGGCAGAGAAGGGGGAAGCAGGCTCCCCACTGAGCAGAGAACCCGACGCGGGGCTCGATCCCAAGACCCTGAGATCATGACCTGAGCCAAAGGCAGAGGCTGAACTTCCTGAGCCACCCAGGCGCCCCAAGGGTTTATACTGTTTTGACCACCATGTATTGTGCACCTGTATGGCGTGGGTGTGTAGTAGGTGTGGGAGATAGAAACACAGCTGCTTCCTCCGAGGACCACCTGTTAGGGGGCTGCCCTAGGGCAGCAGAGCTGGAGGGGGTTGAAAGGACTGCTGAGGGACTGGACCTACAACTTTGGTTCTAAGAGATGCAAGAGATAAGACCACAATTAGAAAAATCCTTTTTTTTTTTTTAAAGGTTTTATTTATTCATTTGAGAGAGAGAGACAGAGACAGAGAGGGTACAAGCAGGGGAGAGGCGGAGGGAGAGGGAGAAGCAGACTCCCCACTGAGCTGGGAGCCCAATGTGGGGCTCAAGCCCAGGACGTGGAGATCATGACCTGAGGTAAAAGGCAGATGCTTAACCATCTGAGCCACCCAGGCTCACTACACAATTGGAAAAATTCTTTCCACTTTTGCTTTCACCTACATTTTGACTGGGCAAAGCCTAAATAAATGCACAGACAGAACTTTCCATATTAGGATATGGCTAGAAGAGGCTGGCATGCCCTCTGACCTTTATGGCTTGAAAAACAGTTTTAGTTGTAGGGTGAGTGATGTAAAAAAATACGAAAAGGTGAATTACCAGTCTGTGTTTTTACTTCTCTGATATAGCACTTTAGGGCACTAATATAATTAAATCTCTAATTAAGTCAACTGAATAATTATGTAAGTGCAGCATCACCTGCAATAAATTAAGTCCAAATCCCTTGCTAGAGGATCCAATTAAAGACATTAACACAGAGAGAAAAAGATGCAAAGTACTTAAAGTTAAGTGCATTATTATTTAACATTTATTAAAAGGTGTTATTAAACACTTTTTCAGTGATAAATGTTGCTTTTATGAGACCCTTTTGAGAAATCATCATATGCTTTTGAAAACCATTTGGTTAAAAAATTCTCTTAAATGGTAAAGACAAGCCCCTGCCATGAGATCTAGGCAGCTTTAGCAGAAGTGGGTGAGACAACTGCTTCTCTCCAATGAAACCAAAGAAAGACTTTCAGACCTGGTAGAAACCCAAGCCCAGTCTTATCTTCTCATCTCATTTTGCAGGAGAAGGTAATTAGGATGAGATCAGCTGAGTGGCAAGAGCCAACAGCAAATCTGAGAAATGGCCTGGGTTTCATTTCTGCACATCCAGAGCTGTTTCTCTCTATAGCACTGGAACAGAATTGGAGAGAACCCCAAGTTTTCCTTTGCCCAAACAGAGAAAGTGCCATAGAGAATGGGGATGCTGAAACTCATCTGGAAATTAGGGTAGACCTTGTTCTGTAGAAACTGGATAATAGAGACTAAGGAAGTAGAAGCAGTATGTTAAAGGGGGTTTTTGTTTGTTTGTTTGTTTTTAATGGTTGAAAACACTTGAATAAGGAGGAAAGGTAACAAATGGCGGCCATGCTGTTATGGAAAGAGACCACTCATCTCCTAATCGAGTGGGAGAAGTGGACCATGCTTCCCTAATGGGGATTAAGAAGATGGCAGAAACTAACATGCAGTAGTGATAAGGGACTCCAACCTGGTACTAGACTCAGTGAAAGAAAGGACCAGCACACATGGTTTTGGACACCCAGACCATAAATTAGGAATGCACATTTAAAAATTAGTGAAAAGACTGCCATGATT
The DNA here is from genome assembly GCF_010015895.1 of Lontra canadensis. Taxonomy (NCBI): domain Eukaryota; kingdom Metazoa; phylum Chordata; class Mammalia; order Carnivora; family Mustelidae; genus Lontra; species Lontra canadensis. The sequence continues at coordinate 23,753,974 of NW_022631008.1, forward strand.
CCAAGGGATCATAAATGGAAATCGTTCAAGGGGGATGAGAGCCTCTGAAAAAACTAAATTTCAACTATGGTCATCATTAATTATGAAAGAGCCCAAAATAAACAGCTACAGATAAGGTCTCTTGGGGCTCAGACTGGAAAAGGCCCAGGTATAAAGGAGCAGCATTTTGCCTCCTCCATTGCTGAGCCTGGGCTGAGCAGCTATTCTGCACAGAGCTGCACTGTGGAGATCGGATGCTATCCCTGATTTGAAGGAGCTGACAAAGGAGAGGTAGAAAGCTGTGAGAATTGTGTGGGAATCCACCCATAAGTCTGTATTATCACCAGGACACTTGTCACACATGTTTTTAAAGTGCCATTCCTCACAGAAAAATGTTCAGAAACAACCTCATCAGAATGTGCTGAAGACTGATGGGGGGTGCACAGGGGAAGGAGACGATGACAAAAATAAGAGGCATCAAAATATCAGGGCAGTATGTCAAAGAAGGACAAGTACTCTCAAATAGTCCCAAAAGATGACGTATTATTAAGAGAAGACAAAGGAAACAGAAATAAAGAATGAGTTAAAAACTGTAAAGATGAAAATAAATTCCATGAAGAGGGGACTTTAAGGATGAAACAGCCCGTTACAGGTCGTCAGGGAGGAGGCAGCTACCAACCTGCCTTAGGTCTGGCTTCTGGTATCCTCTGCGTTTTAAGGCCACCACCACTCCCATTCTGAACACAGTATTGCCCTTTTGGACAAATTACTGCGTGACACCCTCACTGAGCCTCCTCCCCACCAGCAGATTTCTCACTCGTTTTGCCTAATATCTCTGGTGGCACTTCCCTTCTCCGTCTTCCTCCTCACTCTGGAAACCCAGTTTCTAGTCTAGAGCACCTTGACAGAGGCATCCACTCACCTCGGTCCTCTTCATGCTCCCAGTGCACACAAATGGTCCTTTCCAGCTACTGAAAGACCTAAGAAATCTCAGAGATGAGAGATTCAACTGACAAATGTCTTCGAACACAGGACAAAAGAAAAAGATGAGGATAGAGGTGCATCTGGAACAAAGACCAGTGAATTTATGGACAATGATGGCAAAATTCTAAAAAACGTTATCAAATAGATGGGTTGTGAGCTCTAGAAAAAAAGTCAGTGCTTGCTGATTGCAGCCCCAGGACAGGTGGGTCACAATGAGCAAATCATTACAAAATATTCTCATTTTTCTTTCCATATGGCCGCTCACTGTTAGCTTCAGAAACAGTAAAGATAGAGTATATTTGGGTTTTAAAAACTTCGTTCTGGGAAGCTGAGTGGCTCAGTCAGTTAAGCATCTGCCTTCAGCTCAGGTCAGGATCCCAGAGTCCTGGGATCAGTCCCGCATCAGTCTCCTTGCTCAGTGGGGAGCCCGTTTCTCCCTCTGCCTGTTGCTCCCCATGCTTGTGCTCTCTCTCTCTGACAAATAAATACATTGTAAAATGTTTTTTTTTTTTTAAAGATTATTTATTTATTTGACAGAGAGTGAGATCACAAGTAGGCAGAGAGGCAGGCAGAGAGAGAGGAGGAAGCAGGCTTCCTGCTGAGCAGAGAGCCCGATGTGGGGCTCGATCCCAGGACCCCGGGATCATGACCTGAGCCAAAGGCAGAGGCTTTAACCCACTGAGCCACCCAGGCGCCCCTACATTGTAAAATCTTAAAAAAAAAAAAAAAAAAAAGGAAACAGTCTTTTGTGGATAAGACAGAGAAATGGGGCTCTGAGGGATTAGAGTATAGTAATATGAATTCAAATATGTAAAATAACTCCTCTTAAAGAATGTTTGGTAGTGGGTTTATTTTGGTCAGAAAAGCAACCTCCAGGACTCAGTATTTGGTTTAGTCTTTTTAATAAGTGGTTCTGAAAAAAATGGAAAGCTATATGCAAAAGAATGAAACTGGACCACTTTCTTATACCATACATAAAAATAACACTGAAATGGATTAAAGACCTAAATGTGAGACATAAAATCATAAAACTCCTAGAAGAAAACATAGGGAGTAATTTCTTTCACATTGGCTTTAGTAACATTTTTCTAGATCTGTCTCCTCAGACAAGGGAAACAAAAGCAAAAATAAACTACTGGGACTATGCCAAAATAAAGAGCTTTTGCACAGTGAAGAAAACCATCAACAAAACAAAAAGGCAGCCTACTGAATGGGAGAAGATATTTGCAAATAACATATCCAAAAGGGGTCAATATCCAAAATATATCAAGAACTTATTAAAAAACCCAAATAATCTGATTAAAATTGGGCAGAGGACCTGGATAGACATTTTCCAAAGAAGACACCCAGATGGTCAAGAGACTTGAAAAGATAGTCAACACTATCATCAGGGAAATGCAAATCAAAACCACAATGAGATATCACTTTACACCAGTCAGAATGGCTACTATCAAAAAGACAAGAAATAAAAGTGTTGGTGGGAATGTGGAGAAAAAGGAACCCTTGTGCACTGTTGGTGGGAATGTCAATTGGTGCAACCACTATGGAAAACAGTAGGAGGGTTCCTAAAAAAATTGATAATAGAAATACCATATTATCCAGTAATTCCACTACTGGGTATCTTTTGAAAACACTAATTTGAAAAGATATATGCACTCCTGTGTTTATTGCAGCATTATTTACAATAGCCAAGATACAAAAGCAACTCAAGTGTCCATTGATAGATGACTGGATAAAGATGTGGTATGTATACACGCACACACACATTCACATAGGAATATTACTCAGCTATAAAAAAGAATGAGATCTTCCCATCTATGACAACATAGATGGACCTACAGGGTATTAAATGCTAAAGTGAAATAAGTCAGACAGAGAAAGACAAATACCATATGATTTCACAAATACCATATGATTTCATTTAATATAGAATCTAAAAAATGAAACAAATAAGCAAACACCAGGAACAGACCCATAGATTCAAAGAACAAACTGATGGTTGTCTTAGGGGAGGAGGATTGGGGGATGGGCAAAAAGGAGAAGGGGATTGGGAGATACAGGTTTCCAGTTATGAAATGTATAATAGGTCACGGAAATAAAAGGTACCACCACATGGGGAATATGATCAGTGGCATCATAACAATGGTGTATGATGACAGATGGTAGCTACATTTGTGTCGAGCACAGCATAACATATAGACTTGTCAAATCACCATGTTGTACATCTAACAATGTAACATTGTGTGTCAACTATATTTTTCTTTCTTTCTTTCTTTCTTTCTTTCTTTCTTTCTTTCTTTCTTTCTTTCTTTTTCTTTCTTTTCTTTTCTTTTTTTTTTTTAGATTTTATTTATTTATTTGACAGACAGAGATCACAAGTAGGCAGAGAGGCAGGCAGAGAGAGAGGAAGAGAAGCAGGCTCCCTGCTGAACAGAGAGCCCGATGCAGGGCTCGATCCCAGGACCCTGGGATCATGACCCGAGCCGAAGGCAGAAGCTTTAACCCACTGAGCCACCCAGGTGCCCCCTTTCTTTCTTTTTTTTAAAGATTTCATTTATTTATTTGACAGAGAGAGAGCTATCATAAGTGGGCAGAGAAGCAGGCAGGGGGTGGGGGGGAAGCAGGCTCCCTTCTGAGCAGAGAGCCTGATGCAGGGCTCGATCCCAGGACCCCGAGATCATGACCTGAGCTGAAGGCAGAGGCTTAACCCACGGAGCCACACAGGCGCCCCCTCTTTCTTTCTTTCTTTTTTTTTTTTTAAAGATTTTTAAAAAATTTATTTGAGAGAGAAAGAAAGCACAAGCAGAGGGAGAGGCAGAGGGAGAGAGAAAGGGAGAAGCACACTCCTTGCTGAGCAGGGAGCTCAACATGGGACTCGATCCCAGGAACCTGGGATCACGACCAGAGCCAAAGGCAGACACTTATCCAACTAAGCCACTCAGGCACCCAGTCAACTATATTTCAATAAAAAAAGAAAAACCAAAAACAACCCCAATTTGATTTCTTTCCTTTATCACAGTTCCATGGATTACCTGAATGAAGACGGAGAAGAAATATGTACTAGATTTTAATTTTCAGATGTCATAGAGACAAGAAAGAAAGCTAACACATGGATAGCATCAAAATCTTAATGGTTTTCACATATTGAAAAAAGACTGATACTCACAAGATACAATGTACAGGGATAATTGTATAGTTCTACAGGTTCTATAGGTTTCAAAAATTCATTGTACAAGTGTGAGCTTCAGTTTGACAGTGACTCATAAAGAAGTGGTGAGAATCTTTGGTAACCACATTCTTTATATAAGCCAAGACGGTGATACAGATTAAAGAAAATTTAGAAAAAAGCCCAAACACAAAGTTTGGCAGCGTCAACAGAGGTATGTATCCAAAACACAGGCAGGAATGGTCAGGCTGTACTGTTTGATGGTCAGTTCGTGGTTAGAAAACTATGTTCTGTCCTGGGTGCCATGGCCACGTATCAAGATGGGCATTCAGGGTAGCCTGGCTCCAGTATTAGGATGAAGAAGTATTTGAAAACACGCACCTAAGGAATGTTTAACCTGGAGGAAAGGATTACAGGAGGAGATGAAAGCCATCTTCCAGCATCTGAAGTAATCAAATGGAAGATGGAACAGTCCTGTTCTGTGTGCTTTGGGAGACAGAACGAAGAGCAACAAGGTGAAATTTCTGGGAAGCAGACTTCAACGACAAATAAGAGAGAGCTTTCAAACAACTAGAGTTGTCTAACAAGAGAACAATTATTTTTCACAAGCTGTGAAGCCCCTGTTTTTGGAAGTCCTCAGCAACTAGATGACCACATCAGAGAAGGGATGAACAAAATTCTTTTTTTTTTTTTTTTTTAAGATTTTATTTATTTATTTGTCAGGGGGAGACAGAAAGAGGGGGAGAGAGAGAGAGTGAGAGAGCACAAGCAGGGGGAATGGCAAGCAGAGGGAGAAGCAGGCTCCCTGCCGAGCAAGGAGCCCAATGTGGGACTTGATCCCAGGATTCTGGGATCATGACCTGAGCCCAAGGCAGACAGATGCTCAACTGACTGAGCCCCTCAGGCATCCCTCTGAATAAAATTCTTAGCAGATGTGGGAAGTGGAACAAGGCAGCCTTCAAAGTCCCATCCAACTCCAAGATTCTAGCTGATACAGTGCTTCAACTGAAAGGTCTTCCCAACTTCTGATTGGCAAGACTTGGTACAAAGGGAAAAGCTATAATTAAAACTTTTCTCTAATATGATAAACATGATAAACAAACAAATTGCAAACAATCTAAAGAGCATTCTTTGTTCCTCAGAACAACAGATCATCTACAAGAGTCTATAGAAAGAAAATCTACTGATTTAATTAAATATCTTATTTCAGCAAAAGGAAGGGGGACAGAAATAAGAGAATTTTTTTTAAAGATTTTATTTATTTATTTGACAGAAATCACAAGTAGACAGAGAGGCAGGCAGAGAGAGAGGAGGAAGCAGGCTTCCCGCTGAGCAGAGAGCATGATGCAGGGCTCGAGCCCAGGACCCTGGGATCATGACCTGAGCCGAAGGCAGAGGCTTTAACCCACTGAGCCACCCAGGCACCCCGAAATAAGAGAATTTTTAGTTCCTTCCTCGAGCACATGAATTCATGTGCCAAAGGACAAGAATGGTACAATTCCCAATATTAAAATAGCCCATAATCATAACAATACTAGCAATAACAACAAAGACAACCACACAGTACTTATGTGCGCCCAGCACTAAGACATACGTACCTTCAATCTTTACGACAGCCCTATGAGGTAGCTACTAACATTATTCTTATTTTACTGATGAACAAACTTAGACAAGAGTTAACTTGCTCAAGGTAACATGGAAGATAAGTGCTGGAGTCAAGATCCAAATACTTCTTGCTCTTAAGCAGCATGGTATAATGCTTTTCCTTTCACTCGTACGTGAACTGGGAGGCATATCAATTTCATCTGGGAAGAGAACACCTATCTATGTCAATAATGTCCTTTGCAAACCTGTGCCCCAAGGGCAAATTTTTTCACTATACATCATAGATTTTTTTTAAAGATTTTATTTATTTATTTGACAGGCAGAGATTACATGCAGGCACAGAGGCAGGCAGAGAGAGGTGAGGGAAGCAGGCTGCCTGCTGAGCAGAGAGCCCGATGCGGGGCTCGATCCCAGGATCCTGGGATCATGACCTGAGCTGAAGGCAGAGGCTTTAACCCACTGAGCCACCCAGGCACCCCTACATCATAGATTTTAAGAAATACATTAAGTCAAATAGCTTTGGATAAAACTTTATTTACAGAGATGACGGAAAATTGAAGCCATTGTTATATTAACCACGCATCTCTATTACAATATATACATTTTTAAAAACCATAACTAAAAATGCCATATGGCTGCAGGACAAATGTCAGTAAGAATTGGAAATGGAAAATTTCCACATTTCTGCTAAGAAAAAGGCCATAAATATTTTAATTGATTAGGTATATTCTTCAGGTCATACTTTTTATTTTTTAAACTAAGGCCCTGAATAAGGCTCAGATATCATCACTTCCACTTTTTAAGTCACAAAACTAACATATTTTTACTTAACTCCTTAATAGTGAAAACTTATTTTTACCAAAAATCTCAACCAAAGATTCTGACTGCAGTAATGGTACCTGCTGTTTCACACAATCACAGGACATCATTCCCTCATGTCATTTTCACTATACTTTATTAATTTTTTAAAGATTATTTATTTATTTAATTGTGGGGGGTGGGGTAAGGAGAGAGAGCAAGAGAGGGAGCGCGCACACGAGCAGGGGGAGCAGAAGGCAGAGGGAGAAGCAGGCTTCCCAGTGAGTGAGGAGCCCAACGTGGGACTCGATCCCAGGACCCTGGGATCACAGCAGAGCTGAAGGCAGCCGCTTAACCAACAGAGCTATCCAGGCGTCCTGTTTTCACTGTTTTTTAAAACCAATCTTGGGGGCCACCTGGGTGGCTCAATTGGTTAAGTGTCCGACTCTTTATTTCCACTCAGGTCATGATCTCAGGGTTGTGAGATTGAGCCGCTGTGTTGGGCTCTGTGCTGGTTGTGGAGCCTGCTTGGGATTCTCTCTTTCCCTCTCCTACTGCCCCTCCCCTCACCTCATGCACATGCCCTTTCTCTCTCTCAAAAAAAATTAAATAAAAGCAATCGCAGGGCTCATCATACTACATTTAAGTCATTGGATGGGGAACCTGGGTGGCTCAGTTGATTGGGCGCCCAACTCTTGATTTTGCTGGGGTCATGATCTTGGGGTCATGGGATCAGGCTCTGGGTGGGTTTCTGCACTCAGTAGGGTGTCTGCTTGGGGATTCTTCCCTCCCTTGCCTCTCCCCTGCTTGTGTTCGGTTGCTCTCTCTTTCTCTAAATAAATAAATCTTGGGGGAAAAGAAGTCATTGAATAAAGGACTAATGAGTTCAAATGGACAAATATAATTTAGCCCATACTTTAACATTTTTCCATTCTCTTATAAAACATCAGAGTATTTTTTCTTTTGTAATATAGTCTGGAAAACTCCCGTAATATGTATTAAGCTTTACAATACTTTTAAAATAAGTTCTTTGTATTCTTTTGCAGAATTAAGATCATTTTGTATAATTGTATGAGCATGTATGACACACATGGCATTTGTTACTCTGCTCTTCTTTTCCCTTGCTGAGTCTTGGGACCTGAAGCCCGTGGAGATGGGAGTTAAGAGAAGAGGTATGCTCTGGGAGGGACAAAATGCTGCTATTTCCACATAGGGCAGTTTTTCAAGAACCAGAGCAGAAACCCCCAGATGAAGCCACACAGCAACCTTTTTTAATCCAATAAGGGGATGAGGTTTTCTCCTCCTAAGACCGGTTAATCCATTTCTGCTGTTTCATAATATGAAAAACAACTATAGAGAGGCAATGAGCAAACGTTAGTAGGGAAACTGTGGACCTGGACACGTGTGATCTTGGGCTAGGCAACTTCTCTAAGCCCTCACCTGTAAAATTGGAAAGATCATATCATACCACATGAAGTTATTAAGAAGAACAAATAAGATGATGTGTGGCAATAAGATGATGTCCTGGGTGGGCCAGTGAGATTTGTTTCAGAGCTCAATTCAAGACACGCTGTCTTAGCAGAGCACATTTATGAGTCTGTGCTGTTGGCTACTATCCACGAATAGCTTCATAACCAAATAGCTCATTTCATACAAATGATCATATCTGAATATATACATCCCTATTATATGTACAAATAATCCAAAATCATATACTCATATATACATATGTATAGAGTTCAGTACCCCTACATATACATGTATATGTATGTATTTAGAAGTATTTTCATGTAGCTAAAAACATTTTACTGACATACTCAAGACTGACCTAAATTGTTGACTCCTTGGCAGAGAATTCAGGCAAGGTAGCGCTTCCTTCTCAGGGCACCTGGGTGGCTCAGTCAGTTGGACGTCTGCCTTCAGCTCAGGTCATGATCCCGGGAACCTGGGATCAAGCCCCATGTTGGGCTCCCTGCTCATCAGGGAGCCTGCTCTGCTTCTCCCTCTCCCTCTGCCCCTCCCCTGACTTGTGTGCTTACTCTCTCTCAAATAAATTAAAAAAAAAAAAAAAAAAAAGTAGTGCTTGCTCCTTAAGAAAGACAGTTTCAACTTGTATGTAGCTCAGGGTAGGAGCCGATGTACCTGATTCCAAAATGTAATTAAATGGACCAAAATGTGCAATTTATTTATTTTTAAAAGATTTATTTTATTTGAGAGAGAGTGTGTGCATGGGCGGGTAGTGGGGGCGGGACAGGAAGTAAGAATCTCAAGCCAACTCCCCCTTGAGTGCAGAGCCTTATGTGGGCCTCGATCCCCCCACCCTGAGATGGACTGAGCCAAAACCAAGAGTCAGACGCTTAAGCAACTGAGCCACCCAGGCACTCAGATGGACCACAATGTAGAATTTAATTCTTAGTTTATAAACTTCCATTGGCATTTCATTGGAATTTGAGGTTAGTAATATGGAATTATATTAAATTGAGGCTTAAATTGCATAGGAGAGCAATCATGTCTTCTGAAGGAAAATTTAACTATTTATAAATAATCTCAGATTTATCTGAATTCTGATTCAAAAATAATTTTTTTTATTTTTAGTATCATATTCCAAAGAGGAGCTTAATTATACACATTGAAATTCAAAAAGCAAAACATATCATAGGTTATAGACTGCCGCAACGAGCCACTCTTTGCCTGTAGCTTTTTTTAGGAGTGAATCAATACTAAACTCTGTAATCTCATGATGAATACTATGCTGGTTATTTAATTAAAAAGAATATTGTGGGATGAGAGCAATCACGTCATGTAGGAATGTGACAGTCCTGGGGGTTATTTGTGGAACACATAAACTATGTGCGTACATTTCTTACGTATCCATTTCTTAATTCCTCCTTATGTCTCAATTTTTTGTCTGCTTTAGCATTTGGATGCTGGTAACTGGGGATCACTTGCCTCAAAACTACTATCACTACCACTGCTGTCTACATGACCCTAGATTTCTAACATCCTAACATGTATCCTGATACAACATGAGCTAAAACACATTTAAGACTTCCATCACTAAAGTCCGTGTCCAACAACAGAAAGACTCTATCTACTGAGAGTTACAACGGTGACATTATCTTCCAGGCAGGTTACATCAGACTGCAGGCAAACGCAGGAACCAGGGTACGGGGTGAACACTTCTTCCAGAAGGAGATCTCTACGATACGGAGTTACGGAAGGTGTATTTGTTAACATAGATCTTTGCCTCCCTCAAGAGAATGGTAACGAGAAGTCATTTTAAATGTTTATATCCATAAACCTTTCTTTGAAGAGTGAAGAATGCTTGCCAGTTAAAAAAAATCCCAATAATTATTGCACTAGATCAGGAAACGTAAATCGTAAGACAGTCATTTACTAGATAATCACTATTTCTGAGACAAGAACGATGTTGGATTATAGAGTGAGGCATCACATCTCCCGGATGTTCATAAAACCCGAGCCTGCATTCAAATTCTCCCTTGCTTGTTTCATAGTAGGTCTAAGCCCTCTGAGAAACAGTATGGTGGTAAAGAGTAGATCCCGTGGAGTCAGCGAACCTGGACAGAATCATGACTCTGTGAGATAGTAACGGTGTGGACACTGTGAGGTTATTTGATCTCTTCTCCATAAAACGAAGGGATTCAAAGATAGAATTTGATAGAGCCATATGATCAAAGTGTTTCGTGTGTCTTGAGCAGAGTGCACAATGAGAGACGTGTCCTAGGGTAGGCATCGCACAGAGATCATAGCACGTAGAAAGGCCTACAACCTTTTTAAAGAGGAGCACACAAGTCTTTTTAGCTGAATCCAAGATAAAGGTGAGTGTTATTTCCTTAGACCTAGAACTGGGAGACCTTCTACAGGGGGCACCATCGCACTATGCAGGAATCTGTCTTTAGCGGTCCACCTCCGGCTTTGTTATGATCCGGTGAATAGATAAGATCTTTCATCAAGCCAGCAAATCAAAGATTTGTGGGAAAGAGACAGGATCCACTTGCCCAAAAGCTTTAGTAGCATCTTACACATCACTAGCCAATGCTGCAGTTCTTGTAATCTCTACCATTATCTCAGTAATTCTGTTTGAAAAAGGAGGTGGCACTGCCACCTTGCCATTTCAGGAAAGGCAGTTCCGCTCCTCCAGGATCAGTGCTCTTCCTGATGGGGCAAGTGGGGAAATGTGGGGGAATGTGGGAGAATGGCTTCACATGTGCCAACGAAACAGATTATAGCTTTCCGATACCGATCACGCTGAAATCACAAGAACCTTCAATTCTGTATAAAACCAGGCTGTAAGAGGAGTGTCTGAGTTTGGAAGTATCAATCTAGGTAATGACAAAGACCTGTTACTTACTGAAACCACATCCGGGGTCTACGTGGGGGTGCCTCCCTTTTCTTTCTCTTCAAGAACATAATTTTGGAAAGCCCGTGCCTTGCCACTGTTTTTAGACAAGGAAAGGGAATGGTATTTCCTTCGATCTACTTAAAATGGTTTCAGTGGACTGAACAGGCTCCTCTAGGGGACAGAAGGCTCTATCCTCCACATAAAGGCATATAGGCACGTCCTGTGCACAGGTGGCTCCTGATGCCACTAACTGGGAGCAGTAATTGAATCCAGGTCTCCCACAGTGCAGAGGAGTCACCCACAGAACCAGCCTGGAGGGCATTTTTAGTTCGCTTTCTAGACCACGATTCAAAAGGTTACCCCAAGTGAATTTTTGTTTCAACCCAGGGAGTGCAAAGCATAGAGGATGTAACCATCTGACTGCAAATATACTTGGGAGGGAAAAAGAACAAAGGCAGAGCCAAATACATCTTATGAATGAAAAGAACAGAATCGAGGCACAAACATTTGGTTTATCTTGGGTTATTCACTCATTCTATTCTATTCTAATCCAACAAATATTTATCTGGTACCTAGTATGTGTGCCAGGCACTGTGTTAGGCCCTCAGAGTACAGTGGTGAGCAAAACCGGACACGATTCCAGGCTTACAACTAAAAACTGGTCTTCACCAACAATCTAAGTCTGCCATAGCTTCCTGATGAATGACAGATATTATATAGCTATGTAATTATTTAGATGTCAGCAATTCAAAATGGTAATTTTAAGATTGAGAGAGACTGTCCCACTAAATATTATTATTGTGAACTAATTTCTCAGTTTACATATAAAATTAGAAACCTGAGATCAGCTAGCTAGGAATATATGATTTGAAGAAAAAAAAAAAAGATTTGCAACTATGTAGAGAATTGAATTCAAATAATATCAATAGTATTTGGGTTAACAATGGAGAGAATGGCACATTTTATGATGTCACAAAGAGACTTATTATTGATAGAATTTACTAATATCATTCATGATCCACAGGGGAACAGAGATTATGACCATCAAGTCTGTTGATGCCACTGAGGTGTGTTGGATTGCTAACACCTCAGAGAACAAGAATCTAATTTTAAAATAACATTAAGAAATTAGAGGAATAGATCATCAAAGCAAGATGATAGTCACTGGGGATAAATACAAAATAACATACTCAGAGACTTAAGGAGGAAGAAACTAGCTTGATGACTAGGGATGAATACATGTCCAAAGGGCAACTGTTTTGCAAAAAGACTTGAGGGCTCATAGTAAGGCATGACTCTGGTTCAAGATACTAAATATGGTATATGGAGCCCAACATGGGGCTTTGAACTCATGACCCTGAGATCAAGGTCTGAGCTGAGATCAACAGTGGGACTTGCATAACTGATGGAACCACCCAGGTGCCCCTAGAATTTATTTTATTTTATTTTATTTTATTTATTTATTAATATTATTTATTTATTTATTTGACAGAGATCACAAATAGGCAGAGAGGCAGGCAGAGAGAGAGGAAGGGAAGCACACTCCCCGCTGAGCAGAGAGCCCGATGAGGGCCTCGATCCCAGGACTCTGGGATCATGACCTGAGCCGAAGGCAGAGGTTTTAGCCCACTGAGCCACCCAGGCGCCCTATTTTATTTTTTAAAAGAATTTATTAATTATTTAAGAGAGAGAGAGAGCACAAGCAGGAGGAGGGGCAAAGGAAGAAGCAGGCTCTCTGCTAAACAGGGAGCCTGATGTGGGACTCACTCCCAGGACCCTGAGATCATGACTTGAGCCGAAGGCAGATGCTTAGCAGACTGAACCACCCAGGCATCCCTTTTTATCTGGTTTTTAAGGAAACAAGGGGTGGAGGTGGGGTTTCAAGCTTTCAGATGGCAGTCTTGGCAGTCCCTTCTAGCACCTATCCCTGTGCTGTGGTTAGGTCATCAGATCAACACCTGCAAGGCCTGCTCAGTGCTAGCTTTCCATTTTCCTCAATTGTCTTCCATCACTTCAACCACTACAGGAGGTCTAGCACAGAAACTCGCAGTGTACAAAAATGACATTTTCCAACCATGTATTTCTGCCTATTGCCACAGAAGCAGACATGCAATTTTTTAGGAGTCTAAAATTAAATTCTGGTTATGTCACTAAACACATGATTTCAGGCAAGTTACTTGTCAATTCCCCGCAGCTCAGGTCAAAATTCTAAGTACGTGAGTACACATTTCAAAACCAGAAATCTTAAAAAATATATATATTTATTCGGGGCACCTGGGTGGCTCAGCTGTTAAGCATCTGTCTTAGGCTCAGGTCATGATCCCAAGGTCGTGGGACAGAGCCTGGCATTGGGCTCCCTGTCCTGCAGGGAGCCTGATTCTCCCTCTCCCACTCCCTCTGCTATGTTCCCTCTCTTGCGGTGTCTCTCTCTGCCAAATAAATAAATAAAATCTTATTAAAAAAAAGAAAATGTATTTATTTTAAAGCATGCTGAAGTGTTATCACCTTAATGCCCATATTTATATTTTTAATGCTTTCTTCCAGTCTTTATCAAAATTTTACATAGCTGGGATGCCTGGGTGGCTCTGTTGGTTAAGCCGCTGCCCTCAGCTCGGGTCATGATCCCAGGGTCCTGGGATCGAGTCCCGCATCGGGCTCCTTGTTCAGTGGGGAGCCTGCTTCTTTCTCTGCCTCTGCCTACTTGTGTTCTCCCGTGCGCTCACTCTCTCTCTCTCTCCCTCTCTCTCTCTGACAAATAAATAAATAAATAAAATCTTAAAAAAAAATTTTTTTTACATAGCTGCACCCATATCATCATGGTATTTGGATTTTCTTCATTAAACACTATGATAAACACCTCATTTAATTGGACCACGTTCTTTATGGGAAAAGATGGGAGAAAATGACCATGCTTCTATACAGTGTCTGTTGTTACCACGAAAACAGAAATCCTAAATGTAAAGACAACTTCAGGAGGTTAGAGGAAACGAGAGGTTTAGTACATCCAATGATGCCGTATGGACCACTCTACCAAAGGAGCTAATGTGAAGTCCCAGGGTAGGAGAAGCAGCATCTGCCCAAGAAAGGGTATGCGGAAGAGAAAACACAGTAACATCTGGTCTCTCAATGTGCCAATGTGAAAAATTCTCAGAGCCAGTTAGCTAGGGTTATGAGAGAGAACGAGCAGGCAAAAACCGTCTGCCAAAAAAACAAAAAAAAAACAAAAAACGTCTGGCTTTGTCAGTAAAGAAAGGACAATAATATTTACAGAAAATTTTCTATACTCAGGCTTCAAAAAAGTAGAATTTTGGACTCAGTGTGCAGCAAAATGGTGGAAGCAATTTATGGATAATAAAAGAAAAAAAAAAGATGAACAGGGGCAAACCTTGGAAAGGAGAACCATGACATGAGAGGAAAGTCTCTTTTTTCTTCTTGAAGGGAAGTGATGATATGCGAGGAAATGCAAATGTCTGCGGACAACCCTGTTTGCTGGTGGGAAGAGAATTTTAATGTGTACCCTATGCAAATGTGTTTTATAATAAAACAGAATGTGCGAGGCCTTCTGAGGGCGGGGAGGGAGGAGAAGAGCGGCTCTGGACACTGAGGCTGAGTGTGGTGGGACACAGCCAGAAGCTCGTGCTTCTCCGCAACCCTGAACAGACCCCAGTGGAGAGGGCGCGTCAAAACCCCACTCCTTTAAAAATAATCTCTCATGTTTAACTGAGAACTGGATGCGTAATGAATTAACACCTGCAAGATCTTTCTTTTCCCGGTGCTTAACCTCGCGCAACTCTACGCTTAGAGTGAACCTCAGGAGGAAGACATGAAAAAAGCAACTCTCTCTTCTGTACTGCATCATGAGGGAAGTTATTAGGATGCCCAGGAAAAGACTAGAGAGGACTGTAAAGAAAGCTCCTATAAACCATTTATATTCTTTGTGTCAAAATTAGCATGAAGGTCAACGAAGCTCCCCCTTCAAGGCCTGGTCCAGGGTCTTGTGCAGGAATGAGCCGGTGGCCGGCAAAGTGCATGACTGAGTCTGGTTTTGACCACCTAGGTACTCTTTATTCCTGCCTGGGTATCTGCAGCAATTATTATTTTTTAAAAAAGATTTTATTTATTTATTTGACAGACAGAGATCACAAGTAGGCAGAGAGGCAGGCAGAGAGAGGGAGGAAGCAGCTGCCCGCTGAGCAGAGAGCCGGATGCGGGGCTCGATCCCAGGACCCTGAGATCCCGACCTGAGCGGAAGGCAGCGGCTTTAACCCACGGAGCCACCCAGGCGCCCCCATCTGCGGCAATTATTAAAAAGAAACTGGGAGAGAAGTCTGCATCTCTAGGCTGGAGAGATTTGAGCAGCCATTTTGGAAGTGTTAAAAAATTAAAATTGTAGAAAGCCGCACCATAGGTGCCATGTTTTGCCTGAAGTGGTAAAAATACCATCTGCCTCAGTCTTTTAGCAGCAGGCTTGTTTCGAAGAAGCAGTAGTGCTGAACTGCAGGCACACGCGCAGCGCCAGCTGGGGAAAATACGCAGACGTGTGTAGATGTTTTTCTAAGCAAGAGGAGTCAACATACTCGTTTTCTATCCGACATATAGGTTACCATAGCAAGCCAAGCGTGAGTGGGGTCCGAGAAGCTTCTCCACCAGCCCCAACAAGCACCCATGAATTCCTAACAGTTCCATAGGTGGCACTCTTTCCTCTAGCTCCGCACTGAACCCGCCGCGCTTGACCGTGGGGCCGGAAGCCCAGGGAGCATGGAATGGAATCTGAGATCCACCCCCCGGGGGCTGCAGACCCATCGCGGTAATTAAGATCCCCATCGCATTGTGCACATGAGCTCAAGTGCGAGCACCAGCTTTCTGGGTCATACTCACTTCGGATAATTACATTCTGTCTTCTAGAACTTCCTCAGTTTTAACTAGGGAAGGAAGACGTTCCTCGTTGTTCTATTTTAGAAGCTACTGTGTGAAATTGCCCTACAGTGACACAGCCGCCCCCGGCCTTGCCCGGACTCCTGGTGGATGAGTTTCCACGATAGGTAGAGTGGCCCATGAGTGTGTTAACTGCCTAATAGAGGGGGGCGAGACGTAATGAATGAATAGTTGTTGAGTACTTTGGTATCTTAAGATGAAAGGCACCATGGGGGTGTAAAGCATTCATCGCCACACTGTATCGCACCAGGCGCTCAATTAAAAGTAATTCCATTTCTCATCTGAGTGACTGAGTATAGACCACAGTTTTGCAGAAAGCGACAGTCTCAAGATTCTGCCGAAAATGCTTTGGAAACAACCACCTCTTCTATCTCTCCCTTTACCTCCTCGCCCTGCTAAGACCCACAGAATTTGAGAGATGGCAGGTGAGGCCTCAGAGCACACGGCCAAAATAATTTTCCATGGTCCTCGAAATCGGATTTTTCAGATAAAATTTGGTTTTGGGGTAAATACCACTTGGAAGTAAAAAAATTCCCAGCCATGAATACATTTCATGATGATCTCCAGAAATGGCTGCAGAGTTTTCCAGATGTAGTTTTTACAGATAACCCCACAAGGGCAGCCCTGAGCTGCTAAGCATGGGGCCTCCATCGGTCAGCACGAGCACCATGATCATGCCGAACAGAGAGGAAGAGAGCTGGGGTCATGATACGTATACTATGGGCCCACAGTCCAGTACACGGAGACAGTATCATAAACTGCACCTTGCAGGCACCTCCCCCATATGTGGAAGGGATGGATATAATTTCCCCATGTTACTTGGGTGTAGGTCTGTGTAAGGATGATAAATCTAGATTAATTGCCTACATCAAGTACGTGGCCCTTAAGTGTCAGAACTGTGCCACATATTCCAGAGGGCTAGGTTCTGTTTACTGGCATGAGAAATACTGTCATTAGGCACTTCAGAAGGCAACCTTAGGGCTACTGACCATTGAGATGGACTGTGTTATATAGTCAGTGTACTCTTAAAATAGTTCATTGAAGTCTACAATACTCCATTCCAGACCTCCCAGAACTGCCTTCCCTTCTAGAATAACACTAATGCAACTCACACGCATGCATTCACCAAGCCCTCCTATATAGAAGCCTGTGATGGGTGCAGATGATGTTACCATGAATTAGGCCCTGCCTTTAGAGCTCTGTTGTTTCAGTTAAAGAGAAAAAGCAGAAACAATCAACTCAGTGAAAATGATAATTTTAGATGACTATAAATGTTAATAAAAAAGAGAGAAAGGGGGGGTGGCTACTCTACTATTATTTTTTAAAGATTATTTATTTATTTGAGAGAGAGGGAGAGAGCAAGAGAGTGCACACAGGGTGAGTGAGAACACGAGCTGGGAGGAGAGGCAGAGGGAGAAGCAGCAGACTCACCGCTAAACAGGGAGCCCGATGTGGGACTCGATCCCAGGACCCTGAGATCATGACCTGAGCCAAAGGCAGATGCTTAACCTCCATCTCAACTAAGATGGAGTCACTCAGGTGTCCCTGGGGAGTGGCTACTTTAGATAGGGAGGTCTGGGGGCACCTGGGTGCCTCAGTGGGTTAAAGCCTCTGCCTTTGGCTCAGGTCATGATCCCAGGGTCCTGGGATTGAGCCCCGCATTGGGCTCTCTGCTCAGCGGGGAAACCTGCTTCCCCCTCTCTCTCTGCCTACTTGTGATCTCTGTCTGCCAAATAAATAAATAAATAAAATCTTAAAAAAAAAAAAAAAAAGATAGGGAGGTCTGAGTCGGAAGCATGTGAAGGCAAGGCCATCTTGCTCATGATGCACAGCGACTTGCACATATTAACTGTCCAATACATAGTGGCTGGGTGGACAAAGTGGAAGAGGGAATGAATCCGGACCTCAGGTCTACAAGATAAGAATGCCCAACCCCCCTTCCCCCACCCACCAAGAAGAATGTCTCCTCTTGAATTTGGAATGGGCCCGAAGAACTGACTAGCGCTTATCTCAACCGCTTGCTTTCTATGAAGGAAACCAAAGACCAGAGAGGTTAAGTGATCATCAAATTTTGCAGTGAATTGGTGGCCGAGCCTCTGCTTGGCCCAGGGGTGTCTTCTATCTGTGCATCATATTTTTTCCTTTCTCTTAACCTCTTCAATTGTCATGTGTCTCTGTAATAAAAAATCCTATGGGAGTTCTCTGAGTCATGAATAAATATCAATTATCAACACTCTATTGCCAAATTGTGCTGACTTTTCCCGACTTTTTTGGTTACCTTTCTTTTACTGTCAAAGAAAAATCTCAGCCTTTATCTCTAAGATAGTATATTACAGTCTTCCCCAATTTTTTTTTTAAGATTTTATTTATTTATTTGACAGAGACAGACACAGCGAGAAAGGGAACACAAGCAGGGGGAGTGGGAGAGGAGGAAGCAGGCTTCCCGCCAAGCAGGGAGCCTGATGTGGGGCTCGATCCCTGGGATAGTGACCTGAGCGGAAGGCAGACGCTTTACCATTTGAGCCACCCGGGCGCCTCCCCCAACAACCTTTTTAACCCTGTTGATATCCATGATGTTTATCAAAAGCATCCTTCCTCTCTGAGATCAAAGAACCCTATACCAGATTTTCTCCTGAAACTAACTTCATGCATCTTCTCTTTTCTTACTCTCCTATTTTCTACATTCATCCGTTTCCTCCATGCCTTCCTCCCTCATTCAGTCGCTCACCGTTTACCATGTGCCAAACGCTAGGCTAACCAGCAAGTATACAAAGACAAATAAGACACTATCCTTGCCCTCAGAGAGCTCATAGTGTGTGGTCTGTCCCATAAATGGGGCATCATAATATTAGAGTAATGGCCTGAGAGATGCATGGTGTATTAAAGAATGAAGGAAAGCACTTGATCCAGCCTGGGGAACCAGGAAGGACCACCTGTAGGAGATGATCCTAATTGAAGCCTTACATAAAGAACCAGCATAGCTGATTAAGGGGGAAGGGCATTTCAAGCAGAGGGGACAGCCTGAGTCAAGGCATAGAAAACAGAAACAGTATGTTTTGTGTGATCTGGTGCTGCTGGAGCACAGAGTGGGGAGAGATGACGCTGGAGAGTCCCTCTAGGGGGTGAAATCATCTGGCAAGCTTTGAATTTGCGTTATAAACGACATGAACCAATGACAGGTTTCCAGCAGGAGCGTGAAACTGTCAGGTTTATGATTTAGATAGACATTCCAGCTAGTGATGGACTTGCGGTGACAAAGTCACGAAGACCAGTCAGTAGGCTTTCCAGTCAGAAACTCAATGTAAATAATGGAAGACAGATCAAGGGGGTGGGGGGTTGGACTTAAGAAAACGTAGGATACCAAAATGGCGTGACTTGGTAAAGAACCTGGGAGTAGGAGTAGGAGCTGTCAAGGGCACTTCTAAGATTCTCACAGGGTTGACTGGTGGGATGACAGGGCCAATATCAGGAGAGAGAATAAGTTAAACGGCCAAGAGATACAACATAAGTGGACACTGATGTAAACCATGGACTTTGGGTACTGACGATATGTTGATGTAGCTTCTCTAATAAATATGTCACTCTCCTGCAGATTACTGATAGTAGGGGAGGCCTACTATCAGTGCGTGTAGGGTCAGAGGATATGGTAACTCTTGATCCTTTCTGCCTGATTTTGCTGTGAAGCTAAAACTTCTCTAAAAATAAGGTCTTTTTAGGATTGCCTGACTGGCTCAGTTACAAAAGCATGCAACTTTTGATCTTGAGGTCATGAGTTTGAACCCCACACTGGGTGTAGAGATTACTTAAATAAATAAAACTTAAAAAAAAAAAAAAGACCAGAGATGTCACGCAAGATGGTGAGTTCACTTTAAGATGCCTGTGGGAGACCCAGGAGGACACGTCCATGGCCCGAGTTCAGGTACATTAAGGCTCAAGTAGACATCTAAGAAGAGTGATGCATATGGAGGCCCTCAGTTTAGAGGTGCTCTTATCTAGTTTTTCAGAAAGGAAGCAAAAGTTTGTGAGACAGAGAGAAGGAGGGACTGCATCTCAATCAAGGAAAAGAGAGCAAAGGCACAGAGCCATGGGCGGACACCCCATGGACACGAGGTTCTGGATAAGCCCCGAGAGATCACGGTGGGTTTCAGCTGTCCCACTGCCTGCCCTTACAGCTCGTATTTCTTCCTCCTTGTCTTTGAGTGCAGGTGTGCTCACACCCGGGAGACTCCTGATTACTGCCTAGACCAGACAATTAGCACGTTCCTTTGGCCAAGCAGCTGTACGCGTCCCACGCACGCTACAATGTTCCATTTGTCCCTGGGGGGACACAGAACGTGACCCAAGTGTGTTCAGAGGCTTGCACTGGCGCACTGCCAAGGCTGCGTGTCAGAACGATCTGTGGAGCCTTTTTTCAAATACTTCCTCCCTCCCCCTGCCTTGCTCTCTCCACCAGGGGGTTTTGATCTTGGTGAACAAGGGTGTGATGCTGCACTTAGCCATGTGTTTTCAAAAGCTCCAGAGACGATGTGAAAACTACTACCTTTAGGAGTCTAAGTGGGCTCTGTGTGGTCCTTCTCACGTACTATCTAATGGCGCTAAAAAGCCAAAGATGCCTTTGGCATCTTTCTAGCAATGGTGAGTGATCTTCTCCACTTTGTTTTTCCTCATTGCACTTGCCAGAACATGACTGTATATGATGTATCCATTTAGTTGTTCATTAGTTCTCAATCTCCCACACTGGACTGTAAATGTCCCCAAAGAAAACACTTCATCTGGCTTACTGTCGTAGTCTCGACACCACCAAGGTCTAGATGAAGTAGGCACTGGGTAAGGACACTTACCTGCGGACGCCTGTTACTTAACAGGGAACATCCCTCAACTGTGAAAGGGATGATTCCTCTTCTGACCTTTCGAATAAAAACAAAAACCACACACCAGACTGGAATGAATGAAACCGTACAATATGTATAAAATCTACTTACCTTAGCATAGTCTAATCTTCCTTTCTCTCGAGCCTAAAGTAGAAAGAGGGGGAAATTAATTTGTTAGTTCTTTAAAAATTATTTAGTGCTTCTATAACTTGTACTTCTCCAAGAATAAAGGTTGACCTCCCTTGGTTCCCTACCATGTATCTCTTTATACATCTATATAGTTGTATCTCTACACAACTATACACATAACACTTTTAAACACACTGAAAAGTTGAAAGAACAGGAGAGGAAGCACACGTATATGCTCTATCTAGACATGGCAGTGGCGGACATCATAACTCTTCACCCCGCCGCGCTTCAGCACACGTCTTGTAAGCATAGAACGTCTCAGACGTGACCACGTGACTGCTACCCAATGTTAAAAACTGACAATAATTCCATATTATCTGAGATGCAATCCATATTCAAATTTCTCCTATTGTCCCAAGAGTATCTTTTATAGCTTCCCCCTCCCCAACCAGGATTAATCAAGATTTACACACTGCACATAGTGTTTGTATCTCAGAGGTTAGTCTTTCTCTTTTTTAATTTTCTAAAAAGATTTTATTTATTTATTTGACAGATAGAGAGTACAAGTAGGCAGAGCAGCAGGCAGAGGGAGAGGGGTTAGCAGACTGCCCGCTGAGCAGGGAGCCTGACACGGGGCTTGATCACAAGACCCTGGGATCATGACCCAAGCCGAAGGCAGCCGCTTACCCGACTGAGCCACCCGGGTGCCCCTCAGAGGTTAGTCTTTTAAATCTAGACTAGACCCTTCTCATTTTTCAAGAAGTAAAAATAAAAACTATTAATTTTTCATGAAGATCATGGACTTTTAAAAATTTTATTCTTATTTTTTAAAGATTTTATTTATTTATTTGACACAGAGAGAGACAGTGAAAGCAGGAACACAGGTAGGGGGAGTGGGAGAGGGAGAAGCAGGCTTCCCGCTGAGCAGGGAGCCAGATGCGGGGCTTGATCCCAGGATCCCAGGATCATGACCTGAGCCAAAGGTAGACACTTAACAATTGAGCCACCCAGGTGCCCCTTGATTTTATTTGTAAGTAATGTCTACACCCAATGTGGGGCTCAGACCCACAATGCCGAGATCAAGAACTGCTGAGTCAGCCAGGCACTCTGAAAATCTGACTTTTTTGATTTGCCATATTATTTTTTCACTGTCACTTAACTTGTCCCTGTTTTGCTTGCAAACTGAAAGCTAGGTCCAAAAAAACTTGTTTAAATGTTTCTGCCATGAGTACTTTATACAAAATATTACATACTTAATACTGTATCAATTCAGGAGGCACAAAATGTTAGGCGGTCCCACTCTTAGTAAAGCTATGAATTTGATCACTTGGTTAAGGTGGTGACTATCAGATGGTTCCCCTGTAACAATGTTTCCTCTTGCATAAACGTAAGTAATGTGTGGGGCCAGTGTCTCCTCCAGTTCCTTTGGCATAATTTTTATTATGTTGTATTATGTTGAAAGACCCCCACCTCCACCCCCCAGCTGCTCAGAGATTAGAGAGAAGAAAGGTCGAATTGAAAACGACATACTAGGGGTGTCTGGGTGGCTCAGTTAGTCATTCGACTCTTGATTTCGGTCAGGTCATGATCTCGGGACCATGAGGTCGCGCAAGGCCCCCATTGGGCTCCATGCTCAGCACGGAGTGTGCCTGGGATTCTCTCTTTCCTTCTGCCTGCCTCCCACCCCCTCTCACTATCTCTGTCTCTAAAATAAAATAAATCTTATTTTTTAAAAAGATTTTATTTATTTATTTGACAGAGGAGACACAGCGAGAGAGGGAATATAAGCAGGGCGAGTGGGAGAGGGAGAAGCAGGCTTCCTGCTGAGCAAGGAGCCTGACGTGGGGCTTGATCCCAGGACCCTGGGATCATGACCCAAGCGGAAGGCAGACACTCAACAACTGAGCCACCCAGGCACCCCTAAAATAAATCTTAAAAAAAAAAAAAAAGACATTCTAAATGGGGTCAGACTTTATTTAAAAATATTTTAGTTATTAAAAATTTAAAATTAACACATACAGTCAAAAGTATTATATAAAATTTCCTAACATAACAGAGACAATCAGTGTATTAATCTTTGTTGATCCGTCAGCTCATTTTTGTAGACTTCAGAATAAAACTCCTGCTACCTCAGAGTAAGAACTGTTCGATTTGCAAACAGGTTAGGTCTTGAGACCATTTTGTTCCTAAGTCAAATTACTACTTGAGAGAAAAGATTTTATATAACATTCATCTTGACTCTTCTTGCTTCTTTAGAATCCTTTAAAAAATTTTATACAAAGATGTCTGCATTTTCTTTCTTATTTTCTTTAATAAGTAACTTAGAAGAAGACACTGCTCAGGTAGTAGCCCCTGGCACTAACGCAAACCACTCTAAGTTGAAAGTGTGACTTGAATGTTTTCTATGAAACAAAAGTTTTCTGCAACCAATGTATTATAATGAATAATTCAGGGTTTTCAATCTGCTCTTCAAATTTTTTAGGGATCTAGATTTTCAGTGAACCAGGAAGAGTTTGAACTTAGTCCTGAGATGCATTATACCACAAGGAATAGGAGTCATTTCTTGGAGAACTGTAAAAACTAGGCTTATTCTTCCTTCTGCTCAGGTATTTTATTTTTTATTTTTTTAAAAAAGATTTTATTTATTTATTTGACAGAGATCACAAGTAGGCAGAGAGGCAGGCAGAGAGAGAGGGAGAAGCAGGCTCCCTGCTGAGCAGAGAGCCCGATGCGGGGCTCGATCCCAGGATCCTGGGATCATGACCTAAGCCGAAGGCAGAGGCTTTAACCCACTTACTCAGATATTTTATATTTACTTGTTTGTGTGTCTGTGGACATTTTTTTCCCAGAATAGCTCTGTCTACACTCAAAATCCCTCTTTCTCCACTCTAATACCCGCAGCTTGTTAGGGAGCCTTCAGCACATCCGTTCAGCGCACTTGTGACCCAGCTACTAAACTTTGTTAGTGCGTGAACATGAACAGGCCTTGATCCAAGGAATAATCCATGGCTTGTGACCAAAATTTTTGCAAAAGCATTTCACAATTTGCTTGGTCTTTAAGTTCTCAAACTCCCAGCTGTCTCTTGCATTCATTTTAGGTTAAGAGATATCTGACATTGAGACCGAGCTTGTGGTCACAAGCTTTCCATCCCTTTTCAATTGTTCATCCTTTCCTTTGTCTCTTGCTGGTTAGTACGATTCCTCCACCACAGCACTTTTCAAAGGATGCACAAACGGGGAGCTCCACAGAATTAATTGTTTCTACTGTCCAACAACTCATTCCCACAACAAATTGGCCATTTCCTCACTACTTTCAATTTTGTTCCCGTTCTAACCAGCTTAACATTCTGCATCTTTCAACATCCTTATCTTCCAGTGTTTAACGCAACAGGTATGTTAAAAGTGTTGAAAGTGGTCTTTGTTGAAGGCTAGGAAGTGGAGGAGCCTTTGTATCTTGAGGCTGTTAGGTAAGGAGAGAGGGAGAAACCACATAATTTATGATGACTTCAGGTGGACTTCTCCTTTTGGAGGTATGAGGTTGCTTTCCAGTTTGTCTCATAAAACCAAAACCAAACCCAAAACCAACAGCTGTTCCTTCAGGTGGGAAGAATGAATGTAACGCTGTTCATAGATAAGAACACTAGAGTGGTCCTATCAGAAATTTTTGTAAAACCATTGTTTCCCTACTTGGGTTATAAATGAATTATCTTAGAGAATTCTATTACTTTGAGGTACTTGTGCTTTACCAATCACAAGCTATTTTCAAACTCTCTCATTTTATTTCACATAGCTAGCTTTACTACCAACCCCTCACCCAGTAGAGATACACTTTGCTGGAGACAGCAGCGGAGGAACACCATGTATGTAATCCACATCTGTTCAATATCAGCTCTTAAATGTTTTGAAAGCTGAGAGATTAGAAGCCTACATAAAATGACAGCACGATTACCGCAGCCATTACAACCTGAACAGACTTTAGCTGTTGATATGCAGCTCCCCGGAACGTCCTTTTCATTTTATCACAACAAACATCCCGTTATGTGAAACCATTTCATCCTTGACTGCTTTAGCTTGTACATAAAAGTATGAGTTATTTTATAAAACAAAGATGATAAAGATTTAAATCTTTTTGGTAGGGAATATATATGTATTTCCAGCCATGTGTGTTAATATCTACGTAGGTCATATACATACCTAAGAGTATATATATTTCGACACAAAATTTTTTCACAGAAGGCTTTAAGAGCTTATAAAAATAGAGCACTTGAAAAACCAACAGCAATGGTGATTTAATCCCCTCTATAAATAATATTACTCATTAAACAGTACCTATTCTATTTTTTTTTTTTTTTTTTTTGTAAAGCAGTTAATTTGGGAGGGGCCATAGTTTCTCTTTGGCCAGACAATCGCTCATTCACTAAATTCACCAGGCATCTCCTACGTGTCGGGTACCGCTTAGGCACTGGAGACGTAGCCATGAACAGAACAGATCGAAATCTCTGCCCTCACAGAGCTTATACTCTAGGGGCTGCACAGGCTTCACATACAATCTCCCTCTAAGACTTAGGCTCTCTGAGAAGAGACAACTTTGTCTCCTGCTTACAAGTGCATTCCATGTGTAGATCGGGACTAGGGTTGAGCACATGGCCAATAACATCTGGTGAATGAACGCATAGATGGATAAGTGCTTTTTCTTTATATATGTTGGTTATGTCCTATCTATTCAGGAAACTTACGAAGCAACATTCATTATACTCACTCCTAGTTCTAGGAAAGTGGGGTGTCTAAGGATGTAGTTAATGTGGAAGCATTAGCTGGTATTTGACAAATCATTTTCATCTGTCTTGAACAATACCATATGTTCACTTTACTGCTGAACTGCTGTTTAGAAGTGGGCTAAGGAGGGAAATCTATGGACTATAAATTCAAAGAATTCACGAAAATCAAACAACAAAAGGATAGAACAGAGAAGACTGATCATAGAAACAGTGGTTTAGTGTAATTCAGTGCCTCAACCTTGAAAGCAGTGTGTTGAAGCTGTAAAGAGCCTGGAATAGACACCTCGGGGCATTTCAAGAGCCAAACCTCAAAGCTTAGGGTGCTAAGAACGCCCTGTCTATGGAGGAAAGCAAGTGGCTAATATCTTGCCGGTGACCACTCCAAAAAGCACTGTGCCATCCTGGGAAGATGTGATATGCTGCGTGTCAGCAACTCTGGTTTCTAGCCCATAATATGTTAATACCTCCAACAATTAAAAAATTTTTCTGTGCATTTTCATGTTCATTTTCTTCTCTGTAAAATAAGAGTGTTGAACTAGATGCTATGTTCCCAAATGTTAGGCTCTCATAAATGCTGGACTGGCTACCGGAATCACCTGGGTGGTTTGTTAAAAACGCAGAGCCTCAGAGGAGTCAAGATGGCGGAGAAGTAGCAGCTGAGACTACTTCAGGTAGCGGGAGATCAGCTAGATAGCTTATCTAAAGATTGCAAACACCTACAAATCCAATGGGAGATCGAAGAGAAGAAGAACAGCAATTCTAGAAACAGAAAATCAACCACTTTCTGAAAGGTAGGACTGGCGGAGAAGTGAATCCAAAGCGACGGGAAGATAGACCGCGGGGGGAGGGGCCGGCTCCCGGCAAGTGGCGGAGCAACGGAGCACAAAAACGGGACTTTTAAAAGTCTGTTCCGCTGAGGGACATCGCTCCAGAGGCTTAACCGGGGTGAAGCGCACGCGGGGTCAGAGTGGCCTCAGGTCCCGCAGGGTCACAGAAGGATCGGGGGTGTCTGAGTGTCGCAGAGCTCGCAGGTATTAGAACGGGGAAGCCGGCTACAGAGACGGAGCCGAGGAGTGACTCTCAGCTCGGGGTTACCTTGAACCGGTCGCAGGCTCGGTGAGCTCGGAGCGCGGCCGGAGGCCAGGGTGATGGGAGCAATTGGGCCCTGTTCTCTGAGGGCGCACCCCGAGCTCTCGGCTCCTCCTGGCCGGAGACTGGGAGGCCGCCATCTTCATTCCCGCCCTCCAGAACTCTACGGAAAGCACTCAGGGAACAAAAGCTTCCGAAAGCAAACCCGAGTGGATTACTCAGCCCGGCCCCTGGTAAGGGCGGTGCAACTCCTCCTGGGGCAAAGACCTTGAGAATCACTACAACAGGCCCCTCCCCCAGAAGATCAACAAGAAACCCAGCCGGGACCAAGTTCACCTACCAAGGAGTGCAGTTTCAATACCAAGGAGAGCAGCGAAATTCCAGAGGAGGAGAAAGCAAAGCACGGAACTCATGGCTTTCTCCCCATGATTCTTTAGCCTTGCAGTTAATTTAATTTTTTTTTCTTTTTCAATTTTTTTTCTCTTCTTCTCCTAAATATTTTAACTTTAACCCTTTTCTTTTTTAACGTTTTTTAACTAGTTTATCTAATATATATATATATATATATATATTCCTTTTTATATTTTTTCATTATTGGTTTTCTTTTTTTATTTGTTTATTTTTTCCTTTTTTTTTTTCTTTTTTTCTTTCTGAACCTCTTTATATCTCCCCCCCCCCCCCCCTTATTTGGGATTTTTTTTTATTTGGCTAAAGCATATTTTCCTGGGGTTGTTGCCACCCTTTTAGTATTTTACTTGTTCCTTCATATACTCTTACCTGGACAAAATGACAAGGCGGAAAAATTCACCACAAAAAAAAAAAGAACAAGAGGCAGTACCAAAGGCTAGGGACCTAATCAAGACAGACATTGGTAATATGTCAGATCTAGAGTTCAGAATGACGATTCTCAAGGTTCTAGCTGGGCTCGAAAAAGGCATGGAAGATATTAGAGAAACCCTCTCAGGAGATATAAAAGCCCTTTCTGGAGAAATAAAAGAACTAAAATCTAATCAAGTTGAAATCAAAAAAGCTATTAATGAGGTGCAATCAAAAATGGAGGCTCTCACTGCTAGGATAAATGAGGCAGAAGAAAGAATTAGCGATATAGAAGACCAAATGACAGAGAATAAAGAAGCTGAGCAAAAGAGGGACAAACAGCTACTGGACCACGAGGGCAGAATTCGAGAGATAAGTGACACCATAAGACGAAACAACATTAGAATAACTGGGATTCCAGAAGAAGAAGAAAGAGAGGGGAGCAGAAGGTATATTGGAGAGAATTATTGGAGAGAATTTCTCCAATATGGCAAAGGGAACAAGCATCAAAATCCAGGAGGTTCAGAGAACCCCCCTCAAAATCAATAAGAATAGGTCCACACCCCGTCACCTAATAGTCAAATTTACAAGTCTTAGTGACAAAGAGAAAATCCTGAAAGCAGCCCGGGTAAAGAAGTCTGTAACATATAATGGTAAAAATATTAGATTGGCAGCAGACTTATCCACAGAGACCTGGCAGGCCAGAAAGAGCTGGCATGATATATTCAGAGTACTAAACGAGAAAAACATGCAGCCAAGAATACTATATCCAGCTAGGCTATCATTGAAAATAGAAGGAGAGATTAAAAGCTTCCAGGACAAACAAAAACTGAAAGAATTTGCAAACACCAAACCAGCTCTACAGGAAATATTGAAAGGGGTCCTCTAAGCAAAGAGAGACCCTAAAACTAGTAGATCAGAAAGGAACAGAAACAATATACAGTAACAGTCACCTTACAGGCAATACAATGGCACTAAATTCATATCTCTCAATAGTTACCCTGAATGTTAATGGGCTAAATGCCCCAATCAAAAGACACAGGGTATCAGAATGGATAAAAAAAACAAAACCCATCTATATGTTGCCTACAAGAAACTCATTTTAAACCCGAAGACACCTTCAGATTTAAAGTGAGGGGGTGGAAAAGAATTTACCATGCTAATGGACATCAGAAGAAAGCAGGAGTGGCAATCCTTATATCAGATCAATTAGATTTTAAGCCAAAGACTATAATAAGAGATGAGGAAGGACACTATATCATACTCAAAGGATCTGTCCAACAAGAAGATCTAACAATTTTAAATATCTATGCCCCTAACGTGGGAGCAGCCAACTATATAAACCAATTAATAACAAAATCAAAGAAACATGTAAACAATAATACAATAATAGTAGGGGACTTTAACACTCCCCTCACTGAAATGGACAGATCATCCAAGCAAAAGATCAACAAGGAAATAAAGGCCTTAAATGACACACTGGACCAGATGGATATCACAGATATATTCAGAACATTTCATCCCAAAGCAACAGAATACACATTCTTCTCTAGTGCCCATGGAACATTCTCCAGAATAGATCACATCCTGGGTCCTAAATCAGGTCTCAACCGGTATCAAAAGATTGGGATCATTCCCTGCATATTTTCAGACCACAATGCTCTGAAGCTAGAACTCAATTACAAGAGGAAATTTGGAAAGAACCCAAATACATGGAGACTAAACAGCATCCTTCTAAAGAATGAATGGGTCAACCAGGAAATTAAAGAAGAATTGAAAAAATTCATGGAAACAAATGATAATGAAAATACAAAGGTTCAAAATCTGTGGGACACAACAAAGGCAGTCCTGAGAGGAAAATATATAGCGGTACAAGCCTTTCTCAAGAAACAAGAAAGGTCTCAGGTACACAACCTAACCCTACACCTAAAGGAGCTGGAGAAAGAACAAGAAAGAAACCCTAAACCCAGCAGGAGAAGAGAAATCATAAAGATCAGAGCAGAAATCAATGAAATAGAAACCCAAAAAACAACAGAACAAATCAACGAAACTAGGAGCTGGTTCTTTGGAAGAATTAATAAGATTGATAAACCCCTGGCCAGACTTATCAAAAAGAAAAAAGAAAGGACCCAAATAAATAAAATCATGAATGAAAGAGGAGAGATCACAACTAACACCAAAGAAATACAGACAAGTATAAGAACATACTATGAGCAACTCTACGCCAACAAATTTGACAATCTGGAAGAAATGGATGCATTCCTAGAGACATATAAACTACCACAACTGAACCAGGAAGAAATAGAAAGCCTGAACAGACCCATAACCAGTAAGGAGACTGAAGCAGTCATCAAAAATCTCCAAACAAATAAAAGCCCAAGGCCAGACGGCTTCCCAGGGGAATTCTACCAAACTTAAATTTAAAGAAGAACTAATTCCTATTCTCCTGAAACTGTTCCAAAAAATAGAAATGGAAGGAAAACTTCCAAACTCATTTTATGAGGCCAGCATCACCTTGATCCCAAAACCAGACAAGGATCCCATCAAAAAAGAGAACTACAGACCAATATCCTTGATGAACACAGATGCAAAAATTCTCACCAAAATACTAGCCAATAGGATTCAACAGTACATTAAAAGGATTATTCACCACGACCAAGTGGGATTTATTCCAGGGCTGCAAGGTTGGTTCAACATCCGCAAATCAATCAATGTGATACAACACATTAATAAAAGAAAGAACAAGAACCATATGATACTCTCCATAGATGCTGAAAAAGCATTTGACAAAGTACAGCATCCCTTCCTGATCAAAACTCTTCAAAGTGTAGGGATAGAGGGCACATACCTCAATATTATCAAAGCCATCTATGAAAAACCCATCCCAAATATCATTCTCAATGGAGAAAAACTGAAAGCTTTTCCGCTAAGGTCAGGAACACGGCAGGGATGTCCGTTATCACCACTGCTATTCAACATAGTACTAGAAGTCCTAGCCTCCACAATCAGACAACAAAAATAAATTAAAGGCATCCAAATCGGCAAAGAAGAAGTCAAACTATCACTCTTCGCAGATGATATGATACTATATGTGGAAAAGCCAAAAGACTCCACTCCAAAACTGCTAGAACTGGTACAGGAATTCAGTAAAGTGTCAGGATATAAAATCAATGCACAGAAATCAGTTGCATTTCTCTACACCAACAACAAGACAGAAGAAAGAGAAATTAAGGAGTCCATCCCATTTACAATTGCACCCAAAACTATAAGATACCTAGGAATAAACCTAACCAAAGAGACTAAGAATCTATACACAGAAAACTATAAAGTACTCATGAAAGAAATTGAGGAAGACACAAAGAATGGAAAAATGTTCCATGCTCCTGGATTGGAAGAATAAATATTGTGAAAATGTCTATGCTACCTAAAGCAATCTACACATTTAATGCAATTCCTATCAAAGTACCATCCATTTTTTTTCAAAGAAATGGAACAAATAATCCTAAAATTTATATGGAACCAGAAAAGATCGCGAATAGCCAAAGGAATATTGAAAAAGAAAGCCAAAGTTGGTGGCATCACAATTCCAGACTTCAAGCTCTACTACAAAGCTGTCATCATCAAGACAGCATGGTACTGGCACAAAAACAGACACATAGATCAATGGAACAGAATAGAGAGCCCAGAAATAGACCCTCAACTCTATGGTCAACTCATCTTCGACAAAGCAGGAAAGAATGTCCAATGGAAAAAAGAAAGCCTCTTCAATAAATGGTGTTGGGAAAATTGGACAGCCACATGCAAAAAATTAAATTGGATCATTTCCTTACACCACACACAAAAATAGACTCAAAATGGATGAAGGACCTCAATGTGAGAAAGGAATCCATCAAAGTCCTTGAGGAGAACACAGGCAGCAACCTCTTCGACCTCAGCCGCAGCAACATCTTCCTAGGAACATCACCCAAGGCAAGGGAAGCAAGGGCAAAAATGAACTACTGGGATTTTATCAAGATCAAAAGCTTTTGCACAGCAAAGGAAACAGTTAACAAAACCAAAGACAACTGACAGAATGGGAGAAGATATTTGCAAATGACATATCAGATAAAGGGCTAGTGTCCAGAATCTATAAAGAACTTAGCAAACTCAACACCCAAAGAACAAATAATCCAATCAAGAAATGGGCAGAAGACATGAACAGACATTTCTGCAAAGAAGACATCCAGATGGCCAACAGACACATGAAAAAGTGCTCCATATCACTCGGCATCAGGGAAATACAAATCAAAACCACAATGAGATGCCACCTCACACCAGTCAGAATGGCTAAAATTAACAAGTCAGGAAATGACAGATGCTGGCGAGGATGCAGAGAAAGGGGAACCCTCCTACACTGTTGGTGGGAATGCAAGCTGGTGCAACCACTCTGGAAAACAGCATGGAGGTTCCTCAAAATGTTGAAAATAGAACTACCCTATGACCCAGCAATTGCACTACTGGGTATTTACCCTAAAGATACAAACGTAGTGATCCGAAGGAGCACGTGCACCCGAATGTTTATAGCAGCAATGTCTACAATAGCCAAACTATGGAAAGAACCTAGATGTCCATCAACAGACGAATGGATAAAGAAGATGTGGTATATATACAGAATGGAATACTATGCAGCCATCAAAAGAAATGAAATCTTGCCATTTGCGACGACGTGGATAGAACTAGAGGGTATCATGCTTAGCGAAATAAGTCAGTCGGAGAAAGACAACTATCATATGATCTCCCTGATATGAGGGAGAGGAGATGCAACATGGGGGTTAAGGGGATAGAAGAGTAAATGAAGCAAGATGGGATTGGGAGGGAGATAAACCATAAGTGACTCTTAATCTTACAAAACAAACTGAGGGTTGCTGGGGGGAGGCGGTTTGGGAGAGGGGGGGTGGGGTTATTATGGACATTGGGGAGGGTATGTTCTATGGTGAGTGCAGTGAAGTGTGTAAACCTGGCGATTCACAGAACTGTACCCCTGGGGAAAAATATATATGTTTATAAAATACAGACTTTCTTGACCTCTTAAAAAAAAAAAAACAACAAAACAAAACCGCAGAGCCTCAGTACCCTCGCCCTGAGTTTCTCACTCATTTGAAGATCACTGGTCTGGACCATTGTCTAACATCCTTTTCAATTTATTTTATTCAATTTATTCTTCCGTATGCATCAATGTTTACTTCAAAGGCTGAACAAGAACAACTATATAAACTCCTTAAGTCTCAAGGAGAATGGAGTGCTATAACTTTCCCCTCTTTTTCTGACATCTGCCACTTATCATGTATATTTCTAGCAGAGCAAGATATTATTAAAATAACTTTCTCGCTGGGGCCCAAAATAGGCTGATATAAAATAAATCCAGACTGTATTTCAACAGCCAGCAGTCCTGAACCTCTTCCTGCCACACTGCTCGTCTCCAGAAGCCACTGTAAATTCTCCTGCACACGACAATTCCCTGCGGGCTTCATTACCAGGGTCTTTAAAAGGGATTCAGTCATCTTTTTGCCTCCTGTAGGTGTGCTTCTTGTCAATCCAGGTCAGGAGAAAAGAAGGTAATTTTTCCCAGTCTTTAGCAGTTCACAGAGAATGTGTGGTTTGAACCTTGTTTTATCTTAAAAAAAAAAAAAAAAAAGTGAAAATAGACAAGATAGTGTGCCAGTGCTCATGACCAGAGGCCTCCTCAGACAGCTATAGTGAGCACTGTAAAACAATATTCTGTACAAGAGAGAGAGAGAGAAAAAAAAGCCAGCATTCTGAGTGAGAGGATGCACAGAGGGATTAATTCCAAAGGTTTATACACCCGTCTCTGCAGACCAAAGGCAGACAGATTCCCTGTTGGTAAGTAATGGATGTACAATGTGGTCTTTTACTTTAAGAAACAAATGCTTTCTTATAAGTCAGGTAACAAAGAAGGATTGGATGACATAAATGAACTGTTTCCAATTTTCAACTACTGCTATCTGGACTTGAAGGCTGGAGATGGAGAAACCTTTTTCTGAAAGTAGAAAGCTAATATTCCACAGCAGGGAGTCGGGAAATTGCTAGAGACTCATCATCTCTACTTACCACGTTATTCTTCCCAAATGCTAGCAGCTATATTTGGGAATAACAGTGGTTTTAAAAGAGATTATCTTTTTAACATTTTAAGGAAAGGGGCGCCTGGGTGGCTCAGTCGTTAAGCATCTGCCTTCGGCTCAGATCATGATCCCAGGGTCCTGGGATCGAGCCCCGCATTGGGCTCCCTGCTCGGCAGAAGCCCGCTTCTCCCTCTCCCACTCACCCTGTTCGCATTCCCTCTCTTGCGGTGTCTCTCTCTGTCAAATAAATAAATAAAATCTTAAAAATAAATAAGTAAATGAAATTTTAAGGAAAACTACCTTTCGCCTCAAACATTTTTTTCCTCCTCAAATTTTTTAGTGGAGACAACATCATGAACACCCATCTGCCCTCCACCTACGTTACTCAATTGCTAATATTTTGTCACCTTTGCTTTTTCTTTGGATGATCATTTGCTATCTATCTGCTGTAAGTTGTAGACATCATGATGGCTCCTCCCTGAATACTACAGCATTTATCTCCAAAAACAACGATGTTCTTCTGTATAACCACAAACTCATTATCATATCCAACAAGTTAAACGCTTCCTATAATGTCTAAGAAGTCTATACTCAAATGTTTCCAGTTCAGCCAATAGTGTCATTCAGAGCTGTTTTTAACCAGATCCAAGGTCAAGTTAGAAATCATATATTCTTTTTGGATGTCACGGCTTTTAAATCTCTTCTAATCTATAAGAGTCCCCACACCACACCTTTTCTGTTGTTCATAATACCACATGTTTTAAGAGTCCAGGTCAACTGCCTTAAAGAATGTCCCTTACCCTGGATTTGTCCAGTTGTTTTTTCGTGGTCAGATTAAATGAAAACTTTTTTTGGGGGGGGGGGGCAAGATAACTACATACATGATGCTGTATACTTCTTCATTACATCAGGAGTCATACAATATGTTTGTCTCATTGGTGAAACTAAGTTTGTTCACTGCTTCTCTTTGTATTTAATAAATAATCTGTGAGATGCTTTGAGTCCATGTGAATATTTGGTTTTCCTCTAAGCATTCATCCAATTGTCTTAATCTAGTATCCATTAATAATCCTTGTTTGAATAAAAGATGACTTTGGTGGCTGCAAAAACAATGACACTTGAAAGGTCTTGCAGGAATATCATTGGCTCCTTTAGAGAAGACAGGTCTTACTGGAAAGAAATTCTCTGTGCATCTGTATTAGTAGGAAGGGGTGGAGTTTAGTGTTATACATGAATGAAAAGGTTTATCAGGGGACAGAGGAAGGGAGGAAGGGTAGGACTTCCATCCTCATCCTAGAATGGTTTGGGTAGAGTGTATAAGGATTTAGAAGGCTTATAAATCAGGGGTGCCTGGGTGGTTCAGTTGGTTAAGCATCTGCATCAGCTCAGGTCATGATCCAGGATCCTGGGATGGAGCCCTGCATCAGACTCCCTGCTCAGTGGGTAGTCTGCTTCTCCCTCTCCCTCTGCCCCTTCCCCAGCTTGTGCTCTCTCTCTCAAATAAATAAAATCTTAAAAAAAAAAAAAGAAAGCTTACAAATCAGAATCTATTAGATTTGCTAGTCCTAAAGTTTAAGCAGTTGAATTTTGGTTTGGCAGGAAAAGCAGGCCTTATACCAACCCAGCTTTCCAGTTACAAAGTGGGAAAGGTATCAGAATAGAAAGGAAGAGGGCAGGCTTCTTTGTGATCCTGATCATTCTTGCCTATTGTAAGACAGCACAGAAGGCATCGGCAAGAAGTCAATACCATTTAGAACGGGACTTCTATGTTACCCTCTCTTTTACCTGGGAAAGCTAATCTTCAGAGGGGAATGTGAATGTTTTTTGTATTCTCCTTCTTGGGCTACCTGGGAAAAGAGGAAGCAACAGACAGGTGCACAGAGGTCATGGTGTCCAGTTAAAAAAAAGAGGAGGGTAGGGGTGGCTGGGTGGCTCAATCATAAGCAACCAACTCTTGATTTTGGCTCAGGTCATGACCTCATGGTTGTGGGATTGAGCCCTGACTTGAGCTCTGTGCTCTGTGTGGAGTCTGCTTGAGATTCTCTCTCCTTTTCTCTCTGCCCCTCTCCTCGTTCACACACTCTCTTGCTCTCAAAATAAGTAAATAAAACCTTTAAAACATAAAAAAAAAATTTAAAAAAGAGGAAGGACTTGCATTATCTACATAATACATTTTTCTTTATTCAGAAATCTTGTCATCCCTTTGCAAAACCTTTTTTCTTGCTATGCTTTCTTGGAATCTGGAAGAGTCACGAAATTTAAAACTTCAAACACAGACAAAATCTACCCACACTGCAGAAAGGCCAAGAGCAAGGAAATCAGGCTGAACATAGAACTGAGTTGTTTCCTCCAGTGGCCAGATTCCAATGTGATGGACACCAACTTTGACGATGCACTTCGAGCTCACAATGTCAAAAACTAAATTTATGGGGCACCTGGGTGGCTCAGTGGGTTAAAGCCTCTGTCTTCCGTTCAGGTCATTATCCCAGGGTCCTGGGATAGAGTCCCGATTCCAGCTCTCTGCTCAGCAGGGAGCCTGCTACCTCCTCTCTGTATCTCTGCATGCCTCTCTGCCTACTTGTGATCTCTGTCAAATAAATAAATAAAATCTTAAAAAAAAAAAAAAACCAACCCAAGTTTATACCAGTTTTTCCACTTAACTTTTCTATTTTCATTAATGGCATGATTGTTCCTATAATCTAAGTTTAAAATCCTGGTTTTGGCCTCTGACTGCCCTCCCTAGTACACACCTGCCGGCTTCTCCCTACCATACCAATTTTCAGGCCTTGTACATTTTCTCCCCTGAAATGCGTTTATTTCTCCCCCAACCCCCAAGATTTTGAGTAATCTCTATACCCAAGGCAGGGCTTGAACTCACAACCCCAGATCAAGAGTCACATGTTCTACCAACTGAACCAGCCAAGTGCCCCTCTCTGAAGTGAATTTTACACTTAACCTTCTTTTTGTTGCCAACACTCTGATCAGTACTTTTCTCCTGAACTTATCAACAAGTTCCCCAAAGCTTCCTAACCAAACTCCTTCTCTCTACTATTTCCTTTTTCCTTTCGTCCTATAGGACGTAGTAAAAAATATCTCCCTAAAACACATTTCACCTGGTTCAGAAACTTTCAGTGTCTGCTCCCTGACCTGAATCAAATTCATTTTCTGCAAACAAACATCCACAGTCTTATTATTTTAAAGAGTATAATTCAGGGGGCACTGAGTACATTCAGAATGTTGTGCAACCATCTCCACTATCTAGTTCCAGAACATTTTTGTCGTATCGTAGCACATACCAATACTTCTCTCCTTTTTACGGCTGGGTAAGATTCCATAGTACAGACATACTATATTTTGTTTATCCATTCATCATTTGATGGACATTGGGTTGTTTCCACTTCTTGGCTATTGTAAACATTGCATATCTCGACATTCATGTACATGTTTGTTTGAACCAAAATCTTTAAACATAGGCATTACATATTATTTCAGAGCAATTCTTTGCCTCTCCCTATACTGCCCTGTATTTTTTCACATTCAATCCAAATGATAATACTTGTATTTCTTTGAATACAGTGCACTTGACCACCTGCATTCCTTTTTCATGACTTCTGTTGGCTAGGAAGCCTCTCATTCCCAGCTTTGCCATTGAGATCTTCTTCTTCAGCGACCCCCTCAGAGATCACCAATTTCCCAATTCACTTCTTGACTTTCCTCTGTGCTCTCTAAATGACATCACTACAGTATTCTTTGTATTTGTGTATTTCTTTTATTCCCCTCTTTAAGAGGCCACAGACAACCTGCAGGTAATTTATTTCTATATCTCCTGTACTCGAGCACTTTGTTTCCTTAAAAGTAACAGAAAACCATAAGAAATATTTTAATTTAGGAGATCTCTAGAGCCATTTCAGTCTTTGTGGTCTCATATACAGTCCCTTCAAAGGCCCATACTATCCACCCTCTGTGGTAGAGGATGTTAATATTATTCCTTTTGAAACAACTCAACAAGTGCCCAGGTGACTCAGTCATTAAGCATCTGCCTTCGGCTCAGGTCACGATCCCAGGGTTCTGAGATTGAGCCCTGCATCAGGCTCCCTGCTTGACAGAAAGCCTGCTTTCTCTCTCTCCCACTCCCCCTGCTTGTGTCCCCTCTCTTGTTGTGTCTCTCTCTGTCAAATAAATAAATAAAAATCTTAAAAAAAAAAAGAACTCAAAATAACTTAAATAATTAGAAGCATATCAGGTAGCGTTAACGAGGACTCTGCATTTCTCTCCTTTGTTTTAAGAATATACATTTGTTACGTTCATGTACACCAGCCTTGACTAGCGATCTTTGCTTCAGGTTTTGAATGAGAAATAATAGCCAGATACCTAGGGATGAGTGAGTCACAGCTCAGCACTGGTAAAATGTAGTTCACTTAAGGTAGTTTACAGCCAGTTATGACACTGTCAGAATGTCACAAGCCTAAGTGACATTTCAGTACTTTCAGAAATAGCCAGGAGAATATAATCATAATTCCTATCTCTTCAGTGACTTATAATGGCCACAGAAAACTAGAAGCATCATTAAAAATAAAGCTTGCTGACCCGCAGCAGCCCCCGGACTCCCTGAGAGAGTCAGAGCTCTGTGGTTCTCTGAAGGATTCTACTTTCTTTTATTATCAATCAAAATGGTAACTGAGTAGTGACTTCACCTCCCTTGGGTGAATCACCCATTCACTCAGTATTTTTACCTGATCATTATTTTTCAGCAGCGACAAATTTAAATTTAAAATTAAGGTAGAATGTAGTATGGAAACATTGTTCAACAAATATTTTTCAGCTGTTTTAGGTCTGGCCTAGTGCTCTTAACTGCCTCTTACAAAAGGGGTGTGTGTGTGTGTTTGTGTGTGTGCATGCACGAACACACACGTGCACCTGCCTGCTAATGGGTGTGATGGAAGACAGCTATCTAAGCTATCTAATCTTGAGACTTAGGGAGTTGAGGAGGAGGTAGCAGGGCCTGATATGAAAAATTCCAGAAGTTTCTTCTTCCTGGCTTCACAACGATGTTGAATGGGCTTTAAGGGTATGTGATCTCGTCTTCCCTGCCATGTCTAGTCATTAATTCTCACTCTCTCCAAGCAGGAAATCGAAAGGGTAGATGGGACACAAACCTGTCTGAGTAGAGCAGGGAAGTAATTTTACATGTGATAATAAGAAATCATAGGTGACTTCCATCAGAGAGCAAGACTTTTCCATTTCTCAGTGTCAAAGCTAGTATTAAGCATCTAATAGAGATTAATATTTTTCTTATAATGCACTTCTTACCTAAGAGACCTATTTCTTAGATTTATTTGAGAGCTGAAAGTGACCGCAGAATGATCTAGTTCAACAGCATCATTTTACAGAAAATAATAACAAGGACACGAAAGACTGTGATTAAGGTTATACAGATGCTAGCTGAGTCCGAACTAGAATCAAGGTCTTCCAAAACCTGGTTCTCTCCATTTCTGCTACACCAACTTGACTTTTTCTATTTAACAAAGCAGAGCTGCCATCAACCAGTATAACTCTGTGAAAACCATACCATACACACTTTTTTGACGAGTATTAACTGGATGACTATTCCAAGTAAATCACTATGTCAGCTGCCATAGACAATTCAAAGGTGAATTCATTGTTACCCTTAAGGACCGTGAAATAAAATTCAACACCTGAGAAGGAAAGGATCACAAAAATGCAGTGGGGGTAAATAACAGGAAAACCTGGAAAGAAAGTATTAGAACTAATTTCAGGATTAATAAGCAACCTCCTTGAGATTTAGGATAGAAAGTCCCTCTCGAGTATTATGCTAATTGTGTCCCCTAACTCTGACTAGGGGGCACTCACAGAACAACATTATCATCATTTAGAGCTTTATATAAACATGAATATTATAATTTAGAAGATAAAAATAAACTCAGGTAAGGAGGCTTTAACCTGAGGAATGCTTCCCCTTGCACGACAACAACCAACTTCCTAGTCCTTATTTGTTTTAGATGAACGAATCTTCTCTTCACCAGCAATCCTGTTCATGAGTTAGACATGGAGATAAAAGAAGGGCCTGAAGCTAACTGGAGAAAACCACATGGCCTGGTGGGGCTGCGAGATGGACAATAAGCTCCCAGGCTTTCCGGAACGATGAGGATCTAGACAGTATCACAGGGAACCTAGGTCGGTGGGCAGGACATCATCTGCTCACAGACATCATCTTGGCAGGGTTTGCTGACCTCTGGACAAGATCTATTTGGTTTATTTGAGTTACTGCCTAAGGCACTGGCTATTTGGAAAGGATATCCCTCTGAAAAGTTAAAATCAAGTTGGAGACAGAGATTTGGGACTATTTCACCAGCTGTTTAGGAAATCCTGGATTCTCATGTTGTCTACATTTAAGACTTTGTATGCTTGCAAAGAAACCAAAAATTAAATATGTCCCTTTTCTGTGAAGCTTCTTTAAAATTCACATCTCCGAGATATATATATATATGTATGTATGTATGTATATGTAAATAGCCAAGGGAGAGTTGGTAGCTTCCATTCAACATATTTAGCTGGATCTTTTCAACCAAAATGTAAATCTGCAATGTATTCTAATGTAACCCAATTAGAGCTACTAACACCATCTGTATATATATTTTTGGTTCAGCTGTCAAAAAACACACAAATACACCCCAGTAATACAATATTCAATAGTTGTATATTTCATTGTACTGTACTTCATTTAACCTTTTTTCTATTTTTTTAAAAAGATTTTATTTATTTATTTGAGAGAGAGACATAGAGAGAGAAGGAGTAGGGCAGGGGGAGGGGCAGAGGGAGAGGGAGAAGCAGACTCCCCGGTGAGCAGGGAGCCTGATGTAGGGCTCGATCCTAGGACTCCAGGATCATCACCTGAGCTGAAGGCAGACGTTTAATCAACTGAGCCACACAGGTGCCCCCTTTTTTCTATTTTTAAATGGGCCAATTTTTACTTTTTTCTTTTTAGAGTTACTATTTTCGTGCATATTTTAATAGGTAAGTCTTTGTTCACATCTGATCTTTTTTGGAGGATAGACTATTAGAAGTAGAATTACAACAGGAAATATACAATTTTAAACTATATGTTTTCAAATAAAAGCGAACACTGTATTTAAAAAGCCAACTTTAGG
Organism: Lontra canadensis; assembly: GCF_010015895.1. Taxonomy (NCBI): domain Eukaryota; kingdom Metazoa; phylum Chordata; class Mammalia; order Carnivora; family Mustelidae; genus Lontra; species Lontra canadensis. Next base: position 23,794,775 of record NW_022631008.1, read on the forward strand.
GGCACCTGGGTGGCTCAATGGGCCAAGTGTCTGCCTTTGGCTCAGGTCATGATCCCAGAGTCCTGGGATCAAGCCCCACGTGAGGCTCCCTGCTCAGTGAGGAGTCTGCTTCTCCCTCTGACCCTCCCCCTGCTCATGCTCTCTCTCCCTCTCAAATAAATAAATAAAATCTAACGACAACAACAACAAAAAAGCCAACTTTAAGACTTCTAACAAAACAACCTAGCACTCTCCAGACCTTATCTGTTCTGTGTCCCTCTGTTTAGCTGTTTCTTTTGCTGTCTACCTTCAAACAGTGCTTTTCCTTGATTTTAGGTTGCAGACATTATCTATTGATTCTACCATGAAAGAAATAATTACATTTCTTACATGATGAAACATACTCTTTTCCCCTACCTTCCTCCCATTGATTACCCTCTTTGGCTTAAATCGACATTCTGCATTTATATTTTTATGCTGTATAAATATTATTCTCTAAGCCATGTAGAGTATTATGTTGTATTTCCTTTCTTATACATTGAAATTCTTCCCAACAGCTAATAACATCTTCATTCATAAGTTTAGTGTGGCTGTTTTAAAACCTGGCCCCAAACTCTTTGACATTTTTCCCATTGCCAGGTGAGCCTACAAACTGCTCTTGATTGTGGGCGGGCTTGTTGAGTGTTCGATAAGAGACGATGGGAAAGTCACACTGTGTGTGACTTCTGAGGCTGGTCGGAGAAGAAGATGCAGTCTCCACCTGGTTTGCTGGGACACTGGTGTTCGGAGTTCTGAGCTGGCAAGGAAGAAATCCGACTACTCTAAGGCTGCCATGCTGCAAGGAAGCCAAGCTAAATGGAGGAACCACGTGTGAGCACTCCGGCTGGTCAGCAACGTGGTCTTGACATCCCAGCCCAGGTGCTAGCGCGAGCTGAGTCTCCAGATGCCTCCAGTGCCCAGCACTGCTGAGTCACCTCCCCACTCCGGGGCATTCCAGCTGAGGCCCCCGATGTTGGGGGGTAGTCATCTCGGTGTGCTGTCCAAACTCCTGACTCATAAAATTCACGAACGTAATTACATCGTTATTTTAAACAGCAACACTTAGTTTTCTAGGTATCTCCATATTTGTCTTTAATTCTCAACACGGTGAGCCTGGGTGGCTCCAGTAGGTTAAGTGTCTGCCTTCGGCCCAGGTCATGATCTCGGGGTCCTCGGATTGAGCCCTGCGTTTGGCTCTCTGCTCAGCCAGGGGTCTGCTTCTCCTTCCCCCTTGGCCCCTTCCCCTGCTCGTGCTCTCTCTCTCTCTCAAATAAATAAATAAAATCTCTCTCTCTTTTAAAAAAAGATTTAATTTATTTATTAGAGAGAGAGAGAGACAGTGAGAGAGGGAACACAAACAGGGGAGCGGGAGAAGGAGAAGCAGGCTTCCTACTTGAGCAGGGATCCCAAAACTGGGCTCGATCCCAGGACCTGGGGATCGTGACCTGAGCCAAAGGCAAATGCTTAACAACTGAGCCACTCAGGTGCCCCCAAAAATAAAATCTTAAAAAAAAAAAAAATCCTCAATATGGTCAAGCATATTAGTTTCATTGTTTTCCTTAGAAAAATCTCTCCTTGAGATCTCTGTCCTCTCATTCCAATCTGGACTGAAGGCATCACCATCAGCCTAGGACGTGCTTGGATGAGAGACAGAGTGGCATGTCACTTGTTACTTAAAGATGTGAGCCCGGTGGCAAGGCTGCCTGGGTTTGAATCCTGGCTCCGCTGCTTGCTAGCTGTGTGACTGTGTGCAAATTAATTTCTCTGTGCCTCAGGCTCCTCATTAGTAGAGTGCTTGGCACATAGTAAATTCTCTTATTGTTGGCGTTATTAGTTTATTATCCTTCCTTTCATGTTGTCCCAGGAATTCGCAAATGCCTCCAGCCTATGTCTGGATCCCCTAGTTCCTTGATTCCATGTCTTTCTCTTTCTTGGTTACTTCCTCATCTTAATAAAACACATCACTCGAAATACGTCTCTTGAAAAAAGATGCTTGGGAGGTAAAGTTTTTTGAGACCTTGTATATCTGTTTTGAATTGTCTTTATTTAACACCATACTTGATAATGTGACGGTCATAAAAGTCTAAGTTGGAAACAATTTTCTCTTTGAATGTTGAAGCTATTAGTCCATTGTCTTGAAGCTTTCAGTGTCACTACTGAGAGGCCTTTCTGATTCTCCATCCTTTGTATGGTTTTTCTTTTTCTTCCTGAAAGTATTAGGTTCTCTTTTCATCCCCATTGTTGCAAAATGTGATAATGATGTGACTTGGTATGAGTCTTTTAAAATTAATTATTTAGGGCACCATTTCAACTTGGAAACTTAAGTCCTTCAATTCTCAGGACATTTCTTTATAATTTTTTTTGCTGTTGTTAGTTTTTCTTACCTCCATTTTCAGTTTTTTTTCTCTGGGACCCCTAATAAATCTAGGATCTGTCGAATTGGTTCTCTAATTTTCTTATCTCTTTTGCTGACCTTCTTATTCAACTTTCTGGGAAATTTTCTCATTTATATCTTCTACGCTCCTGATTTTAAAAAATTCTGCTTTCATATTTTTGTATCTAATGATTCTCATTTCTTATTCTTGGATTGTCCGTTTTTATGTATCATCTGTTCTTATTTCATGAACTTAATGTCTTTTCTCATTGAGTAGATTGATTATAGTGCTTTTGGAATGTCTTTCTTCCTTTGCATGGTCTGTTTCCTCCAAGTTCCCTTTCCATCAGTTTGCTTTTGACTCATTCCCTCATGGCACAGGCTTTTCTCTAATGCCCAGAGGTCCTCTAATACCTACTCCATTTCAGTTGGATATTCTGTGCACTTGGGTACTCTGAGGCTTGACAACTGGTGGGCCTCCCCGTAGGAGGACTGGTCAGGGATATGGCACAAGGGAGCCCTAAGCACCCAGGTCCGTAGGTCTTTTCTCCTGGGCTTGACAGTTTCCCCATTTTTCTACCAGGTAAATATGAGGGATTTTAAGCTGACTGATGGCATGTTGAGAGCCAATAAGGGAAGAGGGTTAGGACAGGGAAAATCTTATTGTTCCAAATGCAGATATCACATAGGCTGTCTTTGCTTGAAGTATGGCTGCTATCCCCACCCTCAGCTGTGCCTAGTTCCCTAAGTCTAGTCTCACATTAACCCAATCGATTAGAACCACAAAGCTAAGTAAATTCCATGAAGTTCTGCGTAAAAGGGCAATACTTTGTGATTCTAGAGTTTCTCGATTAAAAGAAAAAAAAAAATTCCCTCTCATCTTTTACACATTTTCTCCTACAAAAAAAGTAGGAAATTCACCCAATTTAAGGCCCTTTTCCCCTCTGACTTTACCGTGCTTTTTTTTTTTTCTTTGATAATACCTCAGAATTGGAGTATTCAGGGTCCAAGTTTGTTTTAAAATAACCCAATGAGCTGACAGACGGAGCTTCTGGAATTCTGCAGCTTGTGCTAGAGTCTGCAGATGGGAAATTGCCGTCAGTTAAAGGGTGGTGCTATTACCATAGCCCAATTTTTGAAAGCCTTTAGGAAAAAAAAAAAACAAAAAAACGAACAAAAAAAAACCTCTGAATTAATTAGCAGCCACCACAGGCCCTGGTTTTGTGCTGCAGTATTCTAAGAATCCAGATAATAAGAAAACAGTATTTCAATCCCTAACTTTTAACTAACATTTGCCTCTTAAAAATGCAGATTATAAAGTAAGAATGTTACCTGTTACATGAAAATGCTCTTATATGGCTTCGCTCATCATGAAATACCAGTTATGTTCCAAAATCAACTAAATACTCCTCTACTGATACCTAAAATAGGAATAATTTTGTTTTACCTCTCCAATCTGCTTAATCCACAAATCTCTTCCAAGAAACTCCTGATGTAAGACTACGGGAGCTGAGTTTAGATTAAAAGCCACGGAGTCACTGGTCTTTTCTTTAATAAAAGGCTGGAGATCAGAATTTATCTAGGAGGAGTAGTTAAAAGAGTTAAATCATTCAAATGCACACACACTAGTACCTTTTAGTCCTTTCAGAAAATACCAGTTAATGCAGTGAAAAATGAAGCTAAAGAAATACAGCTTTAGATGAACTTTAATAAAAAGCCAAAGAACAGTTCATAGGATTCACAATAATCTTTAAAATTCTTTAAAGTAATTTTTCCCTGACACATCTCCTTTTTTATTTGGCAGAAGACTTTGTTTTACTTTTTAAGTCAAAAGCAATAATTTAAATAAAGTTTAAGTAAATGTAACTGCTTAATAAACGAATCTAAGATTTAATAAAATATATAAAAACTCATCTGGAGATATTTTACGTGTATGTAACATATGTACGTATTTTCTCCTCTCTTAAAAGCTATTTACATAACATTTAAGAAATACATATCAAATGGAATTTTTAAGTTACATATATACAGAGACAGCAATGTAACAGCTAACTTGATACTTTTTCTATTTCATTATGCCCATTCAAAAGAATCAATTTTTAGAATTAAAGCCTTCACTTTTACTCCCTATATTTCTAAATTTCATTAACTTTCCATAATTTGTTTCACATATGAAACCGTAAGGGAACCGTAACAAAAATGCAAATATTCTTTCATTCTGTAAATGGCAACATTAGGTGTTATTTAATAATCTGCAAGAGTACTCTCAAGAACCCTTTCAGGTAGTAAGAAAAGACAAACATGACAAATACGGTGTAAGCTGTAGCTTTCTATAAGAACTACATAGTCCCCACCAATCATACTGTTCATAATATGTAACAATCACCATCTATGGCTGATAGGTGTTAAGCGCACAATAAACATTTTTTTTGAGATATAAAAGCAGCTTATTAAATGGCAAGAAGTTTCTTATGTATCATTTTAGCTATTTAAGAACTGGAAAAAGAGAAAATGTGCAAATACCTTATGACTCATGGCCACGTGCTTCCCGTACTGAAATGCCACATCCTGAACGTCAGCATCATGCTTTGCTAATTCCATGGCGGCCTGGCAGCTCTTTGCTAATAAGGCTCCATGGGAGAGAAAAGCCTGCTTCTTCCAAGTCGATATTCCAATATCTTTTGTGATAAGATTTTCCTAAAAAAAGGCAACAAAGCCAGGATTTTACAAATGCTTTAGGAGTAATTTAATTGTTTTGGATTTTGGCAAGTAGAAGAGTTAAGAAATGCACTATTTAAAATACTCAGGCTAGGGGCACCTGGGTGGCTCAGTGGGTTGAGACTCTGCCTTCAGCTCAGGTCGTGATCCCAGGGTGCTGGGATCGAGCCCCACATCAGCCTCTCTGCCCTGTGGGGAGCCTGCTTCCCCTCCTCTCTCTCTGCCTGCCTCTCTGCCTACTTATGATCTCTGTCTGTCAAATAAATAAAATTAAAAACAAAAAAACAAAAACAAAACCAAACAAAAAAACCACTCAGGCTAAAAAAAAAGACACTCAGGCTACTGCAATAAGACAGAACTAAAAAGATGCTAAATCCCAGGGCTACCTAAAGAGAACTAAGGAGGCGGGAGCTGCTGTTCTAGGGTAATGGCGAGAAAAATGAAAGCAATGCTGAAGTAAACTTTATTTTGAACTAGGACACGTCTATTAAAATTTATTTGTAGGAGAAGGCAAAATTAGAAACTTGCACCTCCAGACTAACTCCCTTCTATATTTGCATAAGTTCTTGAGTGCTGGTATTCCAAAATGCAAGACTATTGCCTTTAACTTATGCGGAAGTGTCAAGGGCATAATGAAGAAACTGCATTGTCTTAGAAAGTTCAATAAAAAAATCACAGAGGAGGTAACCAGTTATAATGGAGTATGATTAGATCCATTATCCAACCAAATTTATTCCCATAAGAAGAAACAAGGACATATGGGAGTATATAAGTGTAGTTTATTTAATTTTATCTTTTAAATTATGAAAATCATTGTAGTATCTGTAAGTATATACACACTGGGGCACCTGGGTGGCTCAGTGGGTTAAAGCCTCTGCCTTCGGCTCAGGTCATGATCCCAGGGTCCTGGGATCAAGCTCCTCATGGAGTTCTCCGCTTGGCAGGGAGCCTGCCTCCCCCTCTCTCTTTGCCTGCCTCTCTGCCTACTTGTGATTTCTGTCTGTCAAATAAATAAATAAAATCTTTATAAGTATACACACACCTACTGCCTCTAGACCAGTGATGTACAGTAAAAATAAAATCTAAGCCACATATGCCATTTAAAACTTGCCAGTAGTTGCATTAAAAAAGTGAAAAGAAACAGGTGAAATTAATCTTAATGACATTTTATCTATCCCAATATATCCAAAATATTATTTCAATATATAATTAATATAAAGTTACTGAGATATTTTATATATTTTTATACTAAGTTTTCAAAATCAGTGTGTATTTTACACTTAGAGCCCATCACCAGCCACATTTCAAGTGCTCACAGGGTACAAGGAGTTAGAGGCTGACCTACTGGACCAGTCTGTTCTAGGCAGGGGGCTCCTGGAGGACAAGAATGATGAACGCTTTACGCTGTTCCTTTGAAACTTCTAACAAACTAGAACCCATCCAAAAGGATTAACTAACCCAAATACTTTCTTCCTGCTACCCATACCATAATCTTTCTCCTTCCATCATTCTTTGAGGACAAAATTAACAAATAATAAGAAAACAGGACAATGAAAAGGTCAGTTCAGATCTAGTCTATTTCTTTCACCATGAGGAAGGGCACTTTCAGCCCATTGGTCAGATCAAATTCCCAGCTTCGTTTTATTTATTATGCCTTTAAAAAAGAAGAAAGTTTCACTTATGGCAACAGTTACAAGTGTGCAAAATAACATTGTGTAATAATAAAAAAGGCCACCCAAGGGAGAAATAGTGCATAAGAGTTTTATAAAATATTAGGCCTGAATAATAACATATTTAATTTTACTGTTTGAGAATGTATTTTTAAACATGTGATTAACATACCATATTAATTAATCAAAGACAGAAACCATATTATCTCTCCATATATATACTAAATAAGCATTTGACAAAATTCAACTCCTATTTTTTTGGGGGGGGGGAAGCCTAAATAAAATAGGAGCAGATGTGTATTTCTTTAATATGATGTGTGCGTGTGTGTGTGCATGTGTGTCTGTGTGTCAGCTCTAACGTCAGCAAATACTTTATAAAGAAATATGAGTCTTACTAAAGTTAGGAATAAGAAAAAAGCACAACATCACTGTTGTTTAACAGTGTAATAAAAGAGGCAAGAAAAGGATGTATTAGAAAGGAAGATTTTAACTCTTTCTACTTGAATACAGTATGACTGCATATTGGGAAAAACCAAGAGACTCAACTAAAAACTATAATAAGCAAAATAATTCAATAAAGTAGAGGCATACAAAATGAATATATTATTAATATAACAAATGTATTAACCATAGCTTTCATGCATTAAAAATAATCAGAAAACATTATAAATAGGGTCTTTTCTTCTATTATATCTATGAAAATAAAGAATAAAAAGCTGGCAATAAACTTAGGTGAAAAACTGATATGAAGAAAAATGTTAAAATACTAGGGAGGGAACACAAGTAAGTTGAATAAATATAAAAATATATCATGTTTAGAGACACTATAGTCCAGGGACGCTTGGGTGGCTCAGTTGGTTAAGCGTCTGCCTTTGGCTCAGGTCACCATCCCAGAGTCCTAGGATCAAGCCCCACGTGGGGCTCCTTGCTCCACGGGACGCCTGCTCCTCGCTCTGCCTGCTCTGCCTACTGCTCCCCTTGCTAGTGTTTTCTCTAACAAATAAATAAACAAAATCTTAAAAAAAAAAAAAAAGACAGTACAGTCCAACCTCATAAAGTTTACCCCAATTAACTTAAAAAGACCTTTTTCCTGTCCTGAAACCAGACAAGCTGATTCTAGAGTTCACATAGAACAAACAAACGTAATAAAAGTAGGCAGGAAAACCGTGAACAAGAACAGTGTGTGGGGGCTTGGGGGAGGCGGGGGTGGATGGGGACAGCGAAAGATGCCTAGCCCTATTAGGCATTACAAATCTAAAGATACCACGTATTACACTATAATTTTAATTATAAAATTTAAATTTTATAAGTTATAATTATATTTTATAATTATAAAATTATAATTATAGTTATATATAAATAGATAAAATTTATATATAATTATAGTTAATTATAATTATAAATTATAAAAACTTTTAAAAAAGTGTACTTTTTAGACAGAAGGACAACTGAACAAAATAATCCAGAAATCAAACTATATATAAGAATTTATTACATTTTAGGGAAAAGATGGACTTTTTCTCTCAATGGTGCTGGTATAATTGAATAGCTACCTAGAAAAAAAAATAAGATTGATCTGCATTTACTCCAAATGTCAAAGACAAAAGCAAAGCAACCAACCACAAAACCATAGGCAATGTGAGAAGACAAAGGACGATGAGGAAAAGTATTTCCATTTTCTATCACAGACAAATGGGAACTCTCCCTGCGCTAAGCTAATAAAGTCTGTGCCCCCTGCACCCGTCTCTCCCCAAATGCCACCTTAACATGACCAAAGGCATTCTGCAGATGTGGCTGAATTCAGGATGTTGAGATGGAGGGATCATCCCAGATTAACTGGGTGTGCCTATGGTAATCACAAGGATCTTTTGGGAGGAAAGCATCAGGGTCTGAATCAGGTGATGTGATGACAGAAGGGGAGAAGGGGAAGGGGAGGGGAAGGGGGGAAGAGAGAGAGAGGGAGAAGGAGACTGGAAGATGCCATGTTGCTGAATCGGCAGATGGAGGCTGGGGCCACAAGCAGAGGAATGAAGGCAGAAATTAGAAAAAGCAAGGAAATGGATCTCTCCTAGGGCCTCCAGAAGGAAAGGCACCTCGTCAACATCTTGATTTGGGGGCTTCTGACCATTAGAAAAAATTGCCCCCTCTGCAGAGCTTTATTGAGTGTTGGTGAGGCTCTGGAGAAACAGGCCTGTCAAGCACAGCTCGTGGAGGGGGGGACTGGGTGGTAACTGCACCATGTATCCATGAAAATGACAAATGCATTTGCCCTGTGACCCGGCAATCCCACTTCTAGGAATTAATCGTGCATCTAAGCCCACACACATGTGAAATGAAATACATACAGGTTTACAGTCTATTGTTCACCCAGCTGCAAGGGTGATCCTTTTACAACTTAAGCCACACAGACCACACTGGCCTTTGTGCTGTTTCTCCAGGCAGGCTCTTCTGGGGCTCCTAAACTTGCCCTTCTCTGTCACGCACTCTGCCCAGATGTTTACAGGGTTCAGTTCCTCATCACTTTGGGGTCTCTGCTCAAATTTCAACTCATCGTTAATAGTCTCCCTCCCTCCCTTATCACTTCCTCCCTCCCTTATCACTTCCTATCTGCTTTAAACCTCTTTTCCGTGGTTCTACTAGACTCCTCATATAGTTACTAGTTTAATGGGTTATTGCTTATCCTCTCTGCTAGAATGCTGGCTGCACAAAAGCAAGGGCTTTGTCTGTTTTGCCCTCCACTACATTAGATGTGCAACAAATATTTGCTGAACCTTTATCTTTCTTTTGATACTCTTCTCTTTCTCTCATTTCCACCTTCCTCTGTCAGCCCTAACTTGGAAATAATAAAGAACCGAAATAATTCTCCTAGAACACCTTCCTAGCACTCACAGCTTCGAGAAAAACTGCAGCATACCATTGAAGGCACTCCTTTTTGGTACCAAGCAATACTCCAAGCCCATCTCCTACCCAAAATAGTCCTTCGAAGGCTGCTTTCTAGCAACACAGAACAATTTGCTGTTTTCTTGAATAAAATATGTACTTACACATTTGTGTGAATTTAAAAATATTATTCCCTTCCAAAAAGATTATCATCTCCTCCCATTCCCTTCCTATTAGATTGAATACATCCGGTTCAAACATCGATTCTTTTTTTTTTTTTAATTAAAGATGTTATTTATTTATTTGGCAGAGAGAGATCACAAGTAGGCAGAGAGGCAGGCACAGAGAGAGGGACAAGCAGGCTCCCTGCTGAGCAGAGAGCCCGATATGGGGCTCGATCCCAGGACCCCGAGATCATGACCTGAGCCGAAGCAGAGGCTTAACCCACTGAGCCACCCAGGCGCCCCTCAAACATTGATTCTTTGAGTAGCATTCTCAAATATTCCCACAAACACTTTCCTCTCTAAACCAATGTTACCCTACTTATATCACAACATAGCATTGCATTCTTTCTTTCTTTCTTTTTTTTTAAAGATTTTATTTATCTATTTGACAGACAGAGATCACAAGTAGGCAGAGAGGCAGGCAGAGACAGAGAGGGGGAAGCAGGCTCCCCGCTGAGCAGAGAGCCCGATATGGGGCTCGATCCCAGGACCCTGAGATCATGACCTGAGCCGAAGCAGAGGCTTAACCCTCTGAGCCACCCAGGCGCCCAGCATTGCATTCTTTCTGACTTGCGGGATTGCTTATCTGTCTTTTCTTGACTAGGGTGGACCTTGTGTTAGGCATCTTTGTATATTTTTAATCACTTAGTCCATCTTTAATCTCCAACAAATGTTTGCTGAATGAATAGAATTATGTTTACCTGTTGCATTTCTTAAGTATTTACACACTCTTTAAAAATTTTTTTTCACGCTAATGAGTAGATGTATTCATACAATGAATGCTAGTCGGCAACAAGAGAAGGAACTACACACACACGCCCTGCATTGGATGAATCTCAGAAACATTAAACTAAGTGAAAAAGGCACAAAAGGCCACATATTGTATGACTTCATTTATGTGAAATGGAGATTAGCGGTTGCCTAGGCTGGGGGTGGAAACTGTAAATGGGCATGAGGGACCTTATGAGGGTGTGTGTGAAAGTGTTCTAAAACTGATATGGTGATTACTGTACAATTGGATACGGTTTCTAAAAATCATTGAATTTTATGCTTGAAATGGGTTGATTTTATGGTATGTAAAATATAGCTCAATAAAGTTAAAAAAGAAAAAAATGACTGAGTAATATTTTACATTTCTTGGTCTTAAATGCTTAAATTGTCATTTCAACAATTTCTATGACTCTCAATTAACTTTTTTGTGGCTTGTATACCATCCTCATTTATTCATACAAGCTTTACTTAGATTCTCTGATGGGTCAGGTTCTCCGCCAAACAATATAGATATAAAGATGAACGGTCTGTCCTCAAGAAGCTCACAGTCCAAGGACGGCATGTATAAATATATCTACATAAATGTATGGTTAAAGCAATATGATTCTTTTTCAGAATAATTTTTGCAGGGTTTCCAATCAAAGATTCAGTTTGGTTCATTATATTTTCCTTATTGTGACTAAGATGTTTTATTATTCATTATTTCTACATTTTAAATTACACAAGTGATACATGATAACTGAAAAAAAATTAGAAAAATCAGATAACCAAGAAAACAATTAATTTATAGTCCCTAGAAATCTATTTGTATAAGTTAATAAGGGTGTAAGTTAATAATTTTGTTTCTAAGTTAATCAGAACATTTATTCTCTGAACATTAAATTATTACATATTACAAATGAAACCAGGTCCCTCCATTCATTTCCATCAGCTTGCCATGTATGTATTATGAGAGCATGCTGTACTACAAAGGAAAAAGGAATGTACAATTATAAAATACCAAGAAACTGGTTTGATAACCACATTCAAATCAGTATCTTCACACATCAGAGATACAGAATTGGTGTGAAATGAATGAATGTAGTCAGAGTAAATGAGATTTAGATATTTTTATAGCATCGACTTACATATGTGTAGTTTTTACTGAAGATTTATTATCTATAAAAGGAAGACACAGTGAATGAATATTTACTTTTGACGGGATTTCCTTTTTTCCATAAAGGTGATATATACCCATATGCCTATCGAATGACTGTCAGACAGAAGAACGTTGATTTAAAAAACGCAAGTCTCTCATCCACTGTCACATGACCTTTTTGCTCAAGTAAGGCTGGTTCAAATAACACACACATACACAAACTGAAGCCTGAAAGACGATGTTGGCTTGAGATAGTGGCACTGGTGGTTTTGCTCAAATATAATATGCTGTTCTGCTAACTGAATTGTCTGGCGGACACGTACTTTGAGTTACATGAAAGTAATACATTGTATATAAGTATTCACAGGAGACCGGAGTGTGTTTATAAAGTGGCTTGTCAGATTACAGAACAAAAGCAGATTAACTGATGCAGGAAGATGACAAAGCCCCATCCAGAACTTACCACGTCATACTATCATGTCTACCTTTCATACTATCAGAAAAGAAGAGTTTGGGTGATTAAGGAACTGGCTATCTGTTGAGTTAAAAGCACTTCAAAGAAAGGATGCAAATAGCCTCTGTTGTCATGCTTCTTACTTCTGATACATGCTCAGAGCCATTATCTTTATAAATGCAGCATAAATTTGGCTCTGGTGAGAGACCTGATCTCTCTAATGCCCCATTTTACCATTTTAAATGTTCACTTTTAGTTGCCGTTTTTAACTATTTTGAGAAGTTAAACAGGATCCGACACAGTTTACTAGCCTTATTTAAAAAAAAAAATTAAGTTCAGGAAATTCTCAATAGGGACTCTCTAAATTTAGGGATAAGAAGGAAGCAAGGGGGAGAATGAAGTCTAGTACTTCCTGGGAACGAGCTATTTGATGGCATTTTCACATTCATTATTAAATTAGCTCTCAAAAATCTTAATTGTCATTATTCCCATTTAAAAGTTAAGGAGGTTTGAAGACTATATTTTGACCAAAATCAGACACTAGTACATGACAGAGATGAGTCTCAGACAAATAGCAATTGGATTCTATTTTGCTTAATACATAATAGAAATATATGAAAAATCTTTTGTACTTGGAAAAGTAGGTTGTATTTAAGGATGAATGACATGTTTTATCTATGTATCAAAAACCTATTTTCAACCTGTAAATTAAGTCTTTTAATAATATCTATTGAATAAATCCAACAGTCTAGAGTATAAGATGAGTAATGAGATTAGGAATAGCAGACATCACAGGTATTTTTTTAGGAATCCCTACGGAGGAAAAAAAAAAGTATAATATTTTTAACAGAATCATCTAATAGGGTAAAATAATTTGCTCTGATTTATAATCCAAGCACATGGGAGACAGTGAAGTAGGTATCTGGAAGGTTTATATCTTTGTAAATCATGGGAGAGAAATCGGTAAGATCTGATTCACACGTATAACTAACATTGTTTTATTGTTTTTTTAAAAAAAGATTTTAATTATTTATTTGCCAGAGAGAGAGAGAGAGTGAGAGAGTGTGAGAGCACAAGCAGGGGGAACAGCAGGCAGAGGGAAAAGGAGGGTCCCTGTGGAGCAGGGAGCCTGATGTGGGACTGGATCCCAGGACTCTGGGATCATGACCTGAGCCGAAGGCAGTTGCTTAACGGACTGGATCACCCAAGCGTCCCTAACTAAATACTGTTAAAAAAAAAAAAAATGCCTCTAGAGGGGCATCTGGGTGGCTCAGGCAGTCAAGCATCTGCCTTTGGGTCAGGTCATGGTACTGGAGTCCTGGGAAGAGCCCCATGTCGGGCTCCCTGCTCAGCGGGGAGCCTGTTTCTCCCTCTCTCCCCTGCTTGTACTCTCTCTCTTGTTCCCTCTTTCTCCCTCAAATAAATAAATAAAAAATCTTTAAAAAAAAATGCTTCTACACCACAAAGCTATTAAAACGTCAGTCACAAATTAGAGAGAAGGGTTACCAGGGACTTCTTGGTTTTGAGCAAGCCAGTCCCTTCCTGCCTTCTGCACTAGTCAGATCTTGCTGAAATGTGTAGGAATGACCACCCTGGAAAGGGGTCAGGATGGAGAAGGGAAGACCCTTTTATAGCACAAATTCTTCAGCAGATGGTATCCTTGGGAAGGGGGAAGCTCTGAAGAGCTAGAGGGCAACAGATAGTTTTCAGATGGGTTGCGCAGTAGGGGCAGTAGGGAATACTGACTGATTCTTTGAGATGAGCAAACTGGACAGCACCAAGAGCAAATGTGGTCTGCTCTGAAATGCACAGCATCGGTGCTGCTCGGGATACCATGGGTACGTGCAGTAGACGCAGGTGGCTGAGTTTTCTGCACGCTTACTATATGCCAAGCACTGTGGATTTAAAAATCAGGCATTATTCTTGATGATTAGAATTTCAGCAGAAGTTCGGTTTCAGTACATAGAAAGGAGTTTGGTATGTGAAAAGAGAGCTGTGCTTACAGTACAGAGAAAGGAGTGAATACTTCTATTAAGGAAGATAGGGGCATCTGGGTGGCTCAGTCATTAAGTGTCTGCCTTCGGCTCGGGTCATGATCCCAGGGTCTGGAGAGAGACCCGCATCGGGCTCTCTGCTCAGCGGGAGTCTGCTTCTCCCTCTCCCACTGCCCCTGCTTGTATTCTCTCTCTCGCTGTATCTTTTTGTGTCAAATAAGTAAATAAAATATTAAAAAAAAAAAAAAAGGAAGAGTATAGAAGACTGATTGGGGACTGTTGGAGCTGAATTAGGTTCTGAATAATAAACTGCAATTAGCCTGGAAGGTAAGGTAGAGGATGACTTGGGGGCATCATATTAGTCCCGCACTGTTGAAGCCTACAGCGGAGGGGTAGGTGAGGAAAGAGGAGACTAGTCAGATAGGTAAGAGGTCCAGAGGTTTGGATTCTTATCATTTATGTGCAGGGAAACTGTTTTCAGCAGGGAAATGATATGATTACATGTGCAATTTAGAAGGGTTGTTCCGGAGGTCATTTAGATGGGGGGGCAACAACGGGAAGCTCCATTACGGGGTAAAGTGTTACATTCCAGGTGAGCAGATCACAGAAAAGGGGTAGCTAATGGAGACTTAGAGTCAAGAACAAGATGAGCTGCTCAAAAAGTGAAAACAAGATAGCTCCCACCTGTGGACAAGACGCTGCCCACCTAGGATCCACACCACTCTCCCTCCTCACTAACAAGACCTCATTTTGTTCAGGTCCTCACAGCTCTGAGGTCTAAACCAGACTAACAGCATCTTGGACAAATCTGCCATGATTGATGGTTCTGGGACTTGAACCATCCCCTCCCACATTCTTTCCTTTTATGTAACCACACCCTTATGTATACCCTCAGGGCATGACGCCCTTGACCTGTCCAGGAGATAGGACAGGGGCACACACCTTAACACTGTCCTCTTGGCTCCCTAGAATGTACTCCCAGACTCTTGGCTATAAAAATAGATCCTAAGGGAGGTGGGGTTGCAGCCTTGCTGCTGCCAAAGATACGCTTCTGTCCCTCAGTCCCCAAGATAAGCCATTTTTCATCTAACTGAACTGGTCCGCCTTTTTCTTTGGTCTTACAGCTCACTTGGCCTTTGGAGGTCATCTTGCACAGACCACCCCCGCGCCATTTCATGGGATAGTTCCAATGATTACTTTAGGGATGGGAGTGTGGTCTAACTCTAGCTAATGAGACAGGAGGGAAGTCTACCCAGGAGGCTTCTAGAAAGAGACCCAGGTGAAACTAGCAACTGTTTCCTTGGGATGTTGCTCCATCTCATTGAGACACACCCAGGACTACTGCAGCCAAACTGCCAACAGCCTGATGATAAAGAGGACACCAGAAGGCAGAGGCAAGAAAGAGACAAGCAGAAATAGAAAACCGTGATATCGTGGAGCTGTCATGTTAATTCCCTGATGCCCCGAATTGCCCAGAACCTGCATGTCAGACTTCTAGCCTCCAGAACTGTGAAAAAAAATTTTTTGTTGTTGTTTAAGCCACCCAGTCAGTGGTATTTTATTGTGGCAATCCAAGCTAACAGAAGCACCTTCTGCATAAATGTTAGGATTCAATCATGGATGTTCGGAAAGCATATTTACTCTGTTCCTCCCAGTATCTTTCAGCACAGTCTTCATGACCTGATGGTCATGCTAACATGCATTATGCTAACATAATGCCTTAAAATATGTTGGAAAGATCTATATTCTGACAATCTATTTCTTTTTTAAAGATTATATTTGAGAGAGAGAGAGCATGAGAAGAGGGACCTCTGACCAGAGGGAGAAGCAGACTCCCTGCCAAGGAGGGAGCCTGATGTGGGACTTTATGCCAGGGCTCCAGGATCATGACCTGAGCTGAAGCCTGTTGCTTAACCAACTGAGCCACCCAGGTGCCCCTGACAATCTATTTCTGCATAACAAACCATCCTACACCTTAATGGCATAAACACCACAACCATGTTATGATGCTCACAGATTCTGTGGGTCAGGGATTTGAAAAGGGAACAGAGAAGATGGCTGGTCTCTGCCACGGGATTCTTGGGGCCTCAGTTAGGAAGACTAGAAAAGCTGGGGATGATCTACCGACTAGGGGCTGGGACAGCACGGTTACCAGATATATCCACTTCCAACAAGACAGTTTATTTACCCACACCTCCGTGAGGCCCTTGGGGGACTGAGGACAGGAGCGCCTCCCTGTGGGCAAGTCACATGACTTCTCCCAGCAAGGTGGTTGAGCTGCTTGAGTTCTGAGAGACCAGGCAGAGGGAGTTTTCCGGACGGCAAGCGTTCTAAGAGACCTTTTTATGACCGAGCCCAAGAAGTCGTCTAGTGTCACCTCTATAGTACTTTATTGGCTGACGTTCTCACAAGTGCATTGAGATTCAAGGGGAAGGAACACAGATCCTTACTACTTGATAGCAGATCATGGGAGGAAAGTAAAAAAAAAAAATTGTGACCTTTTTATTTTATTTTTTTAAAACCACCACACTCTATTTTCTTTTTTTTAAAGATTTTATTTATTTATTTGACAGAGATCACAAGGAGGCAGAGAGGCAGGCAGAGAGAGGACAGAAAGCAGGCTTCCTGCTGAGCAGAGAGCCCGATGTGGGGCTCGATCCCAGGATCCTGGGATCATGACCTGAGCCGAAGGCAGAGGCTTTAACCCACTGAGCCACCCAGGCACCCCCATACTCTATTTTTTAAGAGTGCTCAGGAGAGCAACTGATTTCTCTGCTCCCTTCCGGTTATGGCGCTGGCCAAGAGGATGATACAGAAGATGGAGTGAGGCAGCCATGGGGGTAAGCCTGGTGAGGGGCAGACGTATAAAGGATGACGGCTCTGCTTTTGACCTGAGAATCTGGATAAACAGTAGTGTTCTTTGTGAAGACAGAGAAGAATGGACTGGGTTTGGAGGGAAAGATCATCTATCTGGTCTTATGTGTACTGAGTCTGACATGCCTGTAAGAGCTCCAAGAAGAAATATTGAATGAGCAGCAAAATATTTAGCTCCAGAGCTCAGGAGTGGTCTGGGATGGGGACATAAATTGAGACTCACTGGCACACAGACAGCTGGTAATTGAAGGCTTGGGCTTCATTTTCTGAGAGGTCTATTCTTGTCCTGTGATCAGAATGGTATTCTGTTAAACAATTTACATGCTTAATAGTCATGTTTTATCTCTCAGGCAAATAAACTGCCTCTTAAGATGTTTTGCTGTGATAGCTATCACTAAGTGACCTGGAGTACCTCTAAATGGTGTACAAATTCAATTTAAACACTGAACAAATAAAAACATTCACCAACCAGACCCACTCTAAACTTGAGGGTCTACTTAATTGAAAGGACCATTATATGTACTAAGCTGTCTCAGTCACCAACGGCTTTTTTGCCTTCTCAGTATCTGTGTCAACCTTCACTTTTCACCTCTATCTAACCTCATACTCCTACATTTGATTCTAATATGTTTACTTCACAATACATTTGCTGCTATTAAATAAAAACATTTTGTGGATTAAAAAAAATAGATACAGTACTATTGCTTAAATGTGGTGGGCACCTTTGTTATTATTCTTTAAACTGTATGTATCTGCTGTATATACTCTTGTATGAGTGATACATCTCATAATAAAAACAATTTTTAAACCACTCTCAGTAGCCTTTAAATGTGAATAAACTCAACATTTTTATTTGTAATGAATGATTTAAGACTGTGTCTACTTTATGAAAAAAGGATGTTAGTAAAATTATAGGTATTTATTATCACCACCACTAGCATCTTCAAAGTCTTGGATATGGGAGTAATATAAGCTTGAACAGATGCCCAGCAAACAATAAAACATGACATGGCATGTTTTATTAGCTCGTTAATACATGCCTTGGGTGCAATGTGAGGGACAGGTTGTGAGTAAATGTACCAGTGAAATACACCCCAGAGTATCTTAATGCTTTTATACAGCACTCACTGTTTCACTTCTAAATCTCTTAAATACATGTTTTCTTTTAAAGACAATTTTTACACACACACACACACACACACACACACACACACACGTACATGTGCATACACACATGGGATATTTTTAATTCCAAAAAAAGGAAAATAAAGTTTTCTTACTTCTAATCTACAAAAGAAAACTTCCAATACGAACTCCCTTCCACTGTGAAAAGATTAATTAGTTTCTTGGAACTCAACTCACTGATTCTTTAGTTAACCTCCTTTGCCCACCTTTATCCATGTTTATAGGAAGAGTCTACAAAACCCAGGATTTCCCACATTGTTTTGTGCTTCTGTTTGCACACTGCACAATGACGTCTCTGTAAGAAACACTGTGTTCCTCTCTGGCCACCTGAGGAGGACTGCCCTCACGAGCAACATGGTTAACTATCACCATGAAGAAGTTCATGACCATCTACCCTCCTTCAGTGGAAACAAATGCTCATTGCTTGCCCTTCATCCTAGGAAGGCAAGAGTAACTACAACAGAAATTGAGGAAAAACTTGCTAAAAGGTACAAGACCACACTGGATGTCATTTTTGTACTTGGATTCAAAGCTCATTCTGGTGGTGGCAAGACAAGTGGGTTTAGTGTGACTTATGATTCATGGACCCCAATACAGTCTAGCATGATGTGGCCTGTTTGAAAAAGGCCTCATGAAAACCGTAAAAGGAACACAAGAACAGACTGAAGAGAGTCAGGGGGACCGCGAAGGCCAAAGAAGGAGTGCTGGCAAGAAGGAGCCGATTCTGCAGTGACTTGACCTGGGTTAACTGTGCAGATTTTTCATGAGGATTACTAAACTATAAAAACTTTAAGAAAAACACAAAAAAAACCCCACCCCACTGTAGATGCCTCATGAACAGCCCTGACATGGCCTGCCTGAAATGCCAAGTACCAATCCTCTGCTCTCTTGAGCTGGAGGAGGGATGAGAATCCAGTTACTTAGTAGTTCCGAGCCCTGGAAGGCAGCACTTGGGTCCTCAGGCTGGAAGCTTCTAGTCAACTGCTCCAATTAGAACCCTCATGATGGGCTTGGCCTGGACCTCCAGGTCCCCATGGATGGTCTAACTCTCTCTGACTCCAATTTACTCTTGGTATAGCTACTCCAAACTCAGTGGCTTCCAAACAGTCATCACATGCACGTGTCCGTGGGTCAGACAGATTCAGCTAACCTAGACTAGTGGTTCTGCTTCTCTGGGCATGTTTCTGGGTTGGCTGGAGGGGCTCTGTTCCAAATGCTTCTCATTTTTCTTGTTCCAGAAGTCTAGCCAGAACAGGTTTTCTCACAGTGATTGCAAAAGCCCAAGAGAGCCTCCTGTTGGCCAAAGCAAGTCAAATGGTTGCATGCAGAGGTCAAGGGCATGCAAGCACACCCTGCCCACAGTGAGTGAAGACTGCAGTTAAATGGCAAGGGACATACAAACATGTATTACGTTTCACAATTCCTTTGGTTCAGAATTCTGGAATGGCTCAGCTGGGTGGTTTCAGCTTGGGGCCTCTCAACAAAAGACTATCATCTGCAGATAAAGAGACTGAAACCAACCTGTACGAGTACCCTGTATTTCTAATTATTGTCTATTACTTTTAAAACATATTTTTGTGCAACACAGTTCATTTCACGGGAAAATGCTATTTAGAGGGTACTAGGCATTAAAACAAAAGTCTGCACTACATAAAGAACAGGTTAAAACATGATGAATGTTGACTCAATTCCGCAAAACACACAGCGAGATGGTAAAAAAGCAAGTGACATAAATTGTCAATCACTTAGTAAGTTGAGAGAGAGAATACCTGCTGAACTCCTGGGCCCTTGCCCCACATGGGCTTCCACTGCCAACAGTCTTGTCTGTCGCTTCAGACCCTTGTTATTTCAATGTTCTTCCAGTTGGCCTCTCCACTTCCAATTTCTTTGGCTTCCAATCGATCCTATTCACAGCTTCTACAATAATCTTCATCACAGCTCTTCTCATTATATAAGATCCTATGGTGCATTCCTCTTTATTTTAAATCCAAACTCCCCAATATAAATGTTCAAGATCTACTTTGACTCATGGATTTTTTTTTTTTTTAATTTTACCAGTGTATTTATTTTTCCGAGTTTGGATTTTTCTCTCTCTCTCTTTTTAAATTATGTTATGTTAGTCACCATGCAGTACATGATTGGTTTTTGATGTAGTGTTCCATGATTCATTGTTTGTGTGTAAGACCCAGTGCTCCATGCAATCCGTGCCCTTCTTAGTAACCATCATCGGGCTCACCCATCGCCCCACTCATGGATCCCTTTGAAAATGATAACCTTTCCTAGCAAGGCCTCTTTGCTGTAGCTCCAACGACAACTCTGTCTCCACCTTAGTTCTCAACACCCACGTACCTGATGTGTCCAAGCACAGATGCTGGTACATAATAGGTACTCAATAAAATTTGTTGAATGAGCAGGCCTAGAATAATACTTGGGTAATCCTAAAATAAAGTAAGTTTCTTGGTTTTAGTTGAGCCTGCATCCAAGGCACCCGTATGTTGGTGTCATATGTGTTTTTGTACTACTGGTCTGTCTCTTGGCTCTTACCTCCAACCACTCTACTATTCGTCCTGTGTGTGCCAGCTGGGTAGGCCTTCCTTCTGTTCTGTGGATACATTAAGCTGATTCGTCCTTCAGGCCTTTTCCTGAGTTGCTTCCTCTTCCTGGAATGCTTTTCCCTCTGTTCTTTTTTTTACACAGCTGCTTTTCATCATTCAGATCTCAGCTTGAAAGTTATTTCCTCAGAGAGGACTTCTATGAACATCCAGTCTAGAGGAACTCCCTCAATCCCTCACTGTCATGACTCTTTATTTCATTCTTTGCGTACAATTATACCTATCAGTTATTTCTCTTGGTTACTTGTGTATACGATTGTTTAGAGTTGGCCTCTCCACTAAGATGTAAGCTCCCTGAGGGCAAAGATGTCCTATTCACTGAGCACTTGTATCCCACAGCAGATGCTCAAAAGGTATACTAAATAATGAATACACAATGCCAACGATCACAGCCAACTTCCCGGTGCCAACAAACCCCAACAACTTTGAGTTCCTTTCTACTATAACTTCTAAGGCTCAACTTGAAAGAAAATTACCTCCTCTAGGAAGCTCCCCTGAAATAGTGTGAACTCTTAATGCTGCCCTTTCTCCTGCATATTTATCCTGTACCATAACAATTTCCATGTGGTCTTATGGGTAAATTGCTCCCAGTGGTTTTCGTGCATGTCTTTCCTCTAAGTTATGTGTATCATCAGGCCCTTGAGGGCAGGTCTGTGTTTTTGGCTGTAGCTTTGTTCTGAAGAATCCAGTAGCACTCAGCGTGCTGCTGTTGTGGACACAACAGCAAGTCATGTTTACTAATAGGCACTTTATCAAAACTGCCTAATCTAGCTCTATGGCTCACGTAGGATTCATGATAACAAACAATTCAACCAAAAGCCAATGCGAAACACTGTCTAGGTTTCTCAAATTCAATCTCTTTATTATATTGAAGTATCAGGAGATAGAATTTTACTCTCTCAGTTTCCATCAAAAAGAAGTATCTTCACCGAGATATCAATTATTACACATCCTCTGATTTCTGAGTAGATGTTGGGAGAACTGGGTGTTTGCAATTTTTAAAAAAAAGTTTTAGGGGCGCCTGGGTGGCTCAGTGGGTTAAAGCCTCTGCCTTCTGCTCGGGTCATGGTCCCAGGGTCCTGGGATCGAGCCCCACATGGGGCTCTCTGCTCGGCGGGGAGCCTGCTTCCTCCTCTCTCTCTGCCTGCCTCTCTGCCTGCTTGTGATCTCTGTCTGTCAAATAAATAAATAAAATCTTTAAAAAAAAAGTTTTATTTATTTATTTGATAGACAGAGTGTGAGAGCACGAGAGAGCGCCAGTGAGTGGGGATAGGGGCAGACGGAGGGGAGAGAGAATCTCATGGAGACTCCCTGCTGAGTGGGGAACCTGACATGGGGCTCAGTCACATGACCCTGACATCATGACCTGAGCAAAAACCAAGAGGTAGACACTTAACAGACTAGGCCACCCAGGCATCCTGGCTGTTTGCAATTTTATGATGAAGGTATTTTTTTTTTTTAAAGATTTTATTTATTTATTTGACAGACAGAAATCACAAGTAGACAGAGAGGCAGACAGAGAGAGAGAGGAGGAAGCAGGCTTCCCGCTGAGCAGAGAGCCCGACGCGGGGCTCGATCCCAGGACCCTGAGATCATGACCCGAGCTGAAGGCAGAGGCTTTAACCCACTGAGCCACCCAGGCGCCCCGATGAAGGTATTTTTTAAAAAAGAATTTATTTATTTATCTGTGAGAGAGCACACAAGCAGGGGAGAAGGAGAAGCAGACTCCCCACAGAGCAGGGAGCCCAATAGAGGGCTCAATCCCAGAATCCTGGAATCATGAACTGAGCTGAAGGCAGCCGTCTAACCAACTGATCCACCCATGTGCCCCTATGAAGAAGATATTATTAACCATATTCATCAATGGGCCTACCACATATATCCCTATTTGTTTAATTTCAGGAAAACATTTCTATACAAAAATTATCTATTGAATTAATCATCAAATAATGACAAATTCAGAACACAACATATTTCTCTTTCAGTCTTAATTGGAAAGAAACGATGTCAAATTCAAAGTCTACTAAAGCATATCGTGGTAGGTCTGACTACAGTTTCAACTTCCTTTCCATATTCTCCATTCTACTTTTATTTTCCTAAACTTTTTGTTTCTTTGTCTACCCAAACTCATTTACCTAGAAGTCTACAAAGAGGAATTCCCACATTACCTCCCTGGAGCTCTTGACTCTTCTATCTGAAGAGTCTGCCAACAGCTCAACATTAATCTGATTCATCTAAATGCATCTACTTCTCTCTATAACCAGGCCTCTGTTATGTCAAATCTATCATCATTTTTTCCCCCAGTAAACCAGGTGTGAAATATTGGAGCCACTTTTGATTTCTAATTCTCATGGCTGAAGTACACATGGCAATAGACACACTAAAGTAAGCATGAAGGGTACCAGCAATATAAAGGCATAACAAAATTTATAGGAGGAAATTTATATATATATATATACATATATATATATATATATATATTAAGATTTTATTTATTTGACAGAAAGAGACACAGTGAGAGAGGGAACATAGGCAGGGGGAGTGGGAGAGAGAGAAGTAGGCTCTCTGCACAGCAGGAAGTCCGATGTGGGGCTCGATCCCAGGACCCTGGGATCATGACCTGAGCCAAAGGCAGATGCTTAATGACTGAGCCACCCAGGTGTCCCTATATTTGTTATTTTTTAAAAAGTCATTACAACACAAATAAAAAAATAAAGTCACAAGGACTGGCCCTGCCACCAATATGGAGTAGCAGACTGGATTTACTCCTCCACCTGAAACCATTAAAACATTGGACAAAATACATGAAACAAGAGCTTTAATACATTTGAAGTCAGCAACAAATGACCATGATCTCTAAGAAATGGCAAATAAGTGAATCTTACAATTGTTCCAGCTAATTGCCTAGAGAGAATGCCAGGTCACAGAAGAGCCTAACAGTCAGTATCCTTGAGCTGAGGAGATGGTTCGGTGTATCTAGAGAGGCCAAAGGGGTTTGAAGTATAGGCTAGTTTGTATAGGGCAGAGTTCTCAAGATAGGAGAGCTGCACAGAGAGCTCTGGAGATGTAGAGAGGGTTTCCCTGAAGTCTCCAGCTGAGTATTACCAATGCATGCGTGCAGCAACCCTATTAAAGTCTGAGGAAAGAATCATTCAGAAACTACAGAGGGAACAATTCCTAGAGTTCACACAGCTGCAAATAGTTCCTGTTCCCACATGTCAGAGTGGAAAACTTCATAATTCATAGGGTATCAGTAAAGAACTCAGAAGGGGTTTACCTTAGAGGGGGGGAAAATTAGCCCTGGGCCAAATGCTTTTTTGGTCCTGCCTAACAAAACTTAAGAGTAAGACCTGAAAAGATCAAACTTTTTCCAGTAACTTAACTGAATTCTAGAAGAACACTCAAGAATATTTACAGAGATACCAAAATATCTGGAATCCAACAAAATTAAAATCACAGTGTCTAGCATCCAATCGAAACTAGCCAAGCATGCAGGGGTGCCTGTGTGGCTCAGTTGGTTGAGTGTCTGCCTTTGGCTCAGGTCATGATTCCAGGGTCCTGGGATTGAGCCTCAAGCTGGGTTCTCTGCTTAGTGGGGACCATGCTTCTCCTTTTCCCTCTGCCTGTTGTTCTACCTGCTTGTGCTCTTTCTCTGTCAAATAAATAAATAAAATCTTAAAAAAAGGGGGGGGGCAGCAAAACTTAATTTATAATGAGAAAAATCAGTCAATTGAAATCAACTCAGAAATAACACAGATGATAGAATTAGTAGACAGGGATATTAAACAGTTTTCATAACTGTGATCCATATGATCTAGGAGCTAGAAGAGACATTGCGCATATTAAATAGGAACATAGAAGATATATATTGGTGCACTTGAACACACACCAATAGAAATTATCCAAAATGAAATGCAAAGAGAAAAACACTGAAAAAAAAAAATACAGCATCAGTGGGCTCTGGAACAACACTAAACAACCTATTACACAAGTAACTTGAGTCCCTGTGAGAAGGAGAGAGGAGGACAGAAAAAATATTTAAAGAAATAATGACCCGAATTTGACAAAAACAATAAACTCACAGATCTAAGAGGACTAATGAACCCCAAGCACAAGAAACATGAAAAACAGAACACCAAGGCACATCATAATTCAAATGCTCCAAACTGGTGGCTAAGAGAAAATCAGAAACAGTGTGAGAAAATTTAGACACGTTATGTACAGAGGAACGCAAATAAGGACAGCAGCAATTTTCTTGTTGGAACCAATGTGAGAAGACAATGAAGAAATATCTTTAAAACACTGAAAGAAAAAAAAATTGTCAATCTTGAATTTTATATCCAGTGAATATATCTTAAAAACAAAGTCAAAATAAAGATTTTTTTCAGACACAAAAGCTGGAAGAATTAATCACCAGGAGACCTATACTATAAGCAATGTCGAAAGAAATCTTTTGAGAAGGAGGAAAATAATACTACATGGAAATCTGGATGACTGACAGAAAGAAATGAAAAGCACTGAAGATATTAACTATGGGGATAAATATAAATGGCTTAAAAAATTTAAGTCCCTTTAAAATATAATTGAATGTTTAAAGCAAATATAATAACATTGTATTGTGAGATTTATAATGTATATAGAAGTTAAATACATGAGAATAACACAAAGCCTGAGAGGGAAGAAGTAGAAATAACCTTTTGTAAGCTTTTTACCCTGTAAGTAACGGTATACTATCACTTGAAACATGACTGTGATAAGTTAAAGATATATATTATAAACTCAAGAGTAACCACTAAAAATGTAGCAAAGAGTTGTAGTTAACAAGAAGGAGGCAAAATGGCATTGTAAAAAATAATGTAAGAGAAGGCAGAAAAAGAGGAAAAGGGAAGAAAGAACAAATGAGATAAATGGCAAACAAATAATAAGATAGCAGACTTAAACTCAACCATATAAATAAACACATCAAATGTAAATGATCTAAACACACAAATTAAAAGGTAGGGATTGTCAGACTAAATTAAAGAGCAAGATCCAAATAAATGCTGCATATAAGAAGCCCACTTTAAATATAAAAACAGTACAAGGATGGAAAAGATATACCATATCATAATTTTAATCAAAAGAAAGCTGGAGTGGTTATATTAGTATCAGATAAGGTACAGATTAGAAAAAAAACAAAACAAAAGAGAAGAAAAATCAGCAAAGAATATAACTAGGGCTAAAAAAAAGCTCATTAAAAAAAGGTAATGATAAAAGGATCAAATAATCAAAACAACATAAGGATCCTAAAGGTTAATGAGCCTAAAGCAGGGCTTTGAAATACATGATGGAAAAACTGATAGAACTATGGGGAGAAATAAAACAAATCCACAATTATAATCAGAGACTTTAACATCCTTCTCTTAGTAACTGACAAAATGAGCTGAATGAAAACCATTTCAGACATAGAAGACTTTAATGACACTATCAACCAATCTGACTTAATTGATATTTACATAGCACTCCATAAACAACATCAGAATACATATTCTTTTTAAGTGAACATTTACCAAGATAGATCATATCTGGGTCATAAAACAACTCTCAATACATTTAAAATAATTTAAACCAGGGGCGCCTGGGTAGCTCAGTGGGTTAAAGCCTTTGCCTTCGGCTCAGGTCATGATTCCAGGTCCTGGGATCGAGCCCCGAAATGGACTCTCTGCTCAGCAGGAGGCCTGCTTCTCTTCTTCTCTCTCTCTGCTTGCCTCTCTGCCTACTTGTGATCTCTGTCTGTCAAATAAATAAATAAAATCTTTAAAAAAAAACCTTAAAAAAATAATTTAAACCATATAAAATATGTTCCCTAACCACAATGGTATTATAAATCGATAACAGAAAGACATCTGGAAAAATCTCCAAACACTTCAGAAACTAAATAACAAGGTTTTAAATAATAAAAGAGTAAAAAAAAAGTCAAAAGAGAAATTAGTAAATAGTTTGAACTGAATGAAAATTTAAAAACAACATAATGAAAATTTGTGGGATGTTACTAAAGCAGCACTCAGAGAGAAATTCATTGCTTGAATGTCATAATAGAAAAGAAAACAGGTCTTGGGGCACCTGGGTGGTTTAGTCAGTTAGGCCTCTGCCTTCAGCTTTGTTCATAATCACAGGGTCCCAGGACTTAGCCTCACATTGGGCTCTCTGCTCAGCAGGGAGCCTGCTTCTCTCTCTCCCTCTGCCTGCTGCTCTGCCTGCTTGTGCTCTCTCTCTCTCTCTGTCTGTCTAATAGATAAATAAAAAATCTAAATTTAAAAAGGGGGGGGAAAGAAGACAGGTCTCAAATAAATGATTTCAGTTTAAAAAACTTAAAAAAAAAAGAGGAAATAAAACTAAAGTAATCGAAAGAAAGAGTATAAAAAGGAGTAAAAGACAGAAAGTCAGTGAAACCAAAAGCTGGTTCTTCAAAATCAATAATACTGTTAAGCCTCTTGGGGCAGGGAATGAACAGTACCAGAAATGAGAGGAGTGACATCACTACAAATTCTCCATATATGATGAAGTTTTTAATAATAACTTTATGTGGGCACCTGGGTGGCTCAGTGGGTTAGGCCTCTGCCTTTGGCTCAGGTCATGATCTCAGGGTCCTGGGATCAAGCCCTGCATCGGGCTCTCTGCTCGGGGGCGGGGAGCCTGCTTCGCCCTCTCTCTTTGCCTGTCTTTCTGCCTATTTGTGATCTCTCTCTGTCAAATAAATAAATAAAATCTTAAAAAAAAACACTTTATGTTAATAAATCTGACAACTTACATGTAATAAACAGTTTCTCCATAACTACCAAGGTTAACTCAAGAAGAAACATATAACCCTAAATAGTCCAACAGTTTTTAAAGCATTAAATTCATAATTAAAAAACAAACAAACAAACAAACTTTCCCACAAAGAAAGGTCTGATGGCTTCACTAATGCATTCTATGAAACAATAAAGGAAGAAATAACACTAATTCCACCAAAAAATTAAAAAAAAAAATAAAACAGGAGTTGGCCACCTGGATGGTTCAGTCAGTTGGGAGTCTGCCTGTTGGTTTTGGCTCAGGTCATGATCTCAGTTATGGGATTGAGCCCCACATAGGGCTCCATGCTCAGCATGGAGTCTGCTTGTCTTTCTCCCTTTGCTCCCCCCCAAAAAGTGCAAAGGAGGAAATATTTCCCAATTTATTATTGATGCAAAGATTAACAAAATTTTAGCACGTCATATTCAACAATATAGGAAAAGGAGACCACATCAGGACCACATGAGGTTTACTCCAGGAATGCAAGGCTGGTTTAACATTTGGTAATCAATCAACTAACCTAAAAGAGACAACTGAAAACAAAATATGATCCCCTCAATAGCTGTAGGAAAAAAACTGTCAAAATCAACATTAATTCCTGATAAGAACTCCCAGGAAATTAGGACTACAAGGGAACTTCTTTACTAATCAAGAGCCTCTATAAACAAAACCAAAAGCCTACTGCTAACATCACACTTAATGGTGAAATACTGAATGTCTTCCTCCTAGCATCAGGAGGAGCAGGGCAAGAATATCCATTCTCAGTAGTTCAATATTGTGTTGAGACAATCAGCTGTTGGGTCTGAGATTTTACTTTACCTTACATACAAACTAATGAGTTAGCCCGTTTTAGGGAGGCTAACAGAAGACACAAGACTTCTGGATCAAAGACAACAGACTATTATTCATGGTACAACAAGAAACAGGTGCATCAGCTATTTGTGTTGTTTACTCTTGGTCCCAAGTCCTGAAGGGGCAACAATGTGGGCTCAGATGGAAGCTACGCTTCAGTGGATTTGCATTACAGCTAAAAAAATAGTCAATGAGTTTTGGGGATTATTGCTTTTGTACCAAGCCAGAAGCAAGCCTGTTTGGAGTAATGGATATGTTTATTATCTTGATTGTGATGATATTTTCACTGGTGCACACATGTATCAAAATATATCAGACTGTGCACTTTGTTTTTAGTTTATTGTACATCAAGAAATCTGTATCACTAATTTAACAACTATTTTTGGGTTACTACTAATGTGTTCGGTACTGTTTTGGTATTGGGTAAACAAAAACCCACCTCCTATAGAGCTTATATGCTTGTTGGAGAAACCATAAGGAAGATATCAAATGGTTAGAACTGTGATTAATAAGGTAAAGGCAGGGGCACCTGGGTGGCTCAGTGGTTTAAGCCTCTGCCTTCAGCTCAGGTCATGATCTCAGAGTCCTAGGATCGAGCCCCACATCCGGCTCTCTGCTCAGCAGAGAGCCTGCTTCCCCCCCTCTCTCTGCCTGCTTCTCTGCCTACTTGTGATCTCTGTCTGTCAAATAAATAAATAAAATTTAAAAAAAAATAAGGTAAAGGCATTAAGTAGGGTAGCTATTTTGGATTGGGTGGGAGGCTCGTTTCTGAAAATTACAATATTGGTGTAGAGATATGAATATAGAAAGGGGCCAACTATGTTACAGTAGAGGAAGAATACCCCTAGCTCTTATTATTTTAGTTTTCCATCTCTCTTCATATACCTCTAATCTCCTGCAAATCATCATAAAGACCACTGATGAGTTAGCTTTCCCAAAGGTTAATTTGATTATGTAATTCTTTTGCTTAAAAATCTTTAATCCCTCTCTTATCTCAAGTACTAAATCTGGATTTAGCTCTAAATCTGGTATTGCAAGTCTTCAAGCATGTGGCAAAAGCTACCTTTCCAGTATCCTTATGACTCCTTTATTCTAATATGGATGAAACCCTGATCTTAAATATGCCTCTCAACTTTTGATCATGCGGTTTCCTCTGCCTGGAATGCTATCCTTCCCCATCGACAGATATCCTTCCCATCCTTAAATGTCCACCTCATGGATCACATTCTCCTTGATGTCTTTTCTGGTTTCCCCAATCAGAAGTGACTTTTTGTTCACATCTTCCTCCTGTTATGTTTTTCAATGGTCAAAACTCATCTTTTTACTGTATTTTAGAAGATGGCATTGGGCTTTGCAGGTAGGAGCTATTCTATACCTTCTTGGTGGACTGAATTATCTTATTTTTATATTTTACTTGAAAGCTGCTAAGGGATTAAAGAAAGATAAGCATAAAAAATATATGGAGAGAAGTTTTCTTTCCTACTTCTCTCTCTCTCTTTTAGAAATTTATTTTTTTAAAGAGATAGAACACAAGCAGGAGGGGCACAGGGAGAGGGAGAGAGAGAATCCCAAGCAGACTCCATGCTGAGTGTGGAGCCCGATGCAGGGGCTCAGTCTCACAACCTTGAGATCATGACCTGAACTGAAACCAAGAGTTGGCCACTCAACCGACCGTGCCACCTAGGTGCCCCTTTCCTCCTTCTCTTAAGAGAATAATCTACTGAAAATATATGTTTGGGAAAAAATAGGATGGATCTTTGTAATTTTAGTGACTCGGTTAAAACCAGTTCAAGAGACCTGGATCCTCTTTAAAACCCTCTCAATTTCCTGAGACTAGAGCCAAACCAACATGAGCAGAATCTCTAAAGACAGGAAACAGGTGTGCTGTTCCCCCTTTCAACACCAACATGAGTTGATTTGATTCTCAAAGAAGGAATAGGAGTGGGTGGGGTATAAATAAGGAGTCAGAAGAAGAGTGTGTAGTGGGCTCTAAGACCACCCCAAGGTTTGACACCTCACAGGTTAGGAGGACTCATAGGACTCAACATACAGTCAAACTCAAAGGATACAAAGCAAAACCAGGAAAGGGAAAAATGTGCACGAGGTGAAGTCCACAGGAAGCTGGGTGCAAGTTTCCAAGAATCCTCTGTCAGTGGAGTCACACAGGATGTGAGTGATTCCTCCAAGAATTAGCACATGTGTTAACATATACGGAATGCTGTCTACTGGGGAAATTCATTGGAGACTGAGTGCTTGGTTTTTCTGCAGGGGTTGGTCACCCCCTGTCTAGCATATACCAAAATTCCAGACTCCCAGAAGGAAAGCATGTATTCAAATTAAACCACAAGGGGGGGTGCCTGGGTGGCTCAGTAGTTAAGCGTCTCCCTTTGGCTCAGGTCATGATCCTGGAGTCCCGGGATTGAGCCCTGCATCGGCTTCCCTGCCCAGCGGTAAGCCTGCTTCACCCTCTCCCATTCGCCCTGCTTGTGTTCCCTCTTGCTCTCTCTCTCTGTGTCAAATAAATAAAGAAAATCTTAAATAAATAAATAGATGAATGAATATTTAAAACAAAATGAAACAAACCATATTGTTTGCAGAAACAGTTTGGGTACAGTGAGCCTCACGTACAGTTAGATAATGGTAGAGACCCTCCTAAAATCCAAGTACCCAGATGCCAGCCAAGTGCCAACCTTATAAGAAGGTTTTCCTTTTTTTTATTTTGGGGGGCAGGGGCAAAGGGAGAGGGAGGAAGAGAATCTGAAGCAGGCTCCCCCACTGAGCACAAGCCAGATGTGGGATTCTATCACATGACCTGAGCTGAAATCAAGTCAGATGCTTAACTCACTAAGCCACCCAGGCACCCCTTATAAGCAGGCTTTTCTAAAGACAGCAAACTTTTTCTGCATAGGAGTATGTTGAAAATATTCTTACTTTTGATTAAAAAAAAAAATCTCACTTTCAGGTTTTTTTTTTTAGCAAACAGTGTGAAATAGAGCAGAGTAATATACACTAAGTTCATCACAGTATTGTTTAAATTCATGGGGGAAGTATCTAAAAATTGTGGAACTGTTCACTAAATTACAGTATAGTAGTAAGGAGAAATATTAAATAGCCATTAAAATTAAGTTTAAGAGGTGCCTGAGTGGCTCTGTGGGTTTAGCCTCTGACTTTGGCTCAGGTCATGACCTCAGGGTCTTGGGATCGAGCCCCACGTCGGGCTCTCTGTTCAGCAGGGAGCCTGCTTCCTTCTCTCGCTGTCTGCCTCTCTGCCTGCTTGTGATCTCTCTTTCTCTGTCAAATAAATAAATAAAATCTTAAAAAAAAATTTAGGGGCACCTGGGTGGCACAGTCATTAAGCATCCGCCTTCAGCTTGGGTCATGGTCCCACGGTCCTGGAATCGAGCCCCGCATTGGGTTCCCTGCTCAGCTGGAAGCCTGCTTTTCCCTCTCCCACTCCCCCTGCTTGTGTTCCCTCTCTCGCTGTGCCTCTCTGCCAAATAAACAAAATCTTAAAAAAAAAAAATTAAGTTTAAAGACTTTTAGTTTATTTTTAGTTTTTAAAGACTTTCAGAGAGACAGCACAAGCAGAGGGAGCGGCAGGCAGAGGGAGAGGGAGGAGCAGGCCAATGTGGGACTCAATTCCCGGACCCTGGGATCATGACCTGAGCTGAAGGCAGACACTTAACCTACTGAGCCACTCAGGCACCTGAATTTCGAAGACTTTTAATAACCAATCCTGAGAAATAAATCAGGACAAAAGCTTTTCAGAATAACTCTAAAATGAGAGAAATACAGAATGAAATCTAGAAGGAAATACACTTAAGTGTAATCATGATTCATTTCTGGGGAATGGTTTATGTAAAATAAATTTTATTTTCCCCTTGACCTTTCTCTGTGCTTCCAATTTTTATTTAACAAACATGCAGTTACTCTTCTAATTAGAAACAAGGTATAAGATAATTATGTTAAAAAGAGTTTAGATACAAAGGTCTGTGGATTCAATATCAATTTTGCTAAAATGTAAAATATTTAGTGTGTACAGTGAGTAACATGAACACAATGTACAAGGCAGAACTTGACTGAGGAACTCCTAGGATGGTAAACAACCACTGCTTTTAAAATGCAATTTTTCTATTTAATTTGCTTTTTTTCAATTAGCTAACAACAACAAAAACAGGTAGAAAGAGAGGAAAATTATAAACACCGAAGAAAGCACATGGTTCATTTTCATTATAAGGAAAAAATGGCTCACACACTAGCAAACAGAAAAATAAAAATGTTATTTTTCAATGGCTAGAACAAAGGATGAATTTCTAGAATTACTTCAAATGTTTACATGATCACAATTTACCTATGATCTGTCAAGTATTACTGACACAAGTCACCTTCAATTCCCATAGTTTGAAGGAGGATTAAGAAATTGCAAAATCCTTCTGGAGAAGGTGGTTTTGAACGTTCTGCTGTAATTCCCCTCCATTTGCTTTGAATGCATCTACTCTGGTCACAGAGATACGACTCCACAGAAAGCTATTTTTGTACTACCCAGGTTCTCTATCACTGCATTAAGTAGCCATATAGAAAACAGACTGCTATTGTATTCTCTTCTCCCTAGGGAGATGAAATGGTTTGCAGCTGATTTTCAATCACAAAGCAATTCTTTTGTGTACTGAATTGGCCCACGGCTACGGAGGTTGTGCCACTCACTTCCCACATGACCTCCACTTGCGGCTGCTTCCCAATCGAGCCAGAACATGAAAACCTTGAAGGCACTTCATGTGGGGCAGTGCTCGCTCTGCTTCTGAAGTGATTCCTGGGCCAAGTCCGAAAACCCAAATTCCGAACAGCCATTTGCAATGGCCGGTACACTTAAGAGGAGGGGGATAAAAGCCAGAATTTTTCTGGTTAGGAAGGGAAATGTGGTTAACCTAAATTGGACCTGGGGCACAAATGGAGGCATCGAGAAGCTCTCCCACAGCTTTGGTTCAACTATGCATTCTGCTTCCGTTATATTAAAGACACACACACACACACACACACACACACACACACACAAAACCAAAAAGGCTCCTTAAATGGTTTGGCTATATTCAGAAATGTAATTGCTTAAAGAAGGTCTCTAGTTTGAAAGGACTGTGTTTGAGGAGATGGCAGGGAAAGAGGGCAGATGAACAAAGCATCGCTACAGATTCTTTTGAGGAAAACTAGCTAATCAAAGTCAGCAATTAGTGCTTGCTAAGTGGCCATGAGCATATGATCAACAGTCCTTCAAAGACTTTTGTTGCTTCCTCTTTTCTCTTTCCCAGGAAGAAACAGATTATGTGGGACTTGGAGTCAAAAAATTTGGGTTCAGATCATGTCACTGTGAAACGTGCATCAAGAAATAGTTTCCAGACACACTGCTTTCCTGCCATCTGTCATCCCTGAATTTCAGGTTTTTCCTCTGTAAAATGGGCACACCGACACATGTTATCCTTTCCATGGGTGAATGTACAGGAAGAGAGCATAAGCACACCATAAAGTACTATCTAAGCATTTATCATTGTTGCCATGAGGTCTGCCTGACATATAAGAAGTACTTAACGAATGTTCACAAAATTATTAACAAATTAGGCTAATTATAGTGGGCGAAGAGTAAGAGCGAATAAATAATAAATCAACAACCCTAACACCAGTAATAACACTTTTGCTTAAAAATACTTGGGGCGCTTGGGTGGCTCAGTGGGTTAAAGCCTCTGCCTTTGGCTCAGGTCATGATCCCAGGGTCCTGGGATAGAGTCCCGATTCCAGCTCTCTGCTCAGCGGGGAGCCTGCTTCCCCCTCTCTGCCTGCCTCTCTGCCTACTTGTGATCTCTGTCTGTCAAATAAATAAATAAAATCTTAAAAAAAAATTAAGATACTTAACTGTAAACTATTACTCTCTTCCATGGAACTAAGTTCAACATCTTGGAACCATCCCAGGGGAGACCAATGCCTCAACCACCAGAAGAGGTCACTATAGTCATCACACATGGTGACATCTCAGGTATGGCAAAGGGACACTAACAAATGGGGTTTCGTTAAGGTAAAGAGGCAAAAAGTGAGAGGTGAAGAGCTTGAGCTCTGGGGTTCAAATCTCAGCTAACAAGTGGTCCGACTGTGAGCCAAGTATTTAAGCTTCTCTAAACCTCAGTTTTCACATATGTAAAATGGGGAAGCAGTAGTGTCCACTAGCTGGCTTTCTGTGAAGATTAAATGAAGAAACACAGATGAATGACTTACCACGGTGTTACGTGCTCAGCTATCATCATCTTCATTATACTACGTACAAGGCAACTTCCTACAAGGGAACTAGACCGAGAATCCTCCCTTTTACAATCTGCTATGCACCCTCAGCAATGGTAGTGAAGTACGCTGTTTTTGAAAAATACAGCAAAGGGGGTCCCACTGTGGTCCTACATACTGACAGGCTCCCACATAGCACTAGGCTGCTTAGGTGAAGCTAGATATGCCTACTGGGAGCTATGGTTCCTTGAACCAAATGTTAGCAGACGTTTGAGGTATAATTCTTCATATTTTACTTACCATTCTCCGAACCATCCGGAGTCCCTGGGTTATACTTCTACATTTCTTAGCCAAGTTGCTCATGCTCTATGTTTCATTTCCAGTAAAATCTGTCTTTCTTTTTTCAAATGGAAATGTCAAAAAGCCTAAGATGTGCATACGTGCATATTTTCTCTAATCTGCAGTGAGAGAAATCTTGCTAATACAGACGCTAAAGAAGTTAGAATAATGAAACACTAAGATAGGAATCCTGTGTAACAGTATATACCATGGTAAATGATGGTGGTGGTCAATGAGGCAATTGCTTCACATTCAATATCCTACTGAAATGAAATAACTGCATTTTAAAGAAATAAAAGCTAACCCATAAGATGTCCTGTTAAATGAGTCAAAAAACCTTAATTCTAGATCTATATAATTAATCAAAATGATTCAACTGCACAACTATCCTACTTCTTATCACTGAGAATTTAATAACGCAGTAAATTCTGGATCTTGCCCCCCCAAAATCGTCTTCTTCAGATCATGTCCACTCTTCAGGGACATGGAAGGCCCCTTCCTCTGGGGGACAGGCTGGGCCCAGGTACCTCAGCACAAGCTGCTTCTCCAGTCTGCCTGGTGACGGTGCTACCTGCCAGCCAGCAGCATCCTGGAGTCTACTGGGCTGCTGTAGATTGAACAGACTGTGAATCCAGCCAGAGGATAAGAGGTTGTTTTAATTGGCTAAATCTGCTATGTACTAAGCGTATGGCCATGAATTTGTAGCCAAAACACTAATCTAAAAAAAATGTCATGTACAATTTAAACACAAAACAAGAATGACATTTTCGCTCATCAATTCTAGTTTTGCCACGAGGGTTTTTAGCTTAACATTTTATAATGAATACCAAATCCTTACCTTTGTTGAAGTAGAATTTTCATGGTATACCCCTTGTACCAAGTCCATAAGAGCACTTGCTATAAGTTCCACAACCTAAAAGACAATAAAAAACATTAAAAGAAACAATTATACAATTTTTGCCCCCGTTTCTACCTCAGGAGCCTTAGTAGCAAGACAGTATTTGTGCCTGATGGAAAAAATGGGGTTATATACAAAAATCCTGGCAAATGGCACTGCCCACCTGGATATTAGAGTGGTGATCCAATTTTTTTTTCAGGCATAATTCAAGAAAAAAGCATAGCATTGAACTAATATACATGAAAATCCAGTAATAGCCATTTTGAACCTAAGCTTAAATTTCAGATACCTAATGAAATCTTAACACGATTTATTTTCTGTATGTTTATTTCTGTCAGGTGGATACTTTTTCAGTATCTTCATTCTGGGAGCCATTACAATGCTAATTTTCACACTTAATACAGAAAGAAAAGCAAAAGCAAAAGAATGGTTAACCTTTTAAATGTGTTCATTCTGTTGTCCTTAAAATGCACTGTGGATATATTTGGTGTAGGGCCCCTGGGTCAAATGTACCATAAACACTGAAAATTTTTACAGAACTGCGATAGTGAAATCAAATTCATCAAACCTGTACTATTTCCAAGGCTCAGGCTATTAAAAAAAAAAAAAATCAAGCAAAATCAAAAGCTTTGAACTTGTTCCAGAATGTAAAACAAGCAGAAAACAGTCTCTTTGGAACTCTGTGCAATTTAGAGTTGTTTGCATAAACCATCTTAATTCAGGAGAATAAAATAGTGGTATTTACTTGAATGTTCAATGCAGCCATTTCAAACAGATTTTCCTCAAAGCTGCCCCAACCGCTTCTTACGAAGTCTTAATATCTTGTATATTTAGCTTCCTATATTATGCAGTTCCCGTATCTGATTCCCACTCTCTGCTTCCTAAAATTTAGCTCAGTTCTGATTGAATTAAAGGATTTTGTTTCAGCTTTTATCATTCTTGTAATTGAAGACATTATTAACCCAAAGGAGACAGACCCAAACAACAAGATACTTTAATCTCAGGTACCCTAGGTTTAATAAACATTTTCTTAGAGGCAAATTATATTAATTTGTGGAAAGACTTCTTAAAAAAATTTTAACACATGGACATCTATCTCCAAATTTATATTTATATTCATACTGTTTAACAGAGACAAGGCTGCTGATAGGGAAATTCTGCTGATTAAAGGCATTTTTTTTTTTCCTAGCTCTGCAGATGGGTTAATTTGTAAGACCTATACAAAGTCTTTTTTTTTTTTTTTTAATCACATTGCCCTTTAGGTAACCAAATACTTAAGAAATATTGTAGCAATATGAGCTGCAGAGGAACTAGAAGGACAATGATCCTACAGTGTTACCAGATGTGTTGAGTTATTTAAGTGGGGAAGAAAGAAAATGAATGGATATTTTTCCCCCTGAAGGTATCAGATAAGCCCTATTCCCAAATCCAGGAGGATAGAGTATCGCCAATAGGTCTATGAAAAGATTGTAACTAAATGCACAGCATCAGATTGGATTACAGTTTATACAAGCAACATCCCAAGATCCCCCTGATGGCTGGACACGTAATACAGATCAATCACTCACTAAGAAATGTTATGGTTTTGAAATAGTTTGAGCTCTGAGACCAGCACTGGTAAAGTGAAGAGCGACTTGTAAAGAGAAAGTCCAATGCTCCGTGTCTAGATGACGGCATGAACTTTTAACGACGACTCTGGATAACTAGACTATGCCTTTACTTCCTTGAAATTCCAGACCAGGCAGAAGCAACAGGAACATTTTATTCTCTCACTCTTTTTCTCTTTAATGTAATCAACAAATATAGGCAGAGCTGCACCTACAAGTTCACCATTTATAAACAACCCATACTTCCAAATAAGCCTTCCTTATTTGAGCAGAATACACCTCCAAAGCCAATGTCGAGCACTGAGGAAAAAGCTTTGGAGTTCCTTGGTTAGTTAACAAGTGTTGGAAGGTAAGTGATTATGGAAAGCAGGAATAGCCTAGGGTTGTTGAATGTTTCCCAGGCATGGGTGACTTACTCAGTGCACATGTAAATCTCTTTCCATTGCCTGAAATGTTGATTTTGCTTTTAAAGTTACACCAGAGACGTGTTTATTATTCTCCTTTAAAAACTGTAATATTTCTAGAAAGACCACAAGACTACCAGCTACACATACTTTAGCAAGACCACTTAATGATCTGAATGTTTTTCAATATATGGCTAACTAACATAGGCATTCACCTGTTTTGGTACCTGGTGTACTTAAAAGTAAGAAAGAACCTGCATTTTTTTTTTTTTTTAAGGATTTTTATTTATTTATTTGACGGAGAGCAAAGTAGGCAGAGCGGTAGGGAGAGGGAGCGGGAGAAGCAGGCTCCCCCGCTGAGCGGAGAGCCCAATACAGGGCTTGATCCCAAGATCCTGGGATCATGACCTGAGCCAAAGGCAGAGGCTTATTGACTGAGCCACCCAGGTGCCCCAGAAAACACCTGCTTAATGTTCTCCCTCAGCTTCTTGTGGAGTGATTTGTTCCAGCAACCACAAATGGTAGGAAGGATGGCAGCAGCCAGAGAAACCAGAAGCTTAACTGCCAGATCTCCTGGGTCTAAGAGGCCAAGCCCCCCACTTCTTGGTGCTCTAGATAAGATTCAAGGACTTCTGTTCCTTAGGCTCAGGGGGGACATGCAAATTCATCCTTCCTTCCTTCCTTTCTTGGATTTTATTTATTCCACTGCGATAGAGAGAGGGAGAGAGAGAGAGAGATAGAGAGTGAGCATGAGCAGGGGGGAGAGGTAAAAGGAGAGGGAGAATCAGACTCTCCATTGAGCTGGGAGCCCGACTCGAGGCTCAAGCCTAGGACCCAGAGATCATGACCTGAGCTGAAGGCAGACGCTTAACCATCTGAGCCACCCAGGCGTCCCACAAATACTTTCTACTACAAAAAGAAGATAGACTAAAAGAGCATCGATGTTGGCCACTCTTGGGAGCCCAACAAATTAGAGGACTATAATGAAACAGAGCAGGCATTAGGAGCCAGAGGATCGAGATTCTACTGCAAGGCCTACTACTAATTCCATGGTGAGATCTGGGGCAAACCAATTAATTTCTCTGAGTTTGGGGTCTTCCCAACTATAAAATGAGGGAAGTTGCAAAATATAACTCTTTAAGGTCCCTTCCAATT
Organism: Lontra canadensis; assembly: GCF_010015895.1. Taxonomy (NCBI): domain Eukaryota; kingdom Metazoa; phylum Chordata; class Mammalia; order Carnivora; family Mustelidae; genus Lontra; species Lontra canadensis. The sequence goes on from NW_022631008.1 coordinate 23,834,016, forward strand.
CTGATTCTGAGCTTCTAGAAATGCAAATCTTAGTATTTATAATTAGGCATGTAAATTTGAAAACTGCTTTTTTGTAAACTTTGATGAGTCATCTTTGCTTAGATTATTATTTTTAGATGTTCTCTTCACATGGACCTTTCTCTGTATCTGAACTCTGATTACTTTCTTTGTCAAAGTGTTTGCACCCAGTCGCCCTTGGTTTCAATACCTAGAAGCATAATGGAAACAATTTCCATTTTCTGAACCATTCCTTTTTTAAACCATTATAACTGGTAGTCCACCCTACCAGCTGACAAAAATGTCCTCCATGGGTTAATGAAAGGTCAACACTGCTGAATTCTGGGTCTTGAATGGCTCTAATGCTTGGGAAGAATTCACACTGCTGGATTCAGAATGATATCAGGTTCAAGTGCAAAGTTGAGTCAAACTAATGGCTCTAGTTGAATGCATCGCTTCCTCTCTAGGAGTGAATGTGGAGGACACGTAGAAGAGAATCTGTCACCATTAATGTTATGAAGTTTACTTTAGCTGTCTAAAAAGTAATCAAACAGGAGATAAGTCTCTTTATTTCTGCATTTCTGGAGGGTGCAAGAATGGCAGAAATGCTTACCTGCACGTACAATACAAAAATGCTTTTCTCTACCATTTGTCCTGTTGAAATCTCACTATACAGCAATGCTATATACTCTCCCCCAATCTTCTGAGTAATACCCTAGATTTCAGTGAGCCAGAAGTGGTAACTTCAGACTGTCCATGTTATGAGCTGGCTTCTTGAACCATCCTGTATGGAATACATTTATTATTACTATTATCATATTGAGCTGTAATTGATGGAATGAATTTCTTAAATGGTTAATTTAAAGGACAAATTTCATCAGTCTCAGGGGAATATGTAATTGATTCATTCTTTATCTGTTGGCAAGGGTAACTGCAATTCAAAGATTCTTCTTAACTGAAAAGCAAAAGCGATGTATATACCCTTGCAAAAGGTATTGCAGTGATTATGCCCTCAGCTGTACTAAAATTCTTAACATAAAAAACAGGAAATGGGAGAAGTAGGGGCAGTAAGAGAACAATGACCAAAAGACATCCTCACACTGCTGTACAAAGATATCCGTAATATCTTCTTAAGGAAAAGAAAAAAGCTGGTTATAAAACGGAAAAGCACAATAGGAATTTTTAAAGCAAAATGAGGTCAATCTATGTGTTTATATACACTGAGAAAAAAGTCGAAAGGACAAGAAAACATTAATAAGAATGATAATGTTAGTAGTAAGCTCCTGGATGATTTTATTAAAAAATGTTCTCTTTTGACTTTTCAGAACTGCTTAAGTTTATAATTGCTAAACTTGTCATGGCTGAAATTTATAATGTACTACATTTTCTGCCTCCTTTTATTGTACTGCTTTTATGATTAGGTAAAACAATAACCCTATTTCCATGGGCTGGGGTGGGGAGTTGGGAAGCATGCTCTGCTTTTCGTCTCGGATAGCCTTCCTGAGCTGGGTCCACAAACCGATTTCTGGAAAATATCGATCAATCAATAGTCCTTGGATTAGCAAAAATAAGATCAGTAAGTGGTGGTAAGCCTTCTGTGCAGACAAGCTGCGCCTCTCTCAATGAACGTGATCAAGGAGTACTGTACTGTCAGTTAGCATTTGTCAGACAGAACAGTCTCAACCAAGTCGTAGGTGGTTAACTAGTAAACCAGACCACTGGAGAGGACCAAAGGATCACCTATCCCAAATTACAAGTAAAATATAGCTGTATATTTAGACAAATGTGGCTCAATGAAAGCTCAAGCCAGCATAACCCGAGGTTACATAGTAAGGTTGTATTTTAACTCACTTAAAAAAGGTTGCTATGTACTTAACCTGTTTGAAACTGTGGAGGCTATTACAGATTTATAATCATCTTTCAAAAACTTGCGCCGGAGAGGTTACTTTAATGACAGTTTTTACTACAGTGTGGAATGACAAGACAACGTGTGATCCATCACTCTATTTAGGAAGCAAATGAACCCACAGCCCCTCAGCCTTTACTACTCTTAACAGCTGCTAGCAAAGGAAACAATCATGTGCGTGCACACATCTGCAGTGCTGATGGCATTAATTACACACAAATTTATTGCACTCCTTCCCCCACCTACAGGAAGAAACAGCAATGCATGAAGCAGTAGCAAAGGTAAAACGCCCTTGGGGAAGAATTAATCCTCATATACATCTTGGGAGGAACAAAAGACAGATTTAGCGTAAATATGTCCTTTCCAAAGAGCTTTGATATTTCAAGGGATAGTCAAGATTTTTTTTTAAAAGATTTTATTTATTTGACAGAGATCACAAGTGAGCAGATTGAGAGAGAGAGAGAGAGGAGGAAACAGGCTCCCTGCTAAGCAGAGAGCCCGATGCAGGGCTCGATCCCAGGACTCTGGAATCATGACCTGAGCCGAAGGCAGAGGCTTTAACCCACTGAGCCACCCAGGCGCCCCAAGATTTTATTTTTAAGCCACAAAAACTATACTGTCGGGAAAAATGCCTTACAGAAAAACAGCCGAAGAGCCTGCTAATAGTAACCAGGGTGGCAAGCTTCACTCTTTCTTTAGGTCCTCTTCCCGCAAACGAAGCATCTGAGAGATGCATTTAAAGATGGAAAGATTTGCTTATGCCACCAAGGTGAGACAGAGCAATGGGTGAAGGAGCAGCGCTCTCCCACAGAGACCAATAATAACATCTAACATTTGTAAAGCACTTTATCATTTACAAACTGGGTTTAAGCAAACGACTTTGTTCCAGGTGGACTCAGTCCCCAGTGCTCAGCCAGAGCTTTCAGGCTGGCAGCCTCAGTGGAGATGAGACCTCTGAAGAACACAGGGATGAGCGCAGTGGCCAAATCAGGGGTAAATCTACTCACCCACCACCTGGGCACAAACAACCCAGATGAGCCCTAATCTGCATGCTGATTAATATAAATGAGTAGCTTTAATAAAGCCATTGATGAAGTCTATGAAAGAGTGGTTCGCTCCACTCCTTCCTATGAGACAAGGACCAGGTTTAATGAAGACAATGATGAAAGGTCTGTTGTAATAAACATATCACTGACTCACAGGAGTTCTGGAGGAAGCTTCTGGGCAGGCTTTTTGAAGAGGGCCTTTTCAATGCTGCCAAATGTGTAAGACCGTGCTTATTTGTGGGAGGGAGAGCAATCTGTTCTAGTGAGCTGGAAGTTCTTTCTGGCTAAGGGGGAAGAGCAGAGAGAGAAATGGCACAACCAGTAGGACAGGTGCAGCAAAAACTAAGCAAATTGATAATCTTAATTTTTAATTTAGAACAGCTGATACATTGGTTTATCGCCTCTAACTACTGGTAACATTTGTCAAAAAGGGCTCAGAAAATTCAGTGAACTGAAGAAAAGTTTAAAAATCACTTAAAAGATAAACTTAAAAGAAATGGGCCACAACTTCAAGAAAATGGCTTGACTATGCAGTGTTGAAATTTAATACTATATTGGCTAATTCATTCCATAAACATTTGCTGATAGTTCACTGTGTTCCGGGCACTGTACGAATGAAACTAGTTATGACCTTATAAATGACATTACTTTGTTACTGACCACTTAGAAGGTTAATACATAGATGAGCAGCATGACCTTGGGCCAGCCATATCACTTTTCTGGGCCTCGGTTTGCTTATCTAGATAAGAGGGATCTGCATTTTATCAACAGTAAGCCCCATGACCAGAAATGCGTAACTGTGTAGCTGTATACATTTTTTATTCATAATTGTAAGGATGATGCCAAAATATGATTTCTTTCTTTCTTTTTAGATTTTATTTGACAGAGAAATCACGAGTAGGCAGAGAGGCAGGCAGAGAGAGGGGAAAGCAGGCTTCCCACTGAGCAGAGAGCCCAATGCAGGGCTCGATCCTAGGACCCTGAGACCATGACCCAACCCGAAGGCAGAGGCCTAACCCACTGAGCCACCCAGGTGCCCCTCCTTATTTCGTTTTTAAGATTTTATTTGAGAAGCAGAGAGAGAGTGTGAGAGAGCACATAAGTAGGGGGAGAGCCAAGGGGAGAGGGAGAAGCAGATTCCCCACTAAGCAGGGAGCCTGATGTGGGACTCTATTCCAGGACCCTGAGATTATGACCTGGGCCGAAGGCAGAGGCTTAACCCACTGAGCCACCCAGGTGACCTGGATTTCTTTCAGTAGCAATGATGGAGTGATCCAAAAATACTGAGTTCACTTTTTCAATGAAGGTACATGGTTACTCTTCTGTTCACTACTAAAGAACAATCTTTTATTGACTTAAACAGTGACTAGGTTCCTGAAAAAGTTGTTTTTTGTTTTTTGTTTTTTTTTTAAAGATTTTATTTATTTATTTGACAGAGAGAAATCACGAGTAGGCAGAGAGGCAGGCAGAGAGAGGAGGAAGCAGGCTTCCCGCTGAGCAGAGAGCCTGATGCGGGGCTCGATCCCAGGACCCTGAGATCATGACCTGAGCCGAAAGCAGAGGCTTTAACCCACTGAGCCACCCAGGCGCCCCCCTGAAAAAGTTTTTAATTTAAAATGCTTACACCAAAATGAAACTTTTCATGAGAAATAAAGGAAAAAGAGATGCTTTCCAGTGGGCAAAAAAAAAAGTTGGTTATGTTAAATATTTTGCATTACTACAAAAACTGTACACAGTTGCTGGGAACTGAATGCTTAGTCATAAAAGAAAGTAACTGTAACATCAGACAACAGTTTAATTGCTTTATTTTTCATTATCTCCAACACAGGAATTTCTGTATATGAAGTTTATTGTACTCAGGATGTTCCACACTTAGCGGCACCATTACACATTGTTCTGACAAGTTCTCAGAGAGAATTATGTCTGCTATTTCAGTGATGTGCTCTCTTTTCCCCCATGTGGCTGATAACCTCCATTTTGCTTTCATTGCTTCTTCCTTTGATGCCACTCTCAGTGATGTTAAGTGATATTTTCCAAGTGTGATCTTACTTAACAGTTAATCCCACCTTTGAGAAACACAAGTTCATGATGTGAAAACTTTAGCACACCAGAATCGTGGTACATGATTTCACTCAGCTGAAAGGATGCTGCTGGCTAGAACACGGACTAATACTATGAACTTTCGAGATTTTAAGGTTGCAGCCACAGAGGAACTATATTTTATATTATGACACTGTACATGCACGCATGCATATGTATAAAAAATGAGTGAACATTTTCATAAACAAAAATTTCATTATCCCTCTATTTTCTACTGTGTTTCATTAAAAAAAAAAGTGCTGATAATGATTTGCTAAAGTGATTTCACTACCCACCAATAAACAGCATGTGATTGGTACTTTGAAATATTACCTTATATTATGCTGATATGTCATGTATAGCTCCTACCTTGGTTAGCCATCTTAACTGCACCCAAGGTCCCCAAATTTTTGACAGGCAGTTTACACACTGTTAATTCTGAAACAAAATTAATATATATAAAGGTGTTAATTTCTTTATCACTTTATTTCAAAAACACTTAAATATGGAACTGAAACAGAGGCAGAAGTTAGGTTAAAACAGAATCATTCTCGGGTACTATGGGATATAGTGTTAGGACATATTTCCATCTTGATTTATATACATCACTAATATTGACTTTTAGCTTTGATCTTACTAGATAAATGAAAAAAACTAAACCACATTTGGCCAGAGTTAAAAATCCCAGGATTTTTTTAAGATTCATACATATATCTTGCAAATTCCTGGGATATCATGTCTTTTGGATAACATAGTTCAATTTTTAGTTCAATTAGTTCCCTTCAAACTGGGCTACATTAAAAGACAGATGTTTGTAATTTAGAGACATCCCAAGGTTTGCACTTAAAAGGCAACCACAGAAATAAAAGCATGACTCATGTGCATTAAAATCCACGCATCTTGTCTAAAACTGTAATTGTATTTCTTCCAAATACCTTTGCAGCTCTTCAAAATCTGTGAATCAATGGAATTCTAAAAATAACTGGCTCTACTGGTACTGCCTTCTAGAAAATTAGTTAATACTTTTTTTTCCCTTCTCCTTCAAAAAAATCATGTAGTAGAAACTTTAGACTGGCTGTATGGTACCCTTGGATTAGAAATTCTCCAATCTGCAGAGATACAATTGTTTTTGTTTTTTTTGGTTTTTTTTTGGTTGATATAATTAACATGAAGACTGAAAATAGGTGATATAATTGGCTTTTAAACTGGTATTTTAAACTGGCAGATGGGAGAAATTCCCTACCGGTCATCAACTTCCTGGTGGACACTCAGAGAACTGTCCATTGTGCATGATGGCATTTGACCTTCTTATGGCTTAACACAACAAACACAAAAAATTTTATTGCATTACCAATAGTTTTTCCAATATGTGAATCAGTTGTATAAATCATAACTATTACAAAATAAATTTGCACAACTATCACTCCGTTTAATCACTATTTCCAGAAATTTGTTTGCATATCCCCTTATGACTTTTAAAGTTTGAACTTGAATGAAGTCATACCAGTTTCCCAGGACAAACCGGCCTTAAAGGTGAGTTCACTAATTTGGGGTATTGTTTTAGATGGCTGAAATGTGCATATATATCTCTAGGTCTTAGACATTTATAAAATATTTTCAATTCTCTATTACATCTCTGAGTTTATAAACAACTTTTTCTCGATTCCTTTGTTTTTCTTCCTATTTCATGACATTTTCTGGATCTGGATATATATATATATGCATGCTTAGACTCTTTCCTACAACACTCAGATTTGTAGAATATTGTCATCAGTAAAGATATAGGAGATGGAATAATGCCTTTGTTATACAGATGAGTAAACTAAGAAAATAAGTTGTCTTTGCTTACTAGTTATTCCTCTAAAATGTTTCTTAAAGTTTCTATTGATGTTTGTACTGAAATATTTATTCCAATATTTAAAAACTATTAATTGTTTAAAATATTATAAATTCCAATATTGGTAACTGCAAAATTGCTGGCAAAAAGAAGTATCATTGTTCTTAGTTGGTGTGCTTGTTTTCTACTTTATTTAAGCATGAGGATTTTGGAGCCATATTGCCTTTAAAATTAGACAGCAGCTCTACCATTTCCTCTAGGAAATTACTTAACTCTCTCCCATGCCTCAGGAGAGATTAAGTTAGTTAATACACACAGAGCACTTACAGTGTCTACTACTTAGTAGGCATTCACAAATGTAAATTGTTAATAATATTTTTTAAATTATTAAAAAAATTTTTTTAAATGTTTTGTACTAATTTTAATGGATAGCCTACATCATGAAGTTTCTAATTTCACTTGTAAAATGGAATATTAAGACATTAGAGGTGCATGCCTGGCTGGCTCAGTCGGTAGAGCATGTAACCCTTGATCTCAGGGTCTTAAGTTTAAGTCCCATGTTAGGCATGGAGTTTACTTTAAAAAAAAAAAAAAGAAAGAAAGAAAGACATTAGATAAACAGTCTAGAGAAAAAGATGAATGTTCTCAATTAAAACCTGAGAGATAAAATGAACTGTCCAATGTTAACTGGCCAATTAAAAACAACAACAACAAATGATAGAAACTAGGTCCATAGACTTCTACTTTGGAGTTCTTTCCACTTATGTGGCTTTATAGGTCCTCTCTGAGAACTATAAAATAGATAAGGGCTACACAGCTCAACACATCATGAAAACATAAGTTTCACACAGAAGTGAAAGCTGGAGCTCCTTAGGAATGATATAGTTAATCTGATATTCTAATCAGGAAAACTGTCCTTTAAATATCAAAGATGGCCACAGAGCATAGTTTTGGTGTTTATTGGACTTGCTGTGCACAGTGAAAATGGCCCCAGAACAAAGACAATTAAGCCACATGAATAAAAACAAACAATGAATTTTCCAAAATGTTTAAAAAGAAACTTTCTTGGGACAGCCATACTTTCCAACAAACCCACTTTAATGTGTTCATAGTTTACAGTATCAGAAATGACCTCAGGGTCAGGCATTTGTCAGTTAATGGCCTGTTGGGCTAATGGCCTTCAGCTTTGCCTTGGGCACATGAGTCCTCCAGTAGGTCATTAGCTGCCAGGAAAGGGCTCTTCCCCAATCACTATTGCTAAATAAATAAAATTTGCTCCTGGGTTAAGGCCCCATAAGCCAACTGTGGCTTAGAGTGAATTTTTTCCATGAGTATTTACAACTCTGAGGAGCCAGGAAAATGATGGAAATGCTAAAACCAAAATTATATCAACACAACTAAGCTATACGTGGCTACTAATGATAAGCAGTCACATGGATCCTTTGGGATGCTCTTACCTGTTCTTTTGCTTATGGGGTTCAAATTTGGTATCAATCTTATAGAACCATTCACCAGATTATAAACATACCATTTTGGAATTTTATCTGTAAGTCAGTTGTTTGGCGCTCATACCTCATTTTCCTAACATTCGAGGTTATAAATGGTGGGTAGGTTCTCAGGGCAGCCCATAACATTAGAAATGCCATATACTTATAATTGAAAATCAAATAGAAAACCACAATCTTATAAGACTTGCAATTAAACAAAACAGGAAAACAAAACTAAACAGGAAATATTTTTTTAAATGGTCTTTAAACATTGACAGTTATAGGGAAATTTGGTTTAATAAGAAAATGAGGGTAGAGACACTGGTTCTTTCTCATATCCACTTCATTTCTAATTATATAATTTTCCTTATTCTTTCTTTCTTTTTTTTTTTTTTAACTTTCCTTATTCTTAACAAAAGACCATTCCAAGCTTCACTCTGATGTTTGTCAACTCCTCAGTAAAGTTTCTTGGCTGGTTTTTCCTTCGAAAGGAGCACAGAGAAGGCAAAAGGATGGATAACAATTTTTCTGAAATAACAGGTAAGAAGATAAAGAATGAAAAAACAGGAAGAAAAGGGTTGAAGAGTATGTGTATACGCTCTGAGGATTGCCTGAGATGAAATTAACTGATTTGGGAACAATAAGAGACAAAGAAAGAGGCACTGAGGACAAATCTATGGGATAAAGGAAGGACAAGTGAAGAGATGTGAGGTCAGGCAGCTGACAATGGAGGGGAAGGGATCAGCTGTTCATCTACCCAGTACTTTTGTTAACTCCTACCTCTGGAAGTTCCTTGAGTAAAATCATTAGAAAGGCAAAAGGAAGAGTACTGAATAACTCAAGCTGAAAAGGAGATTTTTTTCTCTTATGCCAGTGAAAATGGAGAGGAAAAAAAAAAAAGCTGGCTTCTGATTAATTTTATTTCTGGAAAGTAGAAAAAGGGATTGACAAAATTGAAGTGATTAAGTATACTATGAAAGTGCCATACCAATGTATTTCTACCTCTCATGGCCAACCAGGGTATGGGCTTCAACTCTACCCATTTTAGAGAACAGATTTTTTTTGTAGAACACAGACTTTTTAAAATGGGCTTCTTTGAATGCCAGGCAGATGGAAGAAATTCCCTTCTGGGTCATCAACTTTCGGGTGGACAGACATTCAGAGAAGTGTCCATTTTGCATGACGGCATTTGACCTTATGGCAAAAAGACACTTCATTCCATTGTTTTATGGCACCTAAAGGGCAAAGGTCAAGTTTTTAATGAGATCATAAATTTTAAAAGAGCATAATATTTGTCTTCTTGTTTCTAGTACACTTCTCAAACACCAATCATTTATCACTTTTGCTTTAAAGATCAAGGAAGTGGCTCAGAATGGATATAGTGTCTGTTTAATAGCTATGTTAATAAATGATAAACTGGAAAAAACTGGGGGATTCTGAAATTATAATTTTGTCATAGCATTCTGGCTTCTTTAACTGATAGGGAGATAGTTGCCTTTATTGTTACAACATATGACACCCAATTACCTTCTGCACACATTTACTCTAGTCCTGAAAACCAATACTTGAGTGGGTTATATGTAGAAAAAGAACATTAATTTTGAGTGTGAGACCAAAGAGGCTAAAAGATATTAACCAATAATTTCAACAAATAAAACAGTAATTTCACACAAGGTCATAACATCTATTTTAAATGAATATGACAAAGAAAAACTCAAATTTCCTACGATATACAACATGTTTCTAGGTTTCACTTTTTTTTTTAAGGTAGGCTCCATACCCAATGTGGGGCTTGAACTCATGACTACAAGAACAAGAGTGACACACTCTACCAACTGAAACCCCTAGGTTTCACTTTTTTTTTTTTTTTTTAAGAGAGACAGTACATGTGCATGAGTTGGGGCGGGGATGGGGGCAGAGGGAAAAAGAGGGGGAGGAGAAGAGCATCTTTATAAGCTCCGCACCCAGCATGGAGCCCAATGCAGGGCTCAATATCACAACCTTGTGGTCATGACGTGAGCCAAATCAAGAGCTTAACCGACTGAGCCACCCTGGTGCTCCACATTTCACTTTTTAACATGAATTTGAAAGTAGAATTAATACAACAAATAATATAAACATCAAGTAACCAATAGCAGTCTCTTTATTAAAATATATAGATGGTGTAAAAGGAAGAGATTTATATGCATAAATTGAACATTATTTATACAAACAAAAATCTTCCTTGTAAACAACATATTTATGCCTTTAGGAAAACAAAGTTAACATAAGGAAATACATCAGTTATGTAAGGAGTACATCTGTGCCCCTGGTTATTTAGAAATATAAATCACTAATGCTTAATAGAACAGTCCCCAGGAATGACATCATGATAATATTCTGGGGTGCTCAAACAAAACCAGGGCTAACTCACATTCTCCCACCTGATGTATAGTTAAAGGTCCATTAAATGAAAATGACTAAAAAAAATAGGAAAGAAAAAAAAAACCCATGGTGAGTTCAATTTTTTAAATACTAGGGTTATCACTATAGATGTAAAATGAAAGACTTAAAAAAAAAGATGACAAGTAGTAATCCACACAGCCTTATTTGTACTGTGGCTTAATCCTAAACTACAGATCCAGTCTACAAAATAAACAGGGACCTGAAAAAAGCTTCTAATGGTCAGCCAGATTTTTAAATTAGAGTGCTTTTCCATTTCATGTTTTTTCCCCAATTATTCAGCATGTCTGGTAGCTTGATGCTCAGACACTAAAATTCTAGACTCTGGTATGGCCCCATCATTCCAGGATTCAGTGATAAGTCTACATGAACACAACAGAGAGCAACTTATTCCAATGGAGTCCGGGAATTTATGGTTTAAAAAGGGGCGTTCTGAGGTCTCAAAGCCTAGAGTTTGTGGATCGTGAAGTACAAGAACAAAAAGCTGTTCTTGGCTTCCATAACTGAAAATGAACGAAAACTCAAAATACTAATTTTTAAACTCACTCTTGAATTCAAAATGTTGTTAATTCACACTTATGTGACAACAGCTATAATAAGAAGACAATTACCAGAGGATTAATATACCAATTTCTATACTTAGAGATATTTAAAAATCTAAGTGTTACCTACGGCAATTACCTTGAAGACCCCTAATATCTTCAGGGAAAAGCCAAAGGGAGAATAATTGACTTTGCTAATTTTACCCTTGGCAATTATAAAACAGCTCTGAATTTCTTATGATTGCAGAACGCTTGTTCTTCCTCTCTGCCCCAGGAGAAGTACAGAGATAAACACATAATGCAGAAATTCAGACAAGAATCCAGTAGCATTCCCCCTCTCCCTCGCTGACTGCCTCTCTGCCTACTTGTGATCTCTGTCAACTAACTAAATAAATAAATAATCTAAAAAAAAACAACCCAAAAAACCCAGTAGCACAAGAAAATGGAAAATTGGTAGAATGAATAAGTCATAGAAAATTAAAGTTGCTACAAATACGCTAACTTTAATTACCAAGTTAAATACAGACCCTCAAAAAAAGCTGTCACTGTGAAAAGACTGATATACTATACACAGAAATTCTGTATTAAGTTCTGTCTGCTCCCTCACTGCTGTGATCTCTCTTTTCATTGCCTTTTTTTTTTTTTAAAGATTTTATTTATTTATTTATTTATTTGAGAGAGAGCAAGAGTGAGAGAGCACAAACTATAGGGGAGCAGCAGAGGGAGAGGGAGAAGTAGGCTCCCCGCTGAGCAGGGAGCCTGATGCAGGGCTGAATCCTAGGACCCTGGGATCATGACCGGAGCTAAAGGTTGACACACCACACAGACTGAGCCACCCAGGTGCCCCTCTCTTTTCACTGGTATTACTGACAAATTTTTCTTTTCATTTTTAAAGAAAAGTACAATTGACATACAATAGCCTATTAGTTTTAAGTGTACATTACAGTAATGCAATTAAAAAAAAAGATTTATTTTAGAAAAAGAAAGAGAGAGAATGGGGAAGGGGCAGAGAGAGAGGGAGAGAGAGAATCTTTTTTGTTTTTTTTCAAAGATTTTATTTATTTATTTGCCAGAGAGAGAAAGAGAGAGAGCACACAAGCAGAGGGAGTGGCAGGCAGAGTGGAGGACAGAGGGAATCTTTCAGCAGACTCCGTGCTGAATGCAGAGTTGGACATGGGGCTCGATCTCACAACCCTGAGATCGTGACCTGAGCTGAAACCAAGAGTCTGACACTTAACTGACCGCGCTACCCAGGTGCCCCTGATGCGGTATTTTGATACAGTACAGAATGAGCTCTACAATAAGTCTAGTTACTATCCTTCACCATACAAAGTTATTACAATATTATTATGTTCCTTAGGCTGTATATTACATCCCCATGACTTATTGATTTTATAACTGTAAGTTTTTACCCCTTAATTCCCTTTACCTATTTTGTCCGCGCAAACCCCACTCCTTTGTTTTTCGTACCTATGAGTGTTTCTGTTCTGTTGTTCATTTGTTTTGCTTTTTAGATTCCACATATAAATGAGATTATATGACATTTGTCTTTCTGAGTCTGACTTATTTCACTTGGTATAATACCGTCTAGGTCCATCCATGTTGTCCCAAATGGTAAGATTTCACTCCACACACCCATAAATATATAGCACATGGTATATATACCACAACTTCTTTACCCATTCATCTATCAACAATGTTTCTTTCTTGTAAGAGAAAATTAAAACATCATTAAATAGAAATCTAACTTTACTAAGGCATTCACCACGTGTAGAACTTGAAAAAATTTAATACTGCCCCAAATAAATATTTATCACTATCTCCTCCTCCGCCTAAAAAATGTTTATTGATTAGTATTATCCTTAATCAACTTAAGCTTCTGGGAACTCATTTAATAAAATTAGTCTTCTTCTGAGGTATAACTATTTTCCTTAAAAAAATAAGCTGTCAAGTATTTAAATGAAAGGAATTCGTTCTGAGTACAGAAGATTTGCTTTATCAAGAGAATTCTTGACTTTCAAGAACTTGAGTTACCCCTTATAATCTCCTCAGTTTAAACTACTGTTCACATGGTTTGGAAACCATGTAGTATGATTAAAAGAGAGGTACTAGGAGTCTAGATTTGTAGAGACCAATTATAGACCCCTGGACACGGTGCTCAAGGTGTTTCACAAGAACTGATCCAGTGAAGTATCTTTTGAAATGGACCTTCATAGAGCCTTCAAAATTTTCTTCAAATTTTGAAGAACAAGGAACAAAAAGATCCCTTTTTTTTTTTTTGAATGAACAGAATGGTTGCATAGAAGGAAGGCTTCAATTCAACACACAATTATCACATTTAAAAAACAATATACCGGGGTGCCTGGGTGTCTCAGTGGGTTAAGCCTCTGCCTTCGGCTCAGGTCATGATCCCCGGGTCCTGGGATCGAGCCCCACATTGGGTTCTCTGCTCAGCAGGGAGCCTGCTTCCCCCTCTCTGCCTGCCTCTCTGTGTACTTGTGATTTCTCTCTCCGTCAAATAAATAAATAAAATCTTCAAAAAGCAAAAACAAAACAAACAAAAAAAAAACACAATATACCATGGTCTAAAAAGGAAAAAGAAATTCCTCACCAAAAAGGTCAATAAAATGAAAATCTAAAAGTGCAAACCGGTACAGAGACCATGAAGGTATTAGGGCTCACTGAAGGGGAAGGAAAATGCCTGATCATTCTTATTTCTTTTTCTTTTTTTTTTTTTAAAGATTTTATTTATTTATTTGACAGAGAGAGATCACAAGTAGACAGAGAGGCAGGCAGAGAGAAAGAGAGAGGAAAGCAGGCTCCCTGCTGAGCAGAGAGCCCGATGCGGGACTCGATCCCAGGACCCTGAGATCATGACCTGAGCCGAAGGCAGCGGCTTAACCCACTGAGCCACCCAGGCGCCCCTGATCATTCTTATTTCAAGGAGAAGCTTCGGGCTGAACTGTTGTTTGGATATGCTGTTTTTATTTTGTGTGTGTGTGTGTGGGGGGTTTTTTTTGGTTTTCTTTTTTTTTTTGAATCAAATACTGCCACTGAAATCCAGTGCCTAGTGGAGCAGATGGTGGAGGTCTTAGACTCTGGAACATTTATAGTGATGCTTCTGAATGCAAAACACCAAGAGTGTTTCACAAACTATGAAACAGAATTGATTTTGATGGGAGTAAAGCTTCCATTTTCTCTGAACTTGAACTGCACTGAAAGAAAGATGTGTGAATGATGCAAGCTAGCTAAGAAAAAGGAACACATTAAACATCATTCCCATAAAGTGAGTTTGCTAGTGCAAATACTTGTTTATGTCGTTACAGTATGATTATATTTGTATGAAATACCGTCTTCTTAACCTTATGTAAGATTTCATCAGAATAGCTTAAAGTATGTTAAAACTAATGATTAGAGAAAACAGAAATTTGTCGAAAGGCAGTAAGTCTCGTTTTAAAGTGGGGCCAGGCTGTCAGCTAATTACTGAAATGTGGATCTAGTTACCAAATCCTGACTAGCTCTTCTTCTTAGGTAGGTGGGTCTAACCTACGAGTGGCCAGTGCCAGGCACCCAGAAACTATACCAGGCCTGTACCTTCTGAGGTCTCCTCCTTTCCCAAGACCTAAAGTTCATCACAGAACACAGCAGGTATAGGTCAAGAGGAAAGATGGATGCTGCCGTCAGAGAGGGGCTCTCAAAGGCAATGGACCTGTCATCCTTCCACTAACATATGAATTCCAGTAAAGGAGAGGATTTAGTGAGATGCACCAAAGTAGACTATACACATAGAAAATAGAGCAATTTGAAGGTAAATAAAAATAAAAAGAATACCCAAATGGTAATAAATCTCTAGAGGGAGATTTGAGATGCTCTATTATTCCATTTTATATAATCAATTCATTTCTTACTCTGGCTTCCTTTCCATGTGAATATAAACTATATATTAAAGGTACCATACCATTTTTCCCCTACAAATCAGCAAGTCCGTCTCATGAAAATATGTGCTAGCCAAAAGTGTGATGGGGAGATAAGGCAGAATGCTCTTTGTCTCCTCGTATCTGTTATCTGTATCTTTGAGACTTTTGTCTGGGCACATGGCTACCCACAAGAAAGTTTATATTTCCTAGTCTCCCTTATAAGTAGGTGTGGCCATATAATTAAATTCTGGCCAGTTGGTAAGCAGAACCATCCTAAGTGACTTCTGAGAAATGTCTTTAAAGAGGTGATACTGTATAGTTTATCATCCAAACTGGGACACTTGAGAATAAAAGGGAGTGCTAAAAAAAAAAAAATTTAACCTTTTTGAAGCATGTATTTATTAACAATTAACTTTACTCTGTTGGTGGACTTAAGTTCTATTCAAAAACCATTTTCAAAAATGAAATTTAAAAAGAAAGAAAAACATATATCCATGTACATTAAAACAAAAAAGAACTTTATATTGATTATTTGAATATTAAAAAACAGCCAGTAGAATAATTCTTTTTTTTTTTTCTTAAGATTTTATTTATTTGACAGAGGGAGACACAGTGAGAGAGGGAACACAAGATGCGGGGGTGGGAGAGGGAGAAGCAGGCTTCCCACTGAGCAGGGAGCCTGATGCGGGGCTCGATTCCAGGACCCTGGGATCATGACCTGAGCTGAAGGCAGACGCTTAATGAATGAGCCACCCAGGCACCCCTAGAATAATTATTCTTCGTATCTACTTATATACTTTAACTCATTTCTTAGCCATATCTGTCCCTAATATTATGTAACTGGCATTTCTCTGAAGAATGTGCTTTTATTTTATTTTTAAAAAGGTTTTAAGTAATCTCTACACCCAACATGGGGATTCAACCAACAACCCAGAGATAAGAGTCACATGCTTTACTGACCAAGCCAGCCAGGTGCCCCTGAAGAATGTGCTTTGAAAAATACAGCATTTTGGGGTGCCTGGGTGGCTCCGTTGGTTGAGTGTCTGCCTTTGGCTCAGGTCATGATCTCAGGGTCCTGGGATCAAGCCCCTTCTTGAGCTCCCTGCTTGTAGGGAGACTGCTTCTCTCTCTCCTCTCTGCTTATGCTCTCTCTCTCTAATGAATGGAAAAAATTAAAAAATATATATATATATATGTACATATATATATGTAATTTAAGAATAAAACTGCCAGCAATATTCTTTACAGGGCATCTTATGACTAATTTGAAATTATTGATAACTTCAACTGATTCTTATTGGTAGATCATAATATTTTTAATTGAGAAAATGCTCATTCTACAGATTCTGAGTTACTTGGTAAGCTCTGAGCAAATCTGCTAAATGGAAGAAAAACTCAATTCTAATTTTGAAAATATTGTAAAGTGTAACTATTCCAGCCCAAATATTTTCAAGGTACTGTCTTTTTGCTTCCTTCAGAGTACCTTTCTTTGACCAATTTTTTTTTTTTTAAAGATTTTATTTATTTATTTGAGAGAGAGACAGTGAGAGAGAGCATGAGCGAGGAGAAGGTCAGAGGGAGAAGCAGACTCCCCATGGAGCTGGGAGCCCAATGCGGGACTTGATCCTGGGACTCCGGGATCATGACCTGAGCCGAAGGCAGTCGTCCAACCAACTGAGCCACCCAGGCGTCCCCTTTGACCAATATTTTTATAAGACAAAGCTTGTCAAATAAATTGCCTCTATGATTCTTCTGAATGTTTTTGCTAAAATTAGATGCTACAAAATCTAGGCCTTGTCAATTTCATTTTACTCGTGTGTGTGTAATTTATTCAAAATAGCAGCCATACCAAAATATTCTTCTTGCAAGGTGAGATATTCCAAAGCACAATTATAGAATTGTAAATTTTAATCTTGGGTAGCATTTGAGATCTTACTATTTATTTTGTTCTGTTCCTCCCTTGCTTTTGTAAGGAAAAATTCCAGTGGAATTTTCATTCATTGTTTTCACTGTAATTCCCTAAAACGTTCACTATGTGTTCTATTTGTTTTTTTTTTTTTTTTTTAAGATTTTATTTATTTATTTGACAGAGAGAGATCACAAGTAGGCAGAGAGGCAGGCAGAGAGAGAGAGGAAGGGAAGCAGGCTCCCCGCTGAGCAGAGAGCCCGATGCGGGGCTCGATCCCAGGACCCTGAGACCATGACCTGAGCCGAAGGCAGAAGCTTAACCCACTGAGCCACCCAGGCGCCCCTATGTGTTCTATTTGTTGAAGACTTTAACATTTCTAATGGATTTTGAGCAAGATGTCACCAAAATCTTATGACTCATGTATAACAAAGTTAATACCGTTGTTGGGTATAAAGATTTTTTTTTAAAAAGATTTATTTATTTATTTATTTGACAGAGAGAGAGATCACAAGTAGACAGAGAGGCAGGCAGAGAGAGAGAGAGGGAAGCAGGCTCCCTGCTGAGCAGAGAGCCTGATGCGGGACTCGATCCCAGGAACCTGAGACCATGACCTGAGCCGAAGGCAGCGGCTTAACCCACTGAGCCACCCAGGTGCCCCGGGTATAAAGATTTTGAAAATCTGATTAATGGTAGGCAATAGAGACAGAAGGTACATACTGTGGTGCTGTATTTTTGTACTCAACACCAAAATCCTCAAAATCTTAGAGTTTGAAGACTTGAACATTAAAGATACTTGTAAATTATTATAATAATACCTTCTATTTCAATTAATAGAATGTTAACACTTGTTTAGATGCGATTAGGAATTATGGGTACATCATAGTGAATTCCAACTACTCCATAGTTTCGCAGTGTAGTAAGGACATTGTTTTTACCACAACACTGTGTGTGCCTCACCAACATGTGTACGTGTATTATTATTATAAACTAATATTGTGGGACGCCTGGGTGGCTCAGTTGGTTGAGCAGCTGCCTTCGGCTCGGGTCATGATCCCAGTGTCCTGGGATCAAGTCCCACATCGGGCTCCTTGCTTGGCGGGGAGCCTTCTTCTCCCTCTGCCTCTGCCTACCACTCTGTCTGCCTGTGCTCACGCTCTCTCTAACAAATAAATAAAATCTTAAAAAAAAATAAACTAATATTGTTCTCTCCTATGTAGAACCTTATTTATTTAAGTTATCTCTATACCCAGAGTGGGGCTTAAACTTATGACCCCGTGATCATGAGTCGGATGCTCTACTGACTAAGTCAGCTAAGCACCCCTTCCATGTTGTACTCTATTTTTTATTTTATTTTTTTGAAGATTTTTAAAAAATTTATTTGACAGACAGAGATCACAAGTAGGCAGAGAGGTAGGCAGTGAGAGAGGAGGAAGCAGGCTCCCTGCCGAGCAGAGAGCCCAATGCAGGACTCGATCCCAGGACCCTGAGATCATGACCTGAGCTGAAGGCAGAGGCTTTAACCCACTGAGCCCCCCAGGCGCCCCCCCATGTTGTACTTTAAACTGATTTTCCAAACTCATTCGTAATGGCTTTATCTTTGATAGAGTGTACTTCCAAAAGCTTTACCTTGGTCCCATGAGTGGATGGAAAAAATGAAACATTTTTTTGAATTAACTAAAATGATTTAATACTTTAAGTACCAGGCTAGCACTCAACTAACACTGTAATTATATAACTGTTTGTAGCATTTTTCTTCTGCCAAGGGAGCCAACAAATATAAAGTGATTGCTTACCTTTTCCTATGTACACATTAAAAACCTGTAGTCGAGAATGAGTGAAATTAATCTGGAAAAACAGGCATTTGTCTACAAGTTAGGCTTATTTTTTCAGCAGATTTGATGCTTCCTGTTTTCATGTGGTTAGTGATACCAGAATGGCCTCTGCAGTGGATAGTAAATGCCAACATTCTGTGCAAATTACACATTCCTCATCAACGTTCTCAGCACTTTAAAAAATGAAATATATAGTTTTAGCTTATTGCTGCCAAAAGGGTTTACTGCGAAAATAAAATGCTGCCAAACAAATAATTATAGGTTTATATTACACAAGCCAACATGCTCAGTCTACTTGCTACCCTCTCCGATCAGTTTCGATTTCCCACAGGTACTTCACCGATGCCCCAAAGTCCCACTGCACTTTGGGACTTGTACCTGGTAGCTTGGTGACTCTTGTAGGCCGTAGGACATTTGGAAGATACATCAAGTGGCCAGCTGGGGCAGCAATGTCAAATACTTCTACACCCGATACAGGAAGAAGTTAACAGTTAATCTAGACATTCACTGCACTTTCTTCTATGAGCAACTGCCCCGTGTTCTGTTCTTGATTGGGAGGTATATGAAAGGGTTGGGAAAAGAGATGAATTACTTCTGGTTGTCCTCCAGATTTAACATCTACATGAAAACATTCTCCACTGTACATGGGTCTCCCATTCTACTAGCCACACTAGACAAAAGCTGAGGCAGAGGTTGGAAGTATAATGTAGACATCTATGAAACCCATCCTGGCTCTTCCTAATGTAGTTATTAGTAACTGTTCTCTGTTAAAAGAAGAAAACCCAGGACAAATGTTAAGTCATTTGGAATTCTGGGACAGTGGACTTACACTGAGACTCTCCTTAGCAAATGAGGATGTACCCTCTCTTGACCTTCAGGTGAAGGAGATCTGCTTTTCTCTGTCTTCCTCCTCCTCCCTTCGTATTGACTGGAGGGAGAACATGATGGCAGCTATCCGGGGCCAAAACTACAGAGCAAGATAGGGATGGCAGAGCAGTAAGACAGAAAATGCCTTTGCTCCTGACTTCGGAGAATCAATCCAAGACTACACTGCTTAGTCCTGGATGTTTTTACGTGAGAAAGAATAAACCCTACCTTGTTTCGGCCACTGTTATTTTATAACTAAATCTAACTCAAATTCATATACAAGGATTAACTCTACAATCTTTCTAGAGAGAAGCTTGGCAGTATGTATCAAGAATGCTAAAAATGTCTAAACCTTCTGAGCCACTTTTAGGTACTTAACTGAAGAAAATAATCTGGAAGGAGGGATACTACTGTGTAAAGATGTTTACTGCAGATCTGTTTATGACAATAAAAAATTAGAAGCCACTTAAGTTCTTAAAATGAGACATTTGCTAAATAAATATTATATCTAAATAACTGAATATTATGCAACCATTAACAAGTTTGTGAAAAATGTTAGTAACATGGGAAAATACACACATCATAATATGAAGTAGGAAAAAACGGGCAGGATTATACATGTAAGTTCTTATAAATGTAAGTTCTCACCTATGTTACAAAAAATTCACATATATAAGGTAGGAGTAAGCAAGCAAAAAGCTTGAAAGGAAATACATCACAATATTAATAACAGTGATTATCTCTGGATAGTGAGGTAATATAGGTAGTATCTGTTTATATATATATTCTCTGTGTTAACTATTTAACAGTATTCTATAATGAACAAATCATTATAACCAGAAAAAAAATTAATTTCAAAATTCTTTGCTCGCATTTATCAGCTTTACAGGTGTTGACACTGCCACCACCATCATTACAATTTTACTGAGCATCTCCATGTGGGGAGCTGGGGCAGCGGGGTGCACAGACCTCCACACCTGAAAGTCATCCAGGCACGAGTAACCTGCCCGCCATTACCTTGGTGTTCTGTAGCAACGCTAGTCCATTGCAGGCATTTGCTAGAAGAAAGTCTCCACTCAGGATAGCTATTTTATTTCCAAATTGCATGTCTTTCAGTGGTCCATCAGAAGATTGCAGCTCATTTAAATTTACTATGCCACGATGCACGAGGAGAGCAGTATGGATAAGTTCTGTGATCTCTGCCAAACTTCTTTGACTGAAATATGAAGGTGAGACTTGGCTGAGTGTCAAGAATACCACCATATCAGTAATGGCAGACTTCAGTGCTCAACAGCAAACTATTTCAGTGACTAGTCCCTCTCCCTCTTTTTTTTTTGAGACTATTCCTTTTTAATGAAGTTTTAATTTTTTTAATTTTTTAATTTTTTTAAAAGATTTTATTTATTTGACAGACAGAGATCACAAGTAGGCAGAGAGACAGGCAGAGAGAGAAGGGGGGAAGCAGGCTCCCCGCTGAACGGAGAGCCTGATGTGGGGCTCGATCCCAGGACCCTGGGATCATGACCTGAGCCGAAGGCAGAGGCTTTAACCCGCTGAGCCACCCAGGCACCCCTTAATGAAGTTTTTAATAGAGGCCTCTCCACTGAGCAGTTTTAGATCTATAAGCAGATCTTGACATGTTCCTTCCCTAGAACATTCCTCACCCTCCCTCTCATGAATAAACAGGACTCCCAGAGAGAAGCTGCTAGTGGGGCGACCCTCTACAGTTCCATTTAGATACTCTGCTACCAGCATACCCTTCCCATCTCCACAATTTTAGGATTTCTGAAATTCCCTTCTAATACCTAAAGAAACTCCAGTTTAAGGGGGACCATAAACCTTGTCAGGCATTAAGTTAAACACTTTCATATGTTATCTTTTTAAATTCTAATCCAAAGCTATGGGATTTGAAGGTGAATAAAATGTGGTCTCTTTCTTCAAAGACCTTACATATCAGAATAAAAACCAAGATATATACCTACAGTAGTGAATAAAACAGAGAAGGCCCTGGAGAAGTTTATAGTATAGTACTGTCTCAGATGGGATGTCAAGAAATGTTTCTTTTCTTTTCCCTTTTTTTAAGATTTTACATACTTATTTGAGAGAGAGAAGAGAGAAAGAGAGAAAGAGCACTAGAGGGGGTTATAGGGGGAGGGGCAGACGGAGAGGGAGAAGTAGGCTCTCAGCTGAGCAGAGAGCCTGACTTGGGGCTCGATCCCAGGACCCCAGGATCCCATGACCCTGGGATCCTAGGACTCCGTGATCATGACCCCAGCTGAAGACAGATGCTGACCAACTGAGACACCTAGGTGCCCCAAAATATTTCTTTTCTTATACTTTTCTATACTTTGTACATTTTCTACAATGACAAAACCATTATCTTAAAATCATAAAAGCCCAAACAATTATTAAAATACTTAAATTTCATAACCATCCTATGGTAGGTATTACTAACTCCTTTTTATAGGTGAGAAAATCGTTGCACACTGTTAAATGACTTTCCCAAAGGCATACAGTAATACAGAGCTGGAAATCTGTTGAAATTGGTTACAGATGACTTCATGTGAATCACACCACTTGGTTTCCATGCTCCTGTGTTGTCCTTTCCACACTGACTCTGGGCTTAGCCATGTGACTGAATCACACTTCGTCACATCCATGTCACGTCTCCTCCTTGATTAATTCTGAGTTGATTAGCTGACTTGCCTGGTCAGCTGGATGTCAGTAAATGTGGGACAAAGAAGATGGGTGAGTATTTTTGCATTGGGGCTACTCTCTTGGAATGCTGTCCTGACACTACATGTGAAGAAGCCTCATTGGGCCTCCTTGAGAATGAAAGACAACATGAAGGGAAGAAAGACCAGCTTTCCTACCCATGCTCACCCTCCAGCTGACCTACCAGCTAAATGCAGCCACATAAATAAATCCAGGAGAAACTAGCAGAGGAGCAGTCCAGCCAACCCACAGAACTATGAAAAGTGAAATGTTTCCTGTTTTAAGCCACCAAGTTTTGGGGTAGTTTGTTATGCAACAGATAACTGATAGGGACTTCAAAATCCAACCTATTTCCACTATACCAGGGTGCTCCCTAGATTGCCAGTTGCAAGATTTTAAAATTTTCTCTGAAGAAGGTAAATTTGTGCTGGCTCTTGAATGACAGGTATGATTTCTACAGCTGGAGAGAAGGGGCAGACACAACAGTAGGAATTAGGAACCCCAGAATGAGGAAGAATAGGAATCAAGGTTGGGTGAAGGCAAGAGGGGAAAACATGACCAGAGGGTGAGGAGGTCATTTTGGTAAGAGCATAGGGTCTGTGTGGTTAAGTGAGAAGTAGGAATTAGAGCTAGATTATAGCAAGTTAAAGGGTCTGTATTTTGTTACACAGGCAGTGTTTTTGAGAAGGAGGGATGATATATTTTTTTAAAGTGATTTAGGAAAAATATTCTGAAAGTGATATGTAGAAAAATCTGAAAAAGTAGACAGTGAAAGTAGAGACATCAGTGAGGGAGGAAGCTATTACAAAGGCCCAAGGGAAATGTAACAAAAGGGCTTGACCTAAAGGTCAAATTTAAGCATTTGAACTAGGACAACCTTAAACATGGAGACAAATAAATATAAAATAATCAAATAATAAATATGAGACTTTTTAATCCTATATTAAAGACTACTGAGAAGTTAACAGAAAACATTTAAAAATAAACAAAAGGAGCTAACATTTAGAATTAGCCTTTATAAAAGTAACTGAAAGAAAGGAAGAAAATTTTATCTCAAGAAAGATACGGTACTAGTTTAAACAACTATGACATGATAGTTACATAAAGGTACAATTATATAAGATTAAGGAGCCAAATAACTGGGCAGCTATAAAAGAAAAATCATATTTTTAGGGTGCCTGGGTGGCTCAGTGGGCTAAAGCCTCTGCCTTCGGCTCAGGTCATGATCCCAGGGTCCTGGGATCGAGCCCCACATCAGGCTCTCTGCTCAGCAGGGAGCCTGCCTCCCCCGCCCCCACCTGTCTCTCTGCCTACTTGTGATCTCTGTCTGTCAAATAAATAAATAAAATCTTAAAAAAAAAAGAAAAATCGCATTTTTAATTTCTTTTGTTAAAAAAAAAGTAAAAGAATATGTAAAAATGACCCAGTGTATATAAGGTACTTGATTACAAATTGGGGGAGTAGGAGAACACGAACCAGTGAGTTAAATAGCTTCTAAATAAAGAATATATTCATAGTGTAGATGGAAACCTCACTACATCCCAAAGAAAATCACCAATGATAGAGGCTTAGAAGACTACTGAGAAGTTAACAGAAAACATTTAAAAACTAACAAAAGGAGTTAACATTTAAAATTATCTTTTAAAAAAGTAACTAAGAGAAAGGAATAAAAACATATTTTATTAGTATCCTGTTCACTAATTTATAATACCAACACTGTAAAAATCCATAAAAAAGTCACATTTCACAAAAATCACACAATGGGACTGTCAGCAAGTGTATAACTTAGGAAGGGTTAAGCACTGGACAGATGTTTCATTCAGTCAGCTTATGAAAGAACATAATAACCATGTATGCAAGAAGTTGTAGGTGTTTTGAATTCCTCTGAGGCTGAAACCAAATAATTGTGAGCTTTTATTTATCATTTTTTAAAGATTTTCTTTATTTATTTGACAGACAGAGATCACAAGTAGGCAGAGAGCCTGACGTGAGACTCGATCCCAAGACCCTGAGATCATGACCTGAGCTGAAGGCAGAGGCTTTAACCCACTGAGCCACCCAGGCGCCCCAATTGTGAGCTTTTAAAGAAAAACATCTATAATCATAAAACAGCATTCATTAAATAAATAGCAATCTTTAAATGCCACGTGGTCAGAATCAACAAAAACAATTGTAATAGTAAAAGTGAAAAGCCTTAATTTGTACAGTACGCCCCATTTACAAAGAACTTTCGTTTCTATTATCTACTTGTGATTCTAATTACAGCAGGTCTAGGGAGGTTAAGTACTTGATCAAGAATATTCAGTTTGTAAAGGACAAAGCTGGAACTCAGAGCCACCTTATCATAATGACCAATGATAATTTAAAATGTTTATTTGCAAATGAACTGTAAATGAGAAGGGAAAAAAGGCCCAAGTTACCAATGTTACCAACACTGGTATATGCCCACCCAAACTTGTCCAATTTTGATCCCTAGTTCTAAGCACTACAGAAGAGAATTTTCCTTTTTTTTTTTTTTTAATTTAAGATTTTATGTATTTATTTGACAGAGAAAGAGAGAGAGAGAGAGAGCACAAGCAGGGGAGCAGCAGAGGGAGAGGGAGAAGCAGGCTCCCTGTAGGGAGCCCAAAGTGGGGCTGGATCCCAGGACTCTGGGATCAAGACCTGAGCAGAAAGCAGACGCTTAACCAACTGAGCTACCCAGGTGCTCCAGAGGAAGATTTTCTAGGAGAAAATAAATTATGAATAGATTTGACTCCTTTTGTTCATAATAACTTGGAAAAGTAATCAACTTGTTTCCCAATCATTTGATCAGAACCAACTCAAGTGATTTAGCCAGTCAGAAAATCTGGATAACAGTTCTACTTCTGCCTATGACATCACACAGTTCACCAACTCTGAGGTGCGCAGTCTTCTCGTCACTGAAGGAGAAACAATTCCTTCCAGTTCCCAAATCCTATGATTCAGGGATTGATTGACTGACTGATTTTAAAGATTTTATTTATTTATTTGACAGACAGCACAAGCAGGGGAATCGGCAGGCAGAGGGAGAAGCAGCAGCAGGCTCCCTGCTGGGCAAGGAGCTCAATGTGGAGGGGCAGCAGCGGGGGGCGGGGGTGGAGGGGGGCGGCGGCGGCTCTAGATCCCAGGACCCTAGAATCACATCCGGAGCCAAAGGCAGTTGCTTAACCGAATAAGCCACCCAGGTGCCCCCAATTCAGGGATTTAAAAGTTAGCTAGACTGGCAGTTAACAGTTACAAAGAGACCAAAATATTGCTATTAACACTACTTTTTTATAGAAAATAGAAATGAAATGATTTGTCATCTTTGAAATCTGTCCTGCAATTCCACTATCCGGTAGTGTGCTCTCAATTTCTAAGATTTTATCATCAGATAAACAGCTCCAGATCACATTATGCCAGCGTATAATTTAGCGTATAGCAGAGAAGTAGTGACAGTATGAAAGAATCTGGGGAATTTTTCTTCTCATTATCTTATTCCTGTTTTAGCCAACCAAAACAATCTAGTAAACTTTCAACATACTGGGTTTTAAAAATTATCTTAAATAAAAGTCTTCATGCCATTTTATGTACATATATTTTCGTACTCTTGGGTATTTTTCATGCTAAATCTTGATTGGAAAAGAGTCACAAATGAATACCACTTATGTTAAATAATCAGAGTAGGGAAGTAATTACCACATTGAATGAAACTGAGGATTAATCAATGTTTCTACAAAAATTTTCACCAAATCACTTTCAGTTACACTAAACAACTTCATCTGTTCTGGTCCATTTTTTCCCCAACATTTCTCCAAATTTTTTTTAGCATCCTAGGTTTTAGACGTAATGATAGCAGCCATTGCTAGTCACCTATCCATTTTTATGTTCCTCATTACCAATGTATCTTTGATTATATATGGAGTGACAATGGACTCACTTAAAAATACCTCTCCAAGATCCCCTGAGGCCAGTAGTGATCATGTAGCACAGTCTGGCCAAAGATTGTAAGCAGAAATCTACTAGGAGGAGTTTCTGAGACATCTCCTGAGTTCCTGATGTTAGGGGACAGAGTCAGTTGGTGTGTTGTGTACTTCTGGAAATTTGGGCTTACCCCTTCTTCCTGTCTAGAAGATGGCCCAAATACCTTCCTGCCTAGAGGATGGCCCAGAAGAGACCTAAGGATCCTAAAGGGGGCCCCCAACCTAAGGACGGTAGAGCAGAAAGAACAGAGAAGCTCGGGGCCCTAATGACTTACTTCTTCGAGGGCTATACCAGCTCTGATACGTTCACCTCTAGACTTCTTGTTAGTGTAGATAAACACTGCATTCTTTTAAGCTACTGTTGTTAGAGTCCTGTTATATGCAGTCAATAGCTTCCTAAAAGCTAGTAAAAATTATACCATAAAAGATGGCAAAGATATTTTATGTTCATATTTATGCACTCTGGTTTTATTCACTTAGTATTTCTTAGAGGGCCCCTGGCTGGTTTGGTTGGTGGAATGTGTGATTCTTGGTCTTGGGGCCATGAATTGGAGCCGCACACTGGGTGTAAAGATTACTTAAAAAATTTTAAGAGTTTTAAAAAATATTATCTCTTGGAGATAGTTCTACATCATTTACAGAGAATCTCCCTATTCTACTTACCATTTCTACAGAAGTCCACTGTACGGGTGAGTGACACAACTTATTTTTTTTTTCATACAACTTTTGTTGCTACAGGGTGAGTGATAAATATACTTTTCTATGAAGAATTTTTAGGACTCAGTCCAAGTCTTCCCGTACTTTCCTAGAGTTAACCCCTTCTGTGCTCAAAAGTCTCTGAATGGAGTGTTATTTACTGTACTATCCTATAATTATTTCTTTAGCCATCTATCTTCCTGCTACCCTTCTCCCTCACTGCACTGTAAATTATACTATCCCATTTCTCTAGGCTGCCTACAAATGCTTGTTAAATGAGTAACTCTAATTATCAGTCAATCTTATAAAGGTATTGTGGATTATTATGATTCTTAGTTTCAAAAGGGAAGGATGAGATCAACTACAAAGTCAGGCTCATAGAATCAGAGTTCAAAGTGACCCCAGAGGTCAATTAAGCTCAATTAGCCCCATCCAGGGATGAGTATAACTACCTCACAGGAACCAGGTCTGCTGATAAGCAGTTTTAATTATTAGAAATTTTTCTTTATATTAACTTGAAATCTTTTCAAATGTTTTACATGTTTAAGCTGGCGTTAAAACAGTAGAAGGGTCAATTGTGTTTCACTATACAGGCAAGGGAGGTAAAAGACAATGAAGCCTTCTTTCCCTTTATTTTTTTTTTTACCTTTTTCTTCCTCCTTCCCTCCTTGCTTTCCTTCTTTTTGAGAGGTTAAACTATAGCAAAGAAAAGTACAGATAGTAATATAACAAATACATAATATTCCATTTGGAAATAACAAAGGTTTATACTTTGTCATTTTTAACTGTTTTTAAAGATGCATTTTTTAAAAAACCTTTTTATTCTGAGAATTTTAAAATATACCGAAGTAGAAAATTTGGCATAAAGAACCTCTGTGGACTCTAATCTTGCTTCAGCCATACCTTTCACTCTTCTTGCCGACTATTTTGAAGTAAATGCCAGGTATCATCTCATTTCATCTGAAAATATTTCAAATATCCTATTTTTTTAAATGCCTAAGAGCAATTATGGTTCCAACTTACTAAATTATTTATTACTAGAAATGAAAAAGATCAGAAATTAATTACTAAATTAATTATTACTTTGAACCAATTAACTACTGTATGCTAAGTATTTTATGAAAAATAATTTTGCAAGCATAACAATAATTCAGTTAACAGATTAATAAATAAGATAATGTCAAACTCACAACAACTTCTGAGGTAAGCATTATTATCTCTACCATACAGAAGGGAGATGGGCTGGTAGGCTAACTGACTTGCTCAAGTTCATATAGCTAGTGAACTACAGAGCCACAAGCTTGGGGCTCTCTGATTTCTAAATCCCAGGCTCTTTGCATATCAGTGGAAAACTAAGAAAAATCCCAAATACAAAATGTACAAAATTGAGGGTTTTCTAAAAGTATTAAACTGGTAGGCAAGAGTTATTTATTTAAAATCACAAGATTTTTTTTTTAACTAGAAAACTTTTATGATGTGAGAATAAATTTGAAAATGTCAGAGAAACTTTTGGAAAAGGCCTGCCATTCTAGATTTCAAAATTTATAATTAAGTTATTGCAACTTAAAAAAGTATAGTAATATCATGATAATGATAATATTAGAAATAATGATGAATATTATTAGAAATAATGATAATATTAGAAATATTATCATTATTATATTAGAGATATAATTTTATATTATCAAATATTATATATATATTATATATATATTAGAAATAATGATAATATTAGAAAAAACTAATAGATTAGTGGAATGGAATCCAGAAAGAGATCCAAATGTATTTGGAAAACTACTAATGGTAAGGATAACATTTCAAATTGTTAGGGAAAAGATGGATTATTTCTACAGAAGATGTTAGCACAAATGGCTGTCAGTTCAGGGAAAAAAATAATAAAGTTATATACCTATCCTGCATCATAGATAAAAATATATTTAGATAGATTAAAGATCTAAATGTGAAAAACTAAAAATTTAGGAAACCATTCTTAATGATCTTGGGGGGAGAAAGCCTTGTAAAATAAAATGGGAAGTCAGGAAGCCGTAAGAAAAATAATGGGTAAATCTGAGGAGTTAGAATGTACAAAAATGTTTATTAGTGAAATAAAACATAAAAAAAGACTCAGGCAAATAGAGACTTGAAATAAAGTATTTGCAACACATACAGCAGACAAAAGATTGTATTCAAAATATGAGTGGAGCTTACTGGACAAGAAATTAATAAGAAACAGATAAACAGCTCAAGCGCAAAATAGGAAAGGATATGAAGAGGTAATTTCAGAAGAAACACAAATGGCAAAAAAAAAAAAAACATACAAAATGATGCTCAACCTCACTAATAATTTGAAAAAGGAGTATTATAAAAATGAGATAATATTTTTAGTCCATTAGCTTTGCAAAAATAGAAAAGATAGAAATGAATAAGTAGGAAGATGAAGACACATGTAATCCATCACTCTGGTCCTCCACTTAAAACCTGCCAGTGGCTCCCCATCTCATTCAGGGTAGATGCCAAAGTCCCTATAATGGACTCCAAGGTCCAACACAATCTGTTCCAGTTCCTCTACCTCCTTACCCCTCTGAATTCATGTTACCCTCTTTCCTCCTTGCTCACTCTTCCCCAGCTACAATACTTCTCTTTGACTTTCCTTGAACATGCCAAGGCTGTTCTCACCACAGTGCCTTTGCCCTTTCCTCTGTCTGTTCCAGTCTTCCCTTATGTATCTAACAAAACTTAATCACTTGCTTCCTTTAGGTCCCCACAAAGTATACCTGCTCAGAATGCCTTCTTTGACCACTTCACTATAGCAGTGACCCTCCCATACCCACCAGATGTCCCTACTCCACTTCCTGCTTCCCCCCAACCCCCTCATTGCACTTCTAGTCCTCTGACATGCTAGCTGTTTTGTCTGTGTTTTGTTTCCCTCTTCACAGCCCCACAGAAAGGAAGCTCCAGAAGGGCAAATGGGGGTTAATGGAGAAAAGCACATAAGAGCAAAAGAATTCTTTAACCCATTTTTTTTTAAGATTTTATTTATTTATTTGACAGACAGAGATCACAATTAGGCAGAGAGGGAGGCAGAGAGATAAGAAGGGAAGCAGGCTCCCTGCTGAGCAGAGAGCCCGATGCGGGGCTCGATCCTAGGACCCTGGGATCATGACCTGAGCCGAAGGCAGAGGCTTTAACCCACTGAGCCACCCAGGCGCCCTGAGCAAAAGAATTCTTAAAATATACTTTAGGTGTGCCTCGGTGGTACAGTTGGTTAAGGATCCAACTCTTGGTTTCAACTCGGTCATGATCTTGGAATTTTAAGACTGAGCCCTGCATCAGGCTCTGCACTTAGCACAGAGTCATCTTTAAAAATAACACTTTAAAAAAATACCCAAATATCAAAAATATCAAGACATATGAACTATAATAGAAAGGAAAAGTATATGTTTTCAATGTAAGGTAAAAGAATCTTTCTTGCTGATAACCTTTAATCATAACTGTTAAATACTGATTTTTGGATAAGTGCGCCAGACCCAAAGGTCCAAGAAGTTCATTCAATTCATTGCAATAATTACAAAAACATAATAATTTTCTTATTCTCCCGTTTACTCATGTTGAAAACCTAAGCGAAGATGGAACTTTGAATTTTGAATTTGTCATGATCACAGGATTCAAAATGAATGTTGTTTCATTCCTACATTTGGACATGAGAAATCTGATTAAAAACAGGCTAATCTGAAACCAGAAATCTCAATCACTGAAAGCAAAATGCCAAAGCTGTAGGCCCTAGTAACGACGACCTCCAAATAGAGATTGAATCAGAGGTTCAAGGGCTGTACAGAATAACCAGGTCTTATTTCCAGCTCTGACCACACATGCTAAGAAATCATTGAAAATGCTAAGGGCTCTGTGTCTCTTTTAGGAAAACTCACCCGAAAATGTAAGTTAGAGGCCGGTCTCATTCAAGGAGATTCAGTATCTGAATTTATGTTAAAATCTTGCCATGACATGAAAATATAAGATATAGAAGTATGTGTGTGGCGGGATAGGGGGAGACAAAAATCCTTAAGTAGTATTTCAACAGAAACCTTTACTTATTTTTTTTTTTAAGATTTTTATTTATTTATTTATTTGACAGAGATAGAGCACAAGTAGGCAGAGCAGCAGGCAGAGGGAGGAAGCAGGCTCCCCGCTGAGCAGGGAGCCGGATGCGGGGCTGGATCCCAGGAATCACGACCTGAGCCAAAGGTAGACTCTTAACAGACCAAGCCACCCAGGAGTCCTCAATAGAAACCTTTAAAACAAAGTTCTCTCAGGGTGCCTGGATGGCTCAGTGGGTTGAACATCCACCTCTTGATCTTAGCTCAGGCCTTGATCTTGGGGTCATGAGTTCAAGCCCTATGTTGGGCTCCATGCTGGGCATGGATCTTACTTAAAATAAATAAGTAAATAAATAAAAATAAAACAAAGTCCTCCCATATATAATTCTGAATAACTGGTAGTTTTGCAGAAATATAATTTTAAAATAATCCCAGCTTAACACAAAGATTTCTGTCTCTTGATTTTTTTCTAGAAAGCAAGCTTAGTATATTTTAGATTTTTAAGTAAAAACTGTACATATTTAACATGTACAACATAATGTTTTGATAAACATATACACACTGAAATAATTACTATGGTCAAGCTAATTAACATGCCCATCTCCTCACAGTTACTCTCCCCTCTTTTTTTTTTTTTAAAAAAAGCTCAGTATTGATGTGTTCTGTAATTAGTTCCCTCCATACCTGTCAACCAATCTACAAAGAAAGGAGCTGCCTTCAGCGGTGGCAGTCATACTTGAGAAAGCAGATGATGTTGAGATTCAGTAAGGAGTCACCGCAGTTATTACTAGAAATTAGCCAACCGAAATAAAATCTGCAATACATTTTCTCTTTATGCACGAACAGAATAAGGCTCCACTTAGTGATCAACTAACACTGAAACTAGTAAAGCATAACCAAGCCAGGTGACTTACTGTATTTAAGAACATTAAAAAAAAAAAACAGAACATCATTTTGAATAACTAGACACAAACTTGACTGTCAACACATAATTATCCTGCAGGTCAATGAGATGTTTATGATGAGGTGGGAGAAAGCGTGGCCAGTGAATATTCTCTGGTCTCTGAACATAGTTTAAGCTGGGTTGTTTTCTGCCAGAGAAGCAAAGGGAAAGCATAGCTAGGCATCCTTATCTAGGTCTCGAAAAGTACTTTTCCATTTGGGTATCACAAAAGGGGTTAAAAATACTCCAGACTACCAAAAAAAAAAAAAAAAAAAAAAGCCTAACAAGACATCTGGGTGCTGTGACTGTCACTGTCAGGGCAGCCCTCGGAGGGAATGCCCATATCAATTCGGTTTATCAGATGGACAGCTGATCAACATTAAACAGACTTGCTCTGGGCAGACTGAGCTGAGCTCCCTGACATGAATTCCAATGAGAGCCCTCTGCACTCTACCACTGCGCTCTGCCATTTTTTACTGTTGCAGCTCCCCGGACATATGGGAATCCCTAGTGATGAGCACATAAAGCTACCTCTAACTCAAGTGACGGCTCATTTCCCCTGGCTGAAGGCAGACATTAATATCCTGAGGAGATCAGACCTGCCTCCCTGACCCCCATCTACCGAAGCAAAACGACTGTCCTATTTCTTCATTTAATAAGCTTTTAATGAAGAAAACCCAAACCCCCTCTCTGACTGCCGCACAGTTCTACATGAAAAGGTTATACAAATACATCTGATTCTGGGTCAAAGTTTTCCAAAATGTGTGTCTCCCTCCCCACTGGAGAGGGGATTTTGTCACTCGCCCGCCCATGGCACTCATTCTTCTGCTGCAGTCCAGGACTCGGGCTCTCTGCTCCGATAATTATCCACTGTCTCCACATGATGGCAGGTGGAGGATGAGAGAAGTGATTACAAACAGCACGCGGGTGTCTCCATTTTCTTACAAACCTCTATCTTCGAAGGGGCATCATGGAGCTCTGGAAACTGCTTTGGGCACAACCCGACTGGGCCAAATGACAGGCCAGTGACAACCCAGAGAGTACGCAAGAAAATACTTCAGAGCGAAATTCGAATGGAAGGAAACTAACAGTATTTGTTGAATTGGGAGGTGGCCTACACTCTGGGGAGGATAAAAGGAAGGATATGTGATGGCAGGAGGTGACAAGGAGGTTTTCACCTGTGAATCATGGCGCTTGCTTATAGACGAGGGGACTCTGAATCATTACTGAAGTTCAGTGCTGAGCCCGTGGCCCACTGCCAGGGCTCCGTGAGCTCTGAATTGCTTCATGAGAGGCTAAAGTTGGAATTTTCCCTTCTTTAGAGAGCAAGTAGGGGCTAGGAGAAATGTGAAAGCTGCATGTTAAATGGGGCACAGGAAGCACTGTAGGAAGGATATGTCATTCTCAAAGACCTCTCCAACTAAGGAACAGAAGGCAGGGATGGACTGGAGAGGGAGCCTTGGTTGGCTTCCCTTAGACCACCAAATGTGTCTGAGGCTGGAAAACGGGAAGGTGAGGTGAGCATAAAGGGGCAAAGATCCAT
The DNA here is from genome assembly GCF_010015895.1 of Lontra canadensis. Classification (NCBI taxonomy): domain Eukaryota; kingdom Metazoa; phylum Chordata; class Mammalia; order Carnivora; family Mustelidae; genus Lontra; species Lontra canadensis. The sequence continues at coordinate 23,867,851 of NW_022631008.1, forward strand.
TTCTGATGGAAAACGGTGTCAAGGCATAGGGTGTATGTGGATATGCATTAAATTAGATTGCTTACGTGGCTATCTAATGGACCCAGTATCAAGAGTCTTAAGAAAAAATCCTAAATGTTCCCCCAAATATTTCACCAGGTCTTTTCACGTATAAAAGTAGAGTGTTTCTCACCAGCATGTTTACACTACAGACAATAGAAGAAACCCATGGCAGGTACCCAGCAAGCAGACAATGGCACAGTTCATAACCTACTACATCCCAGATATTATAATTTTTACATAGCATCTCATTTAATCTTCACCAAGTTTAGTTATTAACCCAGTTTTATAGATGGGGAAATGGATTTCCACAGGGGAAAGAAAGGCCAGTGAGTCTCTATAGAAAACATTACCCAGGAGAGGCAAAGATATACAATCTGAATGTTAAATGGAAAGAATATTTAAAATCAAATGACACTTTCAAGTATCTCTTTAAACGATTAGATCCTACAAAATACTCCTACTACCATTCATCCTACAAAATACTCCTATTACCATGCATCCTACCATGCATCCTACAAAATACTCCTATTAACATGCATAAACCTATTTTCAGTACAGATACAGCTATAAAAATTCTTAGTATGGTCACCGGAGGCTATTTTTTTCCCCCAAACAGCTTTATTGAAATATAATTTACATATAAAATTCACCTGTTTTAAGAGCACAGTTCAATGCATTTTAGTATTTACAAAATTGTCAACCATCACTACAATGTAATTTTAAACTTTTCCATCACCCTAAAAAAACAAACCTTATGCTCATTTAGAGCCATTCTTTATTTAGGCTAGTTGTCTTGATTTTCACTTTAATATTTCAAGTATTTGGAATTTTTAAAGAAATTAAGTATAAAGGAGAGCAACAGAAAATGGAAATGTCAACGTAACTTTTCCTAAGAAGAATATTACAATCTGTGGTAAACATATAATGTGCACATGATATATATATTCTCCAAAGCCAAATGAATGACTGACCAATCCAGTAGGTGTCTGAAAGCCATTAAGAAAAAAATTTCTTCTTTAAGATTTTTAAAGATTTTATTTATTTATTAGAGAGAGAGAGTGAGGACGAGGAGAGGAGCAGAGAGGAAGGGAGAGGGACAAGCAGCGGAATATGGACCCAACACAGGGCTTGATCTCACAACCCTGAGATCATGACCCTGAGATCATGACCTGAGCTGAAACGAGGTGTCCCGGTAATACTTGTTTTTAGAAAACAGACTATAAGGTATTTCAAAGGATCAATGCAGAAAATGGCATCCACATATAATTGTCAAGCAAATTACTTTGAAAGGCAAATGTATACCATTTGTTTATGCACAAAAAAATAAACCTTATTATTTTATGTTCACACTTCATTCCCCACGTAACCCTTAAGCTTCACATTTCTTCTTTAGTGCGTTTTCTGTTTACAACCACAGAAATAACAGAAAATGTTCCAAAGGCTGCCACAGCCCGGCAAGCAAAGGAGTAATATATATACAAAGTAATAAAAAAGTCTGGAGTTGGGGGCATCTGGGTGGCTTAGTCTGTTAAATGTCTGCCTTTGGCTCAGGTCATGAGCAGAAATGTCACATTTCAGCTCAGGGTACTAAGATCAAGCCCCATGTCAGGCACCCTGCTCAGCGGGAAATCTGCTTCTCCTTCTCCCTTTGACCCTTCCCCCTGCTTGTGCTCTTGCTTGTGCACATGCGCTCTCTCTCTCTCTCTCTCAAAAATGAATAAAAAACCTTAAAAGTCCACGTTGTAATTTAGATGTTATTAAAAGATAACTCTACTCATTCTTTCAAATTATATCACTTTATTTAATTCCAATATGGGCTTAATGTGTGTTCACTGGGATAGAAATCCACAACAACTACTGATTTCAAGTGAAATAAGTGTGCCATCCAAATTTTGGTTTCACAGAAAAGTGATACAGGGAGATTAAAAGATGAGATTCAAACTCACCTTTTTTTTTTTTTTTAAGATTTTATTTATTTATCTGAGAGAGAGAGAGAAGAGAGCAAGTGAGAGAGCACAAGCAGGGGGAGTGGGAGAGAAGAAGTAGGTTGAGCAAGGGAGCCTGATATAGGGCTCAATCCCAGGACTCCGGGATCATGACCTGAGCCCAAGGCTTAACCAACTGAGCCACCCAGGCAGGCTCCCCTAAAACTCACCTTTTTAAAACATCACAACTATCAAATGGTCTACTTAGAAAAATGCAGCATATAAGTCAGATGAACATACCCTTAATGTAAAAAAAATTGGAACAATATAAAAGTCTACAGAGCTAAGCTGTTCAATATGCTGGACACTACCCACATGAAGCCAGTAAGCACTTGATCCATGCTGGATCCAAATCTAGATTTCTTATAACCATTAAAGACTTTGTACCAAAAAATTAAAAAAAAAATCCCAGTAATAAGTGTTTTACATTGATGACATGTTGAAATAATATTTTAGATATATTAGCTTAAATAAAATATAATACTAGTATTAATCTCACTTGCTTGTTTCCTTTTATATTTTTGGTGTGGCTACAGCAAATTTAAAATTCTATTTCTACGGGGCTCCACCAGGTTCACCACCCCTCCGTCCTGCTACCTTCCTTAGAAGTTATCTTTCTTATAGCTTAGCACATTTTCTTTCAGACTTTTGCTATATGTTTAAAATGTATGTTTATAAATAGCAAATGCATTTACAAACACAGCAAATGCTACACATTTTCCAATAAAAATGAGTTCATTCATACTTACTGTACTGTCACCTGCTTTACTGACTTCACATAGTTGGAAGAATTTTGTCACTATATATAGGACCACCTAAATCTTTTTTTTTTGGGGGGGGACCACCTAAATCATTTTAATGATGGATATCTATTTATAGCATAGATATACCATAATGTTCTCCAGACTCCATTAATAAATATTTTGGTCATTTCCTATTTTCTATTATTATAAACAATGCTGCAGTGAACATCCTCAGACATGTATTTACGTGCCTATGTTGGAGTATTTTTGTAGGATCTACCCCTAGAAGCGAAATTACAGAGTCACAGTGTAACACTTAAAATTGTGTTATATATTTCTAAATGGCTATTCTATTTTTTTTTTAAAGATTTATTTATTTCTTAAAGAAAGAGAGAGACTCTCAAGCAGACTCCCCACTGAGCATGGAGCCCGATGCGGGGCTTGATCTCACAACACACGAGATCATGATCTGAGCCGAAACCAAGAGTTGGATGCTTAATGACTGAGCCACCAAGGCACCCCTGGGCTATTCTATTTTTAAAACAAAAAGATAAGTGATTTGGTTTGTGACAGTCTATCATTTCTCCATGAGTCTCTGAAGTGACAAGGATATGAGCTTCATGTGAGGGATCCGGGGAAGAAAAACAATTTTAACTTATGTCGTGAAGTCAGCCCAGATTTAGCCAACTGCTTGTTATGGTGGGTACCTCCAGGGTGATTGCCCTGATAATGATTCAGTTTCCTCTGGAAATAATTCTCCCTCTCCATCCCTGTCCTGAGACCATATGGTGAGTCATAGCTGTCTTGTCTGTTCTATGTGGCCCTCAGTTTTTCCTACACAGCTGGGTGACCCAGCGCTGAGCACCCAGGTCAGTCAGGGGCACTCAGGTTCTTTCTCTGGGGAATCCGAAATTCAGGGTTATCAGAGAGTTGCTAAGGGCAATGCTCCAAAGCAGCATTTACCAACTTTAGTTATTTGTGTGTTGTTTTTGTCATTTCCACACGATACCATGTGTGTTCTTACATACTTAGGTTTTTCTTTAAAACTTATCTTTAAATCCTTTTTTAGGATTTTGTCTAGAGCCACCACACAGCAAAGGGCTAATGAAATGCACATTCTGGAGCCATCCTGCCTAGATCCACATCCCAACTCTGCCACTTAGTAGCCGTGTGATCTTAAAGCATTTGCTGGACCACTCTCAGGGACCAGTGCTTTCGTCTGTAAAACAGAGATAACAAAAGCACACGTGTCTATGTCCTGGATTTAAACAACTGTGTATACTATTCTTAGAATGATACCTTTACACAGTAAGTGCTCCACAAATGTTAGCCATTACTGCTTTTAAATCAATTCACCTTTCTATTGAAATAAATCTCTAGAGGAAACGTTACATCCCAACTATCTGGTTGGTCAGGAGTGAACTGCCAACAGCAGCAAGACAATAACCCGTGGCGGCAGAGGGTCACCCACTATATACCGCAGGCATTCTTATGAGGGTGTCCGGGGCTTGGCATAGACCATAGTCCCTTGGACTTCTGGATGCCTCTCTTAGTGATGGGCAATCCTTCTCTGTCCCTCTAGTCCCATCCCCCACCCATCCCCCAACCCTACCCATGACCAGCCCTTGAAATTCTTCTGTAAATCTTCTATTGAGCTAGATTAACACATCTATGTAAAAGATGAAGAACCAGCAGATCAGAAAGACCTACTGAATTATGTCAGGTTCCTTGGATTGGTACACATAGGTTGTAGAGAAAAGAACTAAAATCCAGATGCCCTAATTCTCATCCCGTGCTTTTTCTTCTACAGTCAACATATTTATTTTATGAGCGAAGAAAATACTTTTTCTCTCATATTGATACCTAATCTTCTCAAAAACAAGACAAAACACCAAACCACTTGCTACATATTTCAAGTAATCTCAGTGCTATTTATTCCCTTAGCAAATGAGAGGAAACCAAGACTAAGGCGTGGGGGGAGATGAGGTAACTTGTAAGGTTCTGCAGCTCATAGGCAATAAAGCCAGAATTTAAAACCAGAGCTTTCTGATAACAGAACTGTTTAGATAAATGTAATTCACCCTAAAGTATCAATGATTCATGATTATTCCCACAGGTTCTGATGGGGAGGAGCGAGATAACAACAAGAGGGCAGCAGATACTGGAGGTGGTCGATGATCAAGGGCTGTGGGGAGACAGGGACTCAGGAAACAAAACCAACACCTTTCTACAGCTGAACTTGGCCCAACCACTGCGCCTTCTCCTCCCTGCAGTTATCTCTCCCTTCTCCTGTGTCTCATCATGGCTTCTCACGCTGGCCTTCTGGATGCTCATCTCTGCTTCTGGAGGAGTTAAGTAATATGGCTTCTTAAAATATGTATAAAATATACACACATTTGAAGAACATACATTTAAAAAAATAACTGACAAAATGTACTCTAAAAGGATGGTCAAAGGCACACAAGGTTCTGCCAATTCTGTTATTTTGTGAGCTCCCAGGATGTGCCAGGCACGGTGTTTGGTGCCACTTTTCCACCAAAAACCCATCAGAATCTTGCTCTCAAGGGGCTGAAAGCCTGGCAGGGATAGAAAATAATAAACAGAATCAGAGACATCTGAAAATGTCCCCTGCTTACCTCAGAAAATACATCAACTTTGTAAAGGGATAAAGCTACACACGCTGGTCAGCCAACACTTTAGTCTGGCTTTCAACCTAAAGACCACACAGCATCTTTAAAAGTCTGGATTTAAAGAATTAAACAGAGAACATGAAGCTCATCTAATATAATTCAATTCAGAGACAGACACTTCTGCTCCCTAAGACTGTCTTAGAAACAGGCAGCTGAGAGTATGGCTGCCTCCAACGTTGTGCTTATTCTGACCAAACTCTGCGATGTTCCAAGTTAGCTGATCTTTTTCCATTTCTTGTGGGTTTTATATTGCCTTTATACATCTCCATATTTAATCATCTTGGCCCTCTGTTACCATTATTGTCTTCCTTGGTACTGGTCTAGTTCATTTTTATGTCCACACTACGGTTTTGTCAAAGAAAACCAGCTTCCTTTCACCTGTCTGCATTCTTAGACATTCTTCCAATCAAGTCCGATCACTTAAAGAGTATTTGAACCCTACAGTAATTATTTTAAAAATACCAACTCTTTTCTTTACAAATGAATTTATCTGTAAGTAAGCTTTAAATTAGGTAAGCTGAAAGGAATAAGATAAACCTAAAATATCTGAGTATGAGCCACCAACTTCCACCACTAAAACCCTTCGTGGTACTTGGGGAGCCTGGGTGGCTCAGTCGGTTATGTGTCTGCTTTCAGTTCAGGTCATGACCCTAGGGACCTGGGATTGAGTCCTGCACTGGGCTCCCTGCTCAGCCTACCCAAATGGTTCACAAGCCAATTTGGAAGTCAAAGACCAGCAGAAAGAAATAAGAAAAAAGAGTCATTTAATAAACACTCAATTCAGATTACATATAGCCCTACTACAACAAGCTAAAATATGTTCATCATAATAGAAAAATTTCATGACCATGAAATAGCCGCCTGAGTTAATTAATTGGAAAAAGCTTTACAAACTAAATGGTTTGATTATTTGTGATTTAAAATTCAGAACCAATGAAAACAGAATGGTCAACCTGGATTGTCTGATTATCATTAACATCCATAAATTTATTAATGTGTTATTATTATTGTGTGTCAGACCCTAGGAATATATTCGGGGCAGGGGCGGGGGAGAAATGGGAAGGCTTCATGGAAGAGGTGACAGGTGAGCTGGGCTTTACTTAGAAGAGGGACACCGAGCTCAATGAAGGCAAGGATGCAGCTTCTCGCCCGGACTGGTGCCCTGCGGGGCTGCCACAGCAGTGCTGGGGGAAGCGTGTGGGGGAGGCTCTCCCCAGTCAGCTTGCTGCCGCCTGCCACTGATCCCAACAGGGCTCACTGCCCCTGCCAGACAACGAACAGAGTCGGCAGCTGCCCTGGAATGGTTGGAGAGAGGCTGCAGCCAGCAGACAGAAACAGGAATATGGGAGGAGCGTAGGTTTCGGACAAAGGCATGGGTGTCTCCTCACAGACAGGGCCGAGAGGGAAAGAAATGAGAACAATACAAGAAAGGAGAGAAGTCCAGGAACACCCTTCATCCTCCGGTCACAGCCTCAAATGACTTGGATAAATTAACAGACCAAAATGACTGAATTGCCCCTATTTGCCAAAGAGTCATTTTCACATAGAAACAAAAGAAAATTAACATACTTCTATTTATATTTTGCTTCACTGAGGTTACCTATACGAAGAAACGTGAGTTAACAGTTGGGTCTTAGGTACCTAAGTCAAATATTCACAGCCAGTTAATTATCAGAATGTCAAGTCATTATACCACCTAATTTCACCAGCATACTTACCTCTGGACACAAGTGCCCTGCTGCGGTCCAAAACAGAGACCTACATATTAATCAGAGTGGTGTGACAGAATTAACTCAGTTTGAAGAGAGCAGAGAAATGAATTACCTAACTCAGCTCTTTGTCTTCATTCTCATTCTAAAGAAAAGAATAGAAGGAAGACTTAATCAGGGGAGGACACAGAGATATTGTGTCTTGTCCTTTTAGCAAGCCCTGTTAAAAGATGAAAATGTACCCACAGTTTAGCCTTCCTGGGCCTTAAGTTTAGGTAATAACTTAAACAGTTCATAATTGAACTGCTTTCCACTGTAAAGGTCTTGCCCTACCATAAGCCCTTCTCCACAGGAAAGGACTGAGCCAGGAATCTCGAAAGGAGGGATACAAGCTTTAGTGCCAGCACTCGGGGAAGGGAAGGATGCTGGGTTGTTCCCTCCGGGAGCTAAAGGTAGGTGGCTGTCATTCTGAAATCCCTGATAACACCAGCAGTTTGATTTCTTTGTATTTCTGCAAAGAACTTACAATTATTCTAATTATATTATTACATATTGTGTTATTATATGGCATTACTCTTTGTTGGAGATTTATTGTTATTAATTACAAACATTTCTTCATGTAATATTTGATTTCAGCTCTAAAGGAAGAAGATCTATCCAGCACTACCTGTACATGTTTTATACAGTTTGATAATATATTAAGTCAAAGGAAAATTACATTAATCTCTGCTCATTAAAAACACATTTAACATTCAAGTACATTCAGCAAAAATAAGCATATTTGAATAGTCTGTTTCTTTTCTAAAGCACAGTTTTGACAGAGTCTAGGGTAAAAAATAAATAAGACACAGTGCAGTCCTTGAAGGGTTTGCAATCCGATTAGGAGAAAGACAAAGGTAGATAATGTCAACGAAGTATGGTAAATACACTGCAGTCATTAAGAATATGTTTGGGGGCGCCTGGGTGGCTCAGTGGGTTAAGCCTCTGCCTTCGGCTCAGGTCATGATCCCAGGGGCCTGGGATCGAGTCCCGCGTCGGGTTCTCTGCTCAGCAGGGAGCCTGCTTCTCCTCATCTCTGTCTGTCTCTCTGCCTACTTGTGATCTCTCTCTCTGTCAAATAAATAAATAAAATCTTAAAAAAAAAAAAAAAGAATATGTTTGGGGTAAGAAAGACCTGATTTAAATCCCAGAGCTGTCGTTTACTGGCCATGGGATCTTGGCTAAATAATTTAACACCTCTGAGCTGTATTGTCTTTATCTATATAAAGGGGACATCACTCCTGACCCTTTACTACTGGCATGGGACACGAAAGAGATAACACGTGTGACACCAGGCATGTGGTCTGTGCTCAGTACATGGCAGCTATGACCACTAATGTTTGTAGAGACTTCCGTGCAGTGCCTATGGGAGCCCAGGGAAGGGGAACTTAGCTCAGCCTGGGGGTTGGGGAAGGTTTCCTGGAGAAGACGAGGATTCAGCTGTGTCTTAAAGAATAGCAAAGAATTAGTGAGATCAAGAGCAGTAGACCTGGGTATTCCATGCTGAGGAAACACTTGGTATTTGCTGGCAGGTGTAGTGTAAGACTAGTCATGACTCAGTTTCCCCTTCCCTTGGCATCCTACAACATAGTTGCTTCTTCCTCCACATGGTTTACCATCTACCCCCCCCAAAAAACATCCACCTATCCCCTCAACTGCTGTGTTGGTTTTGTCCTTTTAAATATAATTTAGCCCTAAAAAGGGAGGCAGACTAGGCCTCTCTAGAACCGTACCTGCTCTCTCCTTTTGTCTTAGCGCTATAAGCAGAGGTGAACTGCAGAGACAGTGTAGCTGGTGGCTAAGAGTTGAGGTTCTGGAGTTAGACTGCCTGGCTTCAAATCCTGGCCCCATAACTGTGTCGCTTTGGTCAAGATGCTTCACCTCCATATGCTTCAGTTTTTTTCATCTGTGAAATGGGGATGATAATCTCTAGGGGTGCTGTGAGGATTCAGTGAGTTAATGCATGTAAGAAAACTAGAATGGGGTCTGGATGCTAATAGGTATTAGCTATTAATTATGGCCTAACAAAATTAAAACTCTGTGATTCATGGACAGGACACCCTTGAGAAAGCAGAGAATATACCAGATTAGAAATGTGGTCCTCTGTGGGGGGAGAGGGGGAATGAAGAAGCAAGAATAAAAGGGCAAAAAAAGAAGTATAATGTCAACAGAATAGCTAGTTGACACCAAAAAGTACTGCATTAAGTTCATAGGTTCTTTCAAATGATTCTTTTATTTAAAAGATTTTATTTATTTATTTGTCAGAGAGAGAGAGCATGCACAAGCAGGCAGAGTGGCAGGCAGAGGCAGAGAGAGAAGCAGGCTCCCCGCTGAGCAAGGAGCCTGATGTGGGACTCGATCCCAGGACCCTAAGATCATGACCTGTGCCAAAGGCGGATACTTAACCAACTGAGCCACCCAGGCATCCCCATTTTAAAATTTTTTTTTTTTAAGATTTTATTTATTTATTTGACAGACAGAGATCACAAGGAGGCAGAGAGGCAGGCGGAGAGAGAGGGGGAAGCAGGCCCTCCACCGAGCAGAGAGCCCGATGCGGGGCTCGATCCCAGGACCCTGAGATCATGACCTGAGCCGAAGGCAGAGGCTTAACCCACTGAGCCACCCAGGCGCCCCCCCATTTTTAAATTTTTTAAAGAAGATTTTATTTATTTATCTGTCAGAGAGAGAGAAAGAGAGAACACAAGCATACAGAGTGGCAGGCAGAGGCAGAGAAAAACAGGTTCTCCACTGAGCAAGGAGCCCAAAGTGGGACTCAATCCCTGGACCCTGGGATCATGACCAGAGCTGAAGGTAGCTGCCCAACCAACTGAGCCACCCAGGTGTCCCTCAAATGATTCTTTTAGAGAATTATTTATTTATCTTGGGAGGGGAGGGGGAGAAAATCCCAAGGAGACTCCCCACTGAACATGGGAGCCCAAAGCGGGGCTCAATCTCATGACCCCGAGATCATGACCTGAGCTGAAATCAAGAGTCAGACACCCAACTGACTGAGCCACCCAGGAGTCCCTGTTCTTCCAAATGATTCTTATAATAGCTGTGGTAGGTAGGTAGTATTGTCCCTATTTTTATACATGAGTACATGGGGGCTCAGAAAAGTCAAGAAACTTGCCCAGACAAACCAACAGGACCATGATTTAAAACTATGGGTGGATGAGTACAGCTGTGCTCTCCCAACACCTACGTCTCTTCACCAGAACAGTAAAAATAGGACTCCATTTCCTTAGAATGAAAATTATGATCTCAAACTTCACATTGCTGAGAAAAAACCCGAGTTGCCTATGTTTTTATATCATTTTCTAGACCTACTCCAGGAAATAGAAACATGTGCCCATGTTCTGATTTCATGAGCTATGCTACAGATTTCATTTCATAAAAATCATGAGCTATATACATAAAGCAAGAGAACCTTGTCAAGAAGTTTAGAGTCTATTACAATTACACAATGTGTAACAAAAATATTATTCTCAGGGTGCCTGGGTGGCTCAGTCAATTAAGCATCTGCCTTTGGCTCAGGTCATGATCTTAGGGTCCTGGGATCGAGCCTCACATTGAGATCCCTGCAGGGTGTCTGCTTCTCCCTCTGCCCTTCCCCCCTGCTCATGCTCTCTCTCAAATAAATAAATAAATAAAATATTTTAAAAAATTATTCTCTAGAATTCCAATTCTATATTTTCAGACACAAAATGACCAGGCCTACATTTTATAACATGAGGTAGGTCCAGCTCTAATCTCTGATTTACACTTTTTCAAGCTTAAATATTATGTAAGGTATTCTGTGGGTCTTTAATATCCCTGTGATTCATATTCCATATTTTTTAAAAGATTTTATTTATTTGACAGAGAGGGAGAGCACAAGTAGGGGGAGTAGGGGAAGCAGACTCCTCATTGAGCAGGGAGCCTGACATGGGGCTTGATCCCAGAACCATAGGATCATGACCTGAGCCACAGGCAGATGCTTAACCAACTGAGCCACCCAGGTGCCCTCCTATTCCATATTAATCTGGCTTCTTAGGTATTTTTTTTTCCTACCAAAGAACAGAAGTTTCTTATAACAAAATGAGAGTAAAGTTAGAAAAAAATATAGTTAAAGAAAACCATGGAAAAGGTGAATAATAGGAGACTATCTGGCTATATATAAAGCATTAACTTCAGGAGTTGAACCCAGAAGCATAAACTAGAGTCTTATGGATCTTTTATATACATAGAAGGACTTTTCACACTGCCACTTCTTTGTTGATAGGAATGCTTTACCTTGGGGCGCCTGAATGGCCTCAGTCGGTTAAGTGACAGCTTTTGGCTTAGGTCATGATCTCAGGGTCCTGGGATCGAGCTCCACATCAGGCTCCTGGCTCAGTGGGGCGCCTGCTTCTCTCACTCTCTCTCAAGTAAATAAATAAAATCTTAAAAAAAAAAAAAAAGGAATGCTTTCCTTAAGTGTGGAGGAAAATCTCTTCCCTCTGTCTCTCTCTCTCTCTCTCTCTCTCTCTCACACACACACACACACACACGCACGCGGGTCTTGTCACATATTGGTCCTATACTGATGAAAAAGTACCAATCCCCAGGGGAAGCTTCAAATACCCTAAGACAAGAAGCTGCAAAGGTGGGGGGGGTTGGAGGGTGGTGAACAGACAATCCTCTATAGAGACACTTTCTATACGTATATACTATTTTTTAAACCTAAAACATATATAATTTTTTTCTTTAATTACAGTTTCCCATATAACCATTAGTAGATTCCAGTGATGCAAGCCATATTTATTAGAGGCAGCATGTCAAATAGGAGTTGACAATTACAGTCTCTATCAATACATATTATGCCAGACGGTAATGAGCCATCCACAAAGGGCTAGCCATCCAAAATAATCACGCTGCTTTCCAGAGAAATGTCGAAGAGGTTATGGTTTATTACCCAGTGCTCATTACATATACAGTGGCAGCATTAGCAATTTTTCCTTCATTTGTGTCTCATTTAAGGATCTGCCCCCACAAGCACAGTCAAATTAGTACACAAGGTTAAAACCATTATGCCCAGAAAAAAATTAAGTTGTATTTTATTTTACAGTAATGGTGGATCAAAGGTCCTTGGAATCTATTATTTGTGAAACCATTATCTAACACAGAATATTAACAAAAGGGAAAAGAAAAGCGATGCCCTGCCAGCATGGCTTTGACAGGAACAAAGACAGACTGTTTGAAATAAGCAAACACCACATTACTTAATTAAAGGCCCCTAAAAAAAAACTATTTTAAAAATAACACTAAGGTTGTGACATCAACTGACAAAAGTCACAAAATTAAAGTTAACGATGAAGGACCAACCTGTATTTTCAAATGCCTCATTTACATCAATTTACTTTTAAACATTTTTTACTCTGCTTTTGTGCTCAACTTGGTTATAAATTCACTTATTGCTGTAAATACTTATTTTCTTAAAAAGATAACCGAGTTTCTTATCTTTGTGGCAAATCCACATTTATTGATATCTAATGAATTGGAATTTGGGCTATACTATAACTAGAAAGGTTTGGTCAAGAGGGGACATCTTGGAGTGAGTTACGAATATTAAAATAGATGCTGCTAAATAACAGCTTTTTAATAGATTTTGTCAAATCATCAGATAACCAATTAACAGCATCTGAACTGAGGTAAATAGTTGTAGCAAAAAGATCTTTTGAAGATGTTTCTGAAGTCCTGACTGGTTGTTAATGACCTGTTCAAATTCATTACAATTAAAAGAACAATATTTCAAATAGTTTCTCTATATGTTAATATTAACAGCCTGCAATTGTAGTCAACATTTGAGGATCCCTCACTTCTCCTTAAGGGGCATTTATGGCATGCCTGCCACATGTCAAACTCTGTGATAGGCTCTGAGAATTCATCCAGGAAAAAAAGAAAAGAAAGGAATAAAACCATAGCTCGGTTCTCAAGAAGCTGATGGCTAGCCAGATCAGGGAAGGGTTTAGAGATCAAACCAAATGATTTTAATCCTGGGCAATAACTACTATCCTAGAAGTAAACACAGAGTTCCAAGGGAGCCCAGAGGAAGGAGGCCTCACCCAAATCTTGATGGAATAAGGGAAGGAGTTCCAAAGAAAGCAGCTTTTAAAGTGGGACCCGAAGGGTAATTCTACCCATTAGGGAACGGTAGGGGAAAAATTCGCTGGGAATGTGGAGAAATGGAGAGTGAGGGGCTGAAGTGGGGCTGTTTACCGCGAATCATTAGAACATACCATTTTAAGGAATCTCTTTTATTTATGTATTTATTTTTATTTTTAAAGATTTTTATTTATTTATTTAACAGAGAGAGAGAGAGAGAGACAGCGAGAGAGGGAACATAAGCAGGGGAGTGGGAAAAGGAGAAGCAGGCTTCCCATTTGAGCAGGGATTCCAACACTGGGCTCCATCCCAGGACCCTGGGATCATGACCTGAGCCAAAGGCAGATGCTTAACTGACTGAGCCACCCAGGCGCCCCAAGGAATCTCTTTTAAACACTGGCCCAGATTAGAAGAAAACATCCTAAAGTTGGAATGATGGACTTTATGAAATAAAGTCAGCAAACAAGTTCTAGAACAGTTCAGATAACCATGTTTTAAATTTTGAAAAATATTATCTTAAGGAATAGATTACCTGGTCAGGTCCATGTATGGTAAATCAAATTTCAGAGTGGATAAATGTATTATCCATTTGATGTTAATTAAATCTGAATAATTTGATATGACCAAAATCTGAATTTCATTGGCTATTCTAATTGATCTTTACCACCACAAATGAGGGCGGTATCCTTGTTTTTTTCTCCCTAAACTGATGAAAGTATGAACTATGATGTGTTATATATCTAATATACGTGTCCATGATATACTGTATGTATATTTTAAAAATACACATTAGAGATAATAAACTTTAAAAGGACCGAGAGTAGACTGATTTAATTCTTTTGGTATGGTACCCAGTACAGTTCAGTGTAATCTGATACCTACAAAAAAGCATTTTTTCCAAAGATTTATTTATTTGAGGGAGAGAATGAGACAGCAAGCACAAAGGAAGAGGGAGAAGGAGAAGCAGACTCCCCACTGAGCAGGAAGCCTGATGGGGGGCTCAAGCCCAGGACCCTGAGATCATGACCTGAGCCAAAGGCAGACGCTCAACTGACTGAACCACCCAGGTACCTAAATTCCTAGATCTTTAAGGATTCTTCATAGTAGGTAAAGAATTCTTCACAGAAGTGTTATTTTCCCCTTCCCAAATTGTCTAAGGAGTCCTTCATTCACCTCTGGATAAAGGTACATCTGTTAATAAGTATTCAAATTTTCCTTAGCTTCGTACACATTGATAAGATTTAAGAGTATCATCTCAAGGTCATCAGATGTTCAGATTGTCAGTTACAAGTGTACCTAATAAAATGAAAAAACTGAGTAATTATTAGTTTACCTATGAAGTGTGTTTGGTAATCAGGGTGGGAGAGTAGCAAAAGGATATGAAAGTGGTTAGGAGGCTATCATCACAAAGTCTGTCTACATTGGCTGATTTTCTGGCATCCTCTTTCTCTCACCAAGGCATTCTAAGAGAGAATCGCTGTCCATTCCAATACCACATTTAACAGGAGGCCAGAAGAGGTCAGTGGAGAGTAGTGTTAGGTATCCCATCCTCCAACCCACAAGGCACACTTCAGGTCTCTGTCTAGTACCCCTCCCCGCCCCCCCGCCCACCACCCAAAAAGAAGAAAACAAAATAAATCATTATACTCAATTTTTTTACTTTGCCACAAACACAGATGACTTGAAGATTGTTGTAATGTTTGACTTAAAAAAGAAAAAAAAAAAGGTTTGAAGTAGAAAACAAATTCTTCTGTGTGGCTGTAAAATATAAGTTTTTATACTAAAAAGTTGCTTGAAGAGGACAATGACAATAAAAATGATAATGCCTTGATATTCCTATTTTCTCTGAGATAATACTCCATTATTTCTCAAAAACATACGAGTTGCAGAGGTATAAAAATTCCCATTTAAATATACTCAATATCTGATTATTTGTGTTACGGGAAAAAAAAAAAAAGAGTATGGGATTAATAAGAACTAGAAAGTCCCCAGCTTCTAAACTGTTTCTAAAACAAACAGGAGAACAGAAAAACTAAACAGGCTGTTTTGAATGTTTTAAATATGTAAATACGAATTTTCTTCTCTTTTTATCTTCAGGGAAGTGTAAACTACATAGAAAGCTCTACGCCCATTTAGAGTTGAAGAATTAGAAGGAAAAAGACTCTGGACTTTCAAATAACAGTTCTTATGTCTTTACTTGGCTCTTTTAGGAACTTCCTTCACTCAAGGCCCCCTATCAAGTGTAGGTAGCATCTAAAACCGAACCTTGGCTAGTCCTTCACAGAGGAGCTACCTTCCCACCAAACTGGAGGTCATGGTTTTGGGCATATTTATTGAGGATAAGTTGGCAATAGCACACCAGGCACAGAGAGAATGTAAACCACAAAAGACTATGTGGTACCTGACTTTTGGGCTTTCTGAATTGAAGAGGGGAATCAGTAAAATGAGAAAATGTTAAGAAAAGAACTAACATAGGTGGCTATGTTCAACACATCACAAAGAGGTCCAGGTTACCTTGCCTACCCCCTCATTATTCCTGAAGAAAATAACTTCCAGCCAAACAAACTTTGCATAAGGTACCTATGAAAATAACAAGCTGACTATGAAACACTGCAGGGGTGTCAAAAAGAACTGGCTTTGCATCATTTAAACCATAAACTAAACTAAACCCTAATAATTTATTACTATTCCACTGAAATTCCCCCACAATTCTGATTTTTCAGCTTACTGTTTTTGTTAAATTAAAACTGCTCTGGCCTAGCTACAAAGAGATAGAAAAAGTAAATTCCCATTTTAAAAAAATCCTGAACTGAATGTTATAAAATTAAATACAGAAATGCATTTTAAGTGCAAAGACTCCTTCCACTGTTGCCAGTAAACAACTAACAAAGGGGAGTTCAGTAATTTCACAGCCGTATTTTCTCACTCTCCTACACTGAGAACTCAGTCGTTTGCATGGCATAATAAGCTGTAAATTATCAACATTTTTACATAGCCTGCTGCAAAGAAAAGTCTGCCAGCTTTCTGCTATATTGGATAGTGTTCAAGTGATTAACTATAGCTTTGGAAAGAAGGGGTGGAAACTTGTTTTGCGTCTCAGTTTGTTGGTTCTCTTATGCACAGCCTCTAAAAATCTGTTACATCATTATTTGCGATGAATATGTAAGTAATTACGGTAGAGTAATAGACACTCTCTATTTCTGCAGGATGTAAATTACCCATGGACAGCAGCTTATCTTGTAGGTGCATAATTATCCAAGTATTTCCCTGAAACCATGACTCCAATGAGTATGAATTTAGTGGTTTTTTCAATACCAAAATTTGTAGCACTGAGTATTTCAAGATTAATGACCAATGAAATACAGTTTTTTCCTGCTCTATAGGAAATGCTCATTAGACAGAACATCTTCTTAGGGCACAAGTCTGTCTTAGAAAGTGGTTCGTGTATCAGAGAAAACACACAGTTATCGGTTTTTCCCAATAGATAAAGAATAAATCTGTGAAAGGAAATATGGAGTTAAAGAGATAAGGTTTGCAAATGTAAACGTTTTTATTTTTAAATTGTAGAGAGAAATCCATACTCAATCTCAAAACAAAAGGAAATTTTGTCTCAGTAAATCAACCGTAGTTCATGGAGCCCCTGAGTGCCTACCATAATGAGAGGGCTTTGGTGGCCAACGAAAACCTGGTTTCCATCTAACTACACAATTCTGCACCACCAAACATGGAACATAAAAATCTGTGTTTAGTGCTGAGGATGTCAAGATGAGTAAGAAAGTATATTTAGGGCACCCTACTCTAGAGGCCAGGTACAGTAATGGAAAAAGCATGGGTTCTATGATCAAATGGGGTTTCTTTCTTTTTTTTTCTTTTTAAAAAGATTTTATTTATTTGACAGAGAGAGAGAGACAGCAAGAGAGGAGACACAAGCAGGGGGAGAGGGAGAGGGAGAAGCAGGCTTCCCGCCGCTGAGCACGGAGCCCGATGTGGGGCTGGATCCCAGGACCCTGGGATCATAACCTGAGTTGAAGGCAGATGCTTAACGACTAAGCCACCCCCAGACACCCCTCAAATGGGGTTTCAATCCCAATTCTGCCATTCACTTACACTATAAACTTGTTCAAGTTATTAAATTTCTATAAGCCTGTTGCCCAAGAAAAGCAATTTTTTCTTAACTAATGTCATAAGATTAAATAAATTAACATTTAAGCACATGGAACTGGTACCAGATATTTTAAAAAAAGGTGTTAGCTATAGTAATAATTACTATTTTTCTGTGTTTATCATACTCAGCTTTGCACATAGCAGGTGCTCAATAAATGGTTGTTGACTAAATGAATGAATTAGCCAATGAGTGAATGAGCCAATGAATGAATGAACAACTCTAGTAGAGGGATGATATAGGAACAGAAATCATTCCAAGACATACAAGAAGTGTCTCAGAGATACAAAATATAACAGAAGGCTCACTGGAGACATGCTGGGTTAGACTAAAACACAGGCCCTTACCTCTAGAAGGTAATGTCTAGTGGGAAAACATATACATAAATTAGTCATTACAAAACAGTGTGTTAAGTGTTCTAAAAACTCATAGAACATTCTCTCTAGGTTCTGGCTTTAATAGAGACATGGCTTTTCCTGGAGTACTGAGAGCCCTGTATCTTTGTGAGTGGATATACTTCACTACCTATAAACCACAGGCTGAGGAGCTGAGAGGTGGGGCCAGTACTCTCATTATTTCTTCACCATCTTGAGAAACCCACTGATCCTTTGAACTACTTTCCACCGCCACTCCTCTCCTCTGTTACTCTGTTTTCCTCAGTCTTTGGCATCTCAGCTCAGTTTTGTTGTTCTCCTGGTTGACTTCAAAAACATGAACTCCCCATCCCGTAGTTTCTCAATCTACTCAATTCAATCTCTACTACATTCCATCAACCTCACTCTTAGGCACACAACTGGAACTTACTTTTCAGGACTGTTCTACTTCTAAAATGTTCACTGTGAATCTCCTACTTTTTTTCTACAACCACCTAACCTCTGAGCTCTCTCACTGCATTACTACTCCAACCCCGAATATGAGTCATCAAGACCTCCAGACCTTGATCACTGTTTTCTCCCTAATTTTGGACTCCCTCAGCTTCACTTCCTTGCTCATCAAGCCTAAATAATATATTTTTTTGAGTTTATTTATTTATTGAGTAATCTCTATCCTCCGTGGGACTTGAACTCACAACCCCAAGATCAACAGTCACATGCTCCTCTAACTGAGCCAGCCAGGCAGCCCACACCTAAATAATTTATTAGGTCAAGCATTCCTTTGCACATATCCTTTTCTTGGTGGCAAAGAAAAACCATGATCATGCTTTTACCTTCTCCACTTCTATTCTAGGGCTGCTAGGAATTATTGTGTTAAGGAATTTGTATTTAATCCTGCAGGGAATGGGACACCAGTGAAGAATTAAGGATATTATACTCCACTTACAAACTTAAAAACTTGAGCAAAGGAGGGAATGGGGGAATCTTAATAAAAGAAAATGAAGGGGCTCCTGGGTGGCTCAGTGGGTTAAAGCCTCTGCCTTCGGCTCAGGTCATGATTCCAGGGTCCTGGGATAGAG
This sequence comes from Lontra canadensis, assembly GCF_010015895.1. Lineage (NCBI taxonomy): Eukaryota > Metazoa > Chordata > Mammalia > Carnivora > Mustelidae > Lontra > Lontra canadensis. Next base: position 23,886,797 of record NW_022631008.1, read on the forward strand.
GCCTGCATTGGGCTCTCTGCTCAGCAGGGAGCCTGCTTCCCTTCCTCTCTCTCTCTCTCTGCCTGCCTCTCTGCCTACTTGTGATCTCTCTCTCTGTCAAATAAATAAATAAAATATTAACAAAAGAAAAAGAAAATGAAGACCCAAGATACCAGTAACTTCAGGAGGAAGGATGCCAGGATTAGAGATAACCAACCTGAGGATCTGCTCTTTTCCTCTATTACAACCACCACCCAGCTACACAATCCAAGAGTGAAAAAATCCAACAGCACAGTGGAGAAGGGAGTTCCTTGGGCACCGTGGATGCCAGTACTCTGGTAGCAACTTATGCGAGAGATGTTAAGGATTATCGGTCTTTAAATAAGCAACTTTAATTTAATTAAATATGGAAGGATTGTGGACCCAAGAGTGAATATGGTTATAGCTCTAAAAGTTAAATTCCAGAAACAGAGCTCTAGAAATGAAATTGCATCCAGTGTCAGATGGCTACTAGATGCATATTATTTTTCTACCTTGTCACTAGAGGCCGGAGACTATTTCTTATTAATATTCGCAGACTCAGCCCTGTGCCTTGCAGAGACGAGGTAGTCAGGATGTGCTGTGTTGTACCACACGCTACTTGAACCTTGCTGAATATGTGTCCTGTGGTTGAGCTCCTGGACCTGAAGCCCATTATGATCACATCTTATAGATAAGTAATCACACAGAGCGATTAAAGGACTGCCTTACATGAAATAGCCCATCAGTTACACATTTGTGACAAGAACCCAGATCTCTAGCCCTTATACCCACGTCTCTATTACACCACACTGTCTGCTAGTGGGAGGTGCCTTGGGTCTGGGTTCAAAGGATCAACAAGAAGGATGAAGCTATTAAGCAAACTCTGCCACTAAACATTTTGACTGTACATCTTCTACCGCACAAAGCTAACATTTTGTTATGACAAGTGTCAAGAATTAAGCCCTGTTTAAAATGCAGAATTAGGGGCGCCTACGTGGCTCAGTCGATCAAGTGCCTGCCTTTGGCTCATGTCATGATCTCAGGGTCCTGGGATCGAGCCCCACATCCGGCTCCCTGCTGAGTGGGGGGAGTCTGCTTCTCCAGAACTCTCCCTCTGCACTGCCCCCTGCTAGTTCTCCCCCATAAATAAATTATTTTTTAAAAAATTAAAAATAAATATGTAAAAAAATGCAGAATTAGATACCGGACATTGGCTTTGACTATGGCTTCTTGCTAGTCAACACAGCCCTTCTTTGAGGAAAAGATTTAAACTTTTTCACCAACACCAAAGCAATTTATGTGGTGTGTTTTTTGCTGTGATATATTCAGGCAGGCTAATCTATAGCAAGATATTTATATACAATAAGCGAACTCTCAGCTTGGTAGATTAGTAGCTGAGCCCACCTACTTTTTGTGGTTAATTATACTTGTTTGGTAAGAGGCTGTTCTTATTTTATGTTTCTCCAACAGCTCTGGTGAAGTTATGACTTGTGATGTACAGTATCCTGAACATAAAGAGCCTTCCCCTTTCTTTTTCAACATATAATTGCTGCATTTGTGCACGCTGTGTAAGTGAAAATAACAATAAAAAGTTAATGAAGAAAATAAGCACTGGTTGTAATGAATTAGTAATATTGCTAGATTTGTATCTGGAGTTTATTTTTATTGTTGTAAGCAGAATACAATCAATAGGAATATGCAATCAAAGTGCACATGCTTTCATCTCTTGAAATCTCTCTGAAAGGGAGCTGAGATATCTTTAGGAAATTATCTTCAAAAGCCTACTCTAAATTCAATTATTCGGCATAACCATTTTAAATCACTGTCAATAAGCACTTCTCATTTTTAAGGTTCTTGTAGTACAAAAAGATGCATTTTAAAGTAGGTTTTTATTGCTTTTTAAGTATGAAATAGAACTTTCTTTTAATTTTCAAGTTAATTTTAATCATACAAAATAATAGGAATAGATTTTCTTTACAAAAAAAAATTAAATGTTCCAAATAAAGCCCCCTTTGATGATTTTTCTATAGCTGTTCCCAAACCTCCTCCCTTCCTACTTCTTCCAACTACTGTCATCATCAGGTGGGTGAGGTTTCTCCCAGACTCTTTTCTAGCATTTACATATGTCCTCTTAAAAAAAACAACAAACATTACTATGTTTCCTGCTATACATTTCAATATTAATTATTTCACATCAATGTAATTGAGAGCCCAAAATGAATATAATCAACGTGTTCTTACTTAAGCCTCATTTCTTTTTTTTTCCCCCCTCAAGATTTATTTATTTATTTGAGAGAGAGAAAGAGAGAAAGAGTGGGCATGCATGAAGGAAGGGCCAGAGGGAGAGAATCTCAAGCAGACTCCTCTGGAGAGGATCCAGAGGTGGAGGTCAACCTCAGGCCCCGTGAAATCATGACCTGAGCTGAAATCACAAATTGGATGCTGAACCATCTGAGCTACCCAGATGCCCCAATCCTCATTTCAAAGGTATTTTTTGATTTGGTCAATCTCTAAGGTATATATGGTTTCCTAATTTTGTTAGTCAGTTTTAAGTACCAGACAAATTCTAATGTGAGGTATGAAGGTGAAGATGGATAGTCTACTGTTACCATGACTAGACGTCATCAGAAATTAATTCATGCCACACTAAAAAGATAATTATGAACTAAAATATTTTCAGCTGAGACCAAGACTTATTCCCTAAATTTAAAGATTTATCAACAACAAAACTCACTTCTTTTACCATTTTTAAAATTTTCCACCGTTCTCCTTAAATTAAGATTTCATTTGGGCCTCCAAATATTCTACCACCACTTCTGTGACAGCATCCCAAGTCTGACAAACTTCCTCTTAGAGGAGAAATCACTCTTAACACGAGTCATTTTATTAAGATGTTTTCTAGATTTAACTTATAGTTATGTTTATAATGCTTTTTTTGTTATTAGTTCTAAAAGCCCAACAATAACCTTAGGATATAATGATTAATTTAACCTTAATCAACTGAATAATACACTGAGTTAAAAAAAAAAAAAAAGAACTAGCACAATTTCCAAGAAATTGACGGTGTCCATTTTAAGATTTTATGTATTTATTTGAGAGAGAGTGAGTAGGAGGAAGAGGGAGAGAGAATCTGAAGCAGACTCCACACTGAGTGCAGAGCCCAGTGCAGGACACAATCCCGTAACTGCGAAATCATGATCTGAGTCAAACCAAGAGTCATACGCTTAACCAAATGAGCCACCCAGGTGCCCCGATGGTGTCCATTTTAACAAGGACAGTAAACCTAAGAAAGTAAATCATTTTGCTTCACTCCTGCTCTCTTTGTTAAAAAAAAAAAAATCTATACTTTATGCATTTTCATAGTCTACTTGATCTTGTCAAAAAGGGGAAAAGAAAAAGTTCAGGTCAGCCCAGGGACTCTAAAGCCCTCATTCTAACAGCAGGACTAAACTAACCACCAGTTTTCTGGTAAAAGTGCATTATGAAGTGCTTAAGTAAAACAAACATACAGTTAAAAATAACTCAGACCACTGAGGACATAAAATGAATGAAGTCTCTCTCATCCCATTTCCCCCAACCAGTTGCCCATTCCCAGAGGTGACCACAATTAACTCTTTTTGTCTCTTTTAAAGCACTTTCCATGTGTAGAAAAATCCACCGTTCGCCCATTCAAGCCCCAGTGGGATCAAACTGTAATATGTTTCTGCATCTTGATTTTTTTTCTTGATTCTTCAAGATCTTTCCAGATCAGGCAAACAGACCTCCTTAATGTTTTTAAACATCCATCTGATACTCCCTTGCGTCAGTAACAACATGGGCTCTCTTGGTGGATGCTTTGATTATTTCCCTTTTTTGGGGTTGCTGTTGTTCTTGCAAACAATGCTATAAAAAGCATTCTTATACATACATCTTTGAGCATTTGTGTTAACACATCAGCAATTTTGCTAAATCAAAGGGTGGTTGAATTAGAGTAAAATTTATAGTTGAAAATGCTATAGCTACCCCAAAGCTACGCAATGTAGTCTAGCTGAATACTCAGGAAGAAAAGAAAATGTGCTTGGCAAACTTCTTCCAATCTCTTTTATCAGTTAAATAAGAGGTGTTGGGAAATTTCAGGCAACAAAGGTAGAATGAAAATATGTGGTCTGTTTTATAACTGTTAGTTACCAAATTATTTTCTAAGTAACTCTATCAATTAATGTCCATACTAACAAAGCATTCAAGTGCTTACTTCTTACACACTCACAAATACTGGGTATCAAACTTTTTAATCTTTGCCAATCTGACAAAGGAAAACAGTGACTGTGTTTTAATTTGTCCATTATGATGAATTCCAGACTTTTCCACCTGTTGTTTACTAATCATCTAAGATTCTTCTTCACTGAACAGCCTGTTCATTTCTTTAGTTCATGTTTGTGTTGCATTATCTTCTTCTGGATTTATAAGACCTTCGACTGATTTGTTCATTAAAAATTGGTCCTTTGGCTTGTATGTTTCAAATATTTTTGTAACTCTGGCATTTTCTTTTGACTTTACAGTAATTTTTTCCACTTATGTGCAGTCAAATGTATTTTTTGTTTATAGTTTCAGGGTTCTGGAACCTTTTAGGGAGGTCTTCCTTGCTTGAAGATTAAATGATAATAAAAATTTAAAAAATAATAATTTAAAATTATTATTATTATTAATCAGCCATGATCTTAGAGTCACTGACTGCCATCGATGTGTTAGGAATATACTGAGTGCTGGGGTAACATGGAGAAAATAGATCATCTGAACTATGTTTCACAGCACACAAAGTACACAGTCTTCTGTTATCAGTATTACAAATAAATACAGAAAATGATCGGTCCATAATTTTATTTTCTTACTCATCAGCTCACCTGTCACCCAGAAGCAACACTGTCACTACACTGGTTCCCCAACAGCAGGTCATTCTCCTCCCTCTGGAAATGGGAATTGAGGACAACATAAACTCAGAGGAGTCTAAAACCAGTAAAACATCAAGCCATAGAGATGCTAGAATGGGAGCTGTGGATAACAGAGGTGAGCAAATAAAAGGCACTGAAAGAAGGAATAGGTCAAAATATAAAGCAAATAAACTTTTAATGGGATTTTAAAAAATTTAGGGGTGCCTGGGTGGCTCAGTCGGTTAGGCAGCTGGCTCTGTGATTCCCACTGAGGTCATGACCTGAGTCCTGGCTGAGGGGCCACGAGGCAGGCAGACTCTTTGCTCAGCAGGGAGTCAGCTTGAGGATTCTCTTTCCCTCTTCCTCTGCCCCTCCCCCACTCTCTCTCTCTCTCAAATAAATCTTTAAAAAAAGATAAAATTAAAAGATGAAAAAATTTAGTAGATCTTCTGCAATACTATGTGAGTTATTTTTTTTGTATTTTTCAGTGATATTCCACTAATACTTTTTTCCTTTGAAATGTAACTTTACATCTCACTTTACATGATAACTATGATGAAAATTTGAGACTTTTTCATGTTCCATGAGGAGTACTTTAGAGTTGGCTTTACAGCTCACGTCCTGAACTGGAAGTGTCAAAGGACATAATAAGGTACAGTCACTGTGACACAGTCCATGTTAAACTACTACTGTAAAATGTGTGATTCCAAATGTGTATTTTGTTTGGCATACTACGTTTATGCTCTATGGAGGTTCGGCCGTGCAAAGGTTCTTGTTTCAATCTCTTCTACCAGAGTTAACAAAAGATGTTGGGAAATTTCAGGCAATGAAGGTAGAATGAAAACATGTGGTCTGTTTATAACAGTTAGTTAGACAAGAAATAACTGAATCAATTCTTGCTAAAACAACCGAGAAAGCTGAAGTATTCGTAAGGAAAATTCACCTAAGTTTCTTTAAACTTAATAATTACGTTACATTAGAGACATCTATACTTTGTAATATCATATTTTATATATTGTAATGACTTTCTTGTACATAAAATAAAAATATTCTATCCTTAAGATAGTAGGAAGTTATAAATTTATCTTCTTAGGAGTGGCTATGATACCTGGCAATTTAGTAATACTCTTAAAGATTAATTTTTTTATTATTGAAATATAGCTGACATATAATGTTGTATTAGTTTCAGGGGTACAACAGTGATGTGACAATTGCATACATTACTCAGTGCTTACCACAATCAGTATAGTCACCATCTCTACAACTATATAGTATTACTTTTTTGATTGATCACTTTTGCAACCAATTTTTTGAAAGCCAGGATTGGAGGAATAAAACTGAAGTCCACAGCCTTGTTGGCAAAAGGCTATGGTAGATGTTTATAGTGCAGTTTTATAAATGTAGCTCTCATAGCTGTTTTTCAAAATGTAATTATTACATTTTAGCCTCACTTCTGCCTCTCTTGGCCATTAAATGATACATTTCCTAAGCATATCCACAGGTTATATCCATCATTTATATCCTTAGGCCAAACAAAAGAGGTCACCTCACTCACTTTTGGTCCCTTAGGTAATTTACTCAGGTCCCATGATCTGACCTCAAAGTCAAGTTTATGAGAGAAAAACACAAACAGTGTAAATCCCAGAAGTTTGGAGGTGAATTAAAAAGCTCCCAAGTCAGTACTTCCCTCAAATGTTAAATAATTCACTGTGGCATTATAGATACAAGCCTCCAGCGAAAGTTACACTTGAACAATTAAGGAACCAAGAGCCAAACAAATGACTTCAGGGGTAGAGAAACAAATTAATGGTTTCTCATAGTACTGTGCCAAATTACATTTTCACATTAACAAGTGTGTAAAACACCCAAGCATCACCAACGACTTACTAGATTAAGTTTGATTATAGAAAATAGCTTGGAACAACACACCAGGATTATTTGCTAAACATACTTATGGATTCTATACACTTGGGTGTGAAACCCATTTATATTATTTATAAAGTTTTTATATTCATAAGGTACCACCTACTCTTTTGTAAAGTTTTTTTTTATAATTGTTCATGTTACAATAATCATCTGTCACATGTGTTATATTCCTCTGAAGGATCAGAAGGAGATGCAACTGTTTCTTAGTGGCTAGATGCGAAATTCAAAACACAAGATCACATCACTGTGCCCTGTCCACATACAGATATCACCACCGGCCTAGGAGAAAGGGGGCGCACTTTAGAGTAAAAGTAGGATTTACATACCAACTCTATCACTTTCCAATTAGAGGATTTTAGATAGTTCTTAACCTCAGTCTTAGCTTCTTTTACTGCAAAATGGGGATAATTCATTTGTGCAAATATTTATGGAACACCTATGCATCAAATAGTACTTTCCAAGGGTTATTTTTATTTTAGGATGAGAGATAATAAAACATAGCTGGTCTTCATTAAAGATATGTACAGTCACCCAATTGCAAGAGCAGAGGTCCAATCAAATAGGGTCAAAGTGGCAGACTGAAAATCAACAGAGTTCCTAAAGGAAACGAAGATACATGGGATACAAGGTGCTATGGAGTCCATTTGCTTTCCAGGGATTAACAAGATTATTGGTATTCATTACAGATCTCTATGTATTTTCTCTGGTTAATTCAACTAAACTCAATCAAGGGCTCTCTACAAAATTCCTAAGGTAAAGTTTTGAGCTCTAATTCAGACAGGCTGGGGGAAGGACGTAGATGTATAGAAGATTTGCCAACTTACTTTCCATTTAGATGTTTTTCAAAGACATGCTTACAAGAAGAAGATCCTTTTTGGCATACTAATTTAATGGATAGCCTAACCTATACGTGAAATAAATTCTTTGAATCAGACTAGAAAAGCAGAATGGAATCAAGAAAAAAAAAAAACCATATGAAATTTGGAAGGAAAAGAACTATAGTTGGATCCTCAACTTGTCTCATTTGCCAGTTGGGCACCTTGAAAAAAAATCTCAAGATTTTTGAATCTTAGTTTGCTCAAGAGTAAAATAAGTATAATGACAACTCTTATCTATAGCATTTTGGTAACGATCAAATGAGATAACTAATAAAAATGATCAGTAACCTATAAAACACTAAACAAATATAAATTATTTCTCAGTGAGTAGGGACTGAAAACGATCCCAGGTATCCCTTCTGGTGAAGATACTTGCATGGATAAAAGGTAAAAGGTCTGCAAAATTATCCTGGCTGGAAGAGGGGTCCAGCAGTGATAATTCTGATTGCTTGTTAATGAGGAAGATCATTTGGCTTCATACCTGGTAAGCAGTAGTCCTCTCTAAATATTATCTAAGAAAAAAATGTATGGATAGGACTAGTAGAAAAAAAAACAAAACTAAGGTATGGGTTGATTTTTAAAGTAAATCCATGAGATACAGTAGCCATAAGTCAAACTTCCTGGAAATGCTTCTTTTTGTGAGGAAAATTTCCTTGTCACCCATGTTTCTGGAGTGGTTTTAATTTCACGTGCCAAAGTCCACCTGCAGGGGCTACAGAGAGGCTCTAGGGAGGCTTTTAACACAATGTCAAGTGCAATAAATACTAAATTTAAAAAAGTTATTACTGATATACTGTTACTAAAAAATACACAATAATTTTTTTAATACAATGATTTTTAAAAAAATAGAACTGAAAATTTTAAGTATGTTTTATGTGAAGCAAAAATGACTCATACTCACATACTTGTTTTTTAGTCTAAGTGTGTAGGAGAAAAAATTTCTTATTCTAGTAAGTTTAGTTAAAAACCTTTTCACCATAAAAATAAGCATAATAAAACGATATGGCACTGAAGTACGTTCGTTCTCCTAAAATGATAGTTGCAACATTATTTTATAGTTAGGTATCATTTTGAGTAGGTTTAAAAATCATAAATCCTGGACTATGTCTCTATAGAGAAATACCATGATGGTGAAGGAGGGGTAGTCACGAATAGAAAATTTTAAATGGCTAGAACAGAAATGAAAGTTTCAACACAAATGTATAGGGAAATTTACCAGTTACGCATGGAGCTGCTAAGTCTATTAGACTTGTTAAGAATGATAAAAATACATTTAAGAAAGAGGGGGGTGCCTGGTTGGCTGAGTCGGAAGAGTGTGTGACTCTTGGGTCTTGGGGTCATGAGTTAGAGCCCCACACTGGGTGTAGAGATTGCTAAATAAATAAATAAGTAAGCTTAAAAAAAAAAAAGAACAATAAAAATACATTTTTAACCATACAAAATATGTTAATCTATCCGTGAATCAGAGAATGACAAAGAACTAAACAGTGAGTTCCACTGACCACTGTTCAGTAAAAGGAAACACAATTTAGAAAGTCAGGTCAAAAGACTAAGTTCTTCTTACCATGAATAGATGCCACTGACCATGTCATAGCTCTGACATGAAGCGTTCGTGCTGCTGGGCCCAGCTGCTTTAGAAATAAGTAGCACCACCAAGCCCCGCAACTGGAGGTTATGCCGGCTATCGTGTACGAGCCCCCTGCCAACAAAGAAAGGAGAGGATTAATATACTGTTACAGGATCAGCCACATCAAGTTAGGAAGTTGCTACTATTCACCAGACTTCCAAATCAGAGAATGGGACTCCGAGGAAAGAAATAGAAGTAGGGGAAGAAAGAGCTAACACAGCAGAAAGCAGTGAGTTCAGGAAATGACCAGCGAAACCCATGGCTGGCATTAAAAGTGACAGTCTCCGATTGTGAGGCTTAATGATCTGGCTCCTTGCTCTTTCTGGGTTTTCCTATGGTCTGGACCCTCCACCTCACAATCTCAACTGTTTGCTCAACCCATAGTTTTAAACTGTTCTACGGTAGCTAATAGCAACTGAAATACAAATTATATGGCTTGGGTGAAGTGATATTATTTGGGAGAGTGGTAAAAAATGATTTCTGTCTTCACAGGTAGAGAAGATGATCAGAGAATTAAAATGACAAATCCAAATGACTTAAAAATTTATTTGATAAGTAAAATGGAAATGTATGCCATCAGCAAGTCTTGCCATTTCCTATTATTTATGGAAAGCATTATCATTCTAGACAACAATATGGCTTTAACTTAGCATGTCATTTTATTTTTGCGATGAGTATTGAATTTTCATAATTTCTACTATAACTAAGGCCAGGAATACATTGGTTTTTTTTTTTCCCTCAAATATTGTAAATGGTTGTCATATAAGAACTAAATGGCAACATAGAAAGGAAGGAAGGAAGGAAGGAGAAAGAAGGAAACTATGGGCAATATATTATAATAAATTAATATTTAGAACAATGCTCATGAGCACTAATCATATAGATACTATGCATACGTACATAAATAACACACGAATATAGTTCTTGAGTGTTGTGGGAAAAAGTATTAAAATTGTATTATACTTCATTAAATTATTAAGCCCTCTTTGGTAAGTGTTGAACAAAGAATTAATTTAAATTAATTAAGTTAACATAGCCAAAATTAATGAGTTAGTTCATTACTTAAGAAAAATCTTTGCCCCTCATGCCTCCAAACAGAAATTTTAAAAACCTTCCTGGTTTCAAAATAAGGCAGATCTTCAGGCTTTCTGCAAAGGAACAGATATAGCTCTTTTGCTAATTATACTTTCCCCTCAATCTAGTAAGTGATCATCAGCAAGTTTGAGGAGTTAGTAATTTTTAAAAGGAAGTTCTAATTTCTTAGGAAAAAGCAGCTAATTTATAGTAATTAAGTTATATCACAACAGAAACAATCATCAGAAATATCAGAAATATCCAAAGCTTCTCATTGTCATGTAGCTCTCCACTTAAATCCTGTAGACCCAAACGGCAGGGAGGCTGGGAAGCACCCTATTTTATAATAAGTAAATGTAAAGTGGGAGCAGGAACACTTCCTAAGTTTTCTGCTTTGAATTACAAATTTTAACTTAGGCTGCTAGATCCTTATTAATGCACTGCCCAAGGTGAATCTTTATTCTTCCCTTTTTAGATAATAATATTAAGGAGAAGGTCTGAATTGGCTCTTAACTGGAGAAAGGGAAAAGAGGAAGGTGAGGCTGTATGTGGGTGCTTGTGTTTTGGGGGTTGAACCTGGGGAGGGATGAGGGATATAATAACACAATAAGACCTCCAAGAGGGTGAGAAACTGGAGAAAAGTCTGGCTACATCATGCTAATAAAAGAGCTCTGGTAACAGTTTTGATGCCTTCCTCAAAGTTCTCAGAGATGGGACCTTCCACAGGAGACACACACACAAACGAAGAAGAAAGAAGAAAGAGAAAAGAAGAAAGAAAGGGCGGGGGGGAGAGGGAGGGGAGGAGGATGAAGAAGAAGAAGGGCAACAAATACTCATATAGTGCTTCATATATGCCAGGAACTGTTCTAAGGGTTTACTATATATTAACTAAATTAATTCACAAAACTCCAAGAGGAAAGTACCACAATTACCCCAATTTTGCCGATGAATGAGGAAGAATGAAGCACTCGAAGAAGTTAAGCAACTTGCTCACAGCGCGTAGCAGCAGAGCCTTGACAAAGCTAAGATCTGAGTCCAGACCAACTGACTCTAGAATCTATATACACTCTTTTTAGAAAAAAATTTTTTTTTGAGATTTTGTTTATTTGAGAGGGAGAGAATGAGAGAGAGATTGAGAACACGAGAGGGAGAAGGTCAAAGGGAGAAGCAGACTCTCCACCGAGCAGGGAGCCCGATGCGGGACTGGATCCTGGGACTCCGGGATCATGACCTGAGCCAAAGGCAGTCACTCAACCAACTGAGCCACCCAGATGCCCTAGAATCTACTCTTAACCATTATGCTCTCATGACTCTCCAATCTGCTTCATCCCATGTACAAAATTATTTGCTAATAATGAGAAGACTGTAGCTTTAGAAACAGGTTTAAAAAAAAAAAACAAAACTCCTTCTCCCATTCACTAGCTGTAGGACTTGGAGACTGTTACCTCCACTATAAAATGAGGCTGACGATGTCTACTTTCCATCGTCATTTTATGGAAGAAGCAACAAGAAGAAAGTATCTAATACCGTGGAAGCATGTGGTAGGTGATCACATAATCAGAAAATTACATTCGCTGTCCTTATTACTTTTTTGCCACCTATTTTTTTTCTCAACTCATATTTTTTCTTTCTTCTAATCCATTTCTGTTCCTGTCTCTCAAAGTCTAGCCCACTCCACAGGCATACATAATCGCCTATAAATCTCCTCTCCTACCTCCCAAAATAAAAAAAGTCGAGGAATTCTTCCCCCAGCCCCCACCCTCTGCAAACTTCATCATGCATCAGTGAAACATTTGCCACTTTGAGAAAGCATTCTGAAAAGGTCAGGAAGAGAAACCGTAGTGGACTGGCTGACAGAAACCAAGGGAAGAGTCAGAAAAGCCCACCTTCTGACAGTAGTTAACGACCCGGAGAAAAGCTTAACAGCTTAAGTAAATTAAAAAACTGCTTCCAAACACCACTTCTTGAAATTTACTTCATTAACACCCTTAAAAAAAAAAAAAAAAAGCACCAAGATAAACTGATAATGTCTGCAGCTCAAAAATTAGCTCACAACCAAACGAGAATAAGAACTTTTGCTTCTGAGCATAAAAAAAATCCTTGGGATTCTATAATACAGAGATACTGGTTCTCATCTAGATCAGGCTGTACTCTGCCTGAAACAGCATGAGTTCCTCTCAGTGCCTCTCTACAGGAGGGACACTGATTGAGCCAGAGCATGGCTAGAAGACGGTGAATTCCTCTAGTGCCACCTGCATGCCTGTAGAAAAAGCTCTGTTAGGCTGGTATTCTCAAATTTATCCAGGCAAAGAGGCAGTGAACACTTACAGCATGTTAGGCATGGTGTAAACAACAGTGGAGGAGGGCCTGATGGTGAGCGCTGGTGAGCTGTGGTCTCCCTTCCGATGGATAAATAGAGTCTGGATTAAAAATCCCAATAAAATGTGGCATGAGCTACTTTAAGGGATTGAACAAGGGCTGTGGGAGCACAGAGAAGGGGCCACTAACATAAATGGGGGCAGAGAGGGGTGAAGGAGACTTCCCCAAGACTTAAGGATGAGGAGGCAGTAGCCAGAGGAGCTAAAGCTGAAAGGGGAAGTGAAGGGGTAAAAAAAAGGTGTTCCAAAGAAGAAAAAGTATGGGTGAAGGTTTGGAGGAAAGATAGGGGCGCAGCTATTTCCAGAACCAACATGGCAGGAGCACAGCTTGTGAGGGGAAGAGTTGGGAGAATGAAAGCTGGCGAAAGGCATGAGAGGGGTCTATTCGTCTGAAAGGGCTCCATCTGGGTAGGAGACAGAACTACTATAGAAACTGACACAACTGGATAGAAAATATGAAAACAGAGCAGGCCAATATTGATTCAACATGAAGAAATTAAAAACAAAAAACAAAAAACAAAGCAGCCTCTGGTGATGCTGAGTCCCGTTAACAGAGACATTCGGGAAACTGCACAGCCCCTGACATACACGCCTGGACTGTTTGACATTTGAAGTTTCTTCTTCCTCTGGGATTCTTCATGATCTCACCTCACTTATTTAATTATCCAATACTCTACAGTATGTATAATAGGCCCCCAAATTGGAAGAATCCTTTATTGTCATCAAAATTAGAATGTCATGAATGAAAGCAATATTAATACCTTGAAATCTTATTTATTGAAGTTCTACAGAATTGTGTTCCTTTTAGCTCATGTCAACTAAAACCTCATCATTCATTCATTCAACTAATTCAGACTGGACACCGTCCATAAATTAGGCACTGTGTGAGGCACAGACACAATGGTGAGCAAAACCAGGCATGGAGCTTGTGGAACTTGCAGGCTAGTGGAAAAGACCGGAAATAATGGAAGAATCACAGAGAAATGCAAAATTACAATGGCAGTAAATGCCACAAAGGAAAAAGATGATACTGGGAGGGTTTAAAAAAGGGGAACTGACCTAGCGAGGAAAGTCAGAGGCTTCCGTGAAGAGGTGATGTCTAAGCTGATACCCAAAGGCAGAAGAGATATAAGAGGGGTCAGTGGGATGGGAACAGACACGAGGAGTATATCTGCAACGCAAAACCAGGCATATGTGAGGCTGAGAGCACTGTATGAAATGAAGCTGGAGACAGATGGTACTAGACCACACAGGTTAAGCAGGCCACGTGAAGACTTTTGCTCTTTATCCAAAGAGTGGTGAGAAGCCATTGTAGTTTTTATTAAGCAGCAGGAGACATGATCAGATATTTAAAAACAAAAACCAAAAAACAAAAACAAAAAAATCTTATCATCAGTGGAAAAATGACTTGGGTGGAGAGGAAGGAGGGAAACAAAGTGGGTATGAGGAGCCGTGTTAGGAGGCTTTTACAGTAGTCAATGAGAAATACGGAGGTAGAAATATGGGGGTGGACAAGTGAGAGAGGTACCAAATCTAAAGTAATATTGCAATTCAATTTACATCGATGGTGGATACTATGTAGTCCTGGAAAATTAGCCAATATGGATAGAGCACTAATTTCAAATAATATCATCCTGAAAAATCTGTAGCTGAATTTGGGGGCATGGTAGGAAGGAATTTGGCCCCCTCTAAAATTCTGCTCTAGATCTACAACAGATATAAAGAGCGAACACACACTAATATTTTAATAGCTACACCATTTCGTGATGGACATAAGGATTGAATAGGTGAAACTCTGTGCAACCCAGCTCTATATCCTTCTCACATTATGGTTTTATGGCTAACTGCATGCATCATCATATCTTTCCACAGCTACTACCTTCCTTTCAGTTCTGTATTTCAAATCCTCAAATCATGGCTATGCCCCCCCCCACCTCTTTTTTGAGAAGGAGAGGGAGACTGAGAGAGGGAGAGAGAGAGAGACAATCTTAAGCAGCCTCCCTGCCCAGCATAGAGCCCGATGCAGGGATTGATCTCACCGCCCAGAGATCACGACCTGGGCCAAAGTCAAGAGTCAGACGCTTAATGGACTAAGCCACCCAGGCGTCCCTGATACCTTTCCATGTAGCCTCTCAATTCCATTTCTTCAACACATATGTACCAAACATGAGAGGCATACAAAGAAATAAGTGATATAAATAAAAAATTATAATAATAGGTTCAAATATGTTTAAGCTGAATAATAACAAGCAACATATACCAAAGGTAGTAGAGTAACAAAAAGCTATCAGTACACAGAAGAAGAAAGAAAACTGTTTCTCGCTAGAGGTGCTCCTGACAGTAGAGGTAGCATTCAGATGGAGCCTGAGAGTTGGTCAGACTTCCCCAAGCAGAGAATGGAGGCAGGACTGGAATGGGGTTAGTGGATTGGAAAGAGCGGTATCTGAGGAGAAAAAAGACAAGTTATGCATGCTAAGAAGGTGTTAGAATGAGGAGCAGGTTCCGGAGCTGTGGGGGCTACCCACCGGGCAATATGTGAAGGCGAACAAGCCCAGAAAAAAGACAGCTTAAAGAATGAAGGGCTTTCGGAGTCAGGTTCGGAGGTGGGACTTCAGTCTGCAGGCAATTTGAAGGCATGGATGGTTTGTCAGCAAGGGAGTAATGTGATCAGAGCTAAAGACTAAAACTGTTACTCTGGGCCTGATATTGTTACTCTGGCAGTAGCGCATTGGGTGTGATGGAAAGGACAGGGAAGATTAGTTCGGAAAGCTTCTTCCAATAGTCCAGGTGGGAGATAATGAGGGCCTCAATTAGGGCAGTGGCAGCAGCGATGGAAAAGAAGAGCTGAATGATGGCCGCAGCACGGACATGGAACAGGCTAGTCTGGCCAGCTGACTGCGTGAGGGGCGACCCTCATGCAGTGAAGGAAAGATAAGGGATGAATGTGAGGTTCAGACCTGTTTCCCGGAGATGATGATGCTAGCATTCATGGGGATTGGAAGAAAAAAGAGAACTAATGGGGAATTAATGAGCTCAGTTTTGGACATGTTAACTTTGAATGCAAGAAAGACTTCCAGATGGAGATGCCCAGCAGGTAGCTGGAAATGCTGTGGCTACAGATTTGGGAAGTATCTTCGAAGAGGCAATGGCTGAATTAGTAGGAATTGATGGATGAGTTTTTGAGAAGAGAAAAGAGGGAAGGGAAGGGATGAGAGGGGAAAAGGAATCTTGGAGAATTCCTTCACTTAGGGGACAGAGGAAGGATGAGTAACCAGCATGAAGGAACACAGTGGGTCCACAAACAAATAAAAGGGGTCTCCGCAGATACCCAGAAAGAAGTGTGAACAAGCATGCACGACGGAGGCCATTTTGGACCCGAAAGCCTAGATTCACTCAGGCTTTATATGGCCTTGCTATTTAATTATTGGCTCACAGGTACTATATACCTCACAGGCCTGTGAAAACCTTGAAGGTACTCAGGCTTGCCATCTTTGGATGCCCTGCACCTAGCAGAATAACGGACATAGAGCAGGTCTCAAAAAAAAAAAAAAAAAACATGCAAGATGAGAGAATAAATAGGTTCAAGAAGTAGAACAGCAGATTCTCCATCTCACACATCCCACCCAAACAGCCCCACTACTATTCCGGACTTTCCTCATCTCTTCTGTTCTCCATTTGCCACATTGAGCCAGTCAGCTCTGCGTCTTGAGTCCCTCTTCCTAAATCAGAGTATATTCTTTAAAAGCGACAGCCACACAGGAGAAAAGCCCCAACATACTCTAAAAAACAGGCTGAGATTTTAATACTACACTGGAAAGTTACCATATATGAGAATTATACCACATTAAAGGATCGACTCCTTAAGTTTTAAATAGAGAGAACTCAATATACTGGAGTGTTTATGTGTTTTGTTTCCTCATTTAGGAGAAGTGAATGAATTCACTGCTGCATCAGTGCCCGTGAGAGAAGGCTGTCCTCACTTTGAACAGAAGGTAGGGATTAGTTCCAGATGGAGAGTTGAGGTAGGATGGCAGAACTGGGGCACGAGAGAAAACTTTTGAGATGTATGCTCAAGAGTTCAGAATTCTAACTTATGGTATGATCCAAATCACAATCCTCTGGTACATTTATAGTCAAATATTAAGGAAAGAGTTTAACCACGTACAAAGAAGGGACCATCACCTTTGAGTCAGCTCAAAGTGCCTCGAAATAAAACTAAAGGCAAAAGAATCGGTACCACTCAGACCCCCACAATAAGAACTCCCTCAGATGCTAACACCTACAGCTACAGAGCTTTACTATTCTATTACGTCACTTTAAATATATCCAATTCCAATAAGCCAATCCAAACAATGTAAGCACCAAAGATAAATGTCAAAACTAACATACATGAGGTGGGTTGATCGATAAGATTCCTAATAGCGCTTTAGGACAGTGACTGCGACTCCTAGACACTTTTTTTTTAAGATTTATATACAGAAAACTGAGACGTCAGGATCACCTGCAATGTGCACAGTTTTTGCCAAAGAAGCATTAGAAATACTCTGATCTTTTCTAATGTTTTTGAATGCTGACTACAACCTGCTAAATTGATTTTGTACTAATGAGTTGCAACCTGCAGTTTTTTTTGGGAAAAATAGTGTTTTGAGTCATGTAAAGTATGTGATATATAAAGTCAAAAGAACTGGAAGCATAATGTAAAACTAATTAAGTAGGAACAGAATCATCACCATTTAAAAACAAAAAAATCTGTCCATATACTAGAACAAATTTAGTGTTGCAAGAAACCATTAAACTTTTTTAATGACATGGAGGAATACTTAAAATGTTAAATGAAGATAGAATATAAAACTGTATACATAATATCTCAATTATGTTTCAATATATGCACATATATATGCATATAAACAAGGCCAAGGACAAAAACTAGAAAAAAATATGGCAAACATTAACGTTTTAAATCTGGGTATCATTACATAGGTGTTCCATATACAAAGTGTCTTTGTATTTTTCTGTACATTTAAAATATTTGTTTAAGAAATGAAAAGGAACAAGATAGGAAGCAAATACCCCTATAGGATAATAAACGTTAATCAACAGATTTTTAGATTAAGGGTGATTTATTTCCTAAAATGCGTAAGAGCACAGATCTCTTTTTAAGTCTGGAGAAAAAAAGTACTGTATTTTAAGAATAACAGAATTTTAAGAAGGCAGATGACTTACTATATTATAGTTGTGTTTCTCATTTCAAGAAAAAAATTTAACCCACATTTATGAACCCCAGAGTCCTATGTTGGGTTCTCATATTTCACCTTTAATTTCTCTAAGAGTTAGACACAAGGCCAATGTTTAAACGATATCAAAGAAGTGCTGTTAAAAAAATATATAATTAGTAATTCAATGACAGTAATATTACTCAGTTGTAAAAGAAAAAAAATTAACACTCATGAAAATTGTTTTAAAGCACTATAATTTGAGGGAGACTAAAAATAGTCTGCATGTCACAGATTTTTATACAAAATTAGCAGAAGAACTGGAAGTTAATTTCCATTGACAAAATGACCCAAATTGTATTATTCCTGCTCTATCCATCCTGAGACTAAACTGCCCTAGACTTGAAACAACTTTAGGGCCTGGGGTGACCAGCCCTTAGAATCTGGGAGCTGTGGCAGTCACTGACATGGCTCGAGGGCCACATGCACATCCCACCTGAATTAAATCCCTGAGGGACATAAGGGCCACGGAACTGTCTTACCAAAGCCCTCCCAAAGCTGCAATTAGGTTTGATGGGCATGTGGCAGGAGACAGGTGCTGGGGAACAAAAAAAGGAAGTGAGAGAGAAGAGAAAAGTAGAATGGGGGTGAGGCATAGGGGTTGTTGAGCAGGGCGTGGAAACCAAGCCAGGAGCTTTTCAGAAATGATTATTAACACCAGTAGTTTGATGATACGTGATTGAAATAAAAACGAAGTATAAAATAATGCCATAACTGATCAAGTCTGCAGCAACATTGTAAGCTGACCGGCCACCTTAGAATTAAACCATACCAACAGGAAACAAACAAACAAACAAAAAACCCCATGAAGACTTTCGTACTCAAATGATAACTGAAGATTTAAAAATATGAATGTAGAAAATTAGGACCATTTAAAAAAATAATATTTTGATCACACTGAAAACTCTGTTAAAATTATCTCATACAATAATTTTTATATACAGACCTCTTTTATTCACATTTTTAAGAAGCACCTTAGTGTTGAAGCAAAGGGGTAGAAAAATTGAGTGCTGGAACACAGGCATCATTACACTCCACAGACACACCAGACTCCCACCACCACTCATGCGGGGCCCCCGGCTAAGAGCTGGTGCTGTGAATTACACCTCCTACTACCACCATCCGTCTGCAGAGGGAATAAATCAACCAAACATGAATGAGTGTTCCCTTAATGCTCAGTGCTTTTCTCAACTTGCAGTCCTGATTTCAATAGACTCTGCCACTCAAAAAGAACTGCTTTCAGATTAATCTTCCATAATTTTCTACGGTTTTACTAGGCTAGTATATAAGCACAGGATTTTTTTTTTTTAATTCAAAAAGAATCTCTTTAGGGGAAAAAAGACTGTTTTAACATAATACCCAATTTGCTTAGTACCTGGGGGTCTGAGTCCTATTAGCTAATGAAGGTGGTCCAACAGCGCAAAATTTAGAATATTTGCTTGAGAACAAGTTGGAAAAGATGAAAAGGTAAAAGGTCATTCAGCTGGCTTTTACATAACATGAAGAGGTGAAGCCAAAAATAAAGATACGAAAGCAGATAGGAGAAGCCAGTAAAGATAATCAAGTTGGAAAAAAATGATGAAACACCTTATAGATTAAGAGCTAATACATTAAGGGCAAATTGGGGTGAGGGCTGGGGGTGCAGCAGAGTCAAATGCTAGCATGGATTTTGGCAGGAGAAAAGACTTTTTTAAAAATGAAGAGAAAAGCAATCAAAATCTAAAACCATACCGTTGCAACACGATGGTTCAGAAATCAAGTGCAAAATTTTTAGGAACATCTCTTCTTCCAAAATCAACACTGAAGTCAAGGTACAGAAAACCAAAGCATGGGAGAATTAGAAGTGACAGGCGGTGGGACACAGACTGCCTTGTGTTTATCTTTCACAGAAATTCCACAAGAGAAAAGACCTGATGACTGGCTAAGTTCAAATCTGTTAGTTCTCATAATTGCAAATATTGCCACCCAATAACATTAAGACCTTATAAATACTTAAAATAATCACAAGGGCGCCTGGTTGGCTCAGTCGGTGGAGAGTGTGCGGTACTTCATGGTGACTTCAAGCCCAACGTTGGGGGTAGAGATTACTTTAAAAAAAATAATAGGGGTGCCTGGGTGACTCAGTGGGTTAAGCCTTTGCCTTTGGCTCAGGTCATGATCTCAGGGTCCTGGGATCGAGCTCTGCGTCAGGCTCTCTGCCCAGCAGGGAGCCTGCTTCCCCCACTCTCTCTGCCTGACTCTCTGCCTACTTGTGATCTCTGTCAAATAAATAAACAAAATCTTAAATAAATGAATGAATGAATGAATGAATGAATAAATAAGCAAGCCACTAAGAGAAGTAGTAAAGGGGAAAGACTACTATGGTAGTGGCATCTTCCAAATTCTGTGTGTCAAGAGGAAAACAGAATTCGATTTTTTATAGTTTCATTCACATGTTATTCATTAATAGGAATGGCACCTACTGAATGAAGAGAGGGATGGCTTGGGATAAATTACACACACAGGGGCGCCTGGGTGGCTCAGTGGGTTAGGGCCTCTGCCTTCGGCTCGGGTCGTGATCCCAGGGTCCTGGGATCGAGCCCTGCATCGGGCTCTCTGCTCCGTGGAGAGCCTGCTTCCTCCTCTCTCTCTGCCTGCCTCTCTGCCTATTTGTGATCTCTCTCTGTCAAATAAATGAATAAAAAAAAATCATACACACAGATTATTTTAGGCAATCTGATAATCAGATAACAATAACACTTGCTGTACTCTATAAGGTCACAAGGCTCTGGGAAGAAATCTCTCATTTGCTAGACTGTCACCAAGCTTCCTTTGGGTAGACTGACTGCCTCATCCACCCTCTTCTATCCCCAGGCCTTCATGGGTGTTCACTTATCTAACCTGACAACCATCCTGTGAGATGGTAGTTTTCTTCATTTTATAATGAGGATACTGAGACTCACAGTTTATTTTCTGTCAGTGATTATCACTGATACACTACATAGTTGTGTTCATTAATTTCAGTTATTTGTCTTCCTTGACTAGAACGTAAGCATGTTACAACATATTTACTTATCCATGGTCGTATCTCCACTGCTTAGAATAGTGCCTGGCACACACAGACATTCAATAAATACTGAACGAATGAATGAATGAATAAGGTAACCTGCCCAAGATTATTTAACCAATAAGTGAGAGACCTGGGGCTCAATTCAGGTGTCTGCCTCCAAAACTCGTATTCACCCAACAAGAAATAATGATCACAGCAGCACTGCAATACAGAGAGTAATAAAAAATGAATGTGGGCTTAGAATCAGGGCTTAGAAAGTACCTTACAGGTAAGAAGTGTGAAAAAAATGTTTCAAGTTAACTTCTCCTAAGCACCTCTTTAAAACTTCTTTTGATTACAGGTCTGGTGCACTGAGAGCTAGACAAGCAGTTGGGTGCAGCCTTCTCCTTAAAGTCAAGTTGAACAAGACTCACAGGCAGCACAGAGACAGAGGATTTGCGGTCCATTAAATACAAGGCCCTGGGAAGCCTTGAATAGCGCCCATTCACACAGCGGCTGAGTAAAGTTTGCACTGCAGTGACAGTGCTGTCCAGGTTAGAAACCACAACTAAAAAACAACAACAAAAACCCTCACAGACTGCAGGAGTGGCCAGGCTCTACACCACAGCAAAGGAGTCTTATACTGGAATGAGCATCTGCATGGGCCCGGTTTGTGGCTTATGGCCTTGTGCCCTTTTGGTGGCCTGTGACAGTCGATCCCCTAAAACAGTCCACAAAATTACAACTTTTAGGGAAGGCAGAGGTGACATTTTTCACCAAACACTCTGGATCTTTTCCTTGAAATTGGGTGGAACATGAATTTCTCCATGAATATAGTTACTTGAATAATTTATATACATTCTATGATTTTATTTCTAGGAATATATTAAAATAAGACAGGAAATTTACGTTTAGAGACTTTTTGTCCCCGTCCTAATAGCTGTATTTTGTCCTAAGTCATACTAAAATAATTCATTTTTAAAAGGTACAAGAGAGTAAAGGGTAGCGCGATAGCTGTGAAGTACTGGGAAATGTCAAAAATGCTGCAGTCATGATTAAGCTTTGCTGCATTAGAATGCCATTCTGCCCCCCCCCCCCCCCCGGTTTTCCTTCTGGAAGAGTTTGGGGCATGAGCTGAAAAGGACAGCCCTTATTTCACTAGAAATGAGAATAAAACTAATGACATAAGTCATTGATTCTCCCTTCCCCACAAATAAGATAGTGGAATTTCTGGCCATCCATCTGCCTATCCTTTTGACGGACTTTCTGAGGGCAAGAGCAGGGGCAATGGAAGTGGGGGACGGGGGGTAAGCTGTCAGTTTTACAGCACATACCGGGGGTGACGCAATTTACGTGCCATCAACAACATCGTGAAGGAGGTACTACAGTTATCTCCAGTTTAAGGGTGAGAAAGCGGAGGCCTGGAGATGGGTTTGTTTCTTGTTCAAGGTCAAAAGTAAGTGGAGAGTCAGAATTCCAAATTGGGACTATTTGACTCCAAAGATGCTCCCATAATTACTGGTTACGTGTTGAAGTTTTTTTGGTTCCCAGGGACGAAGAATGCGGAGGCAAGAACAGGACTTCAAAGTGAAAGGACGGGTGGAACTTGGGAGTAAAACAAGCTAGGTTGTGTTTCCTATTGGTACAAGGCTGAAGAGCCTTTGAACAGTCATTGGAATATCAAACTAAAACAAAACAGCTATTGTGGGTTTTTAAACTCTCTAACCACTCAAATAAAAAATTAGGGTCTACACTGATTTCAATGTACAGACTTGTGGTATACTGTTTGCTTCATATTTCTAAACTCCATCAGTATCAAGGTCACTTTAGCACCACAAAGAATAAATAAGCCCAGATTCTAAACACTGCTCATTGATACACTGGGAACCCATTCTTGTTCCAGAAATAAACCCAAGTAATTGGGTTTACCCACTGATACACTGGGAACCCTTTATTCCAGAAATACACCCAAGTAACAGCTAATATCTACTGCATGTACTACTCTTCGCACTCTAAGTGCATTTACTCACTTAAACCTCATGCAAGGTTGTAGGATACCATTTTTTATTCTAATTTTATAGATGATGAACTGAGATACAAGGAAAGTAATAACAAGTGGTAGGGTCAGGAATCTAACCCAGGCATTAGGATTCCAGAAACTACATCTTTCCTCACCCTCCCTGCCCCTTCTTAAAAATCAATCTCAAACTCACAGCAAAGTTTCAAGTACAGAACAAAGAATCTTCTTTTCCTGAACCATTTATAAGTCAGTAATACATCACTGCCATCTAACTCTCAGACGCCATGTAGATTATGCCAATGACCCCAATCATATTTATTAGAGCAGAAGGATCCTGTTCAGGATTATACATTGTACCTAGTTGCCATGTCTCTGGATTCCTTTAATCTAGAACAGTTTCTTAGGTTTTCCTTGACTTTCAAGGCCTTGATGACTGTGAAGATTACAGGCCAGCTATTTTGCAGAAGTTCCCTCAGTGTGGGTTTCCCAGATATCTCTTCATGATTAGATTTGGGTTGTGTTATCTTCGGCAGGAATATCACAGAAATGATTTAGTGTTCTTCCCACCTCAATTTCATTTCGTTTCTTCACAGCAGATTTTCACTTTGACCGTTTGATTAAGGGGATATCTACCATACTCTTCCACAGTGAAGACACACTTTTCCTCTCGATAATTAATAAGCTTTGTGGGGAGGCACTTAGAAACTATACAAATATCCCATTCCTCACATATCAGAGAACACCAGACATTGGTGAGCACTTATAATCATTACTTCTCCTGAGCAAATAGCTCAATAAAGTAAAAAAAAAAAAAGGGGGGGGGTGTCTGGGTGGCTCAGATGGTTAAGCATCTGCCTTTGGCTCAGGTCCTGATCTCCAGGTCCTGGGATGGAGCCCCACGGTGAGCTTTCAGCTCAGTGGGAAGTCTGCTTCTCCCTCTCCCTCTGCTTGTCTCCCTGCTTGTACTCTCTCTGTCTCTCTCTCTCTCAAATAAATAAATAAGTCTTTAAAAAAAAAAAGAATTGGGAAGATAAAAATGTATTGCTGCAAATTTTCTTAAATGAATAAAAAAGAAAATTTGAGGTTTAATTGATAAGCAAATGATTGAACAGTGACAGTTTCAATATTTGAGATATACAGTCATTATCCTGTCCCTGAAAAAAATCCACATCTAATAATAATGATAATATAAAAGGTAAAGAAAAAGGTCACAAATAGAGATTTTGTGTTATATAATGGCTTTTAAAAAGATAACTGCAAAATAAATATGTTTTCAAATTTAGCAGAGAGGGAGAAACTAGGGATGACAAAAATTTAAAGAGAGACAAAAAAATTTTTTTTACCATATTAAAAGTAAAGAATCAAATAAAACTGAGAAAAGTAATGGGACAAAAGTAATTATTTTCTCCACATTGCCAATAATACTCCAAACCTTATGAATTCAAGGACAATGATAAAAGTATGAAATCTTTGCCTCTCAGCACATGTCAAAAACCTAATGAATTTGATCCTCAAGTGTAAGCAATGATTTCCCTTGGTATAAAGTTCTAGTGTGGTTATGTCAACAAGAGCGGTATTATTTGTATCATCGGGTATCAAAAGTTTCCCCCTTCCCTCAAAAGTAATCAGACTAATACTAGGTTTAAAGATCAGGTGAACACTGTAGCTGATATATTTCAGGATCATTTTGTTTTGTTAGTCACACACAGGCTGAAACTAGAAACTTATTAATAGATGAGTAAGGCCTGTCAAAATGCTTGACTGTTTGGAATGTGTTCCTCATTTTGTATTTTGATCTGTTCTTGCTGAGTGGTTCTAACTGCTGCATAGTATTCAAGAGCTGAAAAGTGATCTATACTATACAAGCACTGACAGTCTTCACACTATACCTGCTCGCCATTCAGTCTGGTCTCCAAATGTGATATAAATACTTTGCAAGCTATTGCCTGCATAAAAAATTGGTAAAAATTATAGTTTTTAAGCAAAATTATTTCAGCTCAACTCAAAGGTCTAATATTTTCATTCTTTTCGGACACGGTTATTCTCTATGTCTGCATTCTTCCAAAATGTTCTTTCGTTAACTACAGTTGGATCCAGTACTTTTCCTTCCAAACAGCATTAACAGAACCGTCTACTGATACACATTTCTGAAATATCTTTCCACTGATAGAAAAATATTTTCACATTTTTATGAGACTGTAAGGGAATGGACTAATAAGCCAAGACTTTTTGGTAAAGAAACTTTCCAAATCACCGGAAACATGATTAAGTTTATCAATTCAGAGGCCAGCTCAGTCCCATTTTGCAATATCATAATTTTAAAATGTTCCTAAGGGGGCGCCCAGGTGGCTCAGTCAGATAAGTGTCCAGCTCTTGATCTCAACTCAGGTCTTAATCTCGGGTTGTGAGTTCAAGCCCCACATGGGGCTCCACGCAGGGCTTGAAAAAAAAAAATACTTAAAAAAGATATTTTTAATTATAAAAAATTTTAATTAAAAAATATTACTAAGAAATGCATTTTATTTTAAAACAAACCTAAAGAAGAAAATGCAGCAAAAACAGTCATGTGTTTCAAAAAGAGCAGAAAATTAATCTATTAAATTAGTATTGCTTTCTGAGTTTATCTTTAAAAGAGTCTTAAACTCAGGCACCTGGGTGGCTCAGCTGGTTAAGCAACTGCCTTTGGCTCAGGTCATGATCCCGGAGTCTCGGGATCCTGGCCCTCTTCGGGCTCTCCATGGGGAGTCTGCTTCTCCCTTCGACCTCTCCTCACTCATGCTCTCTCTCAAATAAATAAATAAATTCTTTTTTTAAAAAAGGAAAAGATTCTTAAACTTTGTAAGGATGGGTGATGATTATCTTAATTTTTCAATATCACAGAAAAGAGTCACACAAACTTTACCAAATATTCCTAAATAAGTCAATAATTGGAAAAACAAACAGAATAACCTTAGTTTGGCATTTATAGTTGAATACATTAAAATAAGAATTTCTTCCCATTTTTAAATATAAAATTCAGTTATACATTTTATATATTACATTTTGCATATTTTAGAAGATTCTAAAATTCTATTATTAAAAATTGTCTTATGAATATGTAACTTTAATGCAACTTACAATAATTATTCCTTTTGTTTCATTTTACTGCAAAATAGTTCTTGTATTTACACTTATTATAATGGAATATTTTTTAATAGACACACTTTTTAGAGTCGGAATCTGTTTAAGCCTTCCCTGCTATAATTTTTTCTCATACTAGCTAACCTGACAGCAGTAACTAAACAGAGTTAGCCATGGTAATTACCTTATAACTGGCTTTCCTCCCCAGCTACCATGTTATTATATTTGTTACCTCTTTAGACTCCTTTTAACTGTTACATCAATAAAGTTTTTCTGAAGAAGCAAAGCCTCTACTTATAAAAAATAGGTGGTCCCCTCAACAGGATAGCATTAACATTTTCTCCCCAGTTCTTGAAAATGCCAGAGTCTCAAATTAAGAGTCCCTCGACTTAATTTATGAAATCTTGAGGTAAAATATCACCTTACAAATAATAAATGAATTTGAAAGAAAAACGACTTTTAGAAAAGCACTGGAAATTTTAAAATGTACTTTTCTATTCGTTTTTCTCAGGAATAAAGCTTTCGATTTTAAAAGGTTGGAGATTTTAAGCAAACACTCAGTGGTTTTGGAAATGTAGTTTCCATGGCAACCAACATGGTCTTCTTTATATAGCATAAACAGATGGTAAAGAGTGGTCATGTTTGTTTCTTTGCCAGTATATCAATAAAACTGCTGTAATACTGTATTGAATACACTTGAACTATTGAATAATTCTCATATACTAACCACAAGATCTAGTAATTTAGACAGACAAATAGAATTAACGAGTATCTGAGGATTTTTTCTTTTTAATAAACACATGAGGATATTGAACAGTGAAGTCACTATTCTATATGCCACAGAGTCAACAGTCTTCCTTGGCAAGACTCTGTACAAATGTTTTCTCAGCACTTGCCATGCAGGGCCTATCACCACAAATATGAATCTCCGGAGGAGAAAATAATGGATTGAAATAATAAAAAGGGAACCATGTCTGTAAATGTATTCCTTGGCCATCTCTTCTTGAAGAAGAAATGAGAAATTAAGCAGCACAGAGAATTTCTTTACCATAAACAATAGGTTGCAAAAGCAAATGGCAAAATCGTTAACTGAACATTCGATTCCACTCCATGTACACAGCAGTGGCTTTCAGAGATGCAGGTGCTCTGAATTCCACAGGTTTAACTGTGGTAACTTGCTAGGTACTATTTGCTTAAAAACTCAAATAAGCCAAGAAACTAGAAATGGGATTAGTCTGGCAGTAAAAGTTTGAACAGCCAATTCCTACATGTATTATCAACGCATTTGCAGCAGCAACCCTGGTATCTCGAAGGCAGGCAGGCAGAGGGGGCTGTCTAAGCCTGTGGCTCCACAGGAACACTGGCAGCCTTTCTTAACAGGCCCATCGTAGAGGCACTAAAATCTTTTCCAAGTGAGGTGGGGGGAATGCTAATATTAAAAAAAAAAAAAAGATAATATTTACTATTTTTAATTCTATCAACAGCCATCCGATTACACTTACAAAACAACATTCAGTAAATGGTAACTGTCCTGTATTCTCCCTTTCATGCATCTATCCCTAAATTTGCTGACTTTCATCGTTTGTAAATTCTTTCTTTGCTTCTCACATCAAAGCATGTTCATTGGAAGTGAGGTATTTCATTTTGCGGAACAATCGCCGATGAGAATTTAGAAAAAAGGGAATGCATATTTATGAACGGAGTGAATTTGGAGGATGCAAAGTATATCATGGTTTAACTGAGAAACAACAACAACAAATTTCATTTCAAATATTTTAAGAGTAGAAGAGACTGTCCTAGATTTATATTTGACTCACTGGGAAAAAAAAGTTTTAATTATGTATCTTGGATGAGCTACAGTGAACTCCACAGTCTCTTAAAACTGCTGCCATAACACAATTTGGGGAAATTATTTGAACCTGCGGAAACTAGGAAAGAGTCTCCAACAAGGTACGAAACTCACCCACCCAAAAAACCTACATGCCTACCTACAGTGAGTGATCACCACCACAGACATCAGGTAACCGGAAGTCCTTTTCAGAGGGTTTTCAATGCATCTGACTGAATAGCAACCCATAACCCCCAGCTTCATTTATCTTCTCCTAACAGTGGTCTCAGCCCTGGCAATCAAACGGAATCAACTAAGAGCTTTAAATATAATGAGAGGAACATCCTAGGCATATGCCAGTTTAGGCAAAAATCACATACTCTTCAATATGTCAATGATACTTCAATTAAAAATTAAAAAAAAAAACATACTCCTCAGGTGTGATTCTAATGAGCACCAAAGAGACAGTGATTTCATGTTTCTCTTTACCCCTAATGAGAAAGAGATCTCAAATCACCACTTTTATCTTTTCAGGATACACAGTTCAGTGTTAGATTTCTTTCTTTTTTGTTTTTTTTAAAGATTTTATTTATTTATTCGACAGAGAGAGAGCACAAGTAAGCAGAGCAGTAGGCAGAAGGAGAGAGAGAAGCAGGCTCTCTGCTAAGCAGGGAGCCCGATGTGGGGCTCGATCCCAGGACCCTGGAACCACGACCCGAGCCGAAGGCAGTCACTTAACCAACCAAGCCACCCAGGCGCCCCAGTATTAGATTTCTTTACCACTGCAGAGAGGCATGAGATTGAAGCAGAGACATTGTTGTACTGAATTATTTGGTATAATAAATTTTACTATAAAGGAGTTCAGCAAAATAGAAGCCTGAGGTGTGAAAAACCTTTCCCTATGGTGATTCTAGATAGTAAGGTTTACCTCTTACAAAGATTAACATTATCAGCAAGACTTGTGAATAGCGAATTTTCACTTCTTTTAGGATGTACTCAGTGTCTGAGCTGGTTACAATGTATTTTCTACCCTCAGCAGTCCCAGAATAAATGCAGCAGTGTAATTCTCACTTCTGATGTGATCTTTTTTCCCCAAGATATGATATGATATTCTCTTTTTCAAGAATGACCTTTAAACTATCACCAACAGTAGTGAAAATTCAGGTGTCTGGAGAAGGAAAAAGCTACAGATATAAGAAGGATGCTTTTCACCTTCTGAAGCACACATATAAAAACAATTCCTCAAAACCTGTTAATATACTGTCCCCAAGAGAGTAGAAATGAATGCCATAAAATCACAAATGTTATTTTGGGCCACCTATGCATAGCAAACTTTACCACACAGAAACTCACAAATGTCTGGTAGATTGTGATAATAGTTCTTTGTATATATGGTTTTGCCCTTTCAAATTATTTGCAAGAAGACCAATGACCTCTTGCTTCATATGAAATAGCAAACAGAAATAAAATAATTACAAATTCTCCCAGCTGTCAGCAAAAGAGAATAGGGAGAAGAATAACCTGAAATAATCTCAGAGGATAAACCATGATGATATCAGGGCCTGGTAACTGATTTCTCTATTTTTGTTTGTTTGTTTTCTTCCACAGGCTGCTGAAATTTCCACAAGTCATTTATTTTTTTTTCTTGACAAACTTTATTTGGCTATTTGTGTGTCTGGTGCTATTAACTCATCATAATTTTACATCAAATCCTCATAACATTACATGATTGAGGTTTAATTCTAAAAAAAATTCAAAACACACAAAACAGGAAAAAATATCACTCTAATGCATTTGGGAAGAAGCAACCTATTAAAGAGAATAATTGTGTCTGGCAGAATTCTAGAGATGGCAGAAAACAAGAGGAAACAACATTTCTTAATGTTATTTAAATATGCACACAGGAGACAGGGAGATTTGCTAGGACAGAGAATCAACAGGAACTCTAGTCTTCCTGCACATAAAATAGAGCTTCATTAACAATAAAGGAACAGGTGTCTTGGGACCCATTTATACAGGCTATTAACTATTATGAGCTGCTGGTATCCAAATTTATTTTAGTACTAGGCAACTGATTAAAAATAAATACAAATTTAAATTCCATCTATTAGCATGTGAAAGCAATGCCTAGCTTTCCAGAGTTTAATTTAATACAAAGGTATTTTTCTATCATCCTGATCACAGAGGATACTGAAGTCATATACAACATTTCCCAAGTCCCAAAACAAAGACGTTCATATTAAACCTCATTTGAATGTGATAAATTGACAAGTGGCCTTTTGTCTTGACCTGACAGGACCAAATAAGCTTTGTTTACTAAGAACTAAATTTTTTTTTAAAAGATTTTATTTATTTTTTTTGTGTGTGAGAGAGAGAGGTAGCACAAATAGGGGGAGCGGCAGGCAGAGGGAGAAGCAGACTCCCCACTGCTCAAAGACCCTGATGTGGGGCTCGATCCCAAGACCCGGGATCATGACCTGATCCGAAGGCAGATGCTTAATGGACTGAGCCACCCAGGCAACCCAAAGAACTAAATTTTTATTCAAACTTAAAAAATAATGAAACAAACACACATTTATCTTTTTAAAACTGGAGGAGGGAATCACACACATTCCTGGCTCTAAATCCAGTGCATTTTACATTACTTATTTTGAAAAATCTGAGTGGCAATGGCTATCCTTTGATAATTTTCCTGTCTCATCTATAAATACTGATTAACAAACTGAACATTTGAACTTTAATGAGGAATCACCTGTACATCTTTCTTTTTTAAGATTTTATTTATTTATTTGACAGAGAGAGATCACAAGTAGGCAGAGAGGCAGGCAGAGAGAGAGGAGGAAGCAGGCTTCCCACCGAGCAGAGAGCCCGATGTGGGGCTTGATCCCAGGACCCCAGGATCATGACCCGAACCGAAGGCAGAGGCTTTAACCCACTGAGCCACCCAGGCGCCCTCACTTGTACATCTTATTAAAAAATATTTAGAATGTTAGAGTTGAAACTGCAGCAGGGACAACCTAGTTCAATATACTATTTTACAGAATAAGAAAACAAGGGTCAGAGAGGCTAATTTGCCTAAGGTAAACATAATAGCAATATTTTAACCACATAAATTGTCAAAATACTATTATACTGTAAAATCAGTGAAGAGTACCTATCTTCCAAAGATGATGTGAAAATTCAATGTGGTAGTTGTTGATGTTATTTCAAACTACCACATTTACCTGCATCCAGTTTTTAAAAAAAATAATATGGTTTATTCACTCATATGTTTTCTGATAGTGATATTATTTCCACTTATCCATAAGTAATAAGTGATTATTCTATGCTCTTTGTGCCATACTCTATGGAGAATACAGATGGTATAGCATGATCTACATCCATAACCTAGTAAAAGCCACTGCAGAAATGAAATGATAAAGAACTTGAGAGATTGGTGAGAAAGTCAAAGAGAGAATCATGTTGCTTAAAAATATGGTGATATTTTAAACGGAGATAAATTGATAAGACCAGGGTTTCTCAATCTTGACGCTTAAAGCTGGTTAATTCTTTTTTGTAAGGTTTGTGCCCTGCAGGCTGTTTAGTAGCATTCCTAACCTTTACCCAAGAGATGCCAGTAGCATCCTCCAGTTGTAATAATCGGAAATGTCTCCCGAAGCCGCCAAATATGCCGGGGGGTACAAAACCAGCCGTGGTTGAGAAACACTGGATGAGACAGACTAATCTACCTTATGTTGCTTTCAAGCTAAGGATACATATTAAATATCACCAAGAGGCAGGCAAAAGCAAATCTGGAGCTTTAATATTCTTTTAAAGATAGTTTTGGCTCCATGGCATCAAGCATTACGGTACTGAGTAGAGGAGTGAAACCACAAACTCCATATCAAGGTGTGGCTTAGGTTTTGATTCTACGGTTTTCTGCCACTAACTGTCAAAAAGCCCAAAGAAATATGAACAGGTTCCTGTTCCTAATGGGAGACAGGCTGGTGTTCAGGAGCAAGCCATCCAGCTCACAGGTAACCCATCCAATGGCCTCAGAGCATTGAAACCATGTGCTTCTGTTCTCTGTATATGAATTCTGAGGGAAAAATAGTTATAAATCCAATCTCAAGTATCACACTTTCCAAAGATACCAAAAATACTTCAGATTTATCACACTGCAGATATCTAAAATGTTCGTTTAAGAACCAAATAATTGAGGTGGCAAGCAAATGTCAGATCTGTTGAACACAGCTGACCCTGAAACGACAAGGGATTATAGACGCTGACCGCCTGCATCATCAAATATCTATCTAGAAAAAAAAAATCTACATAGAACTTCCAGTTCCCTTTAAACTTCATAGCCTACTGTTACCTGGAAGCCTTACCAATAAATAAATAGTCAATTAACACATATTTTGTATGTTGTATGTATTATGTACTGAATTCTTAAGTAAGCTAGAGAAAAGAAGATGTGAGTAAGAAAATCATAAGGAAGCAAAACTACATTTACAGTACTGTATTCATTGAAAAAAATCCACATATAAATAGATCTGAGCAGTTCAAACTTATGCTGTTGAAGAGTCGTCTATATGTGAAGGGGAAGAACTAACCACTGCTTCTTGCTCTCTGCTCTAACACTTCCATCTACTAAGTATGAAACTCTGAACAACTGCTTGGTAAGGGTAGCACCTCATTAAAAATCTGGGGGCATAGGGCAATGAAAGTACAAGAAGACCACCAAGAGACAAAGATGGAAAGGAATATTTGACGGTCAGTGACCAAGCATGAGATGGCTCAGGCTCCATTTTACAATGAATTTGAGCCACTGGAGGCACAGTCCATGAGACAGGCCTGCCTTTAGTGCCCGTCTACAATGGTGGAGGCTCTGTACTGAAAACAAATGAAAAGTAATCTGGACAACTGATGAATTTAGCAATCATAATCATCAAGGGGAGAGTGCTGCTCATTTTGGTTTTATCTTCACTTATAAAGTTACCAAATGGGCTCCATTTCTCATACTCAACACACTTTTATTTCTTCAACATTATGAAAGAGAGTGGTCTGTGTTTTCACAAAGGGATGCCTACAGGCTGAAAAGTTCTGTTAATACTGTTTTGTTTTGACTCTATGTATAGCGGTATCTCCAACATTATAAAATTGGACATAATTTGCTAAATCTGAATTTACATACTGGGCACTATTTCCTTTAACAAAGTCTAATTGGAACAGCATTTTATGGTACATGAACATTTAATTTCAAATGTTAGAGATAAAGAGAAATTGATTTAGATAGAAGATAACTTATTTTTAGTTGCAAAAAAACCCTGCAATGCCAAAGTATTTTGCATTTAATGCTGATTTAAATGTATTATAATATTCATGATATATGGTAAATACCCAAGTCCTATATGAAAAAACTTCATTGTGAAAAAACTAGAGAATTTTTTAAATAGATTTTTTTTTTTTTTTTTTTTGAGAGAGAGAGAGAGAAAGAGCTTGTGTGAGCATGCACGGGGTAGGGGGGCGCGGAGGGAAAGAGGGTCTTAAGCAGACTCTGTGTTAGGCATGGAGCCTGACGGGGGGCTCGGTCTCACAAACCTGAAGTCACAATCTGAGCCAAAACCAAGAGTCTTGATGCTTAACCAACTGTGCCACCCAGGTGCCCCCGAAAAATTAGAATTTTAACAAAATGATGCTTCACATTGTAAGGAAGGTTCTCATTTAAAAAATAAATAAATAAATAATTTGACAAATGGTATTAAATAAACCTTTTACTGATAAATTCAGATTCCTTTGATATTCCTTGAATAATCCCAAATACTGAAGATAAACACGAAATGCTAATAAATTTCTAAATCTATAAAAAAAAAAAAACTAGCACCCTGCATTTTAAGTCAATATTGTGGATATTTCACACAGGTACAGGATTAATTTAACAAACGATTCTTGAATTATACCAGGCAACATGCTGCCACCGCTGAAGAGGAAAGGGCTCTAAAGTTAACTGATGATCTCTGATTCATTTCATTTTTCAATTCATGTTTCAAGGAAAATTTTTAGGGTTGACACTTTCTACTTGACCTTACCAATGTCTTTTCTCTAAAGTATTACTTCACTTGAGTAACCAATCATTTATGTTCCTATACAATGTTAATGAAAATGCCCCCCAAAAGGCTAACCAATGAGACATTATTTATACATAATACAAACATAAATACAGGATCACACATGTAATATAACCAAAATCACTGGTGCTTTAAAACACATACAGGGGGCACCTGGGTGGCTCAGTCAGTTAAGTGTCTGCCTTCAGCTCAGCTCATGATCCTCGATTTTGGGATCGAGCCCTGCATCTGGCTCTCTGCTCAACAGGGAGGTTGCTTCTCCCTCTCCCCTGCCTGCTGCTCCCCTTGCTTGTACTTTCTCTGTCAAATAATAAAATCTTAAAAAAATGAAATAAGATAAAATGGATATAGAGATTTCAGACTTTATTAGGATGGAGTAACTGACTGACAAATCCTCCCTCAAAAGGCAACTATAAAACTGAATAAAAGAGTTAAAAGCAGTAATTTTAGCACTCTGGAATTCAGAAGCATGTACTTCATGAAAACCATGAAACTTCAGGGAGAAATAGTGAGAGTCTATGATGATTTTGCCAGGGGCTGCTCCCATCTCCACCTCTGGCTTTGTCAGTGCAAGTAGCTCATTCAGGGCAGCACAGGGCAGGCTGCGAAACCAAGAAGCTTTGTCACCTCTGCCACAGAGGATCCCCTGAGGAGCAATGGCAGGGGTGGCATTTGCGGCAAGCGGCAAGCTAAACAGACTGCCAAGGATTTAGCAGGGAGTTCCAGCAAAGACAGCCAGAGAAGACTGGACCCCACATGTTTTGGGACTGGCCAGAGGTCATGTGCATTGCTACAGAGACAGAGAGGGCCCCTGTGTCCCTAGCTAATGGAGCCTGTTGCGTGTGCAGGTGAGACATGGGAAGGCCCAACAGGAAGTAAAAGCCAGGGCAGGCTTAAGTCTGAAAGCGCTTCCCAGCTCACACACAGATCTGTCAAGAGAGATTAGAAGCCTTACTGGCTCAATGAGTTTTATTTTAACTTCTGATCATCTCTGACTGATCACTGAGCTATGTAGACACAGGGCAATCCCTCAGAAGCCAGGTTGACAAATAAAAACAAGGAAAAAATTGTGGGTCGAGACAGCAGCAGCTGCACACTGCGGGGAAGACACATTTCAAAGGTTTAGTCCAGGAGTTATCAAACAAACAACCAACACCTCCAATGGAGGAGTGAACACTAAAAACTCAAGTTGCTACAATACAGTACCTAAAGTGTCCAGTACTCAACAGAAAGTTATGAATCATGCAAGAAACAAGAAAATGTGATCCATTAAAAAGCAGTCAATAGAAAATGTCTCCAAGTGTCTCTAGATCTTGTATTTAGCAAAGATTTCAAACTAGCTGTTATAATAAACATGCTCAAAGAAGTAAAGAAAGCCATGTTTAAAGAATTAAATGACCCTGACAACAGAATCTCAGTAAATGTTGAACTTTTCCAGAGATGAAAAGTACAATGAATGAAATGAAAATTTCATTAAGAGCCTCAATAGATTTGAGATAGCAAAAAAAAAAAAAAAGAATCCATGAATTTGAAAATAGATCAGTAAAAATTACACTATTTGAAGAACACAATAAAAGACTAAAGAAAAATAAACAGAGCCTCAGAGACCTATGAGACAATATTATGTGCATTGATGTATGTATAATAAGACTCTCAGAAGGTGGAAAAACACTAGGGCAGAAAAAAATACTTAAAGATATATTGACCAAAAACTTCCTAAATTTTTTTTTGAAGATTTTATTTATTTATTTGACAGAGAGATAGATCACTAGCAGGCAGAGAGGCAGGCAGAGAGAGGAGGAAGCAGGCTCCCTGTTGAGCAGAGAGCCCAATGTGGGGCTTGATCCCAGGACCCTGAGATCATGACCCGAACCGAAGGCAGAGGCTTAACCCACTGAGCCACCCAGGTGCCCCAAAAAGCTTCCTAAATTTGATGAAAAATAGTAACTTATAGAGCCAAGCTCCCCAAATAAAACCCAATGCAGGACAAATGCAAAATACCTAGACACATCATAGATAAACTACTGAAAGGCAAAGAAGAATACTGCAAACAAAAAGAGAAAAATGATTCATGTACAAAGGAACTACAATAAAATTAATGACTGATTTCTCACCGGAAACAATGGAGGCCAGAAAAATGCTGGGAGTAAAAAAGCTTGGCAACTAAGAATTCTGTATTCTGTAAAATCACCTTTTAAAAATAAAGTGAAATATGGGGCATCGGGGTGGCTCAGTCATTGAGTGTCTGCCTTAGGTCGGGTCGTGGTCCCAGGGTTCTGGGATTGAGCCCCACATCAGGCTCCCTGCTCAACAGGAAGCCAGCTTTCTCCCTCTCCCAGTCCTCCTGCTTGTGTTTCCTCTCTCGCTGTGTCTCTCTGTTAAATAAATAAATAAAATCTTAAAAAACAAAAAAAAGTGAAATAAAGACATTTGGAGATAAACAAGAGAAAATTTGTTATCAGACTTGCCTTATAAAAAACACCAAAGGAAGTCCTTCATGCTGAATGAAAGGGTATCATCAGATAGTAATCCAAATCTACATTAAGAAACAAAGGAGGACTAGAAGTCGTGAATAGATAAATGAAAAAAATTCCATAAATATATTTTTTCTTATTTCTTCTCTAAAATTTCATAAAAGATATTGATTGTACATAGCAAAAATTGCAATACTGCATTGATGGGTTTACAACATATACAGATATAAAATATATATAACAATAACACAAGCAAAGTGAAAAAGGAGATATATCGGAGCAGGTTTCTATACTTTGCTGGAATTTAAGTTATCATTATTCTGAAACTGACTATGACAAATTAAGATGAAGACTATAATTCCTAGAACCACCATCAAGAAAATAACTCAAAATCATATAGTTAAAAACACAAAAGAGCAATCAAATTATACACCAAAATATACCTATTTAACTTAAAGGAAAGAATAAGGGAGGAACAGAGGGGCAAAAATGACATGAGACAAATACAAAACAAATAGAAAACTGAGAGACTCAAAACCAATCATATCAATAATTAGATTGGATATGAGGGACTAAATAACTTCCTCGAAATGTAGGGAGAATCAGACTAGATTCAAAAGCAAGAGCCAACTGTATATTGCATCTAAAAGATATAGATAGGAAGACAGGAAGACATAAACAGGTTACAAGTAATAGGACAGAAAATGATAGATCATACAAACAGTAACTATAATAGAGCTGGAACTGCTATATTAGTATCAGACAAAATAGACTTTAAGGCAAGAAATGTTACCGGAGACAATGAAGGACATTTCATAATCACAAAAGGAACAGTGCATCACAAAGATGTAATAATTTGTTATAAGTGTATATAAACCTAACAATAGAGACACAAAAGGAAGGAAAAACTGAGAACTAAAAGGGGAAATACGTAATTCGCTAATAATAGTTGGAGATTTCAACATTCCACTTTCAATAATTGATAGAATGACACAAAATCAACAAGGATATAAAAGATTTTAACAACACTACCAATAAACATGATATAATTGAGATTAATACAGTACTCAATACAATGAGTGCAGAATTCACATTCTTTTTAAAGCACACAAAGACATTTCTCCGTATGCTGGACCACAAAACAAGTCTCAATAAATTTAAGAACATTGAAATCATTAAAAATGTGTTCTATGACCACAACAGAGTTAAGTCAAAGATCTCAAATTGAAAGATATCTGGGAAAACCAATATATTTAGAAATTAAACAATATATTTCTAAATAGCACAGGGGTCAAAGATGAAATTATAAAGAAAATTTTAAAAATATTTTGAAATGAATGAAAATGAAAACACAATGTATCAAAATTTACAGTATG
Source organism: Lontra canadensis (assembly GCF_010015895.1). Taxonomy (NCBI): domain Eukaryota; kingdom Metazoa; phylum Chordata; class Mammalia; order Carnivora; family Mustelidae; genus Lontra; species Lontra canadensis. The sequence continues at coordinate 23,924,813 of NW_022631008.1, forward strand.
TAACTAAAGAAGTGAGGAGGGATATTTATAGTTTGTAATCAGGAAAAGCCTCAAATTAATAATATGAGCTTCTACCTTAAGAAACTAGACAAAGAAAGGCAAGCTAAACCCCAAGCAAACAGGAAAAAGGGAGAAATAATAAAGTTCAGAGTGAATATCAATGAAATAATAAAAAAAAAAACAGAGAAAAAAAATCAACAAAACCAAAAAGTGGCTATTTGAAAAGGTCAATAAAATTGGCAAACCCAGGGCAGCTGGGTGGCTCAGTGGGTTAAGCCTCTGCCTTTGGCTCAGGTCAGGGTCCTGGGATCAAGCCCCGCATCAGGCTCTCTGCTCATCAGGGAGCCCCCTTCCCCCTCTCTCTCTGTCTGCCTCTCTGCCTACTTGTGATCTCTCTCTCTCTGTCAAATAAATAAAATCTTTTAAAATTGGCAAACCCTTAGCTAAACTAATAAAGTAAGAGAAGACACAAATTGCCCAAATCTTGAATGAAAAAAGAGACCTCACTACTGACCCTTAAAGCACTAGGACTATAGGGGAATATTATGAACTGCTTTATACAAAAAGATCAGACAACTTAGAAAAAACATGGACAAATTCCTAGAAAAGAAACTGCCAAAACTGAATCAAGAAGAAATAGAAAATATAGATAGACTTAAAAGTAAATAAATTGAATTATTAATTAAACCCTCATGACAAAGAAAACCCCAGGCCCAGCTGCTTTGCTAGAAAAATCTATCAAATATTTAAAAAAGAAGGTATCAATCCTTCACAAACTCCCTCAAAAAATAGAGGACAGAAACTTCCCAATTCATTCTATGAGGCTAGCACACTGAAGTAACACAAAAACATCACAAGAAAACTACAGATTAATATCACTAATGAATATAGACATTAAAAATCCTCAACAAAATATTAGCAAACTGAATCCAGAAACATATAAAAAGACTCATACATGATGATCAAGTAGGATTTATCCCAGGAATGCAAAGTTTGTTTAACATCCAAAAATCAAGTAATGTAATATATTAATAAAGGACAAAAAACCCATAACCATTTCAATAGACACAGAAAAAGAATTTAACAAAATCCAACACCCATTCACAATAAAAACTTTCAATACATAAAGAACATAAGAGAACATTCCCCACCTAATAAAAGGCATCTATGAAAAACCTACAGCTAACATCATAAAATGATTAAAGAGTGAATGCTTCCCACCTAAGGACAATCAGGTAAGAATGGCAGGTTTTGCTACTTTTTTCCCAACATTGCACAGAAGTTTCTAGTCAGTGCAATTAAAACTTAAAATATTAAATTCAGACTGAAAAAGAGAAAAGAAAAATGTTTTTATACAAGGATGATTGTGTAGAAAATCCTAAGGAATCTATAATTAAAATACTAGAATTTATACATGAGTCTAGCAAGATCTCAGGATACATGATCAATATATAAAAATCAACTGTATTTTTATATACTAGCAAAAAAATAAAAATAAAAATTAAAAAACAATTGTATTTACAGTAACATTAAAAAGAATACTAAGGAATAAACTTAACAAAAGAAGTGTAGTATTTGACACTGAAAACTATAAAATTTTACTGACAAAAATTAAAAGACCTAGATAAACTGAGAATCATTCTATTTTATAAACTGGAAACCTCAACTGTTAAGATGTTAATTCTCCCCAAATTGATATTTAGATTCAACACAATCCCCATCAAATTTCCAGCAAACTTCTTGGTAAGATGATTCTAAAATTTATATGGAAATGTAAAGTGCCTAGAAGAGCCAAAATGACTGAAAAAAAAAAAAAGAACAAAGTCGGAAGACTTATACTACCTGCACTTAACTATAAAACAACGATTAAGGTAATGTGGATTACCTAAGGATAGGCATACGGATCAATGGAACAGAGTTGAGAGTAAAAACTAAATCCTTATAAATATAGTCAATTACTTCTGACAAAAGTGCCATGACAATTCAGTGGGGGAGAGTCTTTTCAACTCATGGTGCTAGGATAGTTGAATAGCTATATTCAGCTATATATATATATACATACACACACACGTACATACATACACACATGTATTATACATACACATACATATATATACACGTATATATATATGTATATATATGTATACATATATATGTGTGTGTGTATATGTATATATATACACACACACACATGCAGCAGTTTTACTTTTTTCCTAATCTGGATACCTTTAATTTTTCATTGCACTGTTTTTATATCATTTTATTCTTCCCTTCCCCTAAGCTCATCTACCAATAAACATGATATAATTGAGATTAATGCAGTACTCAATACAGTGAGTACAGAATTCACATTCTTTTCAAAGCACACAAAGACATTTCTCCATATATTGGACCACAAAACAAGTCTCAATAAATCTAAGAACATTGAAATCATTAAAAATGTGTTCTATGACCACAAAAGAGTTAAGTCAAAGATCTTGACTTTTTATTTCTTATTTTATTTCTTAAATTCTGCATATGAGTAAAATCACATGGCATCTATCCTTCCCTGTAAGTACTTCTAATTAAGCAAAATGAACTATTAGAAAAGAGACAACATAAATATTTCTATAAAACTTATTGAGTGATTTTAAAGAATTTAGTGTTCTAATACGCAATTTTAAAATACAGACAGATTCCCAAAAGACATTCAACAATGAGAAACTGTTTTCTTTCCTTTTTTTTTTTTAAAGAAGATTTTATTTATTTATTTGACAGACAGAGATCACAAGCAGGCAGAGAGGCAGGCAGAGAGAGGGGGGGAAGCAGGCTCCCCGCTGAACAGAGAGCCCAATGCGGGGCTTGATCCCAGGACTCTGGGATCATGACCTGAGCCAAAGGCAGAGGCTTTAACCCACTGAACCACCCAGGCGCCCCGAGAAACTGTTTTCTTGAAACTTAAAAATAAACCACAGCTTTGAACTTCTGAGTTGTGGAATTGCTGAAGTGACTGATGAAGGAACCAGAGACCTTTGAGAACATCACCTGACAACCCATCATTAACGGTTAGCTCTGGACTATGCTCAAGAGTTGTGGCAGGTTGGCTAAAACTCTACAGAGTCATCATCTGAGATCCAGATATTTTTAGTACAGACTACTAGCAAGGTCTTGGGTAATTCAGAGAATATTCACCAGCGATCAGTGGGATGTGTTTCAATGAAAGCATCAGCTACTCTTCATTGGATCTTTTACACAAGATCACCTTCAAACGCAGTCCCAATCTGAAGAAAACACGACCACGCAAACACTACCATCCCTACCAGAATGATTTCCACAAAGAAATTAGTGAGTAAAACAAAGCTTCTTGATCTGCAGTTTCCATTGGGAGTTTTGCATTCAATAACATCTGCAAAATTTAAGAATCTCTACAGATAGAATGGTGTGGTTTACAATGTTGAATTTTAAGTCTGCCATCTAAGCAAAACTGGAGTATATTTCAATGATAAGGGAGTACATATTAAAGAATAATGAAATTTTAATTTCTCCCTCTCTGGTTACAATGCAGGGTATCCAAGTATCAATTCTGTTCTTTCCCCATTTAGCAAACATCAATTCTAGACCTACAGATAACAACTCTAGAATAATGTATTTTATTGCCTCCTCTCAAGTGGCAAAAAGCAAGATAGTTCTTTATGATGCTAAGAAAATCCGAGTACCCCTGAGCCTCCAGTTTCCAGTTCATAAGCAGAGCAATCCTTTTACCTCTTTAAATATAGATGTAATGAATGCTTTAAGAAAATGTCAACTATCAGAAGCCAAAGAAAAGTACAGCAAATAGAAGAATCCCCTATAAAATATAATTAAGGAAAGTCTATTTATAAGCTACCACAGTTATTCAACTTGGATAAATGGACCAACATCTTTTTACTATAGGATTAGGGTACCCAAAATTCAAGTATAATGGAAAAGGCTTTAGGATATTTTAGATTTTCTTTCTAACTCCCCTATTAAGGGGTGTGATTAAACTGTATATAGCAAGATTCAAAGACGGTCTGAAGTGGCAAAGAAAATGTGCAGTTTACATATTCCCATATTTTCATTTATTTCAACTGACAGTTACCCTTGTAATCTACTAAATAATTATTCTAGCTCTTTTTTTTTTCCAAAGTAAATGTAAAATGCTCCCTGACATCTTGATTTAGATTATTTTAAAGTGAAAATACTCCTGTGGGTTGTAAAATTGGTAACTATACATTACTAAGAATTAGTAAGAATGAAAGAAGACAGATAACTCCAGAACCAAAAAAATTCGGCTGGGTCTTAAAGCATCCTAGGGCCTATGATACTTTAGATGCCAATTCCTTAAAAGAACTATTTTCAAATTAAAAGATTTGTTAAAGGCTCTAACAAGAAGGAAAGGGACCTAATGTCTATTGAGTTCCTATTCTGATGCAGACACATGCTGGAAATACACATTATCTCTCACAATGTTCGGAACAACCCTGACATGCATTTTCTCCCCTGACTTACAGATGAGAAACCTGATATTCAGAACTTGCTTACAGTGGGACCAAGGCAAAATTCAAAGCAAGGACCTTGGCTCTAATTTTTTATCTTTCGCATCTTACCACAACCATTTAAAACATGAGAGACTCTATTCTTTTGAAAGGTCCAATTAAGAAGAAAGTAATAGCCATTTATCATTTGCTGATGTTACAGACTCCCCACATTCTACTGGGCAGTCAGGAAGGCGATCAACAAACAAGCTGGAGGCAGGACTCCCAGGTGTAAGTTTCAGCAGGCACTTTCTTTTTTAGATCCCAGCTCTTGGTTTCTCTCTCCTTGCAAACTCATGGTCTAATAGTCAATAAAAATGAGTGAATCACAAAGCTTGGTAGGATAAAGAACATCTAGGTAGACTGGTTTTAGGGAAAATTCATAACAAACAGACTTTGTCAAAGCGCAAGGGATAAAAGGGGCAAACAAATCTCTTCCTGGATGAAAATACATTTCTTCAATATCATATAAGTCATGCCAAACCATTATTCTTCTATATTAGCAAGTGAAAAATTTTGAATTATTAGGTTCCAATCAAATAAGTAATAAACTTAGAGCAGAATTTAAATGACCACTTTCAAATTCTATGCCTCAATTTTTCATGTCTCCCAATATATACAGGCGATTATAAGAGTTTCAAAGCTAAACCTATGCACTTAACTATTTTTTTTCTTAATAAATCTAATAATCCGGGGCGCCTGGGTGGCTCAGTGGGTAAAGCCTTTGCCTTTGGCTCAGGTCATGATCCCAGGGTACTGGGATTGAGCCCCACATCAGGTTCTCTGCTCAATAGATAATAAATCAATATTAATATTAATAAATATTATTTATAATATTACCTATAAACAAAAAGCAATGTGTTAAATTTCTATTTTAGGGCTTATTCTGAATCTAGAGATAGCTTATAATCTTATTTTATTCTCTAGTGTTCCTTGTACTTTTACATGATCAACCAGGAATTCTCAAGCTAGGCCCATTTTTATTTCAAAACTGCCATCAACAAAAGGAGAAAGAAGCAATACTTCTTCTAACCTAATGTCTACAAGGACCTGAAAAGAATATCCCCCACTTTCTCTCTGCCAGAGACCATAGTTTGTTAAAGCACAGAAATTCTGGCTCTACGGATCGTCTACTGCTTTTTCTCACTCTGGCTGACTATAAAGCAGGTTTTTGTTTTATTTTCATTTTGTGGGGAGGGGCAGAGGGAGAGGGAGGGAGAATCTTAAGCACGGTCTACACCCAGCACAGAGCCAACACTGGGCTCAATCTCACCACCCTGAGCTCAGGACCTGAGCTGAAATCAAGAGTTGGCAACTTAGGGGCGCCTGGGTGGCTCAGTTAAAGCCTCTGCCTTCAGCTCAGGTCATGATCTCAGGGTCCTGGGATCGAGTCCTGCATCAGGCTCTCTGCTCAGCAGGGAGCCTGCTTCCTCCTCTCTCCCTCTCTGCCTGCCTCTCTGCCTACTTGTGATCACTGTCTGTCAAATAAATAAATAAAATCTTAAAAAAAAAAAAAAAGAGTTCGCAACTTAAACAGCAGAGCCACTCGGGTGTCCCTAAAGCAGAAGTTTTAAACATGAATCTCTCCCTCATTTCCATATCTGGATTACTACTTAGGACAAGAGAAAAACCTTTTACTCCTTAAGAAAATGCAGAAGATTTTCTCTTTCAAAAGGAGGATCCTGGGGCACCTGAGTGGCTCTGTCAGTTAAACAGCCGACTCTTGATTTCGGCTCAGATCATGATTTCAGGGTCAATGGATCAGCCCTGTCCTGGCTCCGTGCTAGGTGTGGAGCCTGCTTAAGATTTTCTTTCTCTCTGTCTGCCCCATCCCTCTCTAAAACAAACAAACAAACAAAAAAGGAGGATCCTGTGAACACCTTATAAATTATCACCAATTAAAACTAAAGCATCTAATATTCTTAAGTACTGTTATCAAAGTTAATTTTGGATGTTAGGTATAAAAACTTGTTCTCCTAGGGGCGCCTGGGTGGCTCAATGGGTTAAAGCCTCTGCCTTCAGCTCAAGTCATGATCTCAGGGTCCTGGGATCAAGCCCCTCCTCAGGCTCTCTGCTCAGCAGGGGAGCCTGCTTCTCTCTCTCTCTGCCTGCCTCTGCCTACTTGAGAACTCTATCTGTCAAATAAATAAATAAAATCTTAAAAAACAAAACAAAACAAAACTTGTTCTTATCCAAACTTATCACTGGACTGATCTAATTTTTGATTTTTGTAATGTGACATAGAATTATGCAGTCTTTAGTTGAGAAATTACTGAGAACCTACTATGCATCAGGCACTGTGCTAAGCTTTGGAAGTAAAAGAATCAAGTCCAGCTGCTACCAAAAACATATGCCCAAGACTTAGATTGGTGGCAGGGAGCCAGCTAGCATGTGAAATGTCAACAAAGTATGTTAAATGCTACAGTAGTAACTTGCACAGCTTATCACAGAGTACAGGAAATACCTCCTACAGATGATGCTTGGACTTGAGCTTTCTTCACAGTATTTCTTTTTTACTTTGAGAGAGAGAGAGAGAAAACATGAGCAGGTGAGGGAGAGAGGAAGAGAGAGATAATCTCAAGCAGACCCCACGCCGAGTTTAGAGCCAGACATGAGGCTTGATCCCATGACCCTGAGATCATGACTTGAGCTGAAATCAAGAATTGGATGCTTAACCAACTGCACCAACCAGGTGCCCCACTGTATTTTTAAAATTTCCTTACTTTCTCTCTGCAATCATCTAAAACACATATTTTATATCCCCCATCATATTTTTCTGTCTCAAATTCTCGAGATGCTAACCCTCCTGATTCCTTCTACTTATGGTAGGTGATGTCCACAAAGTTATCATTTCTGTTATGAATTCTCCACTAACTTTTATTTTCTTTGAGGTAATCTTTTTTCTTAAGGATTTTATTTACTGATTTGAAAGAGGGAGAGAGAGAGAGCATGCAAGCAGGGGGACGGGCTGAGGGAGTGGGAAGGGGAAAGAATCTTAAGCTGATTTGACATGGGGCTTGAGCTCACTACCCTAGGATCGTGATGTGGGCTGAAACAAAGAGTCAGATGCTTAACCAAATGAGCCACCCAGGTGCCCCCCTACCCATTTTTAAGATTTTATTTGAGAGAAAGTGAGCACAACTGGGGGAGGGGTGGGCAGAGAGAGGAAAGGGAGAAGCAGCTCCCAGATGAGCAGGTGGTCTGACACTGGATCTCAGGACCCTGGGGTCATGACCTGAGCCGAAGACAGATGCTTAACTGACTGAGCCACCCAGGCGCCCCTCTCTGGGATAATCTTATATGGCCTAGGTTCTGAAAGTGATACTCCAAACTAGTTTTGCATTTGTTAACACTAGAGACCCAGCAGACCAAATTATAATATGGTTACCATGGAACCCCCACTCCTGATTCCAGGCTTGAACATCCCATATCACCCCGGGAGGATAAACTCAGACTTGAAACTCACAGCAAGACACAAGTTTGGGGGTGGTGGCAAACTGTATTTTTCAAATTTGGCTGCAGATACACCTCCCCTTTCAAACAGTCTTCATGTAAGACCCTGACATTCCTCCCATGAAGTGGGAGGATCTATGTGCTCTCCCTCTTGAAACTAGAGGGGCCCATGTGATAGTCTCAACAAACAGAATATGAGAGAAGTGACTCTGTCACTCCAAAGGCTAGCTCATAAAAACACGGGTGCGCCTGGGTGGCTCAGTCAGTTAAGCGTCTGCCTTCGGCTCGTGTCAAGTTCTGGCATTGAGCCCCACATCCGACTCCCTCCTCAGCGGGGAGGTGGATCATCAGGTCATGATCCCAGGGTCTCGAGATCAAACCCCCACATCTGGCTCACTGCACAGTGGGGAATGTGTTTCTCCCGCTCCCGCTGCTGCTCCTCTCCTCATGCTTTCTCTCTCTCTCTCAAATAAATAAATAAAGTCTTTAAAAAAAAAAATCTTACCTTTTCATAGAAGAATTTTGTCACCCTGAATCTCAAGCAGATATTGTCGGAAAACTATCCCTCTGTAATAAAACAATACTGCATGCCAATACGTGATATAAAAGTTTTACTGGACAAACAATATAACCTCCTTCAAATGTATGGTACCAGCACCGTCGCTAAATTACCTTTTTGAAACTGCGAACTTATGAATATGAACCTCAGCTGCCCCTTTCCTCATACACGTGGCAAGGTCTCATGCCCTCTACCTGAGTATCATAGGTTCACCCCCTCCCCTGCTGACCGCAAGACAATTCTTAGGGTGTGGGGAAAGTGTCTTCAGTTGTATTTGTGTATGACGAAAAGCCCATTGTTTTGATGTATGAAGGAACCAGAGTATGGTTCCTTCTCTTCTGGTTCCTTCTTTGGCCGGGAATCTCTGTCCTCCCTCCTTCCTGTAATATAGTCCTTACAACTGAAATAGTCTTATTTTTAAATTCTAAAACTGTGGCTTTGTTTTCTTCAAGAATACACCATTTCTTATAGTCTTTCTCAACTTTCTCTAGATCACCTTTCTCTGTGAATTGTAGTCCTTCAAAGGTTTTGGTTTTCAGGAATACGCAACTCTCCATATCCCCTGAGGGTTCATTTCCTGTCTCTGAATGGACATTAACATTCAAGCTTCTATTCAAGAGGGTCTATTTCTGGTCTCTTTCCCTCAAAGGTCATCACCACACTAGTTTATAATATGCTTACTGCTGTAACTTAGAGATACATTTTCCTTTTTGGAATCTTGAGATCTCCCCCTTTTTCTTATGAGCTAAGCTATGTATTTAAACTGTGTTGTTGGTTGTTATACACTATTTTGTACCATTGGGTACTTGTAGCAAAAGGGATTCCATATTATCTTATTCTACAATGTTACTAGAAAAGCAAATTCCTCAGGGACAAGGAAAACACTCTATGTAGCGGAAATAGCATCTGCAAAGACTCTGAGTTGAACAACAACTTGGTACATCCTGGAACTCTTAGAAATCTGCTGTTGTTAACAGGGTAAAGGTGATACAAGGCGATGAGTGGCAAGAAGTAAGATGGAAAAGAAGACAGTTGCTAGATTATAAGCACTTTGTAATATAAGCTAAGGAGTTTGAATCTTTTCTGTAGGAAATGGGGAGCTACCAAAGAGCATGAAGACTATTTCAACAGATCATTCAGCAAATCATATGGGTAATGGATTTGGGTTGGGGAAATGGTGGGGGGCTCTGCCAATAGAAAGATCATATAGGTATCTTATGGGCAAACAAAGACCAAAGATGAAGATCTGAACTTATGGCAATAGTAACAGTGACTGAGAGGCAAGTAGAAATTAGAAATGTCAAGAGTTACAATGAATAGGAATTGTAGAATCAAGAAAAAAAGAATCTAGGCTATCTTCCAGAACTTCAGTCTGAACAACCAAATGGATAATGAGATCAATGGGAAAGTAGGAGAAATGGTTTCATATGAAGAATTCAATTTTAGACACATGGTTACCATCCTGATATAGACGGCAGGTGTGCAGTTAGATATCCTTGCCATAGGGGAATTGTGGAAGATGAAGTACCCTAATTCCACTGTGGGTTCCATTTTTATTCAAGGAAACTGCATGCCCATCAGTATCTGGTTGACATTAACAGCATCAGGAGGCCAAGTGTGGTGGCTAGTATGAGCTAATCCTCACAACCCAGGAGAATGAATTTAGGCCATACGAACATAGCAATTTAGGAGAATGAACTTAAGTCTCTGAATACAGATATCCAAACTATAGCTACGGCAACCATCTCATGTCTTTGAAAACATTCCGTTTTTTGTTAGAAAGACACCTTTACTGAAGCTGTATCATTCCAACACATGCACTAAGAAAGGCATTTAAACCTCCTTTCTCCTGAGAACAAAAGGAGCACGAAATGCCCAAGAAGAAAAAAAAGTAGTCCAAGTCAGAAATAAAATAGACCAGTGTCCTTGTCAGTCATGGTGTTACTTTTTATTTTTAAAGCCTGTCCTTTCCTTCCCCAGTGAAACTAAGAAAGAAAAAAGAAATTTATAAAGTCCCCAAGGAAGACAGATATTAAAAATTTTTCAAGTGCCTTAGAGTAAAACTCCTCCTTTGTTGGATAATTTTTTTTCTTTCAGTTTTTTATTTTGGCATAATTCTAGGCTCCCAGAAAAGTTGGAGAACTAATACAAAGAATCTCTATATACTCCTCACCCAGATTCCCCAAATGTTAACAGCTTACCAATTTGCTCTATTATTTTCTCTCTAAAAAATCCTCACTTTTTCCTAAACTATTTGAGAGCAAATTGCTGACAGGATACCCTTTAATCCTGTTTTATTCCCTAAAAACAAGGACATTCTCTTATATAACTACAGTATAAAAATAAATATTGGGAAATTAACAGTGATACATTATTATCTAATCTAATCAACAGATCTCATTTGGCTTTGCCAATTATCCCAATAACAGCAAAAGAAAATCCCAAATCACACACTGCATTCACTTGTCACATCTCTTTAGTCTCCTTTAATGGGGAACAATTCTTTAGTCTTATTTTTTAATTGAAGTACAGTTGGCACACAATGTTATATTAGTTTCGTGTTTACAAAACAGTGATTCTACTTCTCCGTGCACAAGTGTAGCTACCACGTTGCCATACAACCCTATTACAATACTAGTGACCACATTCCCTATGCTGCACTTCCATCCCCATGACTTATTCATTCCATAACTGGAAGCCTGTACCCCTACTATCCTTCACCCATTTTGTCCATAACCCTCCTGCCCCCAGGCAACTGCCAGTTTGTTTTCTGTACCTATGGGTCTACTTCTGTTTTTTGTTTATTCATTTGTTTTGTTTTTTAGATTCCACATGAGTGAAATCACATGGATTTGTCTTTCTCTGAATGACTTCTTTCACTCTGCATAATACCCTCAAGGTCCATCCATGTTGTCATAAATGGCAAGATCTCATTCTTTTTTTTATGGCTGAGTAATATTCCTGTGTGTGTGTGTATAAATACATAATATACCACACTTTCTTTATTCATCTATCGATGGACACTTGGGTTGCTTCCATATCTTGGCTATTGGAAATAATGCTGCAACGAACATAGGAGTGCATATATCCTTTCAAATTAGTGTTTTCATTTTCTCTGGGCAAATAGTAGTGGAATTATTTTCAGTTCTTTGAAGAACTTTCATACTGTTTTCCACATTGACTGCACCAATTTAAATTCCAACTAACAGGGAGTGAGGGTGTCTTTTTCTCCACATTCTCACCAATACTTTTTTTATTTTAGTCATCCCCATAGGTGTAAGTAAGGTGATATCTTAATTTGGTTTTGATTTATAGTCCCCTGATGATTAGTGACATTAAGCATCTTTTCATGGGTCTCTTGGCCATCCATACATCTCCTTAGGAAAATATCTATTCAGGTCCTCTGCCCATTTTTCAAATCAGATTTTTTTTTGGGGGGGGTGTTAAGTTGTATATGTTCTTTATATATTTTGGTATTAATCCCTTATTGGCCATATCATTTCCAAATATTTTTTCCCATTCAGTATGTTGCCTTTTCATTTTGTTGGGTTTCCTTCACTGTGCAAAAGATTTTGTTATTTTGGTGTAGTCTCCACTTTTGTTTCTCTTGTCTGAGGAGACATACCTAGAAAAATGTTGCTAGAGGAGACATATCTAGAAAAATGAAGTCAAAGAAATTACTGCCTATGTTTTCTTCTAGCAGTTTTATGGTTTCAGATCTCACATTTAGGTCCTTAATTCATTTTATTTTTGTGTATGCTGTAAGAAAGTGGTCCAGTTTTCCCAACATTGCTGAAGACTCTTTCTCGCTGCACATTCTTGCCTCTTTTGTCAAGATTAATTGGTCATATAATTGTGGGCTTATTTCTGGGCTTTCTATTCTGTTCCATTGATCTGTGTGTCTATTTTTGTGCCAGTAACATATGGTTTTTATGACCACAGCTTTGTAGTATATCTTGAAATCTGCAATTGTGCACCTCTAGCTTTGTCTTTTCCAAGATTACTTTGGCTATTTGAAAAGGGTTTTGGGGCGCCTGGGTGGCTCAGAGGTTAAAGCCTCTGCCTTCGGCTCGGGTCATGATCCCAGGGTCCTGGGATCGAGCCCCGCATCGGGCTCTCTGCTCCGTGGGGAGCCTGCTTCCCTTCCTCTCTCTCTCTCTGCCTGCCTTCCTGCCTACTTGTGATCTCTCCCTCTGTCAAATAAATAAATAAAATCTTTAAAAAAAAAAAAAAAAAAAAGAAAAGGGTTTTTTTTTGTGGTTCCATACAAATTTTAGGATTATTTGTTCTAGTTCTATGAAAAATGCTCTTGGTATTTTGATAGGAATTGCATTAACTCTATAGACTGCTTTGGGTAGTATGGACATTTTAACATGTGTTCTTCCAATTCATGAACATGGAATATCTTCCCATTTGTTTGTGTCATCTTCAATTTCCTTCATCAGAATTTTGTATTTTGGGTTTTAATTTACAAAATAATTTCTGGTGTTGTCGGATTTAGATTAGAGCATATAGCTTGTAATATTTCCATATTATAACACCTGATGTTTACTCTTGCGACGTAAATATGATCAATTTTTGTGAATATTTCATGTGCGCTTGAAAAAAAGATTTTCCATTACTGGAGCTTAAAGTTTGATATATATACACATACTTATCTATCCACATTGTTTATTTGATTACGTTGTTTAGGTCTCCCCTATGTTTACTTCTGTCTCATATTGGAAGTGGCTTGCTAAATTCTCCTATTATAAAGATTTTATTTATTTATTAAATTGACAGAGAAAGACAGTGAGAAATGGAACACAAGCAGGGGGTGTGGGAGAGGGAGAAAAGCAGGCTTCCCAGCAAGCAGGGAGCCCAATGCGGGGCTTGATCCTAGGACCAGGAGATCATGACCTGAGCTGAAGGCAGACACTTAACAACTGAGCCACCTAGGTGCCCTTAAAAACTCTCCCATTATAAAGAGTAAGCTTATGTCTCCTAGTATGTTCCGTATCTTTTGCTTCATAAATGTGGTTGCTGTGTTACCTATTGTATAGATCCTTGTAACTGTTATATCTGCATTTTGAATTGGGACTTTTTGTATTGAAATGTGTTCCTTATTCCTAATGTCTTTTTTTTTTATTTTTTTTTTGCCAACTTATACTTTGGTATGAGGATTTTTTTCATTTGTCTGGTATTTCTTTACTCATCCCTTTATTTTTAGCTTTTCTGATTCATGTTGTTTTCGTGTGCCCCTTATATACAGCATATAGTTGGTTTTTGGCTAAATTGAAAATACTTTTTTGTTTCAAGGTAAGCTGAGGCTATTCACACTTATTGATATAATTCATATGTTTGGTCATAATAGTACCATATTTTTTATGATTATTAAATGTACTATATTTATATCTACTATATTTTCTTTGTATCTGTTTTTTTTTAATTGTAACATTTCTTTTATACTTAGGAAAGATCTTTGTTCCCCTATTCTAGTGATTGTTGTTGCACTTTATATACAGAGAACTTTAGTGTGAGGTTTGATATCTAACTGGCTAGGAGTTAGGCTGTGCTTAATTTTTGCTGCAACTGTAGGTGTCAGAGGCTTTAATTTCCTCCAGTGTCTTTTTTTTTTTTTTTTTTTTTGTCTCCCTTGTTATCTTTAGTTTCCTTAGAAACTCCTTCTTAAATCTGGTCTGTGTCTTGCAGCTCTCAGTTTTAGTGTGGGAAAAGCAGTACCCATTAGACTATATCATATGCCACCCCCTCATGTCTCTTTATCAGTCTACCCTCTCAACTCCTAACTTGTAAGCTTCCTGACAGTAGGAGCCTTATTTGCCTTGGTCTAACTTGGCATATCCAGTGAATAAAACACTATCCATCACAGAGTAGGCATTTAAAAAATGTGTTAGATTAATGAACCAAGAGGTAAGGTGCTTTTCTTAACTCTGAAGTCCTTATCATCCATGTTTTTGTGTTCATCGCCAATTGAGACAGAAGACAGCTTTAAATCAAAAAGCTTTTAAGCATATGTAAAATACTATCAAATACTCAGTAACAACCGGATTTCTTCATGGCAAAAAAAACAAAAACAAAAACACCTGACTCACCACCCTGGCCATTTTGGAAATGAGATTTTTTTTTTTTTTCTTTTTACCTCATTCATGGATATGTTCCATTTTCTTATAACCCTACTTATGTTTATTTACTGTATCCAAAAATTGAAGTATTAAATTTATTAGGTGTTGTTTAAACAAGCCTAGCAGTCTGATTAAAGGCACAATTTAATATTTTAGAACATTTGACACATTAAAGACCACAATTAGATTATTCTGGTTAGATATGCTGTGACCTAGCTTCATGCAAGGCAACTAGAATGCTTTTACTATGAAATAACTTTTGCAGCTGTACTTCATGACTTCCATATTAGGATGTCAATACATTCTTTTAATATACTTCATCCTACTTATAAATATTTCATTAAAATTATAGCATTTAATTAAAGTATATTCCAATATACAAGCCAACATTGGCAATATACAAGCCAATATGTTAAGATAAAAAGAGTCTACTGCAAATTTTTTACAGTTACAGATGAATTTTTGAGGTTTAATAGTAGCTACACAGTTTATATGCAGTATTCACAAAGGAAGACAGCAGAGAACTTACTAAAAAGTAATGTTAAAAAAAGTTCAAACATAATTAGATTAGGAACTTGAACTTCATCTTGAAAATAATGGAGAGCCAATGAAGAATTTTAATCAGAAATGTAGCCAGATTACATTTACATTTAATAAAGATTATTTTGTTTAATTCCCTTTCATTGTACCATCTAATTTCTTTTTTCCTTGTTTACTGTGCTTCTGTAACTGGAATATAAGGTCCCACAAGACTACAGGTCATGTCTGGCTTATTCATTGTTTTTTTCAGATTTTATTTATTCATTTGAGAGAAAGAGGGAGAGAGCACAAGTGGGATAGGGGGACAGAGGGAGCGAGATAAGCAGACCCCCCACTGAGCAGGGAGCCTGATGCTGGACTCAGTCCCAAGACCCTAAGATCGTGGTAACCCAAGCCAAAGGCAGACACTTAACCAACTGAGTTGCCTTATTCATTGTTGACTTATTCATTGTTATATCCCCAATACCATACAATGCAGGTGCAGTAGGTAAACAAGCATGACTAAATGAATTAATGTAAAGAATCAGTTAAGAAGCTAATGCCTTTTTTGGGGGGGAGGGGAGGTGGTGGGAAGGGAGTAGAGCTGGACAACAATAAAGTGTTAAGATCTAAACCAATGAATTGTCAGTGGGGGCACAAATATACAAGTTTGAGAAATATTAAAAAGTGAGACTTAAAAACTGGTAGCCAAAAACATTTAGACAAAGAAGAAAATCAAAAGGTAAAAAGTCACTTATGAAATTTCAAAACTTAACCACAAAGGTACCATTATAAAGAGAGTGTGGTAATAGTGTAAAGACAGACACTTAGCTCAATGGAATAGAGTCCAGAAATAAACTCTTATATTTATGGTCAGTTGACTTTTTAAAAAAGATTTTATTTATTTATTTGACAGAGATCACAAGTAGGCTGAGAGGCAGGCAGAGAGAGGAGGAGGCAGGCTTCCTGCTGAGCAGAGAGCCCAATGCAGGGCTCGATCCCAGGACCCTGGGATCATGACCTGAGCTGAAGGTGGAGGCTTTAGCCCACCAAGCCACCCAGGCACCCCTGTACACTTTATTTTTATTTATATTTTTTTTTTAGAGAAAGAGAGAGAGAAAGCACATGTGCCTGTGCATGAGTGGCAGGAAGGAGCAGAGGGAGAGGGAGAATCTTAAGCAGGTTCCAGGCCCAGCCTGGAACCCTACACAGGGCTTGATCTCACAACCCTGAGACCATGACCTGAGTCAAAATCAAGAGTCGGACACTTGACCAGCTAAGCCAACCTGGCGCCCCTGAACTGTATACTTCAAAAGGGTGTTATGGTATAGAAATTATTTCTCAATAAAGCTGTTATCAAAAACAATGACACATTATTTGTGGACTTCAACAGATCATCCCATCCCCCCACCCCTGTGCTTTCGAGTTGACTGATGCAAAATGCTCAATCCCCACAAACAAAAACACGCTAAAACTCCTCCAGTTGTATAAACATAGGCCTGAAAGTTAATGCAAGGAACAGTTAGAATGTGAAGTCCTTGAAGGCCACAAAAGTCAACATCACAGTTCTAATTCCTTTCATTCCTGACCCGTTATTTACTTCTTATCATAATATCTTACACATAGTAACTGCTCAATAAATATTTGCTCAAATCTTCAAATGAGAGATGAGGGAACCAGAATGATTACAAAGCAGTACTGTTATAATGAGGCTTTCCAGATGAACAATAATTTCTGAATTTCACTTCTTTTATTTTCTTTTTAAAGATTTTGAGCAGGGACCTATACATGGGGCTTGATCCCAGGACCCTGGGATCATAACCTGAGTCGAAGGCAGACGCTTAACCGACTGAGCCACCCAGGCACCCTTGAATTTCACCTCTTTATTTAATTGTCAGCCAGTGACTTTAGGAGGAAAGATCTAAGAAATCTTCAGTACATGACCCTAATAAGGGATACTATCATAACCTTCTTGAATGTTTTAATAAAAAACATCCTTCACGTAGAACAGCTCTAGAGCAGAGTTGAAGCAAAACACAAGAAACACTCCGTTACTACCCTGTTGGAAGAGGAAATGAGTTATTCTGGTTACTGTATACAACTTACTGTATACAAATGAAATGAAATGTGAGAAAATACTGAACAAATTGTGTTGATCATAGTCTTATCTTTCTTTCTTTTTTTTTTTTAATATAGTCTTATCTTTCTTGAGTAAATGAGAAAACATCTGGGTATCCTGTACTGCCTTAGGGTCATTGCTCTGACCAGCTATCATTATTCTCCATGTTGGGGTGTTGTTCCAATGTGTATTCAGCGAGGTTTCAGTTGAAAGAATGCCGGGTAGACCAACTTTTATTATAGGATGGTGAAACCAAGAAAATTGATAGCTCAAGCCTGCAAGCTGAAACATCTTTAAAAAAATAATAATAAAAGAAAATGATAGGCAATTTACCACTAAAATGAAAGGAAACAAAGGAAAAGCTGAATAAAAGCTTAAATAAGAGGAATGTTACCATTTGGGAATCCTTACAGAGGGGAGGGGTCGAGAAGGAAGTTTCATACAGCCCTTCAAATACGAAATGTCTGATTCCTGGTGGGATGTAAAAAGAGGAGGAACAGAAGGAACTCTGCAAATGCTATTTTGATGAAGACATAAAAAGAGAAAAGTCTATTATCTCTTTGCATCTTTCAGTGGTTTTCTCTGTGTCCACTCCAAGAAGCAGACAATTATACTAGGCCAAACACACACGGATGCAAAGGTAGAATGCTCCTTTAGACTTAGGTGGGTACACAGCAGCACTTGTATGTGGCCTGGAACTTTCATCAAATCTGTAAGTTTGCAGGTGCTGTCAATTCTACATTTAAAAGCACTTCTGGGGGCGCCTGGGTGGCTCAGTGGGTTAAGCCGCTGCCTTTAGCTCAGGTCATGATCTCAGGGTCCTGGAATCGAGTCCCGCATCGGGCTCTCTGCTCAGCAGGGAGCCTGCTTCCCTCTCTCTCTCTCTGCCTGCCTCTCCATCTACTTGTGATCTCTCTCTGTCAAATAAATAAATAAATAAATCTAAAAATAAATAAATAAATAAATAAATAAATAAATAAAAGCACTTCTGTAGGGATGCTGGGTGGCTCAGTTCACTAAGCAGCTGCCCTCAGCTCAGGTCATGGTCCCAGAATCCTGGGATTGAGTCCTGCATTGGGCTCCCTGCTCAGCAGGGAGTCTGCTTCTTCCTTTCACTCTGTCTGTTGCTCCCCCTGCTTGTACTCTCTCTGGCAAAAGAATAAATAAAATATTAAAAAAAAAAAAAAGCTCTACTGTACATCAGGAGAAATACACAGTCCAAAACATGCAACAGGATTGCTTAGTGGAACAAGGGATACCATTTCCTGAAAAGTACAATAACAACTCTACAAAAAATCATACATAAGATTTAAATATCTCACACATTAAATGTTAAGTAAATAGAACATCTACCTTGGAACTTCACGTTAAATGAAGGTAAGGTTAACTTCCCTTTTCCCCATCATCTTCATTTCTTAGCCTGAAAAGTAAGCTGTAAATTTTTCTCCTCAAAAATCAACACATTTTTAAAAATTAAGGTTGTATTAATTATTGAATAAATAGTTATGTGTATTCATAGGGAAAAGAAGCTGACACTGAAGGCAGTGATCCACTTTTCTTCTGGGTTCTCATATTCAGGAATCAAAACAATCTATAAAAGATATTTATACAAAGAGGAATAGATTTAAAATTTCCAACTTATTAAATTGTTGTTATTAAAAAATATACTGGATACATGCAGAAAGGTTATAATTGTAAAGAGCATTGTATTGGAGATGTAGATTTTTTGAAAAAAAAAATCAGAAGTTGGAAGGTATCCAAGACGTCACCAGTCCAAATCTCATTTTACAAAAGAACCAACCAGGGCCAACGGAAGCTGCTGACTCATCCAAAATGCCTGGTAATCTCAAGATTAAGGCACAGCACAGTTATAATATTTTAACATTAAAGCTAACTGAATCACCTTCAACCAGGAAGAAATAGTTTTCAAAGGTACAATCAGTTTTGTTCCTTCACGGTAATGTGATCTTCTGAGTTGGAAAGAGAACATGAAGATCAACCAGCAGTCACTTTCAGTAACAAAGGAAATCTTCATAGTATTTCCCTAAGATCTAAAGCAATGAAAAAGGTACGAATGAACCAGCAAAGCGCCAAGGTAGGGTTCTTCCTGCAAGCATGTTACATCTGAATTTAATCTAAGAAAAGGAAAATCACTAGTGGAGCAATTCAATTCACAAGCCGCTTCCCCCTCAAATAAGTCTGACAGGTTTTGTGAATTTTCTGCCAACCCCTGCACTCTGCTTCTATATCCTGACCATTGTGGAATCGACATTCCCCAAAACGGTCTGAGACTTGACCTACTCAGACCCTGACATCTGGAAACTGCATTTTTACCCACTTCTCCCCACCACCTGTGAAAAAGACCAAAAAGGTTGGTTGGCTGTTCCTGAAGCTGAGATGACAGGCTTGTAGAAGCACCTGTGACCTCTGACCTATAAGCACAATTCTCACTTGCAAGACTAAGTGAAGCAGCAGCCTGGATTTCTAGAAATATTAGCAATTTTCACTTAAATGAACCGTCTCTAGAAACCCTGGGTAGATTAACATGAATGAGCTGCTTAAAATTTTTCTCAGCAAATCTTTAATTCTCATTTTTGCTGACACCTTTAGTTTCATATAAATAAGGAAGAGTGATTACAGAGATAGGAAGGAAGAAAATTTTTTAAGGAATAAAAGCATTATGTGCTCTGTTTGGCTTCAAGGTAAGGTAAAAAGGGCACTTGCCTAAGGCTATTATGAAGAATGCCAAAGGTAGAACCGAAATACCAGACCCCAGAATCCAAAGAATAAATATGAAAATTAAGATAACACCGGAGCATAAAGATCTGAAGGATAACAAGCACCCTCAACTATTTTGTGGGAGTCCCAGGGACAAAAACTGCCTTCTGGTCCTACCGACCATCCCTACAGGCTTTAACTGTGAGTCCAATAGAGAACTACATCAGAAGTGCAAGGATTTCATTTTCCCCAACTCCTGATATATTAAGAAAGGTCCAAAATACAGTTTGCGACTAAATGTTAAAAGATGTACAGAATTACTTGTGGTGCCACTGAAGAAAGTGATTAGAAAACTAGAAGAGTGCTATCAAAATGAGTAAACTCACAGAGACTGGCACTCATTACATGATGTCAATCCAATCCTAATCAATTGAATTACTTTACTCTAATTTCCTTTACCTATTTATTTCCTTAATCACCATTATTGAAACTGGATGATCTAAAATTATGTTCCGAACGGAGAAAAGTCTTACCTCTTAGAAAAATTCTGGACCCAATTTTTCTCACCAATAGTCACAAAACATAAGAAGAGACGACAGACTATGTCAATGTTTACTTCAAAATAGCACACTTTTATCATCCAAACCCGGACACTACTGGAAGTGAAAGGAGGCACTATTGAAAAATATAACAGGCACAGACGCAGAGCAACAGAACTCTCATTCACTGCAAATAGAAATACAAAAATATGAACAGCCACTTCAGAAGACAGTTTGATGATTTCTTGCAAAGTCTGACACAGATTCACCATACAACCTACCAGTAATGCTCTTAGGTATTTACCCAAATGAACTAAAAACATATATTCATGGGGCACCTGGGTGACTCAGTCAGTTAAATGTCTGCCTTCAGTTCAGGTCATGATCTTGGGGTCCTCGGATTGAGCCCCATGTCAGGCTCCCTGCTCAATGGGGAGCCTGCTTCTCCCTCTCTCTCTCTGCCTGCCACTCCACCTGTTTGTGCTCTCTCTCAAATAAATTATTTAAAAATATAAAATAAAAAAATAAAAACATGTTTATGCAAAAACCTATGCGTGAATTTTTATAGCAGCTTTATTCATAATCACTAAAAACTGGAAGCAACCAAGATACTGTTCAACAGGGGAATGAATAAACAAACTGAGACATTCATACAATGTAATACTACGCAGTGATAAAAAGGAAGGAATTACCGATTCACCCAAGGTGAAGGATCTTAAAAACATTTTGCTGAGTGAAAAACGTAGATCTGAAAGATTACAGATGATTCCTTTCATATGATATTATGGAAAGGGTGCAACTAAGGGGACAGAAAACAGTTAAGTAGCTGTCAGGGGTTAGAGCAGTGCAGAGTGGTTTACTACAAAGGAGACACAGGGGGATTTTTAGGATGCTGAAATAATTCTGTACGGTACTGAGATGGTGAATACATTACACTGCATATTTGACAAAACCTAAAGAACTTTGTAACACAAAAAGTGAACTTTAGGGACGTCTGGGTGGCTCAGTCGTTAAGCATCTGCTTTAAGCTCAGGTCATGATCCCAGGGTCCTGGGATAGAGCCCCGCATTGGGCTCCCTGCTAGGTAGGAAGTCTGCTTCTCCCTCTGCTGCTCCCCCTGCTTGTGTTCCCTCTCTTGCTGTGTCTCTCTCTGCCAAATAAATAAATAATACCTTAAAAAAAAAAGAGTGAACTTTAATGTATGCACATTTAAAAAATCAACTGAGAGATTAGGGGTCCCAGGATGGAATGCAAAGACGTCTACCTGTATGATAAATGTCTAACATAATTTCACTGCAGAGGGTGCAGGAAAAAAAGGAGCTGCCCTAAATAACTTTAGAAAATTATGTTAGACTTGAAACAGTAAAGCTAGAGACAAAGGAACTATATATAAACCCTGTTTTCTAATTGGTTGTCTCTCACAGAAGGAGTTAACATTTCTTTTTTTCCCAAAGATTTATTTATTTAAGAAAGAGAGCCCAGGAGCACACAGTGGGGGAGGGGTAGAGCTGTTAAGCAGACTCCTGGTTGAGGAGCCCAACATGGGGCTCCATCTCACAACCCTGAGATTACAACCGGAGCTGAAATCAAGAGTCTGATGCTCAACTGATTGAGCCACCCCGAAGCCCTAGAGTTAACATTTCTAAAACTGCTTTACATATACACTATAGTTGAATAAGTAAGTCAATGACTGATGGATGTGGGAGCCAAGTTATTCATAGTTGGAGAGGGAAGTTACAGATAAACAAAGTGAGAAGCTAGAAAGAATCCTATGGTACGAAGTTAGAATCAGCAGCATCAGTATGAACTCACATTTAAATGGACGCAGATGGAAAGATACAGAAATAACGACAGATACGTATGTATGTATGGGATACATATATTTCCTCATTCTGTCTGTTGAGAGGTCCTAGAAACAGAAACACTCTTGTAGCAATGAGCACACTCACTGCCCAGATACTGGTTTCTAAATGCCATTATCCAATAAAAATCCAATAAAAAGAACCAGAGTTCCTTGGGAAAATAGCTGCTTCTTGGACTAGACTATGGAAAATATAAGAAGAAGAAAATACAAGAAGAGCCCAAAGATTTGTAGTTCCACAAAGTAAGAAAGAAGAAAGAAGGAAAGGAAAGGAAAGGAAAGGAAAGGAAAGGAAAGGAAAGGAAAGGAAAGGAAAGGAAAGGAAAGGAAAGGAAAAAACGATGTTCCCAGACAAACAAAAACTAAAGGATTTAGTGACCACTAAACCAGCTTGGCAAATAATATTAAAGGAACCTCTTTGAGGGCAAAGGAGAGACCAGAAATGATAAGGACAAAAAGGATCAGAAAAAAATCTCTAGAAGCAATGACAAAACAAATAATAAAACAGCAATAAAGACATATCTGTCAATGGTTAACTCTGAATGTAAATGGACTAAATGCTCCAATCAAAAGACATAGTGTCAGAATGAATTAGAAAAGCAAGACCCATTTACATGCTGCCTACAAGAGACTCATTTTAGACCTTAAGACACCTGCAGATTGAAAGTGATGGGGTGGAGAAACATTCATCATGCAAATGGATGTCAAAAGAAAGCTGGAGTAGCAATACTTATATAGGACAAACTAGACTTTTTTGCTCTTGTATTTTTAAGATTTTATTTGTTTGTTTGACACAGAGAGTACAAGCAGGGGGAGAGGCAGGCAGAGGGAGAGGGAGAAGCAGGTTCCCTGCCAAGCAGGAAGCCTGATGAGTGGGGAGTCCGATAAGTGGAGAGCCCCATGTGGGACTCAATCCAAGGACTCCAGGATCATGACCTGAGCTGAAGGCAGACACTTAAATTGACTGAGCCACCCAGGCACCCTGTTCTTGTATTGTTTTTATCCTGCTTTGGTATCAGGGTAGTAAGGGCCTCATGGCCTCTATTTCATTGTTTATGAGATTTTGATAAAGACTGCCACGAATTATTTTTTTTTAAATGTCTGGAAGAATTCAACAATGAAACCCTGTAGTCTTGGACTTTTCTGTGCTGGAAGATTCTTGATTCCTAATTCAACTTTCATTTTTGTTATTGATCTAAGAAGATTTCCCATTTCTTGGATTCAAGATTCATGATTCAATCTTGATAACTTACACATGTTTAGGAATTGTCTGGGTTTTTTTTCCTAAGTTATCAGATTTGTTAGAATATAATTGTTCATAGCAATCTATTATCACACTATGTATTTCTGTGGTTATCTGTTCTATTGTTTGCTCTTCCATTTCTCATTTTGGTTTTTGAGTCTTCTCTCTTTTCTTAGATATGTGGTTAAAGCACTGCCAATTTTTTTTTAAACTGGTCATTATTTTCGATGTTATGTTATTGTTTATTCCGGTCTCTATTTTATGTCAGATTTTTTTTGTTTTTTCCTTCTGCTACTAAATTTCAGCTAAGTTTCTTCCTTTTCTAGTTCCTTGTGGTGTGATATTGTTTATTTGACCATTTTTTCCTAACACAAGCATTTATAGCATAAATTTCACTCTAACATCTGCTTTTGCTGCATCCCATAGGTTTTGGAATTTTGTGTTTCTCTTCTGGACTATTTTGATTTGCTGTTTGATTTCTTATTTGGCCCACTGCTTGTGTAGTAGTGTGTTGTTCAATATTTATATATTAAATATTTAATATTTACATTGCAGATTTTCCAGCTTTGCTTTCAGTTTTGTACCACTGTGTTTGGAAAATATACTTGGTATGATTTTAGTCTTCTTGAATTTGTAATATTTGTTATGTATCTTTTTATGTGATTTAACCAGGGGATTCTTTTGTGTAAACACACACACACACACACACACACACACACACAAGAATGAGGGTATGTCAAAGGGACATAGAAGCCAACCTGAAAGAACTCCCAATGACCAAACCTAGAACCATCTGAGCAACAAAACAACATAATAATAGGTAATTAAAAGTATAAAATACACATGAATCCATGCTGACAAAAATAAATAGCTGAAGAAATAAATAAGGGAGAAAACAGAGATCTTTCTTACAGAACAATTACAAATAATTTATGTACTTAGCTCCTTTTGAGAGTGGGCTGGACTTACCGACTTGCAAAAAATAAGAGTATGGGGGCTACAGGTAACCTTACAGTGAGAAATGTGGCAAATATTACCTTGGTCAGATGATCAAGGTTAACATCAAAAATGATGTCATACTAACAGAATGTACCCCTAACATTATGGGATAAAAAGGGGGAATCCATCTCTGTGGTATCATTCCTTAAAAGAAAGAAAGAAAGAAAGAAAGAAAGAAAGAAAGAAAGAAAGAAAGAAAGAAAGAAAGAAAGAAAGAAAGAACAAAAAAGAAATAGGCTCAGTCTATATAAGAAAAATATCAGGCAAACCCCAGCTGAAGAATAGTATACAAAATACTTGCCCAATGACCCTCAAAACCATTAAAGTCATGAAAGATAATTAAAGACTGACAAACTGTCACAGAACAGAGGAGACAAAGGCGATAGGACATCTAAATGCAATGTAGTATTCTTATGACTGAATCACAGGACAGAAAAATAACATTAGTGGGAAAGTGAGCACAATCTGGATAAAATCTGGAGTTTAGTTAATACTAATGTATTACTGTTGATTTTCTTAGTTTTGACAAATGTACTGTGGTTATGTAAGATATGAATGACAAGGGAAAACTGGCTGAGGGGCGTACAGGAACTCTGTAATAGCTTTGCAAGTTTTCTGTAAATCTCAAATTACTCCAAAACAAAACGTGTTATTTAAAAATTATGCCAGGAAAACAGATATAAACCAGACCTGTCCTGGAAAAGAACAGGATATTGTGCTTATCTGATGTATAATCCAAGTCTACCTTCGGTCTTAATATTCTTTGCTGAAAATCTGGAGAATAACCATTGAGTTTGTGCTATTCAGTGATCAATGGACAATCTAATTGGATTCCATCACTGCTAAAAAAATTTTTTAATTTTTTAAAACTCTGGTATTCCCAGCAGCATGAAATGCAAAATAATGCTTCAAACAAGGCTCTTTGAACTGATGGGGGTGTGGGGAATGCAGAAGAAAAGATAATTTATGATAAAAAGACTTTTTACTTAGAACTTCCGATCCAGTGCTCGCTTCGGCAGCACACATACTAAAATTAGAACTTCCTATCCATTCAAGTTTTATATTTAGGGCTTAAGTATTTTACTCTTGTGGAAGAGATAACAACAACTTGGCTATTGGAAAAGAAATCCCATTATTCATAAGATCAGTGATGAAGTGGGAGGCCCACAACACTATACCTACAGCTCAGGAGAGATAAGAAAGAAAGACAAATTGGTAGAGTTTAAAAAAAAAAAAAAAAAGACGACGACGAGGACCACTTAAAAGGATAAACGGGAATAAAGGAAGATACGAAAAACTGACCAACCACATTCTATCTGGGCTGGTGGCAAATGGACTACATTTTAAATTAACTCTTTGTACAACTCAGTCTGCTGTGGTAAGGGCTAACATTCTCCTTAGAGAGTTCCTGCTGCCAGAAATAGTTTCTATTCCAAGCAGGGAGGGTGGGGAGGAGAAATTACAGACAGGGTACAGAAATCATTTGGAAGTAAATATTTTTCTTGATGCTTTTCCTCCTTCAATAGTTGTATGGGGGGGTAGGTGTTTTAGGGAATTAAAAGTATTTCTAGTATACTAAAATGGGATAAAGTCACATTGGGGTAGGGAGGCGCAGCAAACTAGAAATACTGACACAGTGATTTTCTAGAATGGCCAGCATACCAATGCATATCACAACTAAACCTAACAGTAATAGAATACATATTACCCTTATTTTTTTTACCATAAATTCCATTTTATTCATTTATATACTCAATGAATATTTAGTTCATGTTTATGTTTGGTATTTTTTTTTAGTAGCTCTGTAGGTTTTGAAAAAAATACATGCTCATTATTTAAAAATTTAAGCAATTTAAACACGTACAAAAATGACAGGGGGGGAATCATCCTACAACCTACCACACAGAATTTAACATTTGATGAAAAGAACCTAAAAATCTCTCTTTACCACACACATTAATAAATATTCTATACAAAACACTTTAGCCACTTCTCAAGTAAGAAAAACAACTTTAAAAAATAGAATAAGCAACTAAGAAGTTTGAATTTTATACCAATACTAATCCTATTTTCTTATTAAAAATAATCTGAGAATTCAGTTAATGATTTTCCTTCATCTAAAGTATACCTAACAGAATTTTTCTCTGCCTATTTCTACTTAGCCTATAGGATATAAAATGGTCAGCTACGACCTGTAGCAATAAAAAGGAACAGTTAAACAAACCAACCAACCAACCAACCCTAAACAGGGCGCCTGGGTGACTCAGTAGGTTAAGTGTCTGCCTTCGGTTCCGGTCAGGATTTCAGTGTCCTGGGATTGAGCCCTGCATCAGGATCCCTACTCAAGGGGTAGACTGCTTCTCCCTCTCCCTCTTCGCCTCCCCCTGCGCATGACCGCACATGTTTTCTCTCTTTCTCTCTCTTAGGCTCTCTCAAATAAATAAATAAGATCTTTAAAAAACACAGTTAAATACTGTTGAAAATCACCTTATAAGGGGGAGAGATGACTGCACAAGCAGTTTCATATTTCTCTTGAATTTCAGTTCTGTGTTCACCTTGAAAATTCTCAAAAGAAAAATTTTCAGACATTTTCTTACTAAATACAATTTTAAAGCAACTTGAGCATCATTCATTAGCTTAAATGTGAATGTGAACAATGACAACATTTAAGGCTTTCACAGATCTGAATTTTTAATGAAGAAATAGAGTCAAAGAATTTTTCACAAGGGAAAAGCAAACATTACTCTCTTCCTCCTTCTTCCTTTTCACTCTCAGTTACGTCAAAATCAATAACTGGGTCTCCAGACTTCCATCCTGGCCTCCCTCCACTTTCTCTCCACCCCACCCCAGTGTCAGAAGTACAGGCACACCCAGGATTGATCCCAGAACAATTCCACCAAGACCTCAAACTTGGCACTCCACTACTTGGAGTTTAGCCTCTGTTTTGACTCCTTTCTTGCTGCCCCATACCCAATACACTGTTTTTATACCCCACGTGGGAAGGGGCAGGATGGGACACAACTGCCCATGTCTTTACCTAAGTTTCTTGTCAGTATCATTTTGGCTATTGGTGGGGCTGTTAATCTTTCCAAAAACCGGCACTTGGGGGCACCTGGGTGGCTGGATTGGTTAAGTGTCTGCCTTCTGCTCAGGTCATGATCCCAGGATCCTGGGATAGAGCCCTGCGTCAGGCTCTCTGCTCAGCAGGGAGTCTGCTTCTCCATCTCTCTCTCTCTCATATAAATAAATTTAAAAAAACAAACAGCATTTGGTTTAATTAATTCTTTTCTATTGTTTGTCCATTTTCTATTTCACTGATTTCAGCGCTTACTGCATTCCTTTTCCTTATTTTGGATTTACTTTGCTCTTCTTTTCGAGTTGATTCAAGTAGAAGATTAGACCACTGTTGTAAAACGATAAAGTCCCTGTAAGCATTGCTCTCACGGCATCCCACAAATTGACACGCCGTCTTTCATTTTCATTCAAAACACAGTTAACCTCTGGACAACACACACTGGGCTGTGCTGCCTATTGCCCGATACGTGAAGAAAGCTGTTTTGAGAATCTTGACTAGTTTTCTAGTTGTTCACAGAGACAAGGCAATTCCAGATTATGTTCTTCCCTTCTGGTGACAAGCAAAAGTCCTTCCTCATCTATCTGACTGTACGTCAAACACTATATAGAACTGTAGGAACTACTGTTAGTATTGTTTTCCACAGAGGTTTTGCCCTTTCCTCTGCTAGGCCACTAGGACTGAACCGGGTTGGTACTGGAATGTCGCTTTAGCTAGACCTCACGCACCTCTACTTTCAAATGTCTCGAGGGTAAACTGTCAGCTATTAGGTGCAGGCCCCCTCCTCAGATTAGTGGTTGTCAGAGTATAGACTGTGGACTTCAAGAGGTCACTGAGAGGTTTTTTGGTTTATTGGGTTTTTTTTTGGGGGGGGTAGGTTAGTTATAAGAATAAGATATTATTTGTCTTTCTCACTGTGTTGACACTGACACTGATGGTACAAAAGCAACAGTGGGTAAAACTGCTACAGCCTTAGCACCAAACAAAGCAACAGACGGCAACCATATAATTATATTCTTCAGTGTCATGCACTTACAGTAAGAGAGGCACCAGTTTTACTAAAAAAAATGCCCTTGATGAGGGGTGTCTGGATGGCTCAGTTAGGTGACTGACTGGATTTCGCCTCAGGTCAAGCTCAGGGTCCTGGGATGGAGCCCCACGTCGGGCTTAGGGGGAGTCCACTTTAGGATTCTCTCTCCCTCTATCCCTTTTCCCCCTGCACTCTCTCTCTGTCTCTCTAAAATAGTCTTTTTTTTAAAAATCCCTGATGAAATAGTATCTAATTTTATTAAATCTCTGAGTACACATCATTTTGATAATCCAAGTTACAAGCGGGAAAGCAAGCATAAAGCATACTGTTGCATACCAAAGTATGGCGTTGTCTCAACAAAAAGCACTCAGGGGATTCTTTGAGCCATAACTGAGTTAGTGGTTGCCCCCACTCCCTCCACAAAACACCATTTTTCCTTGAAAGAACAACCAATAGACAAATTATGGTCTTTTGACTTAGGTATTCAGCAGATGTTTTCTCAAAAATGAATGCAGTGAGCCTGTTACTTCAAGGGATAAAAATAACAGTATTTGTTGCCAACAATAGAAACTGAACTTCTAGGCAAAGATTAGAATTGCAGAAAATTTTATCAGCTACCACAGCTTTGACAACTTTCCAATACATATGACTTTTCTAATGAGATCAGTGGTGGTATTAAACAAATATGATGTGAATTTTTAACATGTTTTATAAGGAAACATGGCAGTATTTGAAAGATTTGCATACCTCAGTGAACCAGTATTTCCAAATGACCAATGCATGATACACAAATGTGGGTGGGTAAAGAAAGGATCCATTCAAAATATAAAACAGAACAATGGATTTTAATATAATAAGTACAAAAGTTCATTGCTACGGTTTGGGATTCCACACTGCAGCTAACCTTTAAGAAACTACCAGCTGTCAAGTTTTGATGCAGGATCAAAGAATATTCACAATTATCTGAAAAAGCTATTAAATTACTCCTCCCTTTTCCAACTACTTATTTATGTAAGGCCGGATTTTCTTCTTTTACTTCAACCAAAACAACACTTTGCAACAACGGAAGGCAGAAGCAGATATGAAAATTTAACTGTCTGGTATTAAGCCAGAGACTGTAAACTTATAAAATAATTCACTCTTTTCAATAATATATTCTTGTTTTGGAAAAATGTAATTATTTTTCCAAAAATTGCTTATTAATGTTAATAGGTAATGAGTTTATTATTATTTTAAAATTAGTATTTCAATAATTTCTTACTTTTAATTTCCAAATTTCTGATATAGTATACATCAATAGATATAACCCATGGAAACAGAATCTCATTGGGGTTTTCAATAACTTTATTTAAAAAAAAAAAAGTGATCTCTAGGGGCGCCTTGGTGGCTCGGTTGTTAGGCGTCTGCCTTTAGCTTGGGTCGTGGTCCCAGGGTGCTGGGATTGAGCCCCGTGTCAGGCTCCCTGCTCAGTGGGAAGCCTGCTTCTCCCTCTCCTGCTCCCCCTGCTTGTGTTCCCTCTATTGCTGTGTCTCTTTGTCAAATATATAAAATCTTTAAAATAGGGGCACCTGGGTGGCTCAGTGGGTTAAGCCTCTGCCTTCGGCCCAGGTCCTGATCTCAGGGTTCTGGGATCAAGCCCCGAATCAGGCTCTCTGCTCGGCAGGGAGCCTGCTTCCCCCTCTCTCTCTGCCTGCCTCTCTGCCTACTTGTGATCTCTCTGTCAAATAAATAAATAAAAATCTTTTTAAAAAAATCTTTAAAATAATAATAATAATACATATATAATACATATATAACATATTATTTATAATTCATAATAATATATATTATATAAGTAATAATAATAATAAAGGGGAGGAGAAGAAGAAGGAGAAATCAATCTCTATACCTAATGTGGGGCTTGAACTCACGACCCCGAGATCAAGAGTCTTATGCTTGCCCCACTGAGCCAGTCAGGCACCCCCAAAACTTTTAAGATTGAAAGAGTTTGAGAACTTAGCAAGTCTAAGCACCATGAGACTATAAAAGATTTTACTCAGTTTTTCCAAACTAGCCCCCTGCCTCCTCCACTGCCCCAGCACTTAGCGAGTGTCTTGACGTGGGGTGGGGTGTGGTGGGGGGGGGGACAAAAGGGTGTGCATTTTGGGCTTGCTTAGATTTCCATCTGTCAAAAAAGCCCACACAACTGTTAAAAGCGCTTCTGATTTCTCCTTCTCCCTGGGGACTCCCTCTGCCTGGACTAAATCGAATCCTAGGAACATGCCCATACCTGGCAACTGCTCTCAGGAAAAAAAAAAAACAGCTGGCCGTCTCAGTTCCCATGAGAAGGGCTCTTGCCTCTCTAAAATTTGAGTTTATCTCCTCCTCTTCGTTCCCACAGCTCTCAGAACTTTCAAAATAAGATTTTTGAATTTATCCATTTCTACAAAGGAGCTATGTCCTGCCACTACTTACTACAAACTACCCAGATATCTTTTAATCCACCCAATAATGACAGCTAACACTTGCATATCATTGACTACCTGCCAAGCAATATTCTAAGCATTTTAATAATGCTTAGAACTCATTTAATTCTCAGGACAACATAAAAAGACATCCTCACTAAAGTCACACTGCTCATAACTAGCAAAGCCAGGATTCAAATTCAGGCAGTTTGGTTTTAAAGTCCATGCCTGTAACCTCTAATAAGTTACTCTTTGCCATATCAACCATGTATTTTTTCCCCCCAAGAGACAGCCCATTTTCAGGACTACTAGTATCACCGCAAGGCAGAAGATGTCTAAATTTGTATCTCTAGGTCTAACCTGTTTAACTGCTTGCTGAACTTCAATATGGATATCCATTACATCTAAAACCCAATGCATCTTCGTCACTCCCTGAAAACTTCCTTTCCCAAACTTGTCCTTTCACTGCGCTGGTTCTTCTCCATCCTTTCTATCTTTGCTCAGTCTAGAGAAGTATGATTTTCCTTTCCTCACAATTTCAAAAAAATATCCATGCCAGTAATCCCCACTGATTCACAACCAAGTTTACCATAGTGCCCAGAAGAACATTAATATAATGTGCTGGTCTATTTTAAGACCCATCCTTAATTCTGATACAATTCCTAAATTTTACTGTCAGAATGTTTTCCTTTTATGAAATAGTGATAATAAACAGTAAGGTTTTTTTTAATATTTTTTCTTGGTAAACTAGAAAGTTAACAACACTACAATGACTCCCAAAGTTATCTAATTGATTTGAAAATTACTAAACCAAGAAATTTACCAGTTCCATCAACCTATCAGGATCTGCCTCTGACTCTCCCACCTCTTCTCTCATATAGCAAGATGTAACTACTCAGGTATCTTGCTCAGACAGGCCCAAACAAAAGTAATAAAAGTTAGTAGCTTTTGTGGCTGTATCAAAAAGTTATAAAATGTATGAAATTGTTTCCAAGTTTTAACAAGTTGGCTTTTCAAAACATTCAAGGGGTGCCTGGCTGGCTTAGTCAAAAGAGCATGTTACTCTTGATCTCAGGGTTATGAGGTCGAGCCCCACACCGGGTAGAGAGATTACTCAAAATGCTCAAAAAAAGATACTGCTTCCTAACTGATTTTAGACCCAGTTAACTTTCTCTAAACTCACTTCCTTCTCACTCACTATAGAGCTCCACTTATGTTATATAGTGAGCAAAGAAGATACTCTATTTCTAACAGCTTTGTACAGAAATATTTTTGTGGTCTTCATTAAGATAAAATCTCCTTTACCAAACAGTTTGATATTTATTCTCATTTGATTCATAAACTCCTACATGGATTTCCAACAATTTTTGCTTTTGCCCCCATGCAGATAGCAAATAACATGTTTTGAATGACAAACACAAAAGTTAGAACAAACCTGAAATATCTAAAATCTTCATTGTTAAGACTCATATAGCTTAAAGTCACATAGCTAGTTAGTGAACGACACAGTTGAGACCAGAAAGCTAAGCCTTCCAAAAATCTAGGGAGTTGCATGAAGGTCTAATGCACAAGAGAAAACCCAAAAGTTAGATAGAATCAAGATGGAAATCATTATACTCCTAGAGTAAAGCAGGGAAATGGGGTAGGGCAAAGCAGGCATACACATCAACAAACAGCTTTACTAGTGGCCGAATGAAGCTGGATTGGTTTGGGTCCACAAGGACTGAAAGTCACGCTGATGTGCAAGGCTCCAGGGGACATGAGAGAGGAGGAAGAGCAAGAAGCCAGTGTGGATGATGAACCAAAAAGAATCTATCCTCCTATTTAGTTGCTAATAGGAAAGTACAAGGCAGCCTAAGATTATAGAGTTTTGGATCATCAACAGATAAATGAATCAACAAGATATGGTATACCCATACTATGGAGTATTATTCTGCCATAAAATAGAATAAAGTTCTGATACATGCTACAACATAGATGAACCTTGAAAACATTATGCTAAATAAGCCCAAAAGACGAACATTGTACAAGTCCATTTATATAAGGTATCTAGAAAAGTCAAATTCATAGAGACAGAAAGCAGAACAGACATTACTTGCCAGGTCTGGGGAAGGGTGGGGGACGTGAAGGGTTATTGTTTAATGATTACAGTTTCTATTTGAGATGACGAAAAAGTTCTGGAAATGGACAGTGGTGAGGGTTGCACAGTATTGTAACATACTTAATGTCAGTGAATTGTACACATAAAAATTGTTACAATGTTGAGTTTTATATTCTGTATATTTTACCATAATAAAAACATTGAAAAATCTAGAATTGTGGAGGTGTGAGGAATTTTTGGTTTTCTGTGCCATTAATCAACATGTCAACTTATTAGTTACAGGTTATCTTCCCTTAAAAACTTTTTCGTGAGGGGCACCTGGGTGGCTCAGTGGGTTAAAGCCTCTGCCTTCGGCTCAGGTCATGATCCCAGGGTCCTGGGATCAAGCCCCACTTCGGGCTCTCTGCTCAGTCGAGAGCCTGCTTCCCCCTCTCTCTCTCTTCCTGCCTCTCTGCCTACTTGTGATCTCTTTCTCTGTACGAAATAAATAAATAAAATCTTTTAAAAAACCCCACAAAAACCTTTTTCTTCAAAAAAAAAATAATAAATTCAAACACTTTAACAAACAGATAACATACTTCAATAAACTTTGAGCAATTATAGGAAGCTCCAGAAAACAGTAAAATCAGCCCTGACTGGGTAGTACTGTAGTTCTTATTAAATGATTATCTAACTGTCCTACACTGATTTTTTTTTTTTTAAGATTCTATTTATCTATTAGAGAGAGAAAGCATGAGTGGGAGGAGAGGCAGAGGGAGAGGGAGAAGCAGGTTCCCTGCTAAGAAGCCTGATGTGGGGCTCTAACCCAGGACCCCAGGACCATGACCTGAACTGAAGGTAGATGCTTAACCAACTGAGCCCCGCAGGTGCCCTCCTATACTAATTTCTGTAACACATCCACTGCCATTTTAAAAATCTCATTTTCCAGGAAAGGAGACCAAAGACTCCCTTGATCAGGATGCCATAGGGATAGAAGACCTTAGACTGTACAACTGAGTTAGCTCAACAGCTCACTGATTTTAGTCTCTGTTACCCTTAACCTCACAGTATTCTTCTCCTCACCTGGGCTCACAATCTCAAATGCCTGAAGAAGCCAGAAACCAGGCAAGGAATATAAATTAATGAAGTGATGGGATGAACCTTGAAGGATGGGGGAAGACAGAAAGCTATGGCAGCCTGGAGGGCATCTGGCACACCAACCAACTGCGGCCAATTGCTGCTACATGGAAATGCCAGTCCACTATTGCTGTGCTTTCTGAATTTTCAAAAAAAGACTGGAGATTCAACTTACTCTATTTCAACTTACTCTACAAGCAAAACAGATCTGAGAACCCCAAGTAGCCTACAGACCCCCATCTGTGTTTTGTGCTTCACGCACATCCTCACCAAGTTGTGAAGGAAAACAAGATCTCCCAGTTATGCAGATCTCAGTTTGGATCTAAGGACTACAATTCCCTAAGAGCAAGGCGGCAGACAATGTTCCAGAAATATAAAGAAACCTAAAGAGTAACATAAATAGGCAATTGTTTTTACAGGAGCATCAACTGCTTGATTTATTTTTTTTTACTTGAAATGTATGTCTTTTATTGTATGTCAATTATATTTCAATAACTTTCATTTATTTTTCTGACTGAAATATAATTAACATACAGTGTTATATTAGTTTCAGGTATGCAACACAATCATCCAATACTTCTTTCTATACATTACTCAGTGCTCAACACAATAAGTAGAGTCACCATCTGTCACCACACATTACCATCTTACTGAAGGTACTTTTCATCTCTGTGACTTACTTTAGAACTGGGACTTTGTCCCTCTTAATCCCCTTTATCTGTTTCACCTGTCTTCCCACCTACCCCCACTCTAGCAATCACCAGTTCGTTCTCTGTATTTAAGAGTGGTGTTTTTTTGGTCTCGTTTTTTTCTGTATGTTTTGTTTCTAAAATTTCACATATCAATGAAATCATATGGCATGTGTCTTTCTCTGTCTGACTTATTTCACTTAGCATTATACCCTCTAGGTCTACTCATGTTGTTATATATTACAAGATCTCATTCTGTTTTATGGCTGAGTGATATTCTATTGTAAATATACACCAAATCTTCTTTATCAATTCACCTATCACCTATCATCTATGGACACTTGGGTTGCTTCCATATCTTGGCCATTGTGAATAATGCTGCAATCAACACAGGGGTGCATTTATCTTTTCAAATTAGTGTTTTCAAAAGATACCCACTAGTGAAATTACTGGGTCATATGGTATTTCTTTTTTTAACTTTTTGAGGAACCTCCATACTGTTTTTCATAGTGGCTACACCAATTTACGTTCCCACCAACAAACAATGAGGGTTCTTTTTTCTTCACAATCTCACCAACATTCATTATTTCTTATCTATTTGATTCTAGTCATTCTAACAGTGTAAGGTGATATCTCGTTGTGGTTTTAATTTGTATTTCAAAAGGCAATTTTCTTAATATCTACTTAATATATGAAAAGTAAAAACCTGGCACTTAAAGTATATGTTAAAATAATCTGCCAGCTTTCAAAATGCAAAGATCTGAGATTTGGCTATGGTAACTTGGGAATACTGGAAGAAAAGATTATGCAGCTACAACATAATTTTTAAAACTTTTCAAAAACACCCTACAAATCACACAATAGGGAATATGACCCTAGTGATCGACAATAAACCTCTTCTCTATGCCGTAATGTGAAATGTCTGTTGTATCACCTTGGATCTCATTGTCTTGAATTCTACTAGATTTTTACAAGTTTGGTTAATATTAACACATACAGATCTGCAATTGTATGTATCAATTCCCAGATTCCACTTGAAAGTTTCTATTCTGTTTATTTTTTTTTAACTGCCTACTACTTGATTTAAAAAAAGAAATGCAATTGGAAAGAGAAAAAAAATATTTTGGCAAAAAAGCTGCTTTCTTGCAGTTTGACTTAGATACAGTAACCAAGAATAGTAGAAGAAAAAAAGCTATTTTCTCCTTCTCTTTTCACAAGCTAGTTACTCCTTTCCAAAGGTAACCCTTTCTTTTGCAAGGAGAGTCAGCATTCTTCTTTAAATCTGATCCAGCTAATTTATTCACAAACAGTACCATTTCCTTCTACTAAAGACAAAACACATAGCAGGATCTAGCCATTATGTGTTTATGTGCTAGGCATCATGATTGGCACATAATAGGTATCATGTCATTTAATGTTCACCTACTATATGAAATAGGTACTTTTATCTCTGAACAAAGTATACATGGTCCCTGCTCTCAAGAGGCTTACTTTCTAGTGGAGAGACAGATGTTAAATAACCTTAGCAAAGAATATACAACTATATTTAAAACCAAAGTTAGGAAGGAGATGAATGAGGTGCCACTAATGCACCCAAAACTCGACCTTATCTAAGGAGACTTCTCTGCAGAAGTCACATACTGTCAAGATCAAAGGATAAGCATATTCTAACTAGGTGAAGTCTCCAGGCTAGAAGAATAGTGTGAGTAAAGGCCCTGTGATGGAAGGAAACACAATGAATTTAAGGGAGAGAAAAAAGGCCAATGTGGCCAAAGCAGAGAGAACAAGGGGAAGCATGCTGTGTGTTAAGGCTGAAGAAACAAGATATCTTGGGCTTTGCTATTCACATTAGGAGTTTCAACCCTTGGAGCAACAGACGCTGCTGTTAGGAGAAGGGGGAGAGAAGATGATCAGATTTGTGGGTATTTTTAAGTCAAAAGAATACAATATAAAAAGGTATACTGTCACACTCCCAACCTGTCACTATTTACCTGATTTTCTCCGCCCCCACAGGTAATCAGTCTTAAGTCTTTCTTATGTAGTGCATCTATCCTGATATGAGGACACACACACACACACTCTTCCCTCCTTCTTATACAAAAGAAAGTATGCTATACATATTTTTCTGTACCTTGTTTTTTTCACTTAACATATTATTTGGGTTTTTTTTTTGCAACTCATAGCATTCCATTGTTAGGATGTACCGTGGTTTATTTAACCAGTCTCCTACGGATGAAAAGAAAAAGCCCACAACTATTATTGGATTTTGCTATTACGATCTTATAAGTAGGACTGCTGGATTACAGGATAAATGCATTTGTAATTTTGACAAACACTGCTAAATTTTACACTCCTATCAACAATGTATGAAAATGCTTGGACAACTAATGGCTTTATCAAACTTCTGGATTTTTACCAATGTGGTAGGTAAGAAACTGTATTTTACTGATATATTAATCTGCATTTCTTTTTTAAGGTAAGCTTGAGCATTCTTTCATATGTTTAAGAGCCATCCGTATTATCTATTCATATCCTTAGCCCATTTTTAAAATTTTTTAAAAAATTTTATTAACATATAATGTATTATTTGCTTCAGGGGTACAGGCCTGTGAATCATCAGTCTTACACAATTCATAGCACTCATCATAGCACATACCCTCCCTGATGTCCATCACCCAGCCACCCTATCTCTCCCTCCCTCAGCCCCCAGCTGAGTTTATTTATCCCTCAGTTTATTTCCAGAGATTAACAGTCTCTTACGGTTTGTCTCCCTCTATGGTTCCATCTTGTTTCATTTTTTTTCCCTCTGTTCCCCCCACAACTCCCCGCCCTGCCTCTCAAATTCCTCAGACCAGAGAGATCATATGATAATTGTCTTTCTCTGATTGACTTATTACTTTACTTAGCATAATACCCTTCAGTTCCATCCACGTTGTTGCAAATGTTAGCCCATTTTTCTACTGTGTTTCTGTGAGCTCTCTTAATATATCTATTTGTCTGTAATATTAGTGGCAAATTTTTTTTCAACTTGTATTTGTCTTTTTTTAATTAAAAAAAGTTTTGAGATATTTAACATAAACACTATATTCATTTTAAGTATAAAACAAAGCATAACAATTTGATATATGTCTATATTGCAGGATTACCACAATAAATCTAGTTAACATTCATCACCACAATCTACATTCGTCTAACTTCACCCACGTGGCCTCCTTCTAGTCTACCCCCCATATTCCTGAAGAATGTAAAAGTGGATGTGAACATACTGAAAAACACGCCATGTCCTTGAGTAGGAAGTTTCAGTATCATAAAGTGCTGATTCTCCCATACTTAGTTTATTAACTAAAGTGATCTAAATGAAAATACTCAAGTAACTAAGTATAAAGTGCATACTGGATCCTGAAAAACCTTGAACTAGAAGGGCAATGAGGGGGAACTAGCTCTTCCAAATATTAAAGTATACCATAAATCTTTAATTAAAGATTAATTATTTTAAAATGTAGTACTGGTCCACGAATGGACAGACTAATAAAGCAGAACTGAAAATTCAGAAATTAGTATATTCACATCCACTCTTTTTTACAAGATTTTATTCATTTGTTTATTTATTTGTCAGAGAGAGAGAGAGAGAGCACAAGCAGGGGGAGCAGCAGACAGGAGAAGAGGGCTCCCTGCTGAGCAAGGAGCCCAACATGGGGCTCAATCCCAAGACCCAGGACCTGTGATCATGGCCTGAGCTGAAGGCAGATGCTTAGCGAGCTGAGCCACCCAGGCACCTCTGTTCACATCCACTTTTATATTCTTCAGGAATGGGGGAGGTAGTCTAGAAGGAGGCCAGGTGGGTGAGGTTAGATGAATGCAGATCATTTCTGGTAACTGAAGGATCCAGAGGGATAAACTAGAGACAGAATAGAGTGGGTGATAGGAGGGCACAGCAACATTTAATCACCTGGTGAAGCCTGTGCCACAGAGGCAGGGCGGGAATGGCTAGAAAGTCAGAAGAAAATCAAGTAAAAAGTGTTTTGGGGCGCCTGTGTCACTCAGTGCGTTAAGCCTCTGCCTTCGGCTCAGGTCATGATCTCAGGGTCCTGGGATCAAGCCCC
The DNA here is from genome assembly GCF_010015895.1 of Lontra canadensis. Lineage (NCBI taxonomy): Eukaryota > Metazoa > Chordata > Mammalia > Carnivora > Mustelidae > Lontra > Lontra canadensis. The sequence continues at coordinate 23,964,036 of NW_022631008.1, forward strand.
GCATCAGGCTCTCTGCTCAGGGGGAGCCTGCTTCCCCCCCTCCCCGACTCTCTCTGCCTGCTTCTCTGCCTACTTGTGATCTCTCTCTGTCAAATAAATAAATAAAATCTTTTAAAAAAATTTTTTAAAGTGTTTTTCAAGAAAAAAGAAACTGTCAATAATCCAATTAGAACAAAGATTAAAAGAAATCCATTAGATTTAGTGATGTGGTGGTCATTAGTGATCTTGGTAAGATCTATTTTGGGGAGTCTTTTATAATTTATAGCCTGGAAGCCAAAGGGGGACTACATTGCAGTATGGCCAAATAAGACTATTTTGCTCTGATTTGATCCTAAATCAAGATCCTAAAAGGATCTTCTCCCTGAAAGTCAAGCCATTGAATTCAGAATATAACTGCAGAGTTATTATTCCTCAAATGGAACTCAAATATAGTCATAGAAGGGGGTTCTTGAATAATTATATCCTAACAGCTATAGAGTGAAGAGGATGGCAAACATGAAGTGCATTTTTTTTCCAAAGCAAACGAGGCTATAGCTTCAGAGAGGGTTTGGCTCAGAGTTAGCTCCGCTAACATTCTCATGCACAGCGGAGAGCCCCAGGAAATAGGTAGCCGCCTGAACAGGATACACAGAACAAGCCCCGGACTGCTCAGAACTACCTCCTTCTGCATCCCTGTCAAGATACCACTGTGGCTCTCCCTTTAGTCTGATCTCAAAATACTAAATCTGGTCTCTTTTGGCTTAGTTCCAACAGAAGCAGCCATCTAAGGGTTCCCCGGCAGAAAAGTAAGCATAACAATGATGACTAATTCTCTCCTAATATTCAGACAGGAGAGCACACAGAATCTAGCTTCGAGGAAATAGCAAAAGGGTTCCAGGAACAGAGGAGTCAATAAAATAGTAACAATACCTCAGTCAGATCCCAAGTGGGGCTGAACAGGCCTTAAGGACAATATCCCATAGGAAATTCCAGAAATCTGGGATTATGAGGATGGAGAACATATGTGGACTAAGGCAAGGCATTCAAGGGACATAATCACAAAATCTTAAGGGAAGACCTTACACGTGACCTGGCTCAGAGAGAACGTTTAAACAAAAAGGAAAGAAGAAAGGTGATATTACACCACTATTTTACCACTCAGACTGAAGCCAAGTAAAACTAGGACTCTCAAACAGAAGTGATTAACTGAACAATTCCTACGTAAAAAATAAAAAATTTATAGTTCCTGCAGAAATCTTCAGAATGGAAAGAACTTCCAAGTCCACCTAAACTGATCTGCATGCCAAAACAAATTTCCAATGTGGAAAAAGAGGGTAAGTGAAATAGACCAATATCTTTTTACCTTCCTTTTTAATACAAATTTGGACCAAGAATGGAAACAAACAAACAAACAAAAAATCACAGCACTGAAATGCAGAACTCCTCCTTTCTACTACTTATGAGCTGTACGATTGTAGGCACATTTGTGGTCACAGTGTTATACCAAAAACACTAGTGAGGTCTCTTCCAGGTGTAAGCTGATCCTTGTTCAGAAAAAGAGGATAATACTCTCAGATAAGGATTATTATCAACTTGGTTTGCTGAAGATACTGGATCAGTAGATTCAATTAAAATCTTTAAGGTAGAGGTAGAGGGAAAAAGGGTGTCTGAAGCAGAGAAGGCAGTAACAACTCCTGATTGTAACTCCTTGAGGAGGTGGATTATAAATTTCTTTAGGTGGTTCTACACTGTTCTGTACCTCCCAACCTTTAGCCCCACTCCAAAGTCCCCTAACACAGTGGTACTCAAAAAGATCTGGGTCAACAGAGGTAATGTAATGCTACAAACTTCTACATTATTATGTGGAACTAGTGCCAGAAGTCATTCATTCTTAAGTGGTGGAATGAAAGAAGGTACTGCACCAAAGAACTGTATTCTCTTGGTGAAACCCACTCCTCGATACCAATTCTCTGCACAAGGTTGTCTCAAAGGAAAGAAACCGGGGCTGGCTCTTGTTTCAGCTTAATTTGCATAACTCCTTTTCCGAAGGGCAGGGGGAGTAACACAGGATATTAAAGGATGTGGTTGCTATTCTGGGGGGCCAAACTTTTTCTTTATAGAATTAGAATTGTGTTAATTCTTATCGGGGCAGCGGGGCGGGGGGAGGCAGCAAGGAATAAATCACGGATTAGTACATTATGGTGACAGTTTATTCTATTTACCGTAACAGGGGGGAAATGCATTTCACTCCTGTGGTAAAGTAACAAAGAACTCTGTTCCTAGGAATGTGCCTAACTCATATTTCAAGAGAATGAATTTGAGTTTTGCTTTTTTTGAGAGAGAAAGAGAGAGAGAGCAAGAACAGGGGGAGGGGTAAGGGGGGAGGGAGAAGCAGACTCCCTGCTGAGCAGGAAGCCCAACCCGGTGCTCATCCCAGGACCCCAAGACCATGACCTGAGCCCAAGACAGACACTTAACAGATGGAGCCACTGAGGCATCCCAAAGAGTATGAATTTTTAAGCACGAGATACCACCAACTTACAGCAGGCAGGGTAGGAGCATGCAAGTCATGAAGTACGAAGTAAATAGAAAAGAAACCCAGAGCAGGCATTTGAGCGTAATAAATATAATAGCAATCTAGAAGATGAACGGTTCATGTTGTTTATGATTACAGACTGATTATTCCTCTAAGTGCAAAGGCTACCCAATAAGTCATATCTGGGTTGATTTGTTAGCAAGGTACTTTCACCAGATAATAAATTAGAATGTAATTAAAGTGCATTCTGTCTGTTTATCATAGACTAAGATAGCTTACTATAATTCTCAATTATCTGCATGAACACACAACATGACAGCATAGTGAATAAACCTTCTAGCAAAGGGCAATAAACATCTTAGGACTGCATTAAAATTACCAGATTTCTTCTCTAGTCCTTTTAAAAATTTGTTCCTAATTTTGATAAATTATATAAACAGAACCAAATTAACTTGGTATTTGCTTGGTACAGTAAGTCATACAGTAAGCCTGGACTCGTTAAGTCCCTGAACTCTTAGCTTGTTAGCAATGTGCTAAGGGCAGTGACTAAGTCATGAAAGATGTAAAAGAAAATAGAACTGAATGTTTACCACAAACTTTTGTTAGGTGAAAAATCTTAAGCATAGAAAAAAGAAGAATCACAAAGGAAAAAACAGGTAAGAATAATCAAAAATTTTTAAATGTGTTTAAAAAAATTTGTAGCATATAAGGCAATAATTTCACCATAGGAAGATGTCTTAAAGGTTAATAAATAAATCATTCTAGGAGAAATACTTGAACAAAACACAGAAAGAGAAATGAACAGGAACATGGAAAAAATTTTTGAGTAGATTAAATTTAAATCAGGATAATGTTTTTTTTCACCCATCTAATTAGTAAGTCTTTTTTAAAATGATAATGACCAATTTTGGCAAAGATATACTGATGCTGGTGTTCTCATACATTGCTGATGGTGCAAATCAATTAGAACTCTTCAAAAACACACCGTCCATTAAGCAGCTGACTCTTGGTTTCAGCTCAGGTCTTGATCTCATGCATGGGTTCTGGGATCTGGCTCCACGCTTGGCTCCATGCTCTGCCCCTCTCTCTCAATCATGTTTGCGTACACGCATGCTCCCTCTCTCTCTCCCCCTCCCTAAAATAAATACATAGATCTTTAAAAAAATATATGGCTCAGTACTCCCACATCCCAGAATCTATTTAATAAATAAAAATACTATCACAGCTTGATCTATCAATAATAGGAATCTGAAAAGACATAAAAATCCAACGACAGGGTAAAGATAATGTTAAATATGTTATAATCACAGACAGACTATTATGTAGCTATTCAAAATGATGGTTATGAAGACGTAGCAGAAAAGGATAAAAAACTGGATATGCGGGGGACCTGGGTGGTTCAGTGGGTTGGGGCCTCTGCCCTCAGCTCAGGTCATGATCCCGGGGTCCTGGGATCGAGCCCCGCATCGGGCTCTCTGCTCAGCAGGGAGCCTGCTTCCTCCTCTCTCTCTGCCTGCCTCTCTGCCTACTTGTGATCTCTCTCTGTCAAATAAATAAATAAAAAAAACCTTTAAAAAAAAAACAACTGGATATGCAAGATGATCACATTCTAATAAAAATACGCATATTAAGAAGAGTACGAAGGAAAACACTGAAGTGACAATCTTTGTATTAGGCTGGTATGGTAGGCTGAATAAATGCCCTCCAGCCCCAAAAGGTGGCCAGGTCCTAATCCTTGGAAGCTGTGAATGCTACTTTACTTGGACTGATGTGATTAAGTTAAAGATCTTGAGCTGGGGAGATTATCTTAACTACCTGGATAGGCTCAATATAACCACAAAGATCCTCATAAGAGGAAGTCTTGGGAGAGTCAGAGTCAGAAAAGGAGATGAGATGACAGAGGCAGAGGTTGGAGTGATGTGGCCACAAGTCAAGGAAGGTGGGCAGCCTCTAAAAGTCACAGAAGGCAAGGAATGGATTCTCCCTTGAGTCTCCAGAAGGAACTCAGCTCTACTGACATCTTGATTCTAGCCCCTAAGACCCATTTAGGATTTCTGATCTCCAGAAAAGAGAATTGTCTTGTGTTATTTTAAGCCAATAAAATTGTGGTAATCTGTTACAACAGCAAGAGGAAACTAACATAGATGGTAAGACTGCCCTTTCTAAACTTTCTGCAATGTTCATATTTTATTGATGCATTCTAATATACAAAGTTAGCTAAAATTTAAGATTCTAGATGAAAACTGCCTGTGCTGCAGTGGCTCTCAATCCTGGTTGCATTTTAGTATCAAGTAACCACCTTTCAAGAAAAAAAAAGAAAAGAAAAGAAAAAAATACCAATACTACAGTTTCTCTTCATTTCCAGATTCTGATTTCGTTTTTGTTAGGCTCAAACATCAGTAATGTCTTAAAGCCCCACATGCTAAGGCACAGCCGGGGTTGAGAATCACTACTCTGGTAAAACAACTCATGACTGACAAGTGTCTCTAACCCAAAGCAAAAGTGTTTTATCAACCTAAAACCACATCTCTTTAAAGAATCCTGAGGACACTCAGCAACAGCTTGTCTTAGCTTTCCTTTGACACTGTCAAAGGAAAAGAAAAAATAAAATCACCTCCTCTACTTCCTTAATGAACTCCATTTCTAGAGTTCAAAGGACTCTTCAGATATAAGATGCTCTAAGAAAAAGGCTCTTAGCTGCTACCCAAGGGCCCATATTCAAATTAGAGTAGTTCACAAGAAGAATTGTGCATCCTTCCCTTTTCTACTGATAGTCCACTTTATTATAAGACTACAAAAACAATGTCAGATAGCTAGTCTTTGAATTTTTTACAGCATATTCTTTAATATGGCAAGAAGAGTCAAGTTGCTTTGATCCTGTATTCCTTGAAGTCATATTTTCACTCCACTTTCCAGGTATCAAGCCACATATTAGTAAACAGACACACAGACAGTTTAATATATCTGTGAGCAAATGTGTAACTTAGAGCTTTCAAATGTGAGATTCTCAGCTGTAGAGAAATTATTGATCAAGTCTTATGCATCTCTCGGTCAGCTCATAGCATCACTTCCTACTCTTTCAGCAGGAAAATCCACATATGAGAGACATCGTTATCAACCAAGTGTGTCCAAAGATTGATCTCCATAGCAACTGCAACTCTGCCACATGTAGTGTATAAGGCATCGGTGTTAACACCACATGCACACAAAGTGTTGGTATTATGTAGTCCAGACTGTGGTTGCTGTAGAAACCTAAACCCAAGTCCCTGACAACAGTGGATAAAATGAAAACAGCAACAGAAGGGTCCTTGGGTACTTAGCCATCTACTCCTTTGCTTTCAAGCAGGATAATGCCATTTTAAATGCTATATAATAGTCTTCTTGATATGATCAGAGGAATATTTTCTACAAAAATAATGTTAAATGATGTCATGTCTCTGTTAAACATTAGGAACCATTTCCTACTCCCTGAAAAATTCTTCCTCCCACCCTGTGTTCAGCTGGGGTTCAGAAGCTCACCCCAACCAAGTACTATCACCCTCTACTGGCCTCAGCCACAGCAAGTCCCACACACAGGCAATCTGGAGAGGTGCCAGGTTTTGCTGCCACAGCACAACCACTATGACAGCTATAAACAAGTTTATTCTAAAATAATTATGCAAAAGACAAAGTAAGAAGAATCACTTTATCTGACTTTAAGTCTTACACAGCCATCAAAATCAAGACAGTGTCATACCGGCAGAAGAACAGAAGCATAGATCAATGAAACACAGAACCCAGATATGGAGCTATACAAATACACAAACTGAGTTTTGACAGAGGTGCAAGAGCAGCTTGGTGAGCCGGGGTAGTCTTTTCAATAAGTTGTGCTGAAATAACTGGACATTCACATTCAAGGAAAAAGAACTCTGACTTAATATCATGCTATACGCAAAAACAAATGCTAAATGGATCACTGGTTTAAAGAAGCTAAACAACTTTTATTTTATTTGTTTTTAATTTAGGCAGCTTTACTGAGGTATAATTAGCATACAATTAACTGCATGTATTTAACATGTACATTAAAACTTTAAAAGAAAATATAGGTGAACATCTTTGTGACCTAGGGCTAGGAAAAGACATTACATAAAATTTAGGAGGAAAAATATATAACCAAAAAGGATAGTGAATTATATTATGGTATATCAATACAAGGAATACAAGGTGGTTGTTAAAAATTAAGTTCATTTAGAGAAACAGGCAACATGGCGGAGGAGTAGCAGACTGAGATGACATCAGGTTGTAGTTCAGCTACGTAGTTATCAAACCATTCCGAACACCTACAAACCCAATAGGAGATCGAATAGAAGAGCAGCAACTCTAGGAACAGAAAACCGACCACGTTCTGAGAGGTAGGGCATGCACAGAGGTGAATCCGAAGCAACGGGAAGATAGACTGTGGGGGAGGGGCCGGCTCCCAGCAAGCAGTGGAGCAACCGAGCGCAAAATCAGAACTTTCAGAAGTCTGCTCCACTGAGAGACATTGCTCCAGAGGCTAAGCAGGGAGTAGATCCCTTGTGGGGACAGTGTGGTCTCAGGTCCTGCGGGGTCACAGAAGGATCGGGGGTGTCTGAGTGGGGCAGAGCTCACAGGTATCAGAGAGAGGAAGCCAACTACAGAGACAGAGCCGAGGAGTGAGCTCTCAGCTCGAGGTTATCTTAAGCTCTGATCTGTGACACAGCTGGGCCACTGCTCTTTGAGAAGGGACCCCACATGTGGCAGATCTGGGGAGATTCACCTTTCTCCTCCAGAGGAGCAGCCCGGCAGGAATCTGCTGGGTTTGGAGACCCCAACTGGGGCTGTGCGCCAGAGACAGGAACACTCGGTCAGGTTGGGTTGGGGGGAGGCAAGGAGACGGGAGTGATTGACCACTTTTCTCTGAGGGCACACTAAGGAGTGGGGCCCCGAGCTCTTGGCACCTCCAGGCTGGAAATTGGGAGGCCGCCATTTTCATTCCTGTCCTCCAGAGCTCTACAGAAAGCGTTCAGGTAACAAAAGCTCCGAGAGCGAACCAGAGCAGATTACTTAGCCCCTGGCAAGGGCGGTACAATTCCGAGTCGGGCAAAGACATTTGAGAGTCACTACAGCAGGCCCCTCCCCAGAAGATCAGCAAGAACATCCAGCCAAGACCAAGCTCACTGATCAAGCAGAACGCGGAACTTCACAGCTAGGAGAAAGCAATGCATGGAATTCATGACTTTCTCCCCTTGATCCTTTAGTCTTGCAACTGAAATTAAATTTTTTTAATTTTATTTTTTTTCTTATTCTAATTTTTTTAAACTTTTCCTCGTTTAACATTTTTTAACTAGCTTACCTTAACAGTACCTTTCTAAAAAATAATTCTTTTTAAACCTTTGTTATTACAGTCATATTTTATCCTTCATTGTATTTAACCTTATTTTTTGTGTACATATAGGGTTTTTTTTTTCTTCTAAAAAATTTTGGGATACAATTTCCTCTAATACATCAAAATATACCTTAAATCTAGCAAAGGGTTTTGTTCTAGACTCCAGCCTGAACACATTCTCTCCACTTCTTTTTTCTTTCTTTTTACAACCAACTTATCTTATCAATTCCTTTTTTAGAATTTTTTAAAAATTTTAATCTTTACAGTCATATTCCATTCCTGCATCACGTTTACCCTTATTTTTGTATATATAAGTTTTTCTTTCTTTAAAATTTTGGGAGGCAGTTTCTTCTAAGAGACCAAAATACACCCAAAATCAAGTGGGTGGCTCTGTTCTATTCACCAGTCTAAACTAAATAAATAAACGAATATATATATACACACACACACATATATATTTTTTTCCAGCTCCTTTAGGTGTAGGGTTAGGTTGCGTACTTGAGATCTTTCCTGTTTCTTGACAAAGGCTTGTATGGCTATATACTTTCCTCTCAGGATAGCCTTTGCTGTGTCCCAAAGCAACAGAATACACATTCTTCTTTAGTGCACCAGCTCTACATATATATGTATGTGTGTGTGTGTGTGTGTGTGTGTGTGTATATATACTTTTTTAAACCCCGTTTCTTCTCCCCCCCCAATTTGGGGTCTCTTCTGAGAGACCCCAATGGTCAGCATACATTTTTCTGGGGTCTTTGCCACCCTTTTAATATTTTGTTCTCTCATTCATATATTATTATCTGGATAAAATGACAAGATGGAAAAACTCACCACAAAAAAATGAACAAGAGGCAGTACCAACGGCTAGGGACCTAATCAATACGGACATTGTAATGTGTCAAATCTACAGTTCAGAATGATGATTATCAAGGTGCTGGTTGGGCTCGAGAAAGGCATGGAAGATATTAGAGAAACCCTGTCTGGAGAAATAGAATCCCATTCTGGAGAAATAAAAGAGCTAAAATCTAACCAAGCTGAAATAAAAAAAGCTATTAATGAGGTGCAATCAAAAACAGAAGCTCTTACTGGGGATAAATGAGGCAGAAGAGAGAATTAGTGATACAGAAAACCAAATGATGGAGAATAAAGAAGCTGAGCAAAAGACAGACAAACAACTACTGGACCACAAGGGGAGATTTGGAGAGATAAGTGATACCATAAGATGAAACAATATTAGAATAACTGGGATTCCAGAAGAAGAAGAAAGAGAGACGGGGGCAAAAGATATACTGGAGCGAATTATTGCAGAGAATTAACCTAATGGCAAAGGGAACAAGCATCAAAATCCAGGAGGCACAGAGAATCCTCCTCAAAATCAATAAAAATAGGTCTACACCCCATCATCTAATAGTAAAACTTACAGTCTTAGTGACAAAGAGAAAATCCTGAAAGCAGCTCGGAACAAGAAGTCTGTCACATACAATGGTAAAAATATTAGATTGGCAGCAGACTTATCCACAAAAACCTGGCAGGCCAGAAAGAACTGGCATGATATATTCAGAGCACTAAACGAGAAAAACATGCAGCCAAGAATACTATATCCAGCTAGGCTATCATTGAAAATAGAAGGAGAGATAAAAAGCTTCCAGGACAAACAAAAGCTAAAAGAATTTGTAAACACTGAACCAGCTCTACAGGAAATATTGAAAGGGGTCCTCTAAGCAAAGAGAGAGCCTAAGAGTAGCAGACCAGACCAAAAAGGAACAGAGACACTATACAGTAACAGTCACCTTACAGGCAGTACAATGGCACTAAATTCATATTTCTCTCAATAGTGACCCTGAATGTAAATGGGCTAAATGCCCCAATCAAAAGGCACAGGGTATCAGAATGGATAAAAAAACAAACCCATCAATATGCTGTCTACAAGAAACTCATTTTAGACCCAAAGACACCTCCAGATTTAAAGTGAGGGGGTGGAAAACAACTTACCATAATAATAGACATAAAAAGAAAGCTGGGGTGGCAATCCTTATATCAGATAAATAAGATTTTAAGCCAAAGACTAAAATAAGAGATGAGGAAGGACACTATATCATACTTAAAGGGTCTGTCCAACAAGAAGATCTAACAATTTTAAGTATTAATGCCCCTAACATGGGAGCAGCCAACTATATAAACCAATTAAAATGAAAGAAACACATCGACAATAATATAATAATAGTAGGGGACTTAAACACCCCCTCACTGCAATGGACAGATCATCCAAGCAAAAGATCAACAAGGAAATAAAGGCCTTAAATGACAAGAGTGGACCAGATGGATATCACAGATATGGTCAGAACATTCCATCCCAAAGCAACAGAATACCTATTCTTCTTTAGTGCACATGGAACATTCTCCGGAATAGATCACATCCTGGGTCACAAATCAGGTCTCAACTGGTACCAAAAGACTGGGATCATTCCCTGCATATTTTCAGGCCACAATGCCCTGAAGCTAGAACTCAATCACAAGAGGAAAGTTGGAAAGAACCCAAATGCATGGAGGCTAAAGAGCATCCTACTAAAGAATGAATGGGTCAATCAGGAAATTAAAGAAGGACTGAAAAAACTCATGGAAACAAATGATAATGAAAACACAACTGTTCCAGATCTGTGGGACACAGCAAAGGCTGTCCTGAGAGGAAAGTATATAGCCATACAAGCCTTTCTCAAGAAACAGGAAAGATCTCAAGTACGCAACCTAACCCTACACCTAAAGGAGCTGGAAAAAGAACAGCAAAGAAAGCCTAAACCCAGCAGGAGAAGAGAAATACTACTAAAGATCAGAGAAGAAATAATGAAATAGAAACCAAAAGAACAGTAGAACAAATAAACGAAACTGGGAGGTGGTTCTCTGAAAGAATTAATAAGATTGATAAACCCCTGGCCAGACTTATCAAAAAGAAAAGAGAAAGGACCCAAATAATAAAATCATGAATGAAAGAAGAGAGCTCACAACCAACACCAAAGAAATACAAACATTTATAAGAACATATTATGAGCAACTATATGCCAGCAAATTTGACAATCTGGAAGAAATGGATGCATTCCTAGAGACATATATATAAAATACCAAAACTGAACCGGGAAGAAATAGAAAACCTGAACAGACCCATAACCAGTGAGGAGATTGAAGCAGTCATCAAAAATCTCCCAACAAACAAGAGCCCAGGGCCAGATGGCTTCCCAGGGGTTCTACCAAACATTTAAAGAAGAATTAATACCTTTTCTCCTGAAACTGAAAACAGAAATGGAAGGAAAACTTCCAAACTCATTTTATGAGGCCAGCATTACCTTGATTCCAAAACCAGACAAAGATCCCATCAAAAAAGAGAATTACAGACCAATATCCTTGATGAATACTGATACGAAAATTCTCACCAAAATATTAGCCAATAGGATCCAACAGTACATTAAAAGGATCATTCACATTTATTCCTGGGCTGCAGGTTGGTTCAACATCTGCAAATCAATCAATGTGATACAATACATTAATAAAAGAAAGAACAAGAACCATATGATACTCTCAATCGATGCTGAAAAAGCATTTGACAAAGTACAACATCCTTTCTTGATCAAAACTCTTCAAAATGTAGGGGTAGAGGGCACATTGCTCAATATCACCAAAGCCACCTATGAAAAACCCACAGCAAATATCATTCTCAATGGGGACAAACGGAGGGCTTTTCCGCTAAGGTCAGGAACATGGCAGGGATGTTCACTATCACCACTGCTATTCAACATAGTACTAGAAGTCCTAGCCTCAGCAATCAGACAACAAAAAGAAATTTAAGGCATCTGAATCAGCAAAGAAGAAGTCAAACTCTCACTCTCTGCAGATGATACTATACTTTATGTGGAAAACCAAAAGAATCCACTCCAAAACTGCTAGAGCTCATATAGGAATTCAGTTAAGTGTCAGAATATAAAATCAATGCACAGAAGTCAGTTGCATTTCTATACATCAACAACAAGACAGAAGAAAGAGAAATTAAGGAGTCGATCCCATTTACAATTGCACCCAAAACCATAAGATACCTAGGAATAAACCTAACCAAAGAGGGAAAGAATTTGTACTCAGAAAACTATAAAGTACTCATGAAAGAAAAAGAAATTGAGGAAGACACAAAGAAATGGAAAAACGCTCCATGCTCATGGACTGGAAGAACAAATATTGTGAAAATGTCTGTGCTACCCAAAGCAATCTACACATTTAATGCAATCCCTATCAAAATACCATCAATTTTTTTCAAAGAGATGGAACAAATAATCCTAAAATTTATAAGGAACCAGAAAAGACCCCGAATAGCCAGAGGAATGTTGAAAAAGGAAGCCGAAGTTGGTGGCATCACAATTTCAGACTTCAAGCTCTATTACAAAGCTGTCATCATCAAGACAGTATGGTACTGGCACAAAAACAGACACATAGATCAATGGAACAGAATAGAGAGCCCAGAAATAGACCCTCAACTCTATGGTCAAGTAATCTTTGACAAAGCAGGAAAGAATGTCCAGTGGAAAAAGGTGTCTTCAACAAGAGACTTTGGAAAATTGGACAGCCACATGCAGAAAAATGAAACTGGGCCATTTCCTTATACCACACACAAAAATAGACTCAAAATGGATGAAAGACATCAACGTGAGATAGGAATCCATCAAAATCCTTGAGGAGAACACAGGCAGCAACCTCTTAGACCTCAGCCACAGCAACTGCTTCCTAGAAACATCGCCAAAGGCAAGGGAAGCATTGGGACTTCATCAAGATCAAAAGCTCTTGCACAGCAAAGGAAACAGTCAAGAAAACCGAAATACAAATGACAAAATGGGAGAAGATATTTGCAAACGATATATCAGATAAAGGGCTAGTATCCAAAATCTATAAAGAAGTAATCAAACTCAACACCTAAAGAATAATCCAATCAAGAAATGGGCAGGAGCCATGAACAGACATTTCTGCAAAGAAGACATCCAAATAGCCAACAGACACATGAAAAAGTGCTCAACATCAATCGGCATCAGGGAAATACAAATCGAAATCATAATGAGATACCAACTCATACCAGTCAGAATGGCTAAAATTAACAAGTCAGGAAGCAACAGATGTTGGAGATGATGTGGAGAAAGGGGAACCCTCCTACACTGTGGAGGGAATGCAAACTGGTGCAGCCACTCTGGAAAACGGTATGGATTACTCAAAAAGTTGAAAATAGAGCTACCCTATGACCCAGCAATTGCACGCACTACTGGGTATTTACCCTAAAGATACAAATGAAGTGATCTGAAGGGGCACGTGCACCCTTTATTTATTTATTGCAGCAATGTCCACAATAACCAAACTATGGAAAGAACCTAGATGTCCATCAACACATGAAGGGATAAAGAAGATGTGATACACACACACACACACACACACACACACACACATATACATACAATGGAATACTATGCAGCCATGAAAAGAAATGAAATCTTGCCATTTACAACAACGTGGATGGAATTAGAGGGTATTATGCTGAGCAAAATAAGTCAATCAGAGAAAGAAAAATATTATATGATTTCCCTGATATGAGGAATTTGAGAGGCAGAGTGGGGGGTTTGGGGGGTAGGGAAGGAAAAAATGAAACAAGATGGCATTGGGAGGGAGACAAACCGTAAGAGAGTCTTAATCTCACGAAACAAACTGAGGGTTGCTGGGGGGAGGGGGAGTTATGGAGAGGGTGGTGGGGTTATGGACATTGGGGCGGGTATGTGCTATGGTGAGTGCTGTGAAGTGTGTAAGCCTGATGATTCACAGACCTGTACCCCTGGGGCAAATAACACATTATATGTTAATAAAAATAATTTAAAAATTAAGTTCATTTAACATTAAAAGCAATTCTCTATATTCTACTATATGAACAAAAATATATACATGGAGAAACTCAGTTTTATAGTCTTATAGGCTGTACACCAAATTAGTAATACTAGCTATCTCTAGACGGTAAGATTATGGGTACTTTTTAAATAAATTTCTATGCTAACAGTGAAATGTTTTATATAAAAATGAGATTAAATTATTAAAATCAAGTAACACATATTAAAGAATAAAGAAGGTTAAAAACCTACTTGATTGCTTTATCTCCCAGAAAAAAAATAAAAAACGACCCCTTCTGATCCAGAAACATTTGCTTTTTCTTTATGATTCCTCCAGTTTCCTGAAAAAATGGCATTCATTTCTAGCCTAAAAACAAACAAAATGTGACCAAATTTGCTTTTAAAAAAAATCCATGCAACCCAAGGGCTATGTATGCCTATTCACCATAAATTTGATAAACTCTACATCTCTATTTTACCTAGGTGTAAACAGAAATGAGTACAGGTTTAATTTTTTTTTTCAAGATTTTATTTATTTATTTGACAGAGAGAGAGAGAGAGAGAGAGATCACAAGTAGGCAGAGAGAGAGGAGGAAGGATGCTCGCTGCTGAGCAGAGAGCCAGATGCGTGGCTCAATCCCAGGACCCTGAGATCATGACCTGAGCCAAAGGCAGAGGCTTAACCCACTGAGCCACCCAGGAGCCCCTGAATTTAGATATTTTTAAATAGATAATTTATTAAAATATACTCAGACGTGTACTCTACAATAAATATATAGTAAAGGAAAGATGGACTGGAAAAAGGGAAAAGAAAATAGAAGGGAAAGAATGATATCTTCCTTAACTTGATTTTGAGAAAAATATAATCACTTTAGTGAAGGCATACAGGAAACCATTTCCTTTTTATATGTAATTTGTATGACAATCAGAATCTGTGAAAGCTTATTGATGCTTTGGATTTACCAGACCTTTCTGTGCAGTTGAAAGTCAAGGTTTCTCAAGTGGAGACACATGGCTCCTTTGTGTGTGTTCTTTCCCTCACTGAAACTGCTTGAAATGTCCAAGTTTAATAATATAAATACTGCTGCTTTTACAGTGAATATCCTGGATGGCATCACTTTCTCTATGCCTTCCAACGTTTTAAAAATGTTTTGTTTTTGATTTATAGGCCTGAATTAAGGAAAGTTACACTACGCAGAAATAATCAAGAGGTTTTCTCAGGCTCCTTAAAGTTCTCCCACATGGTTAACGGCTGATTTTTACCCAAAATTAACATGACGCTAACTCTACTCTTTCTGAATTCCACACATGGTATTCCAGTGACAGGGAAGGGCAGAAATATATTCTTCCTATTTTCCATCAATCCAAATTGTACCCATTCTTCAAGCAGCTGCTCAAAATTCTTCCACAGAACCGTCTGGTTTAGCCAGCCCACAGTGGTCTATCCCTGACCTAACTCCTGTTAACACTTAACTAAATCTTCCATTTGGCAATCTCTAACAACTATGATGAAATTATTTTTATTTTACATTATCACTCAAGCTTCACAGATTTATATCTAGGTTCCTCAAGAATACTCTATGTCCTTGGAGTATGGAAACCCTTTTTATGTCAACAAATCCGACATTGTGTTTTAATACACAGTTGATGGTCAATAAATATTGGTTGACTAACTGCAACACAGCTATCCCTTTCGGTTCCTCTCCTGAGTTGACACTAATGTGTGTGTGGTTTTTTTCCCAATGCTTAGCTATTACCCCTCCTCCCTACTTTCTGTCTTATGGACAGAACTACAAAGCAGAAACTGAAGAGAGGGGCTTTGAAGGCAATTGTTTTCTCCTTGTCTCCCTGCAGCAAAACTTGCTTAAACATGGGAAAAGAGAAAAAAACTAAATGTATACCTATTGTTCAAAGTGAAATAGCCATCATTTAACAGGAAACAAACTACCTTTCTTGGAGACCATTCTTAAAGGAGAAAACTGAAAGAGTAATCCCTGTGCACTAACAGATAGCTTTTCGATAAAAGCTTATGATGAATTCCATCAGCTTCAGTCCGCCATACTCCCAAACTCCACTCACGACTTGTGGGAGCCTTTATGAATTCAAAGATATTTTAACTGATCATGCGAATTCTATCTACCCAAAAAACATTTTTCAGTGCCAGAAAGGCTTTATGATTAGGAGTCCATTCTTTTAAGAATATTTATACTGCCTAAATAACTCCAGATGTTTTGCTTTGGTTTTTGGTTAAGGGGTGGGGGCAGGAAGGCAGAAATCAAAATGAGGGTCCTCCCAATTAGAATGTTTGCCATTCCATCCTAAACGAGCCCTTTCTTATATTTCTGCCTGGATGTTCCAGAATTTAAACTTATGACACTCACGTGTAATGCCAAAATTTGAGGATTTAGATAGGATTATTACTAAAAAAAAAAAAAAAAAGTTCATGGATAGCTTACACCTAAATTATTTTTACAAATCACAATCATATGAAACAGGAATTGCTTCCTGCATTTGTAATGAATTTGCCAACAATATGAGGCACTATTTGTAGACAGCTGTTTTTGATAAAGGAGCAAATTATGGAGTAACAAACTCTACCTTTTTTGCAGAAGTTGTACACCTGCTGATTAGAATTTGTTCTCAAATTCTTAATCCATAATATGAGAGCTAATATATATATGTGTATATATGTATTAGAATTTTTAAAATTTTAATACAGTTCAAATCAGTGTACCAGTTTCATTTATGCTCCTTCACTGCCAAACCTGGGGGACAGGGACTGCTTCAGTTTCTCCTCCTTCTCTCTGTGATGACCAAGGTATAAAGGCATCTCTGCTGCATTAAACTTTAAACTTCACATTATCCTTATGTTTCCTGATCTTGACAAATTCTATTCATCTGGTCTGTTCACAAGATCATTAAGTTCCTGATTTCTTCAATTTTGGAGGGGTGCAGGGGAGCACAGCAAGTGGCAAAAAGCAAGGATGGAAAAAGAGCTAGACCTGATTCTGGGCAGTTCTGGGCAGTACTATATACTACATATAGTCAAAATTTTCTGAAACATTCTGATTACTCAGTAGTGCACTGCACAGCCTCATGAGGAATTTTATACTACTCTTTTTGGTGTCTTCAAGAAGGTGTATGCCAGTCCTGGGAAGATTTCAAAATAAAAAGACTCAACAGTATCGCTGTAATCCATTCCTAACAAATTTTACAGCTAGGAAATCTTGCCCCACTTAATTTTAATCAATCCTGCTACAATTTAAGTGTATTTTTTTCTTTCTCTGTCTTTGGGAGGAGTTGATCACAATCTCCAACCATGATGTTCCACACTATGAAGAAAAACATGTAAAATAAATATCATGATCTAATTAAAGTAATGACTCAAGCAAAGGTGAGGAAAAAGGCAAAGTCCTCTGGTTGGAAAAAGTTTTACTCCATTCAATTAAATTCTGTGATTACTTACTAAAGGCTTTCTATGTATCAAGTATATTCTGGACAATAGGAATATAGAGACAAAGTTATTTCTTTCAAAAAGATCATAGTCTTAGAAACACTTATATTGCTATCAGAGGTCCAAAATAAAGGATCCAAATAGGCCAATTAATCCATGAAGTGGTCAGCTGTAACTGCATCTCAAATGGTGAAATGAAGAGCATATGCCCAGTCTTTTTTCTCCCAGCTTTACTGAGCTTTACTGAGGAATAACGGACAGATATACTTGTATATATTTTAAAGTGTACAACATATGCCCAGTCTAAAGGAAGCAACCACCACTTGACACCAGCTGATCAAGACCATGGAGAATGAAAGCTCAATGGTGTCATATCTTCTGATTTTTCGAAGGGACACAAAGCTGGAGGAATGAGCAATTTCAATTGGAGAAACCATGGAATACTTATCAAAAAGGCTAATACTTGAGTCAAGTCCTAAGTTAAGCAATGTTTACCAGGTATGAATATAGATGGTTTACTTCCTGTGGCTCCAGCTTAGGGTGGAAAGTGGAGAGTGGCCGAAGTGACTAGAAAGGAAGGATATTTTGCCATGCACAAGTCAAACTGTATCCTCCAGAACATGGGAAGCTACTAACGAGTCTGTGACTCTGTATCACAGATTAGAATTTATCTAACTGCGGGAAGCTTACCAACCTGCCATTCAGTGAGATTTCAAGATCTGATTGGCAAATAAAGAGCATATAAAGAGCCAGGCACCTTGCTTATGATCCAAAAAACTAGACTGGGCATCACCATATCTAAACATTTGTCTTAGGCCCCTAACTACTGGGACATCTAAGTGCCCCATAGTCCAGTAGCGGCAATGACTGCTTCAACAAACAGCAGCCAATTTACCCATGGAGAGGAGTACTGGAGAGTTTTGGGAGATCTACTGCTCCCAGATGTTCCCCCTTAATCCTGGCAAGGGTAAAAAAGTGACAGTACCTTAATCATTGTTAAAATGACTTAGAGATTATAAAACCTCTCGACAAACATTATTCTCATCCACCTAAGAGACCCTCGGCTCCCTATTTTCTACTTCGTCTGGGTTTGTAACCCATCCACAGTGACCAACTGTATTCATATTTTGAAATCCTCTATATTAAACCAATTTCAAAAGTTCTAAAATCTAACTCAGGGCCACATGTTAATAGCAACTACTATTTTCTTCATATGCCTAACCCATTAGTCAATCCTATTTTACTGGCAAGTCATTAATGAAAATATAATAAACTAATGCAAAATTAATCTACATTTTGCTCCAGAAAGGATGTTTATTTTTGCCATGGATATTTCCTATTTTCCAGTTAGGGAGGGAGAAATAAAACTATGTTGTCACCTAAGTCTTTCATTCAAGATCCACAACAACATAGGTGCTATTATGCCCATTTTTGCTGATGAGAAAACAGAAGTCTGAGTAGTTAACATGCCCAAACAGCAGCTAATAAATGACAAAAGCCAAGGCTGACTCCAGTTCAGTCATCTTCCAAAGCTGTGTTTTCCACTACACCACATAGCTTCAACTGCTACTATTTCTCATGCTAACAGTCCTGGCCTCCACTTCTACCTTATATTTGTACAGTGCAGCATATCTTTCAAACTCCACCCCAGTTTTTTCCTAAGTTGACCAGGTAAATGCAGGAGTACTTTTAAATCTAAATTAAAGTTCTAAGGACAGGGGACGTCCGCGTGGCACAGTCAGTTAAGCATCCAACTGAGGTGGAGGTTATGATCTCAGCTCAGGGTCCTGGAATCAAGCCCCATGTCAAGCTCTGCACTCAGCATGCAGTCTGCTTGAGATTCTTTCTCCCTCTCCCGCTCGTGCTCTCTCTTCCTCTCTCTCTCTCTCTCCCTAAAATAAATAAATAAACCTTTAAATAAAATAAAATAGCTTTATACAAAAAAATTATAAGGCCAGGACTACCAATTTCTTAGATGTTCATTTCTGGAGCTCCTTTCTATGTACTCACAAAATTGTATCATACACACTCTATTGTCACTCTCATGTTTTAATCATGGGTACTACAGAACAAAATGTATTTGAGAAAAATACATAATACTTAAAAATAGTAGTACTACATAAAATTTTTTTTTTTAAGATTTTGTTTATTTATTTGACAGACAGAGAGATCACAAGTAGGCAGAGAGGAAGGCAGAGAGAGAGAGAGGGAAGCAGGCTCCCCACTGAGCAGGGAGCCCGATGCGGGACTAGATCCCAGGACCTTGAGATCATGACCTGATCTGAAGGCAGAGACTTAACCCACTGAGCCACCCAGGTGCTCTACATAAAAGTGCCTTTTTTTTTTTTTAAAGATTTTATTTATTTATTTGACAGAGAGAGCTTATAAGTAGACAGAGAGGAGAGGGAAGCAGGCTCCCCACTGAGCAGAGAGCCTGATGCAGGGCTTGATCCCAGGACCCTGGGATCATGACCTGAGCCGAAAGCAGAGGCTTTAACCCACTGAGCCACCCAGGCACCCCTAAAAATGCTTTCAATAAAAGTTTTGTATATACTATAAATTAGTCCTGTGAAAATACATGACATTCCTTTTAAATATGCACCAACAAAAAAGAACATCAAGTTAGAAATGGTGAAGATTTGTGAAGCCCTTTCAATTTCGAGTATAAATTAAATTTCATTTACTTGTTGATACTTTAACAATTTAAGATATAGAAAGTACCTGTACCAGAGCCCCTATGTTATACAGAATATGTTCATGCAAATTATCAATGTTTGAAAACTTCCAAAATACTACTGTTAAGTTTTTAGAGTATGGTATAATACTTATTAGACCTACCTCTAACCTCACAACTCTGGAAATAAAACCAACTCAGTTTGCTTAAAAAAAAAAAAAAAAAATTCTTTGGAGCAAATGAAATAAACTTCCAAGGAGATTCCAAAAGAATGGTAATTTTTAAAACTATTTTTAAATATTTGTTAAAATGAAGTTTCAGTATACAGAAATAGAAAAAAATGAAAGGCTTTGAGTAAGCTTTGGTGAGTCATAGGAAGAAAAGCAAGCGCAGCTGCACTCCATAAACTAAAGATTTGTATCTGGAACTTCAAATAAGTATTAAATCAGACACAACTATCTGAATGGTTAACATCTAGTGCCCATTTTAAAACCTACTCCAAGGCAGCTATTTTTAGAAAAACATGCATTAAACTCTTCAAACCACAAGCACAGATGAGTATTTTTTGGTAACTAAAGGGCCTCTAAGGTGTTACACACACACACACACACACACACACACGCATGCACACACACAGGAAAATTCTGTGTAAAAGGATAAAGAAGGGATAATTATAGAATATAACAGTATTGATGAAAAGCAGCTGGCAATACAGTAGTGATGAGCAATATGAGAAGAGAGAGATATGGGTATCTGAATTTTAATTCGTTAAAATCTAAGCACAAAGAGTTAAGTATTATAGCACTTCAAAACCTATGATCAATTTATCCTTATTAACTGGGCCCCAAATCACACAGACTCATAAGTATTCCTCATCCTTGAGTGGTAATGTTACATTTTTAAAGGATAAAAATTCAGTCATCCATTATTGCCTTAAATGATTTGTATTAAAATATCATTTAAATATGTCCAAATATAGAAATTATAAACACTGTATGGTTATAGTTCTTATAGAACTAAAATAAATAAAATTACAAATTGAGTACAAAACTTAGTCAAATTGTCATTAGTTTACTATGACAGATGATGGTACTTGACCTAAACTAAGTTGCAATTCCCAGTATGAAAATGGTTCTGACTCTCCTGGTAGTTCTTTGGAAAAAGTGAAGCCCATGGTGTAAAGATGTGATTCAAGAACCACTTTTCTCTATTCAAACTATCAACTTTTATTCGTATAACATACTGTTCTTCCTCAGTCTCCCAACTGGGCCCAGAAGATTCTCCCTTCACTCTTGACACCAGAAAAGGATTGGTGAGGGGGGCACACTATAGAGATTACTAACCGTTCCAACAGCTCTTGCTAGGGCTAAGGATTTGGGTGGGAGGAACTGCAACTGACATGGACTCCCTAAACTCAGAAAGTGCTGAGGAGCTCAGGGAAGGTTGGGTGGGTCCAGGTGGTAGCTGTCAATTGCCAGAAGCAAAGTGGACATGGTGATCCAACAAGGCAGCAGGGTAATATTCGGTAATCTCAGGCTTTGCTGTGATAGGCAGAAATTCCTACCTATATTTCATTAATCAGACCCAAGAATTCAAATGAAAGGCCATCCCACTAAGATCTGTTTGGATTTAAATAGCTAAAAACAATCAACTCTACATTTAGTGAACAGAGACCAGTATGAGACACTTAAGAGAGTCATGACCTCTGACCCAAAGCCAAGACCCACAGTTGTTGAATGAATTGGAGGCCAATTCCCTTATGGAAGACCTTTTTTTTCAAATGGATCTCTAGCCATTTACCCAGGTAATCATGAGCTGGTGAAAGGGAAATACCCAATGCCCTTGATGATTACCTACGAGCTCTGAGCTAACATTAACTCTTAGGAATTAAGAATACCCCCCTGGCCCATGGTCAGAGTGACGACTTATGAGTCATGCAGAGAGATGGAGTTCCAACTCAGCCTCTTCTCACAGTAGTCATTGTGAGACTAACACATCCTACTTTTCAGATATTCCCACAAACTGACAGAATCCCACAATGGCTCTCTGGCTCAGGAGGAAGGAATATTACAGTAAAAAGTACAAAGGAGAAGCTGAATGAATTCCATTTCTTTATCAAAATCACTGCATTTTTAGGGGAAATTTCTAAAATTTCTAAAGGAAAGGTGAGATGTTGATACCAGACAAAGGGGTAACAAGTTCTGGGTGGGACACTCCTTGCTTAAATAGCAGATGTACATACTGCCCTCCTCCCCTACAACATTATGACTATATAGACAAATCAAAAGATGCCTCCACCTATAATAATGTGTTGAACCTGTCAAAAGGACCCAATTAATACTGCACAGCCTCCCCCCACAGTTTTGGAACAAGGCCATGGCCCCTTCAGCAAGCAAATGAAGTAACTATTTCCTTTTGAGAAAAATCACCTGGCTCACTAGTAGACTGGTGAAAACTAAATACAACAATGTTATATAACCATGCAATCCAGTAGCTCATCATTCATCGTTATTGGATGCATTTAATTCTAAATTCCAGCAGGCCATCATCAAAGAAAACAGACACAGGCCTAAATGGGATCTGAATGCACAATTATGTTGCCTATCAGATCATGTACACTCCTACATGCCACCTACCCCTCAAGCTGCACCAATGGCTTCATGCAGCCACTAATCTCAGGATTAAGGGGGAGGGTGTCCTGCCCAGAATCTATTTTCCCTTTGTCTCATTATACTTCATCTTCCTTTAAGGAAATTCCTTTCCCTTATTCTGTGAGGTTTGAGTTGGTCTGAAATACAGTAGTTACCCCCTCACTGACCAAAGGAGAGGGCAATGACCCAGGCAGGGCAGCTCACAGTATACCATTTGCCAGTAAAGGAACTAATCTACAATAGTCACAAGATGAAAGAAAGGCCAAATTAATCTTCCTTTACAGGAATTTGAGCTTTGAGAAGCCATATGAAGACAAAAGGCAGCCAGAGCCAAAACTACCTAAAAACAGTTCTGTACTGCAGAGAAATTGTCCCAAAATTCATGCTTCTGATAACCCTTAGCGCTTCCCCAGTTTCCATTCTTCCTAAGGCCTGGTTTTCTAACTCCCCCTTTGAAACTGTGATCTACCTAGTGTCTTTCCAATAAATTTCTTTTATTTGCTTAAGTAATCCAAAATCAGTTTCTTCCTTTGCAATCAAACAACACTAACATTATTCTATACCCCCTTCCTAAAAGATAATAAATCCCTATGGCTTCAAATCTTACCTTCCAACTCTAGTTCATGTCTACTTCCATTAGGAGCACTGGAGCCATTCTAACTGCATTCTGGACATCTCCACATGCCACAAACACTTCAAGTACGATAAATCTAAAAAAAAAAAAAAAAACCAAAAACCAAACAAACAAAAAAAAATAACTCCCCCTATACTCTGTACCCAAACATGCTTCTCCTCCTGTATGCCTTCTATCAATTAATGGTACCTCAACATACTCAATTATTTAGCTTATTCTTAGCTTAGCCTCAACTCTGTTCTCTTACTTTCAAAATTACCAAGTCCTGTCAACTCCACTTTGCAAATGTACCTTAAATCCATTTTTGATAATTCAATTCCACCACCACTACCCAAGTTCATGCCCTACCCTCATATTCCTTTATCACCAAAAACACCTTCTCAATTTTTAATATTTAACTCAAGTCATTTCATTGAGCATTCCTGATTCATTAGCCCCCTGCCTAGTGGACCCCTCTATTCTTTGTGTCTTCATTTTACTTGAAAATACTTTTAGTCCAACATGTGTAACATTTTATTACACTTATTGTTTTATGCATCTATTTCCCTTATTTGAATAAATTTTGTTAAGGGGTAGGGGAGTTGTGGTTCAGTGCCTTGTGTTCTTTGAATCCCCTGGTAATAAGCACAGTACCTGGCCACTAGGGGACACAATTGACCAACTGCTGAAAGAAGAAATGAATGGAAGAATGAAACTGGATCCCTATCTTACACCATTCACAAAAATCAACTTGAAGCAGGTTAAAGACTTATATGTAAAACCTAAAACTGTAAAACTCCAAAAGAAAACAAAGAAAAAGCTCCTTGACATTGGTCTTAGCACTAAAAACAAAAAACAAACAAGTAATACTGTATCAAACTGAAAGCTTCTATACAGCAAACAATCAACACAAGGAAAAGGTAACTATAAAATGGGAGAAAATATTTGCAAACCATATATCTCGGCAGCAAAATCATAATAACAATAATAAACCAATGAAAATATGGGCAAATGACCTGAAAAGACATTTTTCCAAAGAAATCAGAAATGGCGATCAAGTACATGAAAAGGTGCTCAACACTAATCATTAGGGAGATGTAAATCAAAGCCACAATGAGATAATGCTTCACACCCGTTAGGATGACTTTTACCAAGAGACAAGAGATAGTAAGTGTTGGCAAGGATAAGGACCAAAGGAAATTCTTGTGCCCTACTGGTGGGAATGTAAACTGGTACAGTCATTATGGAAAACAATATGGAGGGTCCTGAAAAAATTAAAAACAGAACTATCACAAGATCCAGAAAATCCCAGTTCTAGGTAACCATCTGAAGGAAATGAAAACACTGTCTTGAAGCGATACCTACATTCCCACGTTCAGCACTATTCATGACAGCCAGTATATGGAACAACTTAAGCCAAGATAGGGAAACGACAATTCATCGACTGATAAATGCTAATGAGTATATGATATATAAACACACACACACACAAACAGTGGAATATTATTCATCATGAAAAAGAAGGAAATCCTGCTATTTGCAAAAACACGGATGAACCCAGAGGACATTATGCTAAATAAGATAAGCCAGACAGAGAAAGACAAATACTGTATGATCTCACTTATATCTGGAATCTGGAAAAAAGGGGGAAAAATGCGGGGGTCAAACTCAACCCATATAAAAAGACAGTAGAATGATGATTACCAGGTACTGGGAGGGATAGGAAAATTGGGGAGATGCTGGCCAAAGGGTAAAAGCTTTCAGTTGTAAGAAAATAAGTACTGAGTATCTAATGTACAGCATGGTGACTATAGCTAGTAACACCCTACTGTATACTTGAAATCTACTATGAGAGTAGATCTTCAGCATTCTCACCACACACATCAGTGCACATACAAAGGTAATTATGTGAGGTAATCATCCTACAAGGTATACATATATCAAATAATCGCATTGTACTATATATATATATATATGTATATATATATATATATATAAAATTTTACTTGACCATTCACCTCAATAAAGCTGTGCAGGGGGAGAAAGGACTGCATTATAGCAACCTATAGAAATAACTAGATTATACCAACCTAGATTATAGCCAGGCCTTCCTGCCTCCAGTTTTTTTCTGCAACCCACAACTTTCATAGCTACAAAAATCAGCTTTCAAAAGACATATGTATTCAAATCTCTCTACCACTTAATCTTAGTGGTCTCCGCTGATCTCAAAATTAAATTAGATCTTAACACTACATAAAGAAGCTCCTCAAAAACTAGCTACGACTTTTCCTTTTTCATTTATTTATTTCTTTTAAAGATTTTATTTATTTATTTGACAGACAGAGATCACAAGCAGGCAGAGAGGCAGGGAGGGAGAGAGAGAGGAAGGGAAGCAGGCTCCATGCTGAGCAGAGAGCCCAATACGGGACTCGATCCCAGGACCCTCGGATCATGACCTGAGCTGAAGGCAGAGGCTTTAACCCACTGAGCCACCCAGGCGCCCCCCCCCTTTTTTATTTTTAAAACAACTTTAATTCATATCAGCTTTATTCACAATAGCCAAAAGCTACAAGCAATCAAAATGTTCATTTAAGGTGAACAGATAAACAATTTGCTTATATCCATGCAGAGGAACACCCTTTAGCAATAAAAATGACACATTCAATAACAGTCACTAACAATAAAACATATACATTTTAAGTGTACAGTAAAATGTTTTGCCAAATGTGTACATCTGTGTAACTGCCACCACAATAAAGATATGATACATTTCTAGTATCCTAAAAATTCCTTTGTTCCTGTTAAGGTCCCAAGCAAACAACTAAAGTGGATGCTTTCTGTCAGTATAATTTTACCTATTCTAGATTTTCCATGTAAATGAAATCATACAGCATGCATTACTTTGTATCTGACTTCTTTCACTCAGCATAATGTTCTTGAGATCCAACCATGTTATTGAGTGAATCATTAATCAACTAATTTTTCTTTCTTTTTAAAAAATTTTTTTAAAGATTTTATTTATTTATGTGACAGAGAGACAGCAAGAGCAGGAACACAGGCAGGTGATGTGGGAGAGGGAGAAGCAGGCCTCTCTCACTAAGCAGGGAGCCCAATGCAGGGCTCGATCCCAGGACCCTGGGATCATGACCTGAGCCAAAGGCAGATGCTCAACAACTGAGCCACCCAGACGCCCCTCATTTTTCTTTCTGAAGGATATTCCATTCACTTGAGATAGACATTTAGATTATTTCCGGTTTATGCCTACAGTAAATAAAACTGCTCTGAATAATTGTGTTAAAATCTCTGACTGCAGGGACACCTGGGTGGCTCAGTTGGTTAAGCGGCTGCCTTTGGCTCAGGTCATGATCCCAGGGTCCTGGGATGGAGTCCCACATCGGGCTCCCAGCTCAACGGGGAGCCTACTTCTCCCTCTGCCTGCTGCTCCCCCTGCTTGTCCTCACGCGCTTTTTCTCTCTCTGACAAAAAAATAAATAAAATTAAAAAAAAAAAAAGACTGCACATTTGTTCCCATTCTCTGTCATTTCAATACCCTGCAGTAGGATTGCTGGATTATAAGGTATAAGGGTATGCTTAACCTTTTTTTTAAAAAAGACCAAATAGTTCTTCAGAGCGGCTGTACCATTTTATAGTCCCATTAGCAGCATAGGACAGTTTCAGCTGCTCCACATTCTCACCAACATTTACCGCGGTCAGACTTCCTAAATTTAGCCATTTTTATTTGTATGCAGTGACATCTCTTTCTGGTTTTACTTTGTTTGCATTTTGAGGTGACTAATGATGTTAAGCATGTTGTCATTTTCAATTTTACTAATTGGCTAGGTAACCTCTTTTGTAAAATGTCCAAATCTTTCCCAATTTTTGAGTTGGTTGTCTGCTTTAGTTGTAAGACTTCTTTGTATGTTCCAGCCCTTTGTCAGACATGTGTATATTTTACCCCACTCTGGGGCTTGCTCTTTTTTATCTACCTATCTATCTACCTACCTGCCTATCTGAGAGGGAGAGAGCATGCATGGTCAAGAGCAAGAGGGGCAGAGGAAGAGAGTCTTCAAGCAGACTCCCCGCTGAGCATAGAGCCCGAGGAGGGGCTCAACCCCACAACCCATGAGATCACGACCTGAGCAGAAACCAAGAGCTATATGCTCAACCGACTAAGCCACCCAGGCGCCCTATTGCCATTTTATTTTCCTAACAGCATTTTTTTAAAGTGCAGTTTTAAATGTCAATGAACTCTAGTTCATTTTTTCTTTTACAATTTTTTTCTTTTACACTTCATGCTTTCTAAAAATTCTCGACTTACTTCAAAGTCACAATTTCTTTCCCTGCGTTTTCTTTTAGAATTTTTGTATTTTAGTTTTTATGTTTAGGTATAGGATCCATTAAAAGGTCACTGTTCTTTATGGCATGAGGTTTCCCCCAGCACCATTTGTTGAAAATACTATCCTTTGCTCACTTAACTGCCTTGCTACCTTTGTCAAAAATGGATTACCATATATACCTGTGGGTTCATTTCAGAACTATATTCAGTCATAGTGATGTATATGCCTGTCTGTACACCAGTCCCTCAGAGTCTTGTTTACTGTAGCTATCTAGAAGTTTTGAAATCATGTGATGCTAGCATTGCATGATTATATTTCAAAATTGTTTTAGCTATTGTGAATCTTTGCAATCACAGTTTATTTTAGATCAGCTTATCAATTTTGACAAAAAAATCATCTGTAGAAATTTTGATTGGGAGTATGCTAAATCTATAGATGAATTTGGGGAAGAACAGACATTTTAATAATATTAATTCTTCCAATCCATGAACAGGTATATTTATGTCATCTTTAATTTCTCCACCAGTGTTTTTATAGCTCTCAATGTACAGACTTTGTATATATTCTGTTAAATTTATCCCTCAGCATTTCATGTTTTTTATATTATGGTGAACATTTTGCAAATCCATTTTCCACCTGTTTATTGCTGATATAAGGAAACACAATTGGTTTGTATATTTTGACATTATATAACTTATGCTTGCTATACTTATCAGCTCTAGTAGGTTTTTTTTGTAAATTCTTAGGGATTTCCTAGCATGTGACGTTATTTAGTAATTAAGACTTGCTTTTCTTTTCTAACCCAATATGCTTTTAAATTCTGTTCCTTGACTGGCTAGAACTTCTGGTATAATTTTAACAGAAGAGGAAAGGAGAATATCCTTGAGTCCTGTCGTAGAAAGCATTCAGTCTTTCACTATTAAGAGTATTAGCTGTAATTGTTCATGGAGCCTCTGTATCAGATTGGAAAGAGTACCTATTGCTATGTCTTCAATTCACTCATCTTTTCTTCTTCAGGGTCTAATCTACTGTTGAGCCAATCCAGATAAATGTTTTCCTTTTACATACTGAACTTTCAGTTACAGATATTACTTTTTTCAAAAGATTTTATTTATTTATTTGACAGAGGACAGAGAGGCAGGCGGGGGGCAGAGGGGAGGCAGGCTCCCTGCTGAGCAGAGAGCCCGATGCAGGGCCTGATCCCAGGACCCTGAGAACATGACCTGAGCCGAAGATAGAGGCTAAACCCACTGAACCAACCAGGCACCCCAGATATTACCCTTTACATATTTTTTCTATCACATGTATCATTATTCATGCTTTCTTTTAAAAACTTGAGGATATGGGGTTATGGACATTGGGGAGGGTATGTGCTATGGTGAGTGCTGTGAAATGTGTAAACCTGGCGATTCACAGACCTGTACCCCTGGGGATAAAAATATATTATATGTTTAAAAAAATAAAATTTATTAAAAAAAAAAAAACTTGAGGATAGGAACCCTCCTACGCTGTTGGTGGGAATGCAGGCTGCTAATGCCACTCTGGAAAACAGTATGGAGGTTCCTCAAAAAGTTGAAAATACAGCTACCCTACCACCCAGCAACCATACTAGTGGGTATGTACCCCAGAGATACAAATGTGGTGTTTTGAAGGGTCACCTGCACCCCAATGTTTATAGCAGCAATGTCCATGCCAGCCAAACTATGGAAAGAGCACAAATGTTCAGAGACAGATGAATGGATAAAGAAGATGTGGTCTATATATACAATGGAATATTACACAGCCATAAAAAAGAAAACTTGCCACTTGCAACGACGTGGGTGGAACTTCAGGGTATTATGCTAAGTGAAACAGATCAATCAGAGAAAGACAATTACCATATGATCTCACTGATTTGTGGAATTTAAGAAACAAAAGTTCATAGGGGAAGAGAGGAAAAAATAAAACAAGACAAAACCAGAGAGGGAGACAAAACATAAGAGACTCTTAATCATAAGAAACAAACTGAGGTTGCTGGAGGAGAGATGGTAGGGGGATAGGGTACTTGGGTGAGGGACATTAAGGAGGGCATGTGATGTTACAAGCACTGGGTGTTACAGAAGACTGATGAATCACAACCTGTACTTCTGAAACCAATAATACATTATATGTTAATTAATTGAATTTAAGTTAAAAAACGTTTTTAAAATTAAAATAAATTTAAAAAATAAAAACTTGAGCATATTTATAGTAAGTCTTGTCTGCTGTTCCATCATCAGTGTCTTACGGATCTGTTTCTACTGACCGATTTTTCTCCTGGTATATGTCATATTTTCCTGCTTCTTGAAATGTTCTGTAATTTTTAATTGGATGTTGGATATTGTTAAATTGTGCTGTTGAGTGACTGGATTTTCATCTTCCTTTTAAGAATTTCGGTGTGCTTTGGCTGGCAGTACAACTACTTCTGGGTCAGCCTGATCTTTTCGAGACTTGCTGTTAAGCTTTATTAGGGAGGTTCTTGACCAGTCTGCCCTCTAAAGCTGGTTTATCCCTATTACTGAGGCATAATTTTCTGGAGTCTTTACTGAGTACCTGGCTGTTCAACAAAGTCTTTCCATAATGTCCAGTTAGAACTCAGATGCCTCCCAGCTCTGTGAGAACTCCGAGAACTGCCAGCTTATAGCTCCCCAGCCTCAGGGATTTTCATCCTACACATGTGCTGCTCATACTTCAACAATAGACTCAGGTGGGCCCCTCAGCTGTCTGGAGCCTTTCTCTGTATACTCCCTCCTCTTCCGTATTCTGCCCCACAATTTCCTGCTGCCTTCACTTCCCCAAAATCTGATATGTCTCAAACTCACCGATACCACCATCCTCTGCTCCTGTTCCCCTCTCTGTGTGGCTATTTGGAAAAATACCTCCCAGCACAAAGCCAGAGTGATAGTTTTCATCTCATCTGTTTTCCCTTTCATAGAATCACAACCCTATACTGCTTCGTACTCCAAGAATACAACTGTTTCATATTTTTTGTACAGTTTTCTATTTGTTTAGCATTCACTACTCTGTCTTGGCGGAAGTGACATATATGTTCAACCTATCGTTTATGTCTCATCCCATCCCATGTTCAGACCACACCAAACTACTACTTCTCTACCGCTAAGCAATTTCTTCTCTTTTATGTCCCTGCCTTGGTCATTTCCTTTCCATCCAACATGACCCAACTCTTAGGTCATCTCATCTTTGAAAGTCTTCAATTTTCTGTAGAGATTTTTTTTTATCCCTGTCTCTATAGCGTATCATTCACACATACTATAGCATATATCCCAAGGTACTCTCACTATTAGCACATCTCCCCACTGAAATGAATTTCAATAATGAAAATTGCTAACACTTGGATATTTTTTATGTGCCAGATACTCTTCTAAGCACTTTACCTATATTTACCCATTTAATCTTCATAAAACCCTAAGATATAGGTACTATTATTATTATTCTCATTTTACAAATGAGGAAACTAAAACACAAAAAGGTTAAGGAAATTGCCTGAGATCACATAGGTTGGTAGTTGTAGAGACAGGATATAAATCTAAACAGTCTGATTGTAGAGCTCATGCTCACTATACCGTCTCTGATGAATTCCTGAAGGGAAGCAACTGTGTCTTATTCTTGTTTCTACATTCCATGCCAAGAGCACCTCAAATATTTGTGGAATGAATTAAAATTTTTAATTTTCTCCTAGTCATCCAAAAAAAAAAAAAAAAAGTCCTTCGTAAGTAACGCAGGTTTTCAGTCAGTAATTACAGAACTGAATCTAGAAAGGGTCTTTTATAAACATGGAAGAGACTAAAATTAAAATTCTAATAATAAATTCAAAGATCTCTGAAGAATTTTAACATGCAGAAAAGACTAATAAGGCTTTATAGGTAGCCAAGTAACTGTAGTGAACTCAGGAACATAAAGTGTCTGCCAAGGAAGCAACACCCCCTTAGAGAGAGATGAAATGTCATAATTTGTCTCCATTAAATGATACTAAATTAGTCCTACCTATGTAAATGTGCAGTGGAGATCAAGGCAAAAGTAAAAAGATAAGAGCATTTAAACAAAAATTTGATCCTAAAAGCCAAATATGTCAACAGTAATCAACGAAAACAAGTAAAGCCATATTACTCAATATCAACTATGTATAAACAACAAAAATTTAATTCTATGTGAAAAAAGTAAGTCATTACCTTAGAAACAATAAAGTGTCCTCCATATGATTATTGAAAACATTTCAGGTCTTGACAGTAGGTGTATATAAAACTAAAAGTACTTCAAACAAAATAATACAGGAATACCCTGCCTTTCAAAAGTTCACATTAGAGCCACTTTGCTTTACAAAAGACATATATTAGTTCACTGACCAAAAGAAATACAAAGAGGATTTTCACTTTTATGAAAAAAGGCAAAAAGCAAAAATAGCATTCAACGTTTGTTTTGCAGTGAGCCGTTACAGAAGCAGCACACACCGGAGCAGCGAGACTGGAACCAAGATCCTTCCCTGGGAACCACACTCAGCGTCTTAGCATCAAACTGCCATAGCTTTGAACTGTATCTGTGAGCATCTGTGCTTTATCTCAATTTATTTCGTGCATTCGTTAGCAAGATGTGTCCTAAGATATCAAAAAAAGCCTAAGGGAGATTATTTTTTGGGTCTGGGAATACTCAAAAAGTTTTCCATATAAATTAATGGTAATTGCTTCTTTTGCTTGATGCCATTTTGGCTTATCAAAGGTTTCATAGAAACGCTCTACTTTCAGATAGTAGGGGAGATCTGTAATGATTTATACAGAAATTTAAATGATTAAAAATAAAAAATATATATTTTGCACAAGTGGATAATCACATTTAATCAGCAAGGTAATAACGAACCATAGGGTACAAGTTGTGAGGAAATAAGGGTTGATAAACTGTTGCCACGTTAAACCTCCACCACGTTACCAATCTACATCACATACCTGGGCTTCTAGTCCATCCCACAGCCCACTGTCCAGCTTGGACAGGTCCACAATATCTCATCCAAAGTCCCTGAAACCAATTCAAAATTTTTCTGATTTTAGGAAAGTGCATTCTCCCCTGCACTCCAGTAGGATCTGGGGCAGCACACTGTAATCAAACACATGAATATTTCTGCAGCAAAAATGCATGAATATTCACATTAAGTGGAATAAAGAAAGACTATAAATAATCACTCATCAGTTCAGGTCAGATTTATGAGCATGAAAAAACATTCTGTTTTCTGAGCCTTTAGGATTTTTAAATAGTAGGAAAAGGATCATAGATCTGTGTTACCACATTGCATCCAATCTGCTCACTCCCTGCTTGAGAAATGACAATGGCTCCCTTACCTGCCATATTCAATTACAACACTAATTTCTATACTAGTATAGAAATGGCAACACCTTTGCAAATCATTTATTCAAACTCCTTACTTCATTGCTTAGGAAACTAAAGCCCAGAAAACATGGAATTACTTACCTTGGGTCATACTGTTACCTACTGACAGAATAAAACTAGAACATGCAGGTCTCCTGTCTCCTTAGCCTACTGCTTGTTTGTTGGTTAATTCACTCATTCATTCTCTCTCTCAATTCAAAGTGATTCTTTTCAGCTTTTTAAAATAATTAAGTAATTACAGACTCTCAGAAAGTTACAAAAATAGTATAGAGTCCTATGTATCCTTTATCTGGTTTTCCTCAGTCTTCAGCTGTAATACAGTATACGAAAACCAAAAATTAACATTCGTCCATTAGTGTTAACAAAACTACAGACCTAGGAGCCTGAGTGGTTCAGACAGTTGAGCGTATGACTTTTGGTTTTGGCTCAGGTTGTAATCTCATGGATTGTGAGATCAAGCCCCACATTAGGCTCTGCGCTCAGCATGGAGTCTGCTTCGATTCTCTCCCCCCCCATCCCTCTGCTCTCTCTCTCTCTGTCAAATAAATAAATCTTAAGACAAAACAAAACACAAAACTACAGCCTTACTCCATTTTCAGCATCTTTCTTAACCTGTATTCATTTGTATGTGTCAGTGTACATAGTTTTGTTTTTTTTTAAAGATTTTATTTAATTATTTGAGAGAGAGAGCATGAGAGAGAGCATGAGAGGAGAGAGGTCAGTGGGAGAAGCAGACTCCCTGCTGAGCAGGGAGCCTGATGCGGGACTCGATCCCGGGACTCCAGAGTCATGACCTGAGCTGAAGGCAGTTGCCTAACCAACTGAGCCACTCAGGCGCCCCCAGTGTAGATAGTTTTAACACCTTTATCCCGTGTAGAGATTCATGTAACTACTATCAAAATCAAGATACTGGGGCTGCCTGGGTGGCTCAGTGGGTTAAGCCTCTGCCTTCAGCTCAGGTCATGATCTCAGGGTCCTGGGATCGAGTCCTGCAACGGGCTCTCTGCTAGGCAGGGAGCCTGCTTCCTCCTCTCTCTCTCTCTCTCTGCTTGCCTCTCTGCCTACTTGTGATCTCTGTCAAATAAATAAAATCTTTAAAAAAAAAATCAAGATACTGAAATATTTTTTTAAAAAATAAAAAGATACTGAAATGTTCCATCACCACAAAAATATCTCTTTGTATTTATATCATCCCTGCTGCCCACTCTGTCCCTGACTCTAGCAAGCATTAATATGTCCTCCATCTCCATAGTTTTGTCATTTTGAGAATGTTGTATAAATGGAATCATAAAGAATTACAGGGGCCAAGGGCAGGCTGTCCCAAGATTGGCTACTTTGGCATGAACATTATTTTGAGTTAAAAGCAATTGAAACCCAGCAGATCAAGGAAAAACTCTTCACCTCCCCCCCAACTGCATGCTCATATCAGGAAGAGAGCTATTAACAGAGACTCCTCTTTCCCTGAGAAACTTATTTGAATAACTGGGCAACATTTGTTTCCAAATATCTCCTTTCACCTTCCTGCTAATGGTCTTTCTCCCCTTTGTAATACCCAGACCCCTCCACCTCTTCTTAGCCCATATAACCATCTCCTTGCTTCATTTCTTTGGAATTTCATGTCTATGTGAACTCCCCACATATATGCTATTAAATTTGATTTTCTCCTGTTAATCTGTCTCATGTCATTTTGATTCTTAGTCCAGCTAGAAGGACCTTGAAGGGTAGAGGAAATTCTTTCTTTCCAACAATATATAAACTTCTGAGATTGACTTTTTCTTTGTGGTAAGACACACATAAAATTTACCATCTTAGCCGTTTTTTAAGTGTACAGTTCACTATATTCACAATATTGTGCGACCAATCTCCAGAACTTTTTCATCTTACAAAACTGAAACTCTATGCCCTTGGCAACCACCATTTTACTTTCTGTGAATGGGACTACTCTAGATTCCTCATATCAATGGAATAATACAGTATTTGTCTTCTTGTGACTGGCTCATTTGACTTAACATAATGTCCTCAAGGTTCACCATATTGCAACATGTGCCAGAATTTCCTTTTTAAGGCTGAATAATATTCCATTATATGTACACAATATTTTGCTTATCCATTCACCTACTGATGGACATCTGGGCTGCTTCCACCACTAGGCTATTACAAATAATGCTGCCATGAACATGGGAGAATGGACATCTCTTTGAGACCCTGCTTTCAATTTTTTTTGGCTATATACCCAGAAGTGAAATTGTTGGATCACATGGTAATTCTTTCTTTAATTTTTCTGATGAACCACCATACTGTATTCTGTAGTGGCTTTTTACATTCCCACCAGTGGTGTGGACTGACTTATCCCATTCACCCTAATTCTTTCCAGATTCATTAAAATTGTTGTATGAATAAATAGTTCAGTTATTTTCATTGTTGAACAGGGTTTCATTGCATGGCTGCAATATCGTTTGTTCAACAATTCACCATTGAATGACATCTGGGTTATTCCAACTTGGGGCTATTACATATAAAGTTGCTATAAACATTTGAGTATAGGTTTTGACCTAAGTTTTTACTTCTCTGGAGTAAATTCTCTGGAGTACGATCGCTGGTTTGTATGGGAAGTGTATGTTTAATTTTATAAGAAACTGCCAAGCTGTTTCTCAGTGCGGTTGTACCATTTTTACATTTCCATCAGCAACGTTAAAAGAAATCTGGTTTCATTTCTCTGCATCTTCACAAGGACATCAGATTGTCAGTACTTCACATTTTAGCCTATCTAGCAGGTAAGTAGCAGTTATCTTATCATGATTTTAATTTACATTTTTCTAATGGCTAATGTTACATATATTTACCTGCCACCTTCTCATATACTTACTTGTCATCTTTACAGGGTCTTTTTGCTCATTTTCTAATTGTATTGTTTACTTTCTTAACCATTGAGTTTAGAGAGTTTTTTACATATTCTGGATACAAGTCCTTCAGATATTTGATTTGCAAATATTTTCTCCTCATCTCTGGCTAATCTTTTCATTCTATTAAGAGGGTCTTTTATAAAGACTTAATTTTTTTTTAAGATTTTATTTATTTGACAGAGAGAGAGCACAAGTAAGCAGAGTGGCAGGCAGAGGGAGAGAAAGAAGTAGGCTCTCTGCTGAGCAGGGAGCCTGATGTGGGGTTCAATCCCAGGCCCCTGGAATCATGACCTGCGCCAAAGGCAGCTGCTTAACCAACTGAGCCACCCAGACACCCCTACAAGACTTTAATTTTGATGAAGTCAAATTCCTGACTTTTTTTTTCTCTTATGAAATGGGGTTTTGGTGTTATGTCTAGTAACTGTTTACCTAGCCCCAGATCGTAGAGATGTTTTCTATTTTTCTTCTAGAAGTTATACAGTTTTACATTTCACATTTAAATTCATTTTACATTGATCTCTCAGGTATCCATTTTCCTTTTTTTTTTTTTTCTTAAGGTGTGAGGTGTAGGTCAGGGTTCGTTTTTTTGCCAATGATGTCCAATCATTCCAGCATCTTGTTAAAAAGACTATACTTCCTCCACTGAATTGCTTTTGTACTTTTGTCAAAAATCAATTTGGCATATTTGTGTTGATATTTCTGGGTTCTCTATTCTGTTCCATCGATCTGTCTATTCCTCTGCCAATACCACACTGTCTTGATCAATGAAATTATATCTATGACTTGACATAATGTAGAATGATTCCTTCTACCTCCCCCCCCAATATTGTTTTAACTATTTTAATTCCTTTCTTGCTGTTCATTTTACTTTACTGCACTTGTTTTTCAGGTCCTCCCTATACCCAGAAGAAGTATGATTGCCTAGGGAAAAAAGAAGAAAAAAGAATCACAAAGGAAACGATATGTAATATACTACAACTACCCGAAAATATTACCCATGTAATTTCTTCTTCTTTTTTTTAAAGATTTTGTGTATTTATTTGAGACAGAGATAGCGAGCACAGAGGGAAAGTGAGAGGGAGAAGCAGACTCCCCACTGAGCACGGAGCCCTCATGTGGCTCAATCTCATGACCCTGAGATCATGACCTAAGCCAAAATCAAGAGTCTGGTGCTTACCCAACTATGCCACCCAGATGCCCCAAGATTTTAAATTTAATCTCACTTCTGAATGTGTTAGAGTACACTTCTAGGCTCTTTTTCCTTTCATGATGAGATGGCATAGGTAAAGAAAGAGAAGGTAGTGAATAATAAATTAGAGTGATTTCCTTACCAAAAATCCCACCCTTCACCTAAATTTTAGGGTATTAGACATGATTCATCTCTAACATACCATGCAGATTTAAACAAAAAGTAAAATGACCCAAGGGGTTAGAATATTGATTTAAGTAAATAATAAGACACCCAAAATATGAAACTGTAAAAGAATTTACAAAGTCCAGTTTCCTATGTTTAACTAAATCAACTACAAGGGGTCTTTCCATCCTTGGCTAACATAATGACAGCATCTTCCTCTTTTTTTTTTTTTTTTTTTTTAAAAAGAAAGGCAGACTGCCACATGCAGCACCTCATTTGGATGTGTCTGCAGTCTTGGAAGCTTCACTGCCTTACATTCTCCTACAAATGGACCTTGAGAGCTTTTTTGGAGGTCCTAGCAGGGGAGAGCAGCTACTCGTATATCCTTGATGGAAGAACAGTCCTCTCCTCTTTTGGGGAAAGTCATCTTCTTCAACAGAGCACATAGCTTCAGGAGGGACCCACATGGAGCAGCGAGGGAGGAAGGGGACACCTACCTAGCCATCCAGATCAGCCGAATCACCCCTGGCAATCAATGGGGTGACAGATGTTTCAGCCAGATAGCCCTCACATCCTTCCTCTTAATTATCAATGCTTTGCTGATAAGATTTCAACAAAATAAGGTGTAGATCATTCAAAAATATATAGTTGCTTAATCCATGTTTTTAGCTATAATTTACAATAATCACAGTCTGCTTACCCTTTGGATCAAACGCTTGGTCCACTACTAAAACAGATAATATAGGACATCCTCCCCAAAGGTTGTTTTTTGTTCTGCCCATGAGATCAGACTGTTTAAATTGTGATACACTATCAAAGAATAATAAAACTACATGCACGTTAGCTCTTCCTTTTCTCACAAAATAAAACAATTCATACATGTTACTACCTTTACTGCAACTTATTTATTTTGTTCCTCTCCACTTCTTTCACTGTGCTATGGTACTAGGCAGTCAGGGCAGGCTACAACCAGGAAGTTTTAGAGCCAATTCGTCTTACAAGCTTTCATCTAGTGTGTCTCTGGTGGCTTTAGAAGGCATCTTCTCCAACACCCCTTCTAATGCTCTGGCAACTAAGTAGATGAATTACAACTCTCAGAATACACACAGTAATAAGGCCTTTCCCAGCTCTGCCCTTTTAACTTCAATGTTTTATTACAAAGACAATAATATGCACAATGCAACATACTATTACGAGCCCTGCCACTAACACTACCATTACCACCACACTCAGTGAAACCCACTATTTGATTAGCAAAAATTAAGAAACTTCAAGGTTCTAATGCTATGAGAACATGGAGTAATCTGAACTCAGACATGCTTATGAGAGTAGCAGCTGGTACAGTCATTTTGGAAAGCAATTTGCTATTATTTACTAAAACTGAACACGTGCATACACTCCTCCTCCATCTAGTCTCTCAAGACAAGTACACCTGGAGATATGCGCAAGCACATTCACAGCAGCATTTTTCATAAAAAAAAATGCAAACCACTCAAATGCTGATTGAGAGAAGGCTATGGCATATTCAAACAACAGGATTTCATACACCAGTGAAAAACTAATGAAGTACAATTAAGCACGACATGGACAAATCTTAGGAACAATTACGGATAAAAAAGTAAGCATAGCAGACTACAAGCAATAAGCTACCATATTTATAAATTTCAAAAGTGAGCAAAATTTAACATATTATTTAGAGAAACAACAATATAACTTTTAAAAAAGGAAAAACACAAAATCCAGTACACTGGGATTCAGGGACGTGGACTAGGGAGTACAGATAGTTTCAAAAGGATTGGTAGTTACAGCTTTTAAATTAGATGGTAAGCTCATTAGTTTTATTAATAAGCCTTAAAACATATAAGTACATATGAAAGTGTGTGTGTGTTTTGAGTGTATAACATCTAAAACCTACAGAGAATTAACATTCTAACTACAGGACAAGTTTAGCCCACTGATAAGATGATATTCCTGATACTGGAAACAATGCCAACAAGTAAAATCACTTTATTGTTATTTGGTCACTTCTGTAGTAACAAAGAAACGACAGGTGTCTCAAAAAATTATACCAAGAGGGTAAGCAAGAGAAGTGGGAGTGGCTGGAAAAGAGTAACATAAGGGATCCTTGTGGTGACAGAAATGTTCTGCATCTTGACTGTATCAATGTCAATAATCTACTTGTGATACTAGAGTATAGTTATGCCAGATGTTACCATTGGGAGAAACGGGTAAAGGGTACATTGGATCTCTATTATTTCTTCCAACAGCATGTGAATCTATAATTACTTCAAAGTAAGTTTAATTTAAAAAAGGAAAACAACTGAGGGTTGCTGGGGAGAGGGGGGTTGGGGGGGTTATTATGGACATTGGGGAGGGTATGTGCTATGGTGAGTGCTGTGAAGTGTGTAAACCTGGCGATTCACAGACCTGTACCCCTGGGGAAAAAAATATATTATATGTTTATAAAAAATAAAATTTAAAAAAAAAAAAAGGAAAACGGGGGAAATAAAGATAATTTTTGTCTAGGTTTTCTCCACCTTGGTACTATTGACATTGGGAGGCCCGTACTTCTTCATTGTAGGGTCTGTGCTGGGCATTACAGGGTGTTTAACAGCACCCCTGGCCTCTACCTACTAAGTACCAATAGCATGCCCCAGGCATGACATCTCCATATACTACCAAATGTTCCCGAGGGGGCAAAACTGCCCCATCTGAGAACTAACTACAGCTCTACTCACAAAAGCAAGAGCTGTGGAAATGTTCCCAGTTGAAGGAGATGAAAGAGCCATGACTATTAACTGTAATACGTCATCCTAGGCTAGATCCTGAACTAGAGAAGAAAGAATACTATAAAGGACATTTCTGGGTCAATTAACAAAACTGGAATATCAATGGTATATTAATAAAGTACTGTATCAATATTAAATGTGTTTAAATTGATTACTGTTAAGAATATTCCTACACTTGGGAAATACACAATTACATATTTAGGCATAAGGGGCCATGATGTATGCACTCTACTCTAAAATAATTCATTAAAAATGTGTGTATTTACACATAAATGTAAAAATAGTATGTACATATGTTTAGAATAGGGAACCTGATTAAACTATTTTTATTCTTGCAACTTTTCTGTATGCTTGAAATTATTTTCAAATAAAAAAGGTTTTTTGTTTGTTTGTTTTTACTGTAAGCATAAGTTGTGGTCTTAAAATTCTAATAGCAAGTTTCACAGTAGTAGTCCAGAATAAGTGATAAAAATCCCAAGAAGACAGTGACTACTGACTGGATAGATTCTTACTTTAAGGCTGGGATTTCGTTGCAAAGAACTGTCTACCTTCAGCAACATCTCCCCCTCTCCATTTTTTTCTGGAGGCGACCACTGGAACAGTCTGGAACCGAAAATCAATCTATCCTATTTTTAAAAGACCATTTCCACAAAGTGACTTAAACCCACATCCCTACTCGATTTCTCTACAATTCACTGAGGCATCTTTACCCTCAATAATTAAGAAGCAGAAACGCGAGAAGACTACAGGTGTTTTCTCAAAACTAAACCACTTATCCGCTCAG
This sequence comes from Lontra canadensis, assembly GCF_010015895.1. Classification (NCBI taxonomy): domain Eukaryota; kingdom Metazoa; phylum Chordata; class Mammalia; order Carnivora; family Mustelidae; genus Lontra; species Lontra canadensis. The sequence goes on from NW_022631008.1 coordinate 24,004,805, forward strand.
CTGAGCAAATGGAGAAGAAAGTTAAGGTGAGTGGACTGGAGAAGAGACAACATCAAATGTCCAGGAGAGCTAAGGAAAGAAAGGAGTAAAAAGAAATAAGCAGGGAGTCAGTCTGAGCGAGGCAGGGGTGTCGGCCAGGAAAAAGGACTCGAGTGGGTGCAAGCGTGTCAGGAGGATAGGGAGTAAGTAGCTCACCTGGCCGTGGTAAGCAGAGGGTGCTGAGTCCCCACCAGCTTCCGCACCTGCATAGCGATGTTGCTGAGCTCGTCGCTCAGCAGGCAGCGGAGGCTCATGAAAGAGGTGGGATAGCCCACGATCTTCTCTGCCTCTGACACCACTTGGTTCCAGTGGCCCGGGGACCTGGAGGACTGACCACGCCAGGAGCCCACCGAGGAGATGGTATCGAGGGACGGGGACCACCACCAGCGACGCGGGGAACCCGACACCCCGAGATAACGGGGAAAGCGCAACAGCAGCTGCCGAAGGCTCATAGTTTGAGTCTGGGAATGTCAGGGACTTGGGGGTGTCCGGAGGTGGCTCGAGGAACAAACCAGGGGCAGAGGATGAACTTGCAGGAACTAGAAGAAAGCGGCAACTCCTGACCCTCAGAGAAGGGTGAGTTCCTGGAATCGCGACCAGAAAAGCACTTTAACTGCAGCTTTCAGCGCTTCGGGTTACACAGTCAACTGCCGGAGCTCTGCACTGCCCCGGGCTATCTGGGTAGAAACCACCGCCGCCTCCTAAATGGGGGATGCCATATTGGCGAGATGGAATACGGTCTGTCGTAAAGATAGAGGCGGGTAGTTCAGGACCAAAGACTATTCCCTACTTTATGGCACAGTCGTGAACACCCCCCCCGAAGGGGCGGGGCTTTGGAGGTGAGCCCCGGAAGGCGATGGGGTAGGGCGAAAGCTTAAGCTCCTCCCACACCCCCTCCTCACCCAAGGTTGGGAAGACCTCGGTTTCCTGGGAGTCGGTTAGGTTGTGGGAGCTGCGGAGTGGTACACTCGTGTTCGAACCTTCGGCCCAGTCTGATTCATCAGGGCATGCCCAACGCCCAGCACAGAGTGGCGCACAGAAATATTTGTGTAATGGACGAGGGTCGGTGTCTGCCAAGTCTTTTCATGGCTCCCAGCCCTCCGGGAAGGAAGGGCGCCAGGCAGATGTGCCCGTTCCCCTGGGAAGCCTCTCACAGTTCTCCACCAGCCCCTGGCTGGGTAGTGGACCGGTGTGAGGGCGGCCCTCAGGGCGACTGGCCTTGGGAAGCTACGGTTCGCTACTCAGTAGTGGGACGCAAAGTCTAGGCGTGTGACTGAGCCCTCTTCGCCCTCAGTTCCCAACCGGACGGAAGGTGGCGTGGCCCGGCGGAAAGGGTTCTTTTTCCCCAAGGAATGCCCTTGATCCTAGTCTAATCACCAGCCTCCCCGCTGAGTCTCGGTTTCCCCCTGTGTACGGCCCAAGGCAGAAGCAGCCATGCCTCCACAGGGGTGCAGAGGTCCGGGCCCACCCTCTCTTGTCTTTTCCTTCGGAAGGACGCTTCGTTTCACCACCAGGATTCAAAACCGGATCACCGGCCGTAGTGCTTTTCAATTACGGCTCATGATTAGCTCATTTTATCCCCAAAACAACTCCATTAAGTAGGTAGTGTTAGTATTCTCCATGTTTCATGTGAGAAAACTGAGGCACATCCAAGTGGTGTATATGGTAAAAGACCACACCAGGCCTTTAACAAGGGTGTTGTCGCAGGCAGTCAGGTTTCTGCATCCATGCTCTTAACCACAGCACCACGTGAAGAAACAACCTACTAACCATTCCTTACTCTTTATTGCAGAGGGGAAGCAGTCAGTGTGGTTATCATTCAAGCAATGCTACCTTCTCTTTTTTCAGGTATACCTAGTATCCTGCCCCTTTTCTCATCACCCAAAGCAAGTGTTTAAAAAAAAAAAAAAAAAAAAAAAGGCCCTGGTTAGGGGTGCCTGGGTGGCTCACTGGGTCCGGTAGTGATCCCAGAGTGCTAGGATCCAGCCCAGCCTCTGGATCCCTCTGAGCCTGGAGCTTCTCCCTCTCCCTCTGCCCTTACACCCACCCTTTTTCTCTCTCTCCCAAATACATAAACAAACAAACCCTTGTTCATAATGAAAGATGTGTTACCCAATTTTACACTCTTAAAAATAGCTTGTAAAACTCGCTTCAACATTCAAAATGCTTTCAAATTTATGATTGATATTTTTCAAGTTAGTATCATGCACAATACTAGACTAGATTCAGGCTACAGATAAAAATGTAGACTTAAAAAAGGACGAAAAGAGTACTCATTTTGCAGGAAGATGCTTTTCTCGACAAATATTTAGCCTCAGACTCCCTTTGAATAGCAAATTTCCCTTGTGATTTAAAAATCCAATTTTATTTCCAAAAATTCACTTTTAGGCATAACTTCTCAGGGGTACCCTGTAGATGAAATGAATTAAGCTTGTAAGTGTTAGACACAGTCTTTGCCCACAAAATAAGGCAAGCTGAAGTTCAAAATAATTCCTGTGGAAGAGATAACAAAGTCCTGGCAATAAAATTCAGCTCTGCTCTAGATGAAAATAAACGTGGAGAGTGAGCTATCTTACTGTTTCAAAAAGTTCCAAGGCCTGAGCTTCTGGGTTATCCAAGGTGAAAGAAGTCATGAAAAAATGAAGAGAGATAAAGGTTGAATGTGATAGATTGTGCACCTGAGGCTGTTTCTTCAGAATCACGGAACCTTAAGACTAACTTTTCATGCAATTTCCTTAATACCAATTCACAGCATGTACTTTAATTTCTCCACAGAAACCAAATGCATTATTCTCCGGTCATACTCTATTAACCAAGTTTTTGATTATTCATGGGACTTTTGGTCCCATTTACTTTAAATAATCAGCACTTTCTTTTATACTTACAGTTAAAAGGTTGCATTATACCTAATGATAATCCGCTTGTAGAAGGTTAAAATGGTATTTATTCCGGATAAATATATCACTCCTTTGAGTCTTTCTGACTAAAGAAATTTCTGAATTGATAGTGACTTTTGGGGGAGCAGGGAGAGGAAGTATCTGTGATTCTGTCATTCCTCTGCCACGGGTAAGAGTCATTTTGCAAGTGTTTGCAAATATGTGCATAAAGAAAGAGTGTAGCAGAGCTTCTCACCCTTGGTACTACTGATGTTTGAGGGCATGGATTCTTTGTTATGGGGAGAGGCTGTCCTGTGCATGGTGGGATGTTTAGTAACATCCCAGCAGTAGCCACCCTCCAAGGCTGTGACAACCTGATGTGTCTCAGAACATTGCCAAGTGTCCTCAGGGGCCAAAATCACCCATGGGAATATAGGGAAATGGGAGATGCTGAAAACAAACAAACAAACAAACAAGAACAAAACAAACAAAAAACAAGGACCGTTGATGACACTGACTCCCACAAAGCAACAAAAGAAGAGGTCCTGCGTGTGAGTAGCCTTGCGGGATAAAATGGTCACACCACAACCTGTGGAAACTTCCAGCCATGTACAAGAACTTCTCCATCTCCTTGGATTTGGGGTTGTTTGGGAGATAGCAAGCCGACAAAAGATGGTCATGGTTCCTCCTTCACCTTTCTCAGGATCCTGAAGTTGATAAAGTGCCAGTGGATTTCACTTACTGTCCTCTCCACATTCTGCTGACCTTAGAAACAAGTTGAGTTATATTTGATGTCCTTTTCTTTGGCTGGAAACCTAAGCCAGCCTTTGGAAGTACAAGGTCTTTACAAGGATGGTGTATGCTTTGGGCTTTGGCATTTCCATGATTAAGCGAGTGGACATAGATAGGGACACGGCAGCCATCCTCCTTCTACCACCCTCAACACAATCACCTATTGTTTATGCTAAGAAAAGTTCCTCCAAAAGCAGTTGAAAAGCACTGTGGTGTATCTTGGGGCAGAATGATAAAAAGGAGGCAAATAATCAAATTAGCAATGACCCAAAAGTTTGACCGTCTACTGGGCTGCTGGCTGTGGAGAACAGGGACAGCATATGTCTCCAGGGAGATTGGAAAATAATTCACAGCATCTATAGAAGGGAATTTGATAATCCTTAGAAAAATTACGTGTGCATGTATACTTTGACCCAGAAATCCCAATTCTAGGAGCCCTTTCCAAAATACAAAATGACTTATGCAAAAGGTTACTCACTGTAATATTATTTATAATCGTGAAAGATTAGAAACCAACCAAACAACCAGGAGTAGGGGACTGGGTGAGTAAACTGGAGAAGATCCATACAATGAAATACACTGTGTAACTCCGAACAAGATGTAATGTGAGCTCCAGAACATGGGTTAGCTTTAAAATAATAACAGGAACCAAAAACACACCAAGACGCAGAACAGTATAGTATTTGTTTTGGAAGATAGGTGAACTACGAATATACACTTGCCTATATATTCGGGTTGGGAAGAAACAACTGGAGGGGACAGGTATGGAACAGACTACCCTGAATATACCTTCACTATATAGTTTTGAACGTACAGTCATGTAATGCATTACAGTATTGGTCAACTAACAAAGACAACAGTCAAGTCTTTTATTACACAATCTGTAAAAAAGTAATTAATTTTCCTAGAGGTTCCAATTACATATCCCAATTTCTCATTTGTTATTTAACTTTTGTATAGTTTTTTTTCTTTTGTTGTCCTGTTCTTCATTTTTTGTTATTGCTATATAAACGATCTGAATTTAAGAAATAGTCATGTATATGTTTTACATATCTAAATAATTTTCAATTCTAAAGAAAAATGTAATTGCTAAAATTTGAAAACAAGCTGAAGCAAATGATCTAAACATATATTGAGTGGGTGGCATAACCACAGCAAGTAAATAATGAAATGACTCTAGAAAATAGTGTTATTACAGTGCATTTATAGTGGAAAAAATTTCTCAGGATAAAGAAACCTACAAAGAAATCTTAAACTTCAATCTGCAGTCTTTTTTTTTTTTAAAGCATTTTTAAAAAGATTTTATTTATTTATTTGAAACAGAGAGAGAGAGATCACAGGTAGGCAGAAAGGCAGACAGAGAGAGGGGAAAGCCCGCTTCCTGCTGAGCAGAGAGCCCGATGTGGGGCTTGATCCCAGGACCCTGAGATCATGATCTGAGCCAAAAGCAGAGGCTTAACCCACTGAGCCACACAGGCACCTCTCAATCTGCAGTCTTATTGCTGGTAGAAATATGGATATAATTATCTTCGAGCTATTCTTATACATAGGTAAAAACAAATGTTAGAATTTTTAGGAACAATGAGGAAATAGACTCCATGTAAAATTACAGTTAAATTGGAAATAGTATGAACTTATAATTTTTCCTTTTCAAAAATGCTTCTTAAGTCCCAATAAGAAAAGTTTTGCATCTGGGGAGTAGGGGAGAAGCATTTACTTGTTTTGTCCCTTGAAAAGGCCTGAAAATAATGATAACCTTATAGCAATGACCACTTTTAGTACTCATAATCATACTTTTAAAACACCATTCCCTGTTAAAAGAGATGAGTCCTTTAAAAAAATGGCAGATTTCAGGGCTGGGGAAAGAAATGTGCATGATGAGCCTGGGACACCCTGTTGTGTCAGAAATCAGGGATTCTATTATAGTCAAGTCTAGGGGCACCTGGGTGGCTCAGTCATTAAGCATCTGCCTTTGTCTCAGGTCATGATCCCAGAGTCCTGGGATGGAGCCCGGCATGGAGCCCCGCATGGGGCTCCTTGCTCAGCAGGAAACCTGCTTCTCCTTCTCCCACTCTCCCTGCTTGTATTCCCTCTCTCAGTATGTCTCTCCTGTCAAATAAATAAATAAAATCTTTAAAAAAAATAAAGTCTAATGAGTCAAGTCAAAGGGACAAAGGAGTCAGCATAAAAGGAGCTCCCACTAGCTGCAAAGGGGACAATCTGAGCATCGAAACAGAGTAAGAACTATAACTGATCAAGATTCACTGATGACATATAAATCCTTGAGTTAGTTATTAGACACAACTAGGGCAATACTCTGAATATTTTCAATATCATGAAAGAATTGAACATTTATCCTGCCTTCCTGTAAGAATTGTATTTGATGGTGACTTAGTCTGGCTCACCCCCTTGAAAGCTGAATCTGAGACAAGGGCTTACTTGGAGGTAGTTTTATTTTGGATAGCCACCTCAGGAAGCAGCAGCGGATGACTAGGAAGAGTGAATCACAGGAGGTCTAATACAAGGGTGTCTCCGATTTAGTCATCGCTGTGGGAAAGGAGGCCTTGAGGCTGCTGGGACTCTGAGTTGCCATGTAGAATATATTTCATAACTGTCAGCTTGGTGCAAGAGAGGGGCAGCTGTGGACCAGCTCCTAGCCTCCATTGGTCCAACTTTCCCCCTTGGGGCATTGGCCCCCTCACACTTCTAAGCTGTCATGTGAGCGCCAGGCAGACATCGCACCCTCATGGAGTCAGAGGGGCTCGGGGGCAGAATGTGACATGTAGGCAGTGCATATGTGGAGAAGGGCTGTCAGGTTACATCCGCAGGAAGCAGGTTGCTTGGGCAATGGCTGGAGCGACAGGCAGGCTGAGAGGATGTAAAACAGGGAACAAGCCACTTTTCGTAGACAGTCCAGGCTGATGAGGGAAAGTTCTTCCTAACATAATTCTGTCTAATAAAAGAGGAAGAAAGGATAGAATGGAGAAATCGACACTGAAATCATCCACTCAGGCAGCAATCCTCAAAAGATGAGAGGCTGATGGGAAAAAGCAGAGGAGCAGTGGAGACACCCCTTGTGTCACTAACTGATGTCAGTGTCGCTAGGTACGGGGGCGGGGCAGGGACGAGGGGCATGGGGGGAGGGGGCCCACACAGCTGTGCCTTATGAAGTATACAGCACCGCCTAGGAACCATTTTTGCCAAAATAGTGGACTAATTCTCATCAAGCCAGTAGGTCTAACTTCCAATTTTCTAGAAACATAGGAGGAAGTGGAACAAGGGAAAGAGCTCCTGGAGGAAACAAACAGACCTATCCAGCATGTCAGATGTCCTACAGCCAGCTGACTGGGTTTCTTCAACAAGGCAAGGGGATGAGACAGGATGTGGTAAAGGACTCCTGTAAGCTGAGATTTTTAGAGGCACGATGAGTATAACGTGTGGACCTTATTTGGATCTTGATTCTAACAAACCAACTGTAAAAAGTAAATTAGGAGGCAATTAAAGAAATTTGAATTCTGGTTTTAGTATGTTAGATATTACAAAGGAATTATTAACTTTATGAGTGTGTCAATTAGAAGACTTCTGTATTTTTAAGTATATAGGGGTAAAACAATACAGTGTCAGGAATTTTCTTTGAGACACTTCTGGAGAGGAAAAAATAGACAAAGCAAGAATGCTGAAATCTACGAAGTTGCTAATTCTGAATAATGTATATGCGGCATTCCTTACACTATTCCATTTTGTATATGTTTGAATATTTTCATAATAAAATATTTTTAAAGAGGCAAGTAAATCTTCTCGTTCTTTTTTTTTTAAATGGAAGCAAGTCAAATGACTTGCCCAAATTCATAAAGCTGAAATGTGGTAGAGGTGAGAATTAAAGCTCAAACTCCTCTCACTCCTTCCCCTGTGTCCTGTAGTCTTCAGAACTGAATGCACTTATTAATTTATTCATTTATTTTCCAAACTCAAGTGCACATAATTGCTTCTTGACACACTTTTATCATTGGTCCACGCATTGTGCTTTTTAAAAATTTTACGGTGGCAGTCAACAGCCTCCAGGTGGTGCCCAGTGATCCCTGCCTTCTGGTGGTCCCACCTGGTGTTGTTCTCTTCCACATTGTCTTATGGCTGATCTATGTGATTAATAGTATCCGGCAGAAGTGACAGTGTGTCACTTTTGATATTAGTTTTGTAAAAGACATTGCAGTTTCCATCTTGGGCTCTCTTGCTCCTGCTCTCTCCCTTCCTCCCTCTCCATCTCTCCCCCTCAACACACACATCATTTGCTCCGAGAGAAGCCATGCCATGAGCAGTTCTATGGAGAGGCCCATGTGGTGAGGAACTGAGCCTCATGCCAACAGCCATGTGAATGAGCCATCTTGGAAGTGGGTCCCCCAGCGCCTTCAGAGACTGCAGCCCTGACTCATAGCTTGACTATAACTTCATGGGAGGCCCTGAGCCAAAACCACCAGTGGGGGATATGCACAGATGCTTGACCCTCAAAATTTTGTGAAATAACAAATGTTTGTTGTTTCTTTTTAAAAGAATTTTATTTATTTATTTATTTATTTGACACAGAGAGAGAGAACATAAATGGGGGAGAGGCAGAGGGAGATGCAGACTCACCATTAAGCAGGGAGACCCAATGTTGGGCTTGAACCCAGGACTCCAGGATCATGACCTGAGCCTAAGGCAGATACTTAACTGGGCCACCCAGGTGCCCCGAATGTTTATTGTTTCAAGTTGCTAAATTTGGGGAGAATTTATTATACTGAAACAAATAACTAATACAATGATCTGCTGATCTTTGTGTAATGGAATAAATGCTGGGAACCCACCATCAATACAGGAACTAGAATATTGATGATAGACTTGTCAGTGTGGACCTCTCCATCCCATTTTCCTTCCTCCACCCAAAGTTATCTTTATCTGGAACCTTGTATTTATCATTCTCTCTCTATTATCTCTATTTATCTATTATCTGTTATCTGTCATCTCTATCATGATTTTTTTAAAAAAGAACTTAATAATACATGCATTTCTAAAAAGTGTATTATTTATATGTATTTGTTATTTTTATCTTGAAAAGAGATTCCATGCTAATTCCCATGTAATTTCTTGGGACCTCTTTTCTTTACTCAATGTTGTTTTATTGAGATTCACCCATATCAGTGTGTATAGTGACAATTTATTTGTTTTGACTGCTGTGTAATATCCACTGAGTGAATATATACACACTTTATCCATTCTCCTGTCAATAGACATTTGGATTACTTCCACATTTTTTTCTGTTACAACAATGTTGTCATGAAGAGGTTTACAAATGCCTCCAGGTTCATATGTCAAGAGTTTGTATCTAGCATTGGAATTACTGGGTTATAGGGTACGAGAATATTCAACTTTAATAGATAATGTCAAATTGCTTTCTAAAGCAGCTTTATCAATTCACATTTCTACCAGGTGTTTATGAGAGATCCTGTGGGTCACACTCTCTCAACACTTGTTCTTGTCAGCCTTCTTAAAATTTCCAACAAACAGGTACAAAACAGAATCTCATTATAGTATGGTTCTGTATTTCCCTCATCACTGAGAAGATTGCTGAATGCCCTTTCCATTTTACAGATGAGCCCTCAAAGATGAAATGGGAAAGTGTATATGACTATAATTCTTCATTGTAATTTTTCTTTTGGGTTTAATTTTTATTTCTTCCCTTCTTAGATCCTCACTCCCTAGGTACAGTATAGTCCTTTCTTCCTATCTCTTTCTGATGTTCGGTGCGTTTGACCTTAGAACAACTGCAGTCAGAGAGGAAATAGACCAAGACCTACTCTCCTTTTTTTTGCTAGTTTCTCTCCCCACAGGGCAGCAATGTGGAATTAACTAGCAGTGCTGCTAGTTAATTTCACACTAGGATTAGCTCAATAGGGGAAGAACTTGGTCTTTTTCTTTTACAAAAGCTCTTTCCAGGAGGCTGTTTTCTTTTAGGAACATGGAATGACAGAAAAAAAAAAAAAATCATCTGAGAAGATTTTCACTTGAACATAGATGACATTATAAAAGGTCAACAATCTGGGTTCTCCAGCTCTGTCCTGAATGACTATATGATCATGGGCTAGTCATTAACTCTTATGAGGTGAAAATTACTCATCTATAAACAAAACTAGATGATATTTTGGACCCACTTAAGTATCAGAGTCTTTTTATTCCATGAATGAAATTAAGTAGTAGACTAATCTGATTTTATGGTCATTTCATGCTCTCTCTCTCTCTTTTAACCAACCAACCTGATTGATCTTGGCATTGACATAGATTGAAACTTGAGGTCCACAAGGAAGATTTCAGAGAGGGCCCTATTATTCTTCTTTAATTGTTTTGTTTGCCACCGCACCCCATTCTTAAAACAGTGTCTGCGGAAGAATAGACATCACATGAATATCCGTTGGTCAGTTAAATGAGTAATGAATGAATGTGCTAAGTCTTTACTCTTTATTCCCATGTTCGCTCCACAATCACACTCAAATTCAGAAGTTATTTGAGTTGTATTTGATTTGTCATGAGACTGAGAACCCCAGGCTAAAGAATATCTCCTTCACTACAAGTTCAACTAGCTCTCCATTGTTATTTAAACGTTTCTCATGATGACCAAAAATTACCACAACTACTCAAAATCTCTGGGCTTGAGGCCAAGGTATCAGTATTTTTGGAATATTCCTTGGGGGATCCTAATATGCAGCCAGGGTTGAGAATTACTACTCTAGAAAAATTATAATCTAGTCTTTCTCTGTTATTTTGTTTTGGTTCTGTCTCTTTTACTCCCCCTTTCTTTCTTCCCTTCCTTTCCTTCCCTTCCTTTCTCCTCCCTTTTCTTTCTTTCCCCTTTGTTTGCTTGCTTGCTTTCATTCTTTCTTCTCTTCACTCTCTCTTTCTCTTCCTTCCTTTCTTTCTTTTCTTTTTCTTTAAAAGAAATTCATAGGTCAGACTTCATTCCCTAGAGTTAGAGATTTTGATAGAATTGTATGTGCAGAAAGCCCCTCATTGGGTTGCATATAATGCATATACAGCTAACAGCAGGTGAAAGGGAGTCATGACATACTGCATTTGTTATATGTACAAAGATTGATAACCTCAGACTATAGAGTTGGCAAAGCATTTGGTCAGTAACTGTTGCCCTATAATAATAAATACAACCCCTAAACTATCTGAAAATATTTCCTCTGTCTTAAAATACAGGTTTTTCTTCCCCTCAAGTTGGAAAATATTTCATTTGGGGATGGATGTATCTAAGGGTGAACAATCAAATCAGCATGATCAGTTAATTCGAAAAAAATCACTTTTCACATATTTAGTGATAAAACTCTGTCAAGCCATTCTTTTTTAAGACTTTATTTATTTATTTGACACAGGGAGAGAGTGAGCACAGGCAGGAGGATCAGAAAGCAGAGGGAGAGGGAGAAGCAGGCTTCCAGCTGAGCAAGGAGCCCAGTGTGGGGCTTGATCCCAAGACCCTGGATTCTGACCTGAGCCAAAGGCAGACTCTTAACTGAGCCACCCAGGCGTGCCAAGCCCTTCTTTTCTTAAGTTCAATGATCAATTCAATCAAATAAGTCAATTTAAAGCCCTATGTAGACTCACACTAATTCCTTTCTAGAAATAACTATTAGAAGTCCCCAAAATTAAAGTTACCATATTCAAAGCCTATTATGATGTGGCCCATAGATAAATCAACTTTCATAAACTATTTGTTTGCCAAATAAACAATAAGACAATGGATCTGAACAGAAAGAGACAGATTGAGAAAGAGAGAGAGAGGATTCCATCATCAACCTTGGCAATATGGAAGCAGAGATACCAACGTGCTGGGCTGAAAAGAATTTGCAAAAGACCATCTGAGAAGATTGGGTAATTAGGAAGAATCATGTAAGGTCATTTCCCAAAAGTTGACTCCCAAATAAGAGAAATGTCATTGTTGACTTCTACAGTGTCAGAGTGGTTTCTGAAAATTATCCTGGCTTAAATTAATCAGAAGAGCTTGTTGTGATGTTTTCTGTTCTTTGAAATCATGCCACTAGCATCTGTAATAAATATGCTTGGGTATTATAGGGCTGGTATGACTACACTGGAAGTAATAGGTTTGAAGTGCATGACAAAATAAAAGGAACATGCTGATGTCAAAAGGAGTAAGAATCCTTGTATTCTTCTAGGAATGAAAGTGTCCCAGTTCCCAAAGTCTAAACAAAGAACAACTCTACAAGACAGTTTTTCCATGGAGAGTGACAAAATTTGGTGATTAAGGGATCAGACACAGGAGGCAGATGCCCTGAATTTGTATCCCAGCTTTGCTGTTAACCAGTAGTGCAATACTGGGCAAATTATGTAATTTCATCTCAGTACTGTGCCTTTCTTAGGTCTAAAATGGGAAGAACAATAATATCTTTTTAAAAAAATGTTTTTATTTTTATTTATTTGACAGACAGAGATCACAAGTAGGCAGACAGGCAGACAGAGAGAGGGGAGGGGGAGAAGGAGGCTCCCTGCTGAGCAGAGAACCTATGAGGGGCTCGATCCTAGAATCCTGGGATCATGACCTGAGCCGAAGGCAGAGGCCTTTTTTTTTTTTTTTAAGATTTTTATTTATTTATTTGACAGACAGAATTCACAAGTGGGCAGAGAGACAGTCAGAGAGAGACGAGGAAGCAGGCTCCCCGCTGAGCAGAGAGCCCGATGCGGGACTCGATCCCAGGACCCTGAGATCATGACCTGAGCCGAAGGAAGAGGCTTAACCCACTGAGCCACCCAGGCGCCCAGAACAATAATATCTTAATCAACGGGTAATTTTAAATATGAGCACGAGTTCATAAACAGAAAGTACTTAGATCAGTGCCTGGCACATAGTGAGCTTACAACATGAACTCCCATCACTCTCCACTATATACATGTAGGTCCTCATAACTTCAAATCAATTAAAAAAAAAATACAGATACAAAGTGTTTTGCTCCTTACACTTAAGGAGAACAACTGTTTCTAATTCCAGGCCAAATGATACAATTTGCCTATTTAGGGTAAGCATGTATATACATACAAAAGACGACTGGAATGCTAAGTTGCTTCTGTATACTGTGGCAATGCTGTTTTAAGGATATTTCCAGTTAGATGGCTTAGAACATATCATTTTATTTTAGGAATCTATTCACTGTTGAAGACGTCTTCTGAGCTAGACTTTTCTTTTTTTTTTTTTTTTTTTTTTTTTAAAGATTTTATTTATTTATTTGACAGACAGAGACCACAGGCAGGCAGAGAGGCAGGCAGAGAGAGAGAGGAGGAAGCAGGCTCCCCGCAGAGCAGAGAGCCCGATGCGGGGCTCGACCCCAGGACCCTGAGATCACGACCTGAGCCGAAGGCAGCGGCCTAACCCACTGAGCCACCCAGGCGCCCCTGAGCTAGACTTTTCTTTTGGTGGTGTTTTTGTGGTGTTTTTAAATGGGTATTTTCTTTTCTTTTCTTTTTTTTTTTTGTATTATGGTGTTTAAACTTAACACAAAAGTAGAAAAAAATAGGATAATGAACTCCTCTGTACATATTATCTAGTTTGGGAAATTACCAACATTTTGTACTCCTCTTCCAAACAATGCTAAAGTATTATGAAGCAAATCTCAGATATCATAATATTTTGCCTCTAAATATTTTAAAATTTATTTATAATAAATAAAAATTTCCTTAAAAAAAAAAAAAAAAAAAAGCCATCATGCAATTTCACCTCACAAGACTTCCAAAATTCTTAATATTCCAATTGTCTCAAAAATGATTTTATATAGTTTACTTGGTTAAGTCAAGATCCAAACAAGGTGCAATGCATTGCTTAAATTGTAATTGGTTCATTTTATATTGTGGAAGATGTTTCAACTTTATACTTATTCTAAAAGGAAATGAATGATCACAGCTGCAATTTGAAATTGGAATCATCATAACAGAGTAGAGAAAGCTAGAGTGAGAAATGGGACCCTCACAGTGGGTGCGGAGTTTACTTCTTTTTTTTTTTTTTAAGATTTTATTTATTTACTTGACAGAGAGAGATCACAAGTAGGCAGAGAGGCAAGCAGAGAGAGAGAGAGAGGAGGAAGCAGGCTCCCTGCTGAGCAGAGAGCCCGATGCAGGACTCGATTCCAGGACCCTGAGATCATGACCTGAGCTGAAGGCAGAGGCTTAACCCACTGAGCCACCCAGGTGCCCCCGGAGTTTACTTCTAATACTGACCAAGGGTCCTATATCATGACATAAAATTCTTTTGCTACTGTCGAAAGAAGAAAAATTATCATTTTAAAGTCCTTGTTTTAAAGGAAGCATATATGAAGTTCAAAAACGGTCTGTGGGCATTCCAGGACACTAAAGCTGCACGAGCTGGTCAACATCTCAGTCTTAGAAGTTTCCCGGGGGGCGCCTGGGGGGCTCAGTGGGTTAAAGCCTCTGCCTTCAGCTCAGGTCATGAACCCAGGGTCCTGGGATTGAACCCGCATTGGACTCTCTGCTCAGCAGGGAGTCAGCTTCCTTTCCTCTCTGCCTCTTCTCCGCCTACTTGTGATCTGTCAAATAAATAAATAAAATATTCTTTTAAAAAAAGAAGTTTCCTGGGTATAGATCTCCTTCTTGCTTCTCCTCTAGCCCAGACTCTCTCTCCTCTTCCTAACAAATTTTCCCATGGAATTCATTTATGATAGTTGTACCTCAGTTCTCTTATTTTATAATTACGTCTCATTTTTTTTTTCTTTCTACGCAGGATATTTGAATGCCTTAAAGCTTGAGTCTAATGTTTTTATTAGACTTAATTTTTAAAAAATATTGATTTAAATATGACTGGCGCTGACATCTTTAAGTGTTTTTACAAGGATAAAATTTATTATTATTTCGTAGATAGTTACTCAGAATTATCAGAATAAATGAGATTTCCCTTTCCAAGTAGGTGGAGAGCAAATAAGTAATAAAGATAGTAGTATTTAAGTAGATAAAATTTTAATGTATTTCTATGGTGGGGGGGGATCTAAAAATAAATGAACCCACATCCTTCTGTGGATGTCTATGATATTACTTCCTGCAGTGATGAAAACGTGTAAGAAAATCATCTTTATTGATTAGGATCTCAAAATAGTCAGAGTCTTTGATCTTACCCACTTCTTTTCCTCAGGTCCCATTTATTATTGTAAAATTACCACTGCTTCTAGTTTCCCTTTGTAATGCCTCCTGGAGTCTGGTTTGTTAAAACCATAGAGAGTGATAGTTAAGATTCTAGGCTCTGGAATTAGACCAGCTGGATTGAAATCTTGGTTTCATCATTTTCTAACTGTATGGCTTTGGGTAAGTCACTTAACCTTACTGTGCTTTGGTTTACGCATCTGTAAATGGGTGTAAAATACCTGTATATCTACCTTATTATATCACATATTTGATTATAATTCAGAAATGTTCACTCCCATCTCTCCTGAGGTAGAGTATTTTTTCTTCCCTGTGACTGTTAGTCTTGGTCATAGAGTATGGGCAGGAGTGACAACGTGCCAGGTCCCAACCTGGCATCAGGTGTTTTCATTTCCTGTCTTGCACGTCTCCCGTCACCATGAGAAGAATATGACTCAGCTAGCTTTCTTTCTAGAATGACAGAGGCATATAGAGCAGATCTGAACCTAAGACACACCCTGTCGCCGAGTCTCCCTTGTCCATAGCCTGAAGTAGAGTTGTGCAACAGAGCCCAGCCTGGATCACCCAAACCACAGTTGGTCCGGAGACTGAATGGAAAGATGAGAAATGGGGGTTGCCGTAAGTTATGGGTTTCAGGGTAACCTGTTACAAGGCATTATTGCAACAATAGCTGACTAATACATAAGACTATTATGAGGAGCAAATGAGATACTGACACATAGTCAGTGCTCTGCTCAATTAATGTTTACTGTTCTTAGTCTATTAATTGTCACAATTATTATTATTTTGCTTTTTTCTGGGTAAAGATATACAAGTTATATATTGTGATTAATTTATAACACAGCATTAGGCCAGGTACAGTGAGCAATGCTCTGAGTTGGCTTCCACGCAGCTCCTGGCTTTATCTGGGCTTTATCTGGGAGACGCTGACATCTCTCAAACTCGCTCATGGCTCGTGTGTTTCTACCTCTTCCCTCCTTGAGCTTATTTATCCTCTTACCCAGTTCAGGGGCATGTGTGAAAAACTTGTTTCACAAGTATGCATCCAAATATTTTGTTTTATGTTTATGCTAGTGGTTACTGAACTCCAATTTTGCTGCCTTTGTTCCCTGATTACCCCCAAATAATAGAAGACTAATATTTAGCTATATGGTCTGTGGGGAAGGACAGATAGAGGAGAAAGTCCCTTGGGATATAAATTAAAAAAAGAAAAAAGAAAAAAATATATATACATAGTAGCAGGAGGGTAGAGGCAGGTTAAGAGGTAATGAAAAGTCACAGCTTTATCTTTTTCCTAGCTTTCAACTTTGGTTATTATATAGATTTTAGTTTCCATTACACTTAAGTCTGAAGTTATACTGTTACCTACAATGTGCTAAAGAGAAAGCATGTCTATCAAGAAGACTCTCAGTAAAAATATGAGCCCCACGTCGTCACATACATGACATCGTCAACAAATATTTATTGGGCAACTGTGATGTATCCTGTGCTGATATATGATAACAAGTATAATACATCCCCTATTGTACTGATTCTAAGACACGCATTTGTTCACATTTTAACATCTCTGAAATCAAGATGCAGCTTATAGTTGGTGGCATGTAGTAGTTTAATTGTCTCTAAGCCTTTGTCATGATTATCAACATGTCAGTGACTTACAGTGACATCTCTTTCTTGTTCACATTACATAGGGACAGGGGTTGGCTTTGGTTGCCCTGGCCTTAGCTCTGCACAGCTACGCATGTTGTTCTAGAATCCAGGACTAGCCACCATCTGGAAGGATTCTACCACTATCTCATAGTTGAGGAAGGAGCAAAAGTGGACTCTAATTTCACAAGAACATTTAAATCTGCCTGGATAAGGCTTTTGTCATGTCTACTCACATTTAATTGGCCAAAGTAAGTCACATGGCCCATCCTGACAACAGAGTAGAATAGGAAAATGTATTCCACCCACCAGGAGTCTGGAAAGGGGCAGTGGGGACAGAAATTGGGAGCAATAGCACAGTCTATTGTAACAGAATTTTTCCTTTTCTCATGGTATGTAAAACAATGGTGTGTCTCACAATTGTTGACATCTTAGAGTTAATGTAATATAATCATCTATATTAGCATTTAAGAGAATCTGTTCTTTAGGGATAATATTTTTATGAGTTTCTTATTTATTTATTTATTTATTTATTTATTTATTTATTTATTTAGGTTAGGTTAAAGGCCCAAAGCAGGGCACCTGGGTAGCTCAGTTGGTTAAGCCACTGCCTTTGGCTTAGGTCATGATCATGGAGCCCCAGTATCGAGTCCCACATCGGGCTCTCAGCTCCATGGGGAGTCTGCTTCTCCCTCTGACCTTCTCCCCTCTCATGCTCTCTCTTACTGTCTCTTGCTCAAATAAATAAATAAAATCTTAAAAAAAAAAAAGGGGGCCCCAAAACAGAGATTCATTTACTGTTTCTTTCTTTTTCTTCACTAAGCCATAACACTTTGATAGTGAAGGTAAAGTGACTTGTTGACATTCTTTTGCTAATCTTGGATTGCCATTATTATTACCTAATTTCTTTTAATTTCAGCAGTAGATGAGGTTAAATTATAAAAATTTGACCCAAGGACTAGGTTCTTATCATCATTTACTATTAGTTCATTTGTTTATCTATCACACAAAAGCTATTTATAGAGCACCTACTATGTGCAGACACTGTCTTGGCACTGGAGATTCAACAGAGAATAAGGCAGACAAGGTTCATCATCTTATGGAGATTGTATTCCAGTGGAGAATGACAGACAATAAACAGACAGATGAGGAAATTTCAGGTGTTGGTGAGTGCATGAAGAACAGAACTTATGATTATGTAATAGAGAATAAGTGAGAGGAGGCTATTTTAGAGAAACAGTGAAACCCAAAAGCAAGGAGGCATCTGTGGGTACTCTGGGTAGAAAAGCATGTCAAGCAAAAGTATAGACAGGATAAAGACCTCAGAGTAGCAGAAAAGAAGACAGAGCCTCAATGTAGCTAGAAGGTGGTGAACAAGGAGCTGAGTTTCAGTTAGGATACAGGTTAGACTGTTGTAATAAGGAGATTGAAAAATACAATCACTTAAATACAAGATACAGCCTATGTCTTACTCATGTATAAGACCAGACAGACAGCTCTGGCTTGATGGTATCGGGGGTCTAGGTCCTTTCTGTGTTGTGGCTTTGCCATGTTCACCATGTGACTTCCAGCTTGTGGTTTGAATTGGCTAGTCCAGCTTCTATGCTTTTACCATCACACTAATATCCAGTCAGCAGTAAGTTGCACACAACAAATCTGCTTACATCTGGGGCCACGATTTGCCCTGTGACCATATCTAGCTTAAGGGAGGCTGGGAAATGTGGTCATTAGCTTCAATTCATGTAACTTGAATAAAATTTGGTAACACTATTTCTTTTTTCTTTTTTCAAAGATTTATTTCTTTATTTTAGAGAGAGATAGAGAAAGAGAGCATGAGTGGGAGGGGCAGAGGAAGAGAGAGAGAGAGAATCTCAAGCAGAAACCACCCCCCGACCCCGCTGAGCCCAGAGCCTGACACTGGGCTCCATCTCACGACCCTGAGATCATGACCTGAGCTGAAACCAGGAGTCAGATGCTTAACTGACTGAGCCACCCAGGCGCCCCTGGTGATTCTATTTCTAAACAAAAAAGACAAATAGTTGTTAAGAGACCACTAACAGTCTTTTCTACAGAGTAAATGGTTAAGTTAGTAATATAGGCAGAATCCTGAGTATGTAGGGCTTTGATGGCCAGAGCAAAGAATTTGTATTATATTATAAATATGTGTGTTAAATATGTATTGTTGCTTTACAGATTTCTCCCCAAATGTAGGAGCTTCAAACCAACATTTATCATCTCATAGCTTCTGTGAGTTAGGAATTTGGATGTCACATACCTGGGTGGTTCTTGCTCATGCTCTTTCAGGTAACTGGAGTCGGGACATTGACTAGGGCTACAGTTATCTGAAGGCTTGACTGAGGCTGGGGAATCTGCTCCCAGGATGGCTCATTCACATGGCTATTGGCCGAAAACCTCAGGTCCTTGCTGGCTGTTGGCAGGGGGCTTCCGTTTCTTTCCATATGGACCTCTCCACAGGATTGCTTGAATGTCATCATGACATAGTAGTTGGCTTCCCCCAAGCAAGTGATCCAAGAAAAGAGAGAAAGAAGGAAACCACAATGCCTTTTATGTTCTAATCTTGGACATCGTACACCATCAGTTTGCCACATTCTATTTCTTAGAAGCAAGTCACTAAGTTTAGCACATAATCAAGGGAAGGAGAATCTGGCTTTATTTTTCAAGGGAGAAGCATCAAAGAATTTATGGACATATTTAAACCCATCACAGTATGATAGGAAATCACTGGAACATTTTAAGCAAAATCTGTTTTACATTTTTAAAGAATTGGTGTGGTTGCTGTGTGGAGAATGGATGACGCAGGGACAAGAGTGGGAGCAGAGGACTCAACTAGGTGGCGATTACTTAGTTTTGGCAACTGATAAACGGGCCTGAGATTAGGATGGGTGCATGGAATTAGAGAGAGGTGGTGAGATTCAGGTATGTTTCAGACAGTGAGCAGACAGGGTGTGGTAAGTTATGGTTGGATCTAATGTTATTGGATCTACTTCTACTGGTCTAGGATGGGGAGGAGATAAATCAAAACTGGAACCTACAGCTCTGCATACTCAGTGAGCTAATTAGAAATGTAATTATTATTTTTGTTGTTGCTTTGCAAAAGAGATCCTTATTATGCAATGGGCTCATTTCTTTATGCATACACACACTCCTCCCGTTTTGTCAGGTACCAATTCTTACAGACTCTGTTTCTGAGGCAACTCTTAGAAAGAATTCCTCCCAAGCACTACTGCACTGACATAAATAATTATTTATTTCATCTGGAACTACTGCAAACACCCTCATGTGATCTCCTACTTCTGGTCTCTCCTTCTGCCTTTCACCTGTTATCCAGAAGATCTTCCTATTTGACACTTATGATCTCATTATCACCATATTAAAAAAGATTCAGTGGCTTCCTAGGATTCTCAGAAAGAAGTCTACACTCCTTTAAGATGTTATTTGAGGCCATTAGCCATCTGGTCCTATCCTCCCTTTGGACTGACCTCATAGCTCCCTTTAATGTATTCATTCTAGGCACCCCAAATTATTCACTCTTCTCTTACCTCTCTCTTCACTTTCACATCTTGACAACTTGCTTCATATTGTACTTTCTATCATGCTGTTCTTTCTCCCACCCTCACCTGACAGAATCCTACTGGTGACTGTTCAAGACCCAACTCAGATGGTTGCCATCTCTGTCCCCCTCACTCGAAATTAGTCATCCCTTTTTCTTTCTTCTCCATTTAAAAACACCGGTATCATTTATGTTTATGCTCACAGTACTTAGTAGTGTGTGTGCCCTTAGTGGACTACAAAGAAAATGTTTACATGGACAGAATTTATTTCCTCCTCTTTACCCAACTTGTGCAACGGAGAGAACAAAAGGCAAACTCGCATCAGAAGTTTGGAGAATGAAATGTACATGGAATAGCAGCCCTGAGATCTATACCCATTTACCACAGTCTATACCTAATGTACTTTACAACCACACATGGAGACATTAATAATTCCAAGGCATTGCAAAAAATCTTCACAATCCAAATATTTTATTAAGAATTTCAGTGACAAGGTCTGCAATAGAAAAGTTTGTAGGTCTTTTTAGAGGCTTAATCACATTTAGTTAGAAATTGAAATTAACAAGAACATTCCATTCCCTAAACATTTCAATTAGTTGATGTTTAGCATATGGGTTACCAAATTTGCCTTTTCAAAGTTTGCATTTAGAGATTGCAAATACGTCTATTAAAATGAATTTCTAGGTCAGTCAGGTTTTGATTTGCCATATTTAATGTTTGCACAATTTCACCTATGTCTGACCTTTCAAAATTATTTTAACAGACCTGCATTTACTACCCTAATGGAATGATTTGCTACAAAGTGGCTACAGTGGGTAGTCTGGAAGGACACTATAACATTCCTTTGGCTGTTAAAATCCATCTGTCCTCAGGTTTGGGGAAATTCACAGAAGGTGACGTTGGGATACAGGATCTTACCTTCCTGTGAAAGTCAAAGAGTTTGAGTCTCAGTCTCCCCACACCCTGGAATTAGAAGCACGAACCCCAATATCTGGCAGTAGACCCTCACAGCCAGGCCTGTCCACCCCAAGATGAAGAATGAACCTTTCGGGCAGCTCCTGGGGAATCATGATGTCCCAATGTTGGTTTCTAGAAGGTGTCGTGCAGCAGAGCCAGAAGATGGTGGCATCTTAGATGGTCTCCCTATGCCTGGTCTCCTAAGGCCCCGGGCTCCTGCTGGTTTTCCCAGCCTACTCTCCCAGCCTCTTGAGCTCTAGGAGCCCCCTTTCCTCCAATATTCTTGTTTTCCTTTAGACAGAGTTCATTTTCATTCCTTGGAAGCAAGAATCCTTGCCAGTACCATTGGTGCTGCAAGGCAGTAGAGAGAGTTCTAGACTCGAGTCAGACTGCTGGCCCACTCAGTCCCATTGGCCCTCCATTTCCTCATCTGTAAAACAGGACCCAAACCAAATATTGTGTCAACTGTGTGAGGACTGAACACAATAATCTCTGTAAAGTATTTTGTACAGTCCCTAGTGAATAAAGAAGCATTCAATAAATAGTAGCTTTTGTATTACTAAATTCTAAGCAATTGTCCATGTGTTCAGGCCACAAAACTCCACTGCTCACCACATAAAAAGAACACCCCAGTGCGCTCTCCATGTTCAGTAATGCACTTCATTTTTTCCCATGCTGGGTTTTTGTTTGGTTTTGCTTTGTTTTCCAGTTTGGGACTTCAGTGCCTTCCCAGACTGCACATTCTGGGACTTTCTTGGGGAGCAGGTCTTGCAGTCTCTGTACCGGCATCTTCTCTCTTCTGTCTGGCCCTGCCAGCTCTCCCTCACTTCGAGGCTTTCGAAAGGAGATCAGCTGCACTAAAGACTGTCGGAGTTCACAGGGAAAGGGCAAAATGGAGTCGAAGCCACAGTCCTTCTTAGCATGTGGTATAAAAATTTAGTAGCTTTAATGGACTTATTAAAACACACACACACACACACACACACACACACACACACACACAGCCTGTATCTCAAGACTTATTATGGAATCCTTAATTTATCTACTTAGCTGTCAATGAATTTTTTTTTCTTCCATGGAAATGTATAATGTCCTCTCATAGTTAAACTGTGGAATCTTTTCTACTCTACTTCCTCCCTCTGGGATGTAATAAAGAGACAACTTATGGCCAAACAATACATTGGAGACAGATTTTCTGTGAGAGAAAAATGTTTTTTACTACAGGTAATGTTTCTCAAAGGAGGTGGGTCAAAACACAGATATCAATCCTGTGTAACCATTTACTGAATGCCATGTTTGGTTTGAGAATATTAAAATGTAGTACATTATTTCTGAAACGTTGAGTGTTATGGTATAGCTGTTTTCATTTTTATGACAGCCATGTATACATTAAAATAAAGAAGAAATTAAAATTATGTACCTAACTGCATGCACTATTTTCCCAAGAAAAGGGGGTAAAAGGGCTGAGCAGAGAGGAGGAGAGTGCAACGTAGGTGTGCACTTTTATCCTCGACTGGCCACTTCCTAGTGTGACCCTGTGCTCACCCTCACTCTCCTAAGATGTGAATGGGGGACAATTATTCTCTCAACCATGGCTGGGAGAGATAAATGACATATTGTTTGCAAATTCCTGGCTCAGAGCAGGAATCAACACAATAGTTGATGATCCCCTTCAACAGGAGTGTCAGAGGTCTAATAAGTTTAAGGGCATTTGATTATTTGTCTAAAGGAAATATATTATTAAAAGTCTCCGTTAGTCTCTATATAAATGAAATAAAGAGAAGAGTTCTGATTTCATCAGTGGATATCATTGAAGAAGGCAATGACCATTGACGATAACTTGGATACCAAGTTAAGTTTTACATGTACCAGAATTGACTAACTATGGAAAATGCTCTACGTTTAAGTTGGTCTTATTATAACCCCAAAGCAACTATTTTTGTTTGGGTATACTATTTAGATGTTAAATAATTAGGGAGATAATGCCTCCCATTTACTCCAGGAGTCAGAAAACTCCATTTGTAAAAATTGCTTAAAAGCCAATTTGAGTCACAGAATAAATATGTGAATTATAAGTATCAGTGTAAAAACCTTAGGTATTTGCTACTTGTAAATTTCTTTACTTCTGTATAAGTGAACTCAGTCTCTGTTTCATACAACTACGTGCTAGGAGGCAGAAAACCTCCAGATAGTCTAAGTTGATTTGGTCTTCTTTTGTGCCTGTGCCCTGGACTTTTCTCGCTGAGCTGGCATCTAGTGGGGTGGGTGATGTTTATTCCTTGGACATAGTTACCTCTCTAGCCAGCATCCTCTGAGATGGAAGTCTTCTTGGAGTCTCTAGCCCAACATTTTGGGGGCAGGACTACTCTGATTCTGCAGCTCTCGGAGTCACACCTGCTCCGTTCTCAGCCACACATGAAGCACATACATTATGGTGAGTGGAGAGTATTTATGGCTACCCCAGGACCTTCTTCTCAGGCTTCTTCATTCCACTGTGCCTATGCTCACTGCACTAGCCTGCTCTGTGTTGGGCTGGCTTGTTCCATAAGGCTTGCTGCTGTTTCAGCCTCTACCTTAGTGGGTGGGGGAGACACGAGTCATCTCTGCTTTCAGCCCTCTGACTTCATATTCTCCCAAACCTAGCAAGTGTTCTGATTGTTCCTCCCATTCCTCAGGGCACTGAACCTTGCTGGGAATGTATAGTAAGTCTCCTTCCATCACCTAGGTATCTTTGCTCCTTCTTTATTCCAACCACACAGAATTGTGATCCCTCTCCTTAAAAAAAAAAAAAAAAAAAAAGGATGTTTTTATTTATTTGTCAGAGAGAGAGATCACAAGTAGGCAGAGAGGCAGGCAGATGCAGAGAGAGAGAAGCAGGCTCCCCACTGAGAAAGGAGCCCGATGCAGGACTTGATCCCAGGACCCCAGGATCATGACCCGAGCTGAAGGCAGCCGCTTAACTGACTGAGCCACCCAGGCGTCCCTGTGATCTCTTTTTGATTTGGAAAAACTTCCCTTGGCTTGTCTTTATATTTTCCTGAAGCCACATTTTATGGCATAAACTTTTAATCTAAATCCTTCAGGTCATTGAGTCTTGGTCATCAAAATCTAGACTCTTGAAACTCAGAAAAAGTTTTCTCTCAAACTCTTTTTCTCCTTTGAATTTCACAGCTCCATTTTAAGTCTCAAAAGTCATGGGTAATGAACTCATATTTTTCTGTGAATTTATCTCATCACATCCTTACTCAGAAGCAATGGATGCCAATGAATGAAGTGCATGGGCGAGAAAGGAAGTAACAAGTATAAACAAAACAAAGCACTTCTTCATACATCAAAATATTATCTCACTGCAAATGGAAGCTCCCTTAAACCTTGAGCTAGTTTTGTCTTGGTTGTCAGGCTTAAAATGGAGAGACTGACCGTACGAATGTACAATGGTAAAGCCACATGGCGACAGAACTCTGATCCCTAACTTTGGAAGCAACAAACCAGAGAAGCCACCATCAGCCCAGAATGGTTGGGACTTCGTCAATGACCTCTGGCTTTCCCATTCCTTACCATACTTCCCCCTTTCAACTTGGGACCAACTAGAGAAAGCCAAATAGGTTCCCCAGACTAATTGCATGGGATGTCCTGCTTCCTTTGGCCCACCTTCTAGTTAGCCTCCGGTTTCTTCATGCCAAAAACCTTCAATCAGAATATACCCGAAGCCTTTTATTTTCTACTATAAAGCTCTCCCACCCACATGCCTCCCTTTGAGTCTCTGCCAAATGCAGGTGACGGTGGCTGGCTTTCTCACCCTCGATAAACAGGCTTTGCTTTGTTTTCCTTTGGGTGGTCTTCATTTATTTCCACTGGCTTATTACACATAAAGCTGTTATATTCAGACATACACATTGATAGTGGAGCTTAACTTTTTTTTTTTTTTTTGAGCATAGAGATGCCTGGAGCAAATAAATGCTGGACTTTGATCTCATTTTAATTCAGTGGATAGGAATTAAAAATTATAACTCCAATAAATCTTTTCCTTGAATTGATAGGTAGTGGTATGTTTGCCTCAATAAGTACAGTTGAAATGTTCTTGAAAGTGTATACAGAGATCTCCTTTTTATAAATTAAAATTATAACATTCTAACAAATCACTATTAAAAGGGACATCATATTGAAAATGAAGAACACTATTATTATGTAGGAGTTATTCCTCATGTGTCAGGTTTCCATAAATTGTCACTTACCTCTGTTAGTCCGTACATATAAACCTAAGGCTACTGTAAAACAACAATGAGTCTCAAAAGAGCAGATAGTACATATTTGTCCAGAGAAACTTGTGCAGTTCTATTTTTAGCTCGCTTTAACAGATAATATGTGGTCATAACAACAGTACTCGAAAATGTAACTTACAATTCTCATTTCACATTTGAGAAAATGAAGACTAAGGTAAGATCACTTGCTCAAGCCCTCCTTCCCTAAAGAAATGAAGCCCCTTATTGTCCTGCAAGAACCTTGAGTTTGTTTGAAGCCACTAGCTGAGGACCTTATATACCTGTGATTTAAAAAAGACTGTCCTTCTTTTAGGAAGGTCACAGTCTTCACCTTGACACCATGGCAAAGAGGACAAGAATGTTCTTGGAACTGCAAGGAGAACGGGGATCCCCGCTCAAGGGTGTGCCTAACTGTGTTAACCTGGTGTTTAATGGTAGAGCTAATGATGGCCGGATGACCCCCACAGGCAAATAATGGAGCCAGGAAGAAACTCAGGCCTTCGCACGCAAAGGAAGGTTTCTTGACCC
This sequence comes from Lontra canadensis, assembly GCF_010015895.1. Classification (NCBI taxonomy): domain Eukaryota; kingdom Metazoa; phylum Chordata; class Mammalia; order Carnivora; family Mustelidae; genus Lontra; species Lontra canadensis. The sequence continues at coordinate 24,030,665 of NW_022631008.1, forward strand.
AGTGCATCCAACCACATTGCTTTTAAAATAAGATTGTGATCCCTTGTGATGGTCTACAGGTTCCATATAATCTGGCCCTGTATTCCTCTTTCCCTGCTTCTCCTACCACTCTTTTTGTTCTCTACAGACACCTTTCCATTTCTCAAACATGCTCAGCACATCCATTCTTCAGCTCCTTTAAAATTCTGACCAGAGCATGCTTGGGTGGCTCAGTCCATTGAGCTACCAGCTCTTAGTTTTGGTTCAGGTCATAGCTTCAGGGTCATGGGACCCAGCCCACGGAGCCCTGGGGCTGGCCAGCTCTGCACTCAGCAGGGAATTTGCTTGAGATTCTCTTTCTCCCTCTCCCTCTGCCTGCCCCCCACCCCAGCTCACAGGCTCTGTCTCTCTCTCTCTCAAATAAATAAATAAATAAATAAATAAATAAATAAATTTATAAATAAATACATCTTCAAAGAAGAATTCTGACCAGAACACTTTTCTCCAGGATGTCAAAATGTTTGCATGGGCAGTTCCTTCCCATCTTTCCCCTTTGAAGTGAAATTTTTTTTTCATAAAGATATTTTATGATCATTTTAGCTAAAGCAGACCTCTGACCCTTGTAGCTTACTTAGTACATTGTTCTTTTGTCATCTATCTGTATCTAAAATTGCCTTCCCTGTTGCTTGCTTGCTTGCTTATCGTCCCTTCTCCAGGCTATGAGCTTTCTGAAATTTGGAAACTTATCTGCTGTGTTTGCTGCTCGATCCCAAGCACCCATGAGAGTGCCTAGAATAGGGTAGGGCCTCAATATATATATTTGTTGAATAAATGAGTGAATAAGTCATGAATCCCAAATGAGAATATGATGACACATACGTGCCCATTCCCCAGAAAAAAATGAGCTGAATGTTTTGTTTATGATTTTAGGACATTCCAAAGGTCTGGAAGCTCACATGTAGACCCCTGGTTAAAGCCCCTGTATTATAGTTATGCTGTTGCATAATGTCCTTTTTGAAATTGACTTTGAATTTCTGTTCTCTGAAATTAAACATGAGCACAGACTTTGACAGTATGTTTTAGGGGGCATATAACACATCACAAGCCAATTGCTGCTCATCGATTTTGAATAAAAAAGATCCCTGATATTTACATTGATTGATCCTAATGACCATATTTTATTCAATGAAGATGCCTTGTGGTTCATGTTAAATGATCCCCCACATCCAGTTCTCCTCTCCTGTGGGGAATATGGGGGAATTAAATTTCCCAGCCTCCCTAGCTGTTGGGCAGGGTCATATGATTAACTCTGGCCAATGGATTGGAGACAGAAGTGACATATGTCACTGTAGGGCTGGAGCATTTAATTGCTGGTGAGAGCTCCTTCAGGGTTCCATCTTCTAGAGAAGTGACTATGGAAGCACATGCTGGCGTGGAGATTGAATGCCAAGCCATCACAGAGGGGACAGTTGCTCTGGAGAGTCACAAAGATCTTCAGGAGACTTCATGTGAGCAAGCGGTAGAAATGTTTGTTGCTTTAAGTCCTGAGATTTTCTGATTTGCTGTTGTAGCACAATCTAACATAACCAAACACACCACTGAGTGGAGAGTGTGCTATTGAGGGGAGAAAAAAAGGCTGTCATTTATAATTATAAGAATTCATTGTAAGATGTATCACAATCTCGGGTTAAAATGTAAACAGATCAACTGGGGCTTAGATTAGATAAAACACAGATTATTAAAAGGGACTTATTAAATCAGGTTACCATAGTATCAAGAAATCCATAACTAGAGTTGGACAGAAAGTTACAGACACAAAGCCCAACACTTACTAGCTTGTGACTTAATAACTTATCTTGTGTGGGCCTTACTTTTCTCATTTGTGAAATGGGGATAACCGTAACAGCTGCCTCATAAGATTTTGTCAATATTAAATGAGGTAATTCTTATAATGTGTTCAGCATAGTAACTTCTCTGCATATTTTAGTCCTTGTATTTGGTTAGACCACAGAGCTTATTCAATATGAGCATTATTTTCAAACAATATACAGGAAAGTCTCTTTGTAAGTGTGTTATTATGTCATACAAATCAATCAGCAAATACTTATTCATTCCTTACCAGGTGGGAAGACTGGGCCTCAGAGTTAGGTGGTTTTAGAGAGAACAAAGAAGCAGATCTAGAAGTTGAGGGTCCAAAGCACACCATCCTGGGGCTTTCCTATCTTCTCTCTGAGGTATTTTCTAGGTGAATTTGGTTAGAATGAATATCAAGAGAGGACTTGAAGAGTAAAAGTCGCAAAAATATGCCCAAGGAATGTATAAAAAAGGTCAGTCCTATACTTATCTTGGTGACTGTTGGGGGTCGTAAAGGGAATATTAAAGACTATTTCTATGACTAGGGCTTTGAATGATGGTGGTGGTAGTGGTGGTGTGTGTGCATGTGTGTGTGTGTGTGTGAGCTGGTGGCTGTGGCATAATGGTAAATCATAGTAGGGAAAGAGTGGCTCTTTGGAAATGTAGGAGATTGTTTCTACCTACATGGGGTTATCGTCCAACAGACTGTATAAAGTTATCTATGGAACATGATCAGACTCATGATATATCCAAATTCATAAAGCAGCAACTCTTGTTATAATTGTCTTTATCTATAATACATTTGAAGAAACCTAAAACTTGACATTAATAAGCTATAACAATCATTAGTTCTGAAGTTCATTCGGGACTAAAAGTTCCCACACACATACTATATGAGCTTTCATTCTCTCACTTGAAGATAAGCATCGTGGATTCTAAGACAATATTCTCAACCTCAGTTTTCTGGAGGACATAGGGCTGTGAAAGAACAGGTAGCTGATTAATATCACTACTTTTATTAAATGAGCCATTGCAGAAGAAGAAACTTCCTTTAAAGGAAGTATAGCTGCCTCTTAATATAACTTTGGGCTACAGTTCACCTTTTCTGTTTATTCTTAACTTGTGAAATTGTATCTTAGGACTTTGGGTATATAACTTGTTATTTGATATCAAGTGAATAACAGTGAATCGATTGTAATGCTTCTGGCACTAAAGGAAACGGAGGGGACTTAAATATGTTTCCAGAAGACAAAAAGCTTCCCTTTGTGTATACTTTACAACATATGTTTCCACCGTTTTAGAATATTTAAAAGTAAAAAAAAAAAAAAAGTTTCTGACTACTTATTAAAGACCAAGAGGACAAAACAGAGAAAACAAACTACCTCCAACTCACGTATTATCAGATGTTTTGGATGAAATTCAGATTGAAAAACCAAAAAGACCCGCTCTCCATCTCTCCCTACTGGCAACAGCATTAGGAAGCTCTATACCCACTTTCACACCTTGGGGAATGTTTTTATTGTTCTAGGAAAGGGGGAGGCGGGGAGTAGTGCATTATTGCGAACAGGTTTGGGCTCCTCTCCTCATTCTTGTTGCCAGGGTCATTGTATGTCGTTTGTGGGCTACTACTGTCTTCAAGACTTCCCAGAAGACTTGGGCTCACACCTGTGTATCCTGGGTAGGCTCCAGAGGTTGCTGGAAAAACCTTGAACAAACTGATGCCTGTATGGCAAAGCGCTCCCTAAAAACTCTGCAATCCACCTCTCTTGAGTTTTTCTGCCCCAGATAACCACCCCAGGATCTTAAACATTTTTTTCCGGGCAAATGTTTTGCTTGGACCCCTTGCAGGAGCAGATTCTGACTCTGCCTCTCTCACTCTGGCCTCCTGGCTCGCCTGGGATCCAGCAAGCCACGCAGAGCAGGGTGCGGCTCCCCCCCCACCCCACCTCCCTCCACACCGGGAAGAGAAGAGGCGACGGGAGGTGCTCAGCTTTCTTGGACACACTCCCAAGCATTTGTATTTTGGCATTTACGACCCAAAATAATGCTAAGATGCAAAACAGGCACCGTAGAAGTGCTTAGCCCTCCCGAGGAGCTCCCAAATATCTCTAATTTGACGTTCTAGAAACAAAACAGTGCTAAAATGCAAATTAGGCAACGTGATACCCAGAATGAGCCTCGTTTGACAGGCCAAACAGATTTTAATGGAAAGCTGACTCATATTCCCCAAACCGATTCATTCAATCTTTAAGTACTTAAAAAATTGTGTAATTTTAAGTTCCACCACTGTTATAATGAACACTCCATAATAACAAGCAGTGGAACAATGGACACCCCCATATCGCATTGTGTCAGGTAATTACGAAGTGTGGCGGCGCGGGAAAGCGAAGAGGGGAACGTCAGTGTGCCCCCTGCAGCGCGTAGGAGCGGTCTGGGCTGCGTATCTCAGGGACGCCTCATCAAATCGCTCACACCGATGCCTCAACCCAGAGAGCGACAAATGCAATCCGAGCTTGATTGGCCCCAGGCGAGGACCGAGAGGGCCAAAGCGGAGGCGCGAGAGCTCAGGGAGAGCGATCGCGGCTGCATGAGAGCAGCCGGGCGCAGGGAAGTCGCGGTGAAGTGTCGCCGGGCGGTGTAGGGAGGGTCCCGTCGGGCGGGGCGAGGGCAACCGGCTCCCGGACCACGGAACCCTACGCGGGACCCTGCGCTCCCAGCAGCACCGAATGCTTTGGAGGTTAAACCCAGGGCACTGGGACAAGGGTGCGCGCGGGGTCACAGGGTAAAACTGTTACTTTGTAGTGAGACACGTGTGTGTGTGTGTGAGAGAGAGAGAGAGAGAGAAAGAGAAAGAGAGCGAACTGGAGGGAAAAGAAAGAAGAAAGAAAGGGGGCTGAGGGCCGAGATGTCCTACTTCTAAGTGGTTCATTGAGAGGCAAAAGCGGTCTTGCCAGCGCAGTCGTAGCCCGCGCCGCTTTGGGAACCCGCGGAGCGGGCACAGGGACCTCTCCAGGGGGCCTCCTGCCTCCGCGCACCCTGAGGGGGCCCCCGGAGAGGACACTGTCCTGGCAACTGCGGGGGGAGGTCCGGGCAGTGGTCTCCTTCCCCCCGAGACCCCGGCGCTCGGATCCGCAGGCGATTAGCGCGGTCTGCCTTCCCCGAGGGAAAGCAAAGCGGCCCTTTTACAACTCGACCTCGGGTCCCCGTGCCCTCCCACCGCCCACCTTCCTCCCTCCACCCCCATTCATTTTTTTTTTTCTTTCTTTAGCAGCTTTTAGGACGGGCTCAAAAGCTAACTTCAGACCCACGCGAGCCCACATCACGGAGCTAAGAATAGCTGGGGTCGGGGCGGCCCCAGGGCCCGTCTCGCGGAGGTGGCAGCCGCGAGGGGCGCCGCGTCCCGCCGGTGCCCGCCGCGGATGAGCAAGCGTCCGCGAGCAGCCCCCGAAGCCGCGCAGCATCCGCGTATTCAGTGACGGTGGAAGCCACGCCCGCTCGGGAGCCGGGGGCCGTCCTAGCCCCCCCCACCTTTCCCCCTCCCTCCCGCCCCCTCCTCCCCGCGCCGGCCCCCGGCCCGCCCCCGGCTCGGCTCGCGGGAGGCGCTGGGCGCCGGGGCTGGCGCGCTCTCCCCGGCGCACACACACATCCACGCACGCACGCCCAGAGCAGCTCTCTCCGCGCCCGGCCCTCGTTCCGCTCGCCCATGCAGACGGACAGAGCGACGGAAGATGGCTGACGACTCCACGGGGCACCGAGGATGCAGCCCGGCGGCGGCGGCGGCGGCGGGAGCGGCAGAGGCAGCGGCGGCGGCAGGGGCAGCGGCGGCGGCGGCGGCGCTGGCGGCTGCGGCGGCAGCGGGAGCAGGAGCGGCGGCGGCGGCGGCATCCCCGAGACTCCTCGAGCTATCTTTCCCTCTGACAGCCACTGACGTTCTCCGCCGCTAGAAGAGACCCCGCTTCTCCGGCGCCCGCCTGCCCTCCCCCCTCCCAGCCCCAGCCCCAGCCCCAGCCCCGCCAGCGCCGCTACCTCCGCCAGCATTGCCACCATCAGCACCACCTCCACCACCACCACCACCACCACCACCACCACCACCGCCGGCGGCGGCAGCAGCCATTTCATCTCCACAGAAACCAGACACAAAAACATGGCAGAAATGGAGAAAGAAGGGAGACCTCCGGAAAATAAAAGGAGCAGGAAACCGGCTCACCCGGTGAAAAGGGAGATCAATGAGGAAATGAAGGTATTTTGGGACTTCGGGGCTGGAGAGACTGAGCTCTTTCTTCCGCTCGCTCCCTTTTGGCCGTTGTATGGATTTGGGGGGTACGGGGAGCGCTTGTCAGTTTCTGTAGGATGCCCAGAAAGCCTCAGCTCCTCCTCCAGGTGCAAAACCGAGGCCAACTCGCGGGCTGCATCCCCGAGATTTGCCTGCCTCCGATTTGATGGGTGGGGGGCGGCCGGGAAACCACATACTATTTAACCTTATAAACCCCAGGTTGGCACAGGCGCGTTTCAGTGGGAGGGGACCGGGGGCCCAAGTGACGGGTGGACATGGTGAAGACGCTTTCCTAGTCGGCGGTGTAGTTTTCCCCCTTTTCTTCGGGAACCATTTCTCGGATCGCTCCAAAGTTAAGGAGCTCCCGGGCCGAGGAACCCCGGGAGCGCTCGATTGCTCCCTGCCCTTCAGTTCATCTCCCCGCTCCTCGATCCCGCTTCCCCCCAACTAGCCAGCTGCGGTGGTGTAAAGAGGCTGTCAGTGCCCCGGCAAGTGCGGCCCCGGCGGCATGGGTCTGGGTACCGTGTTGACGGCCGGCTCGCCTCGCCCGCCCCTGTCCGCTCCTCTCACTCGGCTGCCTCCGCCTCCCGCTCCCCTTTGCGTGCTCCGCTTCCCAGTTTAGCAGACCCGGGCTAGCACGGCTGAAAGATAACTGTTTGAGGGGCGGCCTTCCAGAGCGCCTGCCCATTGTTCGGAAAGGCCAGCCGGGAGTCCTGTCGCCGAGGCCGGGCTCCCCGCCAGGCCAGCGGTGCTCCAGAGGTGGTGAGCGCAGCCGCCTGGCGCTCCAGCTGTTCGCGTTGGAGCGATTGCACAAGAGCACCGCTCAGCTCCGGACCCCCCCCCCCCCCCGCCCTTATTTTCCATGAAGTTGAAGCTTTTGCCCGGCTAGGGTTTTATTCTGTGTTGATTTCATGAGTCTCTCTGGATTTCAAAAAATATATATATTTTTTTTCTTTTTGTGAATTACAAGCAAGTAGCAGTTTTCAGGGGGACTTTAGTTTTCATTCCGTAGCCGTCCTGATGTTCACCGTCTTCTGCATAGAATTCTAAACACTGCCAACTGACTTTGTCAGGTTGGCGAAGTTTGTGTTTAAAAGACAGACTGGATGAAAATGGCATGCAACTAAATAAAATTTATCGCGTTTTGACGCTTTCTTGATTAAAACATATTCTGTGAGAGTGCCTTCTGAGAAGCCCGTTTAGAAAGGGGCACATGGATAAGACTTGCTGTATGAATACGTAGGTGCATATGTTTAGCAATTTCAATTTGGAGATTTGACTTTTTATTTCTGGGTGAGGAACTTTGTGTCTGAAACCATGAGGGGCAGCCTCAATCGGTCCAAAGAGAGTTTAGGAAGATTTGCCTTGGAAATCAGTGCCATTCCTTCTGATGGAAACCACCATTGAATTCAATGATAGTTTTTAAAAAGAGAGACCAGTAGTTGTCTTACAATGGGGGTGGAATTCAAACAGTCTACAAAAACCATTCTTTCTCACTTACCCTTCCCTCCTGTCCTGCATTTCCAGATTACTTTTTCATTTCATTTTAAATATGGGGTGAGGGAAGAGGAGAGAAGTGAAGCCACTAGGAAATCAGTGTGCACTGGCCCTTTAAAACACTGCCTAATGTGATCTATATGGATGGCAGCTTTTAAGTTTCATAGGTTCTAGAATTACAAATTAGCTAATTTTAATCAAAACATGTGAAATGTTATCCCGGCTGGATATAAAGGCTGACTGTGCTCAATGCTTGGGGCTCGCGTTGTTGACTTTGGCTGCGGGCGCACTCCGTGGTTTGGGAGATAGTTGTCCTTCTACAGTATAACAGATGTTTGTCTGAACTGGTGAGGAAGAAACAAAAACAACATTGTGTGAAGGGGAAAAATTACACAATTTTTAGTCAATGCTGCAGGACTAAGTATGGTATTAACCTCCGTGCACAGAATTTCCTCTTTTTAAAATATGTTATTTTTCTTCCAAATCACCATCTACTATTTGAAGTTGTCCTCATCATTTCTGCGCAGAGCAGCATTAAGAAGTTTTATGCAGCAAATAATTCAGTTGCCTGTACGATTGGCATTTTCTGTCTGGTTTGGACCCATGTGTGAGAGAGCCCGGCGGAAATCGTCAGTTATGTCAGTGCACACCATGCCAACAGGCATGAATTCCCATTTCTAGTGGAATTGTTTTGTAGGTATTCCTCTAAGAGAAGAGCCCCCAAAGTCTTCATTTGAAAAGTATTTTCTCAAAGTCAAACCGTGAAAGGGTTAGTTTGAACTCATTAATATTTTTCTGCTTTTAATATTACCAACCGCATCAATAAAACCCCCCTTCAGCATCATCTTACTATTACCCCTCCTTGTCCCCAAACCCACAGTGTAGAGTAACATAACAAGTTGGTTGCCCTGTATAAAAATATGTGCAACAAAATGTCACCGAGAACACAATGTGGCCTTGTGCAGCTTCATATCGGTGCTGCTGGAGCTGCCTGGCTGTGTTTGCCTTCATCTGAACGGCTTTCATCTGGACCAGTGTAAACTAAACCCTGGTAAGTAATCACTGCCCGGCAGAAAGAAAGGAATGTATACAGCTAGCACGGCCTAAGCTGTAAAAACGGAAACCTGAGCCCCCACCGAGGATCACATATCAAGGCTTGAAGGTAGGGGAAATGAAAGGGGGACAGAGGAGAGAGCGAATGGAAAAGTCAGCCTGGGAAGTGGAGGGTCAGGAGGAGGCCCCCCTTAGGGAGATTTGGCTCAGGGATTAGGGAATTTTATCATGGTGTACAGTGACCTACTCGGGTTTCAACACTGGGTGGATCAAGTTGCTTCTCTGTGAGCTGAAAGAGAAAGGACTGGTGTGTATGTGATTTTTCTCCCCCTTCGGGTAATAGAAAGGACATTGGTACAAGTGTCTATTTTAAGTACAGCAAATGCAGGGCGCTGAGAATGGCAACAAAATCACCTCATCATGAGGCTTTCTTCAAAACCTCCTAATTGAGATAGTTACATATTTATTTAAAAATGGCTGGAGAGGACAAACTGGCTGAGGTTTAGCTGACACCAGTAATGGCATTGGAGATTGTCTTCATGTGGCTGGGAGCTAATGTTGGTCGCTGTTTGACTAGATCAGATATTCGGTTACATTTTCGTTATCACTGGTTTAATGTGCATGGCAGTTGTAACAAATTTGAATTTGATACAATATAATTTTGTGTGTGAAGAGTACATGACTTGGCATAGCTTGCTTGTAGTGTAGTGAAAATATCTTCAAGTAGAAATGCTTGTCTCATTATGACCTTTACAATGTTTCCTTATCTTTCCTTTTCTTCTTCCTCACTTTATCCTGGTTTTTCTTGATTAAAGGGACTTGTTACCTTACTGTACTTACGATAAGTGTGCCTTATTTAGTTAGAGACCAGTAGAGACGATTTAAAAAAAATTAGATGGTGATGCAATTCACATTTTGACTATTTTTGGTTTCCAAAGTGAGTATTGTGATTGTATCTAGTGAAGACATAATAGTCTTCAATATACTGTTAGCTCATATGTGTCATAATTAATGGATCCTAGGAGGGAATCCCAACATATAGAAGGACTAATTCATTTTAGGAGTTCCCCTAGAGCATGGTAGATAGAACATAAAAATGAGTTTGTACTTTTAAATGTGTAAATGTAAATACATGTGTTAAGTGTAAATACAGTTGTACTTAAGGGTATGTATTTTTGCATACATAGATCTTAGGGAACGTGATTAGTGGCTACCGAACAGTAATGCAACTCAAAAAAACTACATTATGAGTAGAGGTAATGAGTCAGATTTTTATCTTTTAAAGTGCTCTGACAAAACCAATGTGATTAGATCAAGCTCTCTGCCCTGGAAACTTTCTTAAACAAACCATAATTAATACATTTACAATGTTATTTCTCTATCAATTGTTAAACTACAGGATAATCTGAGTTAAATGTCTTCGGGTCTCCTTTACTGAAGAATTTTTTTTTTGTCTATAAATATTCCCAGTAAGTAATTTGTACCTAAAATTATGCTACAGTCCTGATGCCTACAGTTAAGAGACAGGCACATCTGTTAGAGTTTAGTAGTAAACTCACCACAAGATTTGCTAATTTGGTTTCTGATGGTCTCCATTTGGCATTAAAAATGACCTGTGTCAACTGCATAGACAATAAAGCAAGTTGCAGAATCAAGCTGGTGAGTGCAGTGAAATAAATAGGTTTCTATTTAAAAAAAAAAAAGAGAGAAATCACAATGTGGAAAAGTCAGCATGTTCAAGGTTGAAATCAGCTCATTACTAAAACAGGTATATTTTAAGTTTTGCTGCTGACACTCCATCTTGATGTCAGACACAGCCAGTCTCAGGAACTTAGAAAGTGGGCTCAGGACAGATCTCACCGTGGCATTCACAACTCGCTGCTGAGCAGTGGCCCCAGGTGTGTCACGTGGCGGGGCCGGGGACTCCTGTTAGCTGGGACATGGTCCCTACTCCTTGGAAGCTGAAAGGGGATGCTCCCACCAGCTTTGTCCTCCACGTTGCTCTCCGTTGTCCTGCTCAAGGCTCCAGTCAAAACCCATTAAGAGAGTTGTGGGAGGGCGCGGAGAGCTATGAATTCTGCTCTGTTCAAACCAGGGCTTTCTGAAAAGAGTCTCTCTCTCTCTGTCTGTGAACCTGTGAGTGTGATAGAGCAAGATTCTAGAAGCCTTATACAACTCGCAGGTTCCAGAGACCAGGAAATGGAAAGGAACCACTCCACTTCCTCCCGAATCTGAAATAAACATTTGAACTAGAAGAAAATGAGTCTGACAGACTCATTCCCTTCTGCGTTTCCTGCCTCTGTGCTTGCCAAGCACTGCTCTGAGAAGCCAAGCCCTACTCTGCTTGTGTGAAAGACAGACTCATAGAAACCAAGAGGTAACAGAGTTTTTAAAGGAAAGTAAAAAACAGGGCCTCGAAAAGGGCAAATATCAGTGAGCACAAGTGACTGAAAAAAGGAGAGTCATGGAGAAAGATAGTGTCTTGTTAGGTGACCATGCTTTTTATATCTTCTAGGCAAGTATCCTTTTCATTAAAAGTCTTTATACTTCTCTTTCTTTAAAAAAAAAAAAATTTATTAGGGGCGCCTGGGTGGCTCAGTGGGTTGGGCCTCTGCGTTCAGCTCAGGTCATGATCTCAGGGTCCTGGGATGGAGCCCCACATCGGGCTCTCTGCTCAGCAGGGAGCCTGCTTCCCCCTTTCTCTCTGCCTGCCTCTCTGCCTGCTTGTGATCTCTGTTTGTCAAATAAATAAATTTTAAAAAAATTATTAGAAGTAGTAGAAGGCGGAACATTTAAAAAGCTCTGAAGTCTCAAACTTCCTCTTGTGGAATGGGAAGTCAGCCACACTTACACTCTCAAGCTAATAAGATTATTGAATATTTTCCTAAAAGAGAAGGGATATTACTGGGTAGAATGAGGGGAAAAAAAAAAAAAGAGTACTTTGTTTTTGGTGCTGCCAACTGAAACGTGTAAACAGACATGAAAGAATGTGGTGAGTGAGATTTGCTGAATGTATATTTTAGGATCCGTAGACTGATGGGGGTTAATATCTCTTACATAACCAAAGGGTTGTGGAACTCTGTCCTGTTTTAAGGCGAGTGGCTTTGGCAGGGACAGAAAGACAATGTAACAAGTCCTGGTGATTTTTAGGGGGGTTCTGCAGCTGCGAGGGGACACAGCTGCCCATAGCCACACACCTGCCTTGCTTGCCACAATGTTAGCCTCAAGGCTGGAATCCGCAATGTCACAGCACTTGTTTGACCTTTTTTAGGACATTTGATGTCCTGGCCAATAGATTAAAATGTGGGGACATAATTGTGCCATGTCACAAAAAGACCATAAAGCAATATAGGTTTTATATGTGGAAACACACAACTTTGGTTTCCTATGCCAATGATGGAGCCCTCCCATTTAGAATATATCATTAAGAGAACAAGACTTTCCCTTCAGGCCTGCTTCAGGCCGGAATTGGATTTTAATGTGACGATGTGTCTTCTGCCCTTAGAACGGCATTGTCATCAATGCATTGTGGCCAAGGACTATGCTACAAAATGATCCAAATGGAGTGCAGTGACCATCTTTGAGGGATCTCAGGCTAATAGGCTGTAGTTTGGGTAAAACCTTCAAGGCTTCAGTGGGTACCCAGGTATAAACTGGCCGCTCTTCTGATTCCATGCATGTGGATGGCCTCTACTGGGTCATCTGTGGGGAGTGCTTCATCCTTAAGATACCATCTGATCCAGTGGTATCATGAATGTGGAAGTAAATGTGTCAAGGGCTCTTACAATATTTCTTTTGCATTATTTAAATTTTACCTTCCGACCTTCTTGCAGAACTCTAAAATAAAACCGATCCAGTGAGTCCGTGTTAAGACAGGTGACTTAGACCCAACCTTAGGCCAGATGTGGGCATTGTGCTAGAAACCCACTTGTGATCAGGTTCAGTTCTTACGTCTGCAGAAGAAATCAGCTGTCTTCTGCAAATTGCTCTCTCACTCCCCCCTTTAAAATCTCAATTAACAAGTTCAATGACGCTTATTAGAAATCTGTCTCAGAACACATGGAGATGAAAAGGGAGATAAAATATTTTCCAAAAATAACCACCATTCTATCATTCATAATCTCAACCAGTAGAGATACTAGCACTGTCCCCCCCCCCCGCCGCAACCTTGTAAATTGTTTAGAAATGGGGGTTTCCTTTGAAAGTATTTCTCATAGGCTTCACTTTCATGGACAGTGTGTGTCAGAATGTTTTGAAGTTATATAACTGACAGATCCTTTTTATTGTCATTAGGACTGTGAATGCAGATGACATGGCTGTCTATGAGAAGACTATGTGTTAATTAATTTTTAATTAAAGTGATTTATTTTTATAAGAATACATGGACCCGATAGAAGTGGTAGAGTAAGCAATACAAGTAAGCTAAAAGAAGAACAAAGCCTATAATTTTCCCACCCAGACATAATAACTATCAACATTTTGATATATGTCTTTTAATGCCCTTTTCTATGTGTGATATATACTATTTTTTAAAACAAAAATGGTCTTATAGTATACTATCCTTCCTTTAAAAACTTAATATATTGTTAATAGCTTTTCATGGCAGTAAAAAATTATCTACAGAGTATATTTTAGTGCAAAATAGTATTCTATTTTAGTCATCCCATGACTAAACTGTAATTTATTTAACCAGGTTCCTATTGTTTGACATATAGTTTGCTAAGAAAAAAACATCGAGATTAACATTCCTGAATGTGCATATTTTTGCACACATTTCCTTAGAATAGTTCCTACAGTGCTGAGAAATAAAATTGCTGAATGAAAGGGTATGTACATTTTTAAAGGCTTTTACTGCATACAGTCAAATAACCTTTTCTAAAAGTTGTATCAACTTAAATTTCCAGCACTAAGAGACTGCTTATTAACACTGGATATTACAATTCTTTTAACTTGCACATACTTATTTTTAGAATCCGTTTCCTTGAAATTTATTTGATCATTTCTCTGTATTTTTAAACTTAAGATTTGTGAATGTACTCAAATGCACTAGTACATTGACAGAGTGCATTCTAAGTGCTAGGTAATGTCCTAGGTAGGGCATTGGGAAAATAAAAGGTTTTTGCCCTTGGGTAACTTATAGTGTATTTGGGATAGGTGACATATTTTACCAAAACTGGGACTTGGAGTGAAAATTGGGATTATGTTTGTGGGGAGAGAGAGGACATGGCTTTTCCCCCATTTGAATGAATGATTGGGAACTCTCTGAAAACTTTCTGCTCTCTTGGTTAGGGTAAAAAGTTGGAAACATGTCGGCATTTAGTTTTATGAGGACTGGTAAGAAAGACATCAGTGATACTGACCTATATTTTAAAGATTTATTAATTTTAGAGAGAGAAAGAGAGACAGCGAGCTTGAGTGCTTGGTGGGAGAGGCAGAGGGAGAAAGAGAGAGAGAATCCTAAGCAGACTCCTCACTGAGCACGACTGGGGGCTGGGGGGCTCAGTCCCACAACCCCTGAGATCATGACCCCAGCAGAGGCTAAGAGTGGGACGCTTAATTGACTGTGCCACCCAGGTGCCCTGTTACCTACCTATATTTTAAATCTGTTTGGTGTTTTCAAAATAAAATCATTAGTCCTTTTTGAAGACCTTGAAGTACTTGCATTTCAGAAGTATTGTGAGAATTTGTAATTACTGCGATTTTCAAAGTGTCTTGAAGTTCACTCTTTATTATTTACCAGTAAAATGTTCCATGAAAAATCGTTTAGATGGAACTTTGACACTTGTGCAGTACCTCCAGGTAAAGAAGAGGAGAAACTAATGAATGACCTGGGAATTAAGTTTCAACAACAATATATTTTGCCAGTATCAAAAGAACTCAGAAGGAATGGGGAAATAGTAAAATTTCCAGCCTTTCCATCATCTTTCTGTGACCTATTTTTTTTTTTTAAATTCATGTTTTCAGACTAAATGTTAGGAATTTAGGAGTCCTGAGATTGAGAAAGAGGAATTGGAGAGGGTAAGGAAGTATTGGGGTAAATATTAAAAATATAAAGCAATTAGGGGTGCCTGGGTGACTCAGTCCATTAAGCATCTGACTCTTGATTTCAGCTCAGATCATGCTCTCAGGGTTGTGAGCTGGAGGCCTGTGTCAGGTCCCTGCTTAGTGGGGAGTCTGCTTCTCTCCCTCTCTCTCTCCCCCGCCCTCTGCCTCTCTCCCTGATCATGTGCTCTAAATAAATAAATAAATAAAATTGTGTTAAAAAAAAAAAGAAATTGTACAAAGCAATTAGAATCAGATGCAATGCCCCCAAAATTATAAAATGAGATGATTAAATTTCAACAGTGAATTTTGACCCCCCCCAACAATACAAATAATTAAGGAGAATAGAGACCAATGATCAAATCCAAAAGCAAGTAAAATGAAGTTTTAACATAGGTAGATAGGGGCCCGAGTTGGAAAGCTCTTTACAGGTGATGTTGACATCCTGTAGTATGATTGCTTTGCAGCTCTTTGGTTGGTCCAAGGAGGTTGTTTCTTTGGAATTGCTGACACATTGGACTATATGGAACTGATCGTAGAAAGAGGCCTGGTATAAGAATCAGAAGATCTGTATTTTGTTTCGACTTTATTGGGTGATGTCTCATGCCTACCATTTACCTTCTGGATGCACTAATTTTTTGTTGTAAAAAGAGGGTATCATACAGGTTCACCAAAAGTTTATTGTGGAAATCAAATGCCCAACTTACAGGATTATTGAAAGGAACAGGAGAGTTAAAGGATGTGGAAACACTGTAAAGTGCTGTAAGAGTGTCAGACATTATCATTATAATTATAGTGACCTATTTTCCAAACCCAAATTGGACCACATGGTATGAGAGAGGATTTTTGTGCCATTTCCAAGGGTGAGAGGCAGTCTGCAAAATGCAATTCAGATGCCAGAATATTGAAATTTCTGGCACAATTTTCATGGTTTATAGGAGCAATGATAAAATATTTGAAATAGTAACTGTTCGGTAAAATTTATGATGTGTGATCATGATAATTATGATATTTCTTTGCAAAAGATACTTAATTTCTTGTGTAAGTCAAAGTTCTTTGATTTCAGAGAATCTTACTGTGGGGAGGGACCTTGAGGGACATCAGTTTCCCATTCTATTTCTAGGACATTTGCTGGGAAAAGATTTGGGGGGAAATAAATTTCACTATCTCCCTTGGTATAGTAACTTATCTTATTGAACATCTTTACCTCTAAAATCTCTGTAGTTTAATCTTATCACCTTTTTATTTTGTTTTAAATTTTTTTTTTAAATTTTATTTATTAATTTGATAGAGAGAGACACAGCGAGAGAGGGAACACAAGCAAGGGGAGTGGGAGAGGGAGAAACAGGCTTTTCACCAAGCAGAGAGCCCGATGTGGGGCTTGATTCCAGGACCCTGGGATCAAGACCTGAGTGGAAGGCAGACGCTTAATGACTGAGCCACTCAGTCACCCCTCTTATCACCTTTATTAAAAAAAAAATAGCATACATGAGAAACTTTTGTAGGAAAGGAATTTTTTTTTAAACAAAACTCCTTTTTTAAGGGTAATAATACAAAAAATGTGAATACAAAAAATGTGGAAAGAACAACTGCTGGAATTTTCTACCAGAAGGATTTGAAAACCCTTATGGGCCATAAACATTAAATTCATTTCTTCTAGAGTATGTTATGTTTCTTGGATGATAACTGTAAAAATCTATTTCATTTCCTTTGGTTTAGTACCATAATGAGCCCATATGATATCTAGCATCAAATGCTACCTAGCAATTAAAAATCTTAAATTAGCTATTCTTTGGGGTTCTTTAATTTCTTAATACAGTAGTGTATGAGACAGAAGTAATAATAGTCCATTTCATATGCTGCAGGAAACTTTGGTGTTGCTTTTTCTTTCATCTTGCTTCTCCTTCCATGAAAGATTTGAGATTTATGGCTTGAGGGTTTATAAACCTTTTGTTTTCTTCTTTTGCAGGCATATAGTGAAGCATTAAGGTGTTTATTTTTATTTCACTGACAAGAAAGGAAATGTTTCAGAGTTTATTTTCATTGACATTTATAGTAACTTGAAAATCATGGACTAGATCAAGTTCAAATTGATTGTTCCATGAAGCCTCTGAGTTTTCAGCACGAACCATAAACTACGGGGTATCGTTAAGATGCCCCAATAATACAAATTTGGTGTTAATAACCCAGTTGAGGTTTCAGTCTTTACCCTAATGTCTGAAACTTCTGGACTCAGTCCCTGGGATTGGTTCTGAAAAGCTGAATGGATTTGCAGCTGGACTAAAACAAACAAATCTATATCCTTGGCTGGCAGGTTGTTCCATGAATTATGCATCTGTAGCCTTTGTGTCACTTCAGAGGTTAGACAGAACCAGAGAGAGAGGAGCCCAGATACAAACGGTCTAGAAAATTGGATATGGTGGCCAGGAGTTACTATGCAAAAAAGATTTTCTGTCTTGTTGGCATGGTTCTCTTGGAGATTGGGGTAAATAGCACACAGACCTAGAGGATGGCTTGAATTTGGCTTTCAACACTGTTGGGAGTTGGGGTTTGGATGTAAGGTGTAATCCTTATCCTTGGAGATTTCTGCTGCCAGACCACTGATGGAGGGCCTCGATTTGTGTGCTTAGCGACTGTCATTCTCTGGGCCAGGCGCTTAGCTTAGTGAAAAGAATTGGGTGTTAGGGGAGACTGGTGCCTCATTAAAGGGATCTCTTCTGATTGAGTAAAGCAGCATTTTAGCTGAGTCCTCCTCAGTGGTATTCCAGAAGTTGCCGATTATTATACAGATCGATCATATCATCTTTGTGCACTCATGAAAAGAATGTCTATTTAATGTCTATTTATTTAATGTGGACATGACCAGCCATCAGAGAGAATAAATGCCTCACTAAAGCTTGATATGGCTGACTGTTGGCCTTGTGGATGGTCACACTGAATCAATCTGGCTAGATTTTTTTTTAAACTGCTGGCGCCCTGTATCGTCACCAATAGACCCAGTTGGAGCTCTGAGCTTAAGTGGGCACGAAAGTAAAGATGCTAGCATTCTGTGGGTGGTTTGAAATGCCAGGTTTGTTTTTGTGGAGTCAGTAGTGTAATATCTCTTCTTTTTTATGCAACCCCTGCTGAAATCTAAAGTCGTGAAATTCAAGAGAACAGGAACTCGCACGTTGAGGCTGTGCACACTCTTGGTTTAGCCTGAGTGCTTTGTTTCAGGTGTATAAATTATACATCCCAGTGTAATTCGGAAATGACAGCTTCTAGGGAGAATGAGAAAAGGTTCTTTGAGCCACAGAGAAGGTTAGAATGTATCGCTTTTCTAGCAAGTCTGGGAAGCTCAGGATGCCTTGCCAGATAGAGATTTAAAAAAAAAAAAATAAATTCATTCTGTATTTATGATGCCTTTATTCTGCAGCACAGGGCCCTTCTTTTTATTTTAAGAAAATTCCCCCAGCTTCATTGAGGTATAATTGACACGTAACATGGTGTAAGTGTAAGGTGTGCAATGCACTGATTTGATGGACTTATATATTGCAAAATGGTTACTGCTGTAGCGTTAGCGACCCCTTCCATCCCGTCCCATAGTTCCATTTCTTTTTCATGGTGAGAACATTTAAGATGTGCTGTGAGATGTGTAAGCCCGATGATTCACAGACCTGTACCCCTGGGGCAAATAATACATTATATGTTAATAAAAATACTTTAAATTAAAAAAAAAAAGATCTACTCTCTTAGTAACATTTGAGTATATGATACAGTATTATTAGCCATAATCACCATGCTGTCCATTTTATCTCCAGACTTGTTAATCTAATAACTGGAAATTTGTACCCTTGGACCACTATCTCCCCATTTCCCTTACCCCCGAACTCCTGGTGACTATCACTGCACTTTATTTCTCAGAGATGTTTTAAGGCACAGGCAAGCGTTAAGATCATTAATACAGTCTCACATCTTATTTCCAGATCTAGCTGTTGATAAGGTCACAAAAAAAATGGTCACCTGATATTAAAGCTTTAAAACTGTCCAACTATACCCACTATTTTCACATTTTTGGTATGTATAATAACAACAATAATAGTACCTTATATTTACATATTGATTGACAGTTCATAAAATGTTTTCAGGTGTTCTCAAAACTGGGCTTACTATTAACCTTAAGGTTATTTGGTATTTTTACATTATTTGTCAGAAGACAATCATAGTGACCTTTCGTTTTACGGAGAATCTGTCGCTAGTGAAATTTGTAAAGCAAATTACGCATTGATTTTTAAAGTATACACTTGCAAAAGGGAAAATTAAAAAGGGAGACCCTTGTAGCCTTGACAACTGAGAAATTATTTCTTGGCCGAGATTTTGCTTTCTCTGAGATAGGAGTTATGTTAAGAAACAATACCTGAATCAGAAAGCAATTCTAATTTAAATCAGTCTGAACCACAAAAAGGTCGATTAATTGTTTTCATTTTCAAAATATTTTCTTAGCTGTGTTTGTGCTTTACCTTTCAATATTTTTGCGCGTGTGTGGGATATAGACTTTGCAGAATATTCTAAAATATGACTTCTATTTATAAGCAAAACTGACAGATACCTTTTCTTCTTATTATCTTTAAATTGCAAGTGTCTGAAGGCCTGTCATAATTGGATGCGTCATCCTGAGATTTAAATGCATTACGGTTTTTGAACGTGATTTGAAAAACGAGCGCCACTCTAGGGGAGGTGGGGCAGGCCTAGCCGTCAATGGGTAGTGCAAACAGAATTCGATTTATGCATTCTTTTCAAACAGTTATTGATGATATGAAAAAGAAGCCTATGCTTCTCTTCCAGAACTTTGCAGAAAACACTATGAATGAACTCCTTGGCTGGTACGGCTATGATAAGGTCGAATTGAAAGATGGTGAAGATATTGAATTCAGGAGTTACCCTACAGACGGAGAGAGCCGCCAGCACATTTCTGTTCTCAAAGGTAATGACATTTAATATCCCTTTGTTCATGCAAAGAAGGATTAACTATCTCAACCTGCCAATTGAGTTGCTTTGGGACTCATCCTGTTGATTATGCCAATGGTTGATTTAAACGTACATCCCCAGTAGTGCTTTCCCATAAGCAGAATTCCACAGAAAAAAGAGCACAACATCGAACAAAAATAGACACAGCTTAATCTCCTTCCAGCAATGCGAGCGCTAGCTAGCAAGGGCTAGGGACCTTAGGGTTATGGTTCTGCCCACAGATTTATAGAAAGGGACAATGTTTGCTAAGTTCTCCTTCTAGTTTCTTGAGTCTTCGATCTATTAGTTTTTGGGGACAGGTGCTTTCTATTAAGTGAAATACTGC
The DNA here is from genome assembly GCF_010015895.1 of Lontra canadensis. Lineage (NCBI taxonomy): Eukaryota > Metazoa > Chordata > Mammalia > Carnivora > Mustelidae > Lontra > Lontra canadensis. The sequence continues at coordinate 24,050,695 of NW_022631008.1, forward strand.
ATTTGGATTTTTAGACCTTGAAAGTTAGTTTGGTAATCCCCTCTTCCTCCTTTTTTTGGTGGGATTTCGAAAGGAAAGCCCTATTTCTGTTTTGTGTTTGAAGTTCCTCCTGCCCCCAGCCTTGGATGGGGCATGAGGAGTAAGAGAGTAGTGCATGATTGGATCCTACATTATTTTATAAGAATTTTCGTCAAAGCCCAGCCAAAGAGTGGAAATTAGAGACTTGGCCGTGTCGAATTAACACTGATTATAATCATCGAATAGCAGTGTCAGATATCTCATGAGGGAAGCCTAGAACCAGAGGTGGGTGTTGTTATGGATGCTAAATTTATGGACCTAAATTCGGAGTGAGAGTTTGATTGTCAAAAAAAGGAGTATGGAAAGGAGCAGTCCATTTGGTGAACTTCAATAAAGCATGGGTAAAATTCATCGTGCACCATCACTGGCAATTTGATCAGTATTTGCACTGCATTCAAAATCTGTTGGCATAAACTACCTGTTCGTGCATTTTATTTCCAGTCTCTAAGATAGCATTTTTTCCTTCTTATATGCCAAGCAACAAAATGTAAATGAGCTGTCCTGCAGGCATGTGGAATTGAACGCACGTAACAAATTTCATGTTAAGCCCGCTATGAAATTGTACACATCATGTTACAGGGATAGTATCATCAATTTTACTGTAAATGAAAAATGCAAGTCATGAGTTTATATTCTATAAACTAATAGCTCGTGTAATACTTGGTCTAGGTAATAATCTTTGCCTCTGGGGAACATGGAGAGAGTGCCAGGATATGCTACTAGAGGGAAAAAGTTGTTTTCCATGGTTGAATTTTTTTTTTAAATGATTCACATGCAAGGATAAAATTCACAAAGTTCAGATCATTGTAAGTTTTCTTTATTTTCATTTTTGTTAATAGTTAATGGATACTAATGTTTACCCTGTGAAACAAGTTTTCTTTCTAATAATCTGCTCCTTTCTTATGGGTTCTTTTGGTTATATTATGACCAAACTTTTTAATACAGTGGGATCTAGTGATAGGACTGGATGGGGCATGTTTTTAGCTGGTAGCCGGAGGGTGATGCTAGATGTGACTTTGTACCCGGAAAAGGTTAATTGCCTCTCAGGTTTCTATGGGTTTTCCCAGTGCTAAAATGCATCACCAGGATGCAGTTGAGGTACTAGTTATCATAATGGAGCAAAATGGTAAAGGATCCCCCTCAAAATTTAGGGTTAACAAAACTGAAAAGGTACAGGATAGTCTGTGGAGTTCTGGTAAAGTGTTTAAAGATCTGCAAGGAAAAGTTGGTTTTGTTACATGGCCATTTGACTTGAGAAAATGTGATCACAAGGAAAACAAGCCCTTTTGTAATAGTAAATGTGATCTTTTTTTCTTTTACAGAAAATTCTTTGCCAAAACCCAAATTACCCGAGGACAGTGTTATTTCACCATACAATATAAGCACAGGCTATTCTGGGCTTGCCACAGGAAACGGACTCAGTGACTCACCTGCAGGGTCCAAGGATCATGGCAATGTGCCCATTATTGTACCTTTAATTCCTCCACCTTTCATAAAGCCACCAGCAGGTAAGTCATTACTGGGGTTTCCAATGAGAACAATTCCTAGAAAGTTATAATTACCTTATAAAGAATTATTAAATGCCCAAGGTACCTTTGGAAAAGACTGTTTTTAGGAGCTTTATAGACAAGACACGTTCGTGCATGTGTTATTTAAAGTAGCATTCATTACTCTGTTAGGCAAACTCAGGCCAAGTCCCCAATCTACTTTCAACTGAATGAATTTTTCCTACCACTGGCTACAAAAAAGTAATTTTCCTCCTCTGAAATCATCTGTTAAAAATTAAAAAAGAAAGGATGAAATAATTTTATGTACGGACTGACTGAACCATGTGGTGGCATTGTGAGGGGTTGGGTCTCCTGAGCGGGCTGCCCTTCTTAGAAATAACCTAGATTATCCATCTCCGTCACAGAGTTCTTTCTAATCCCTGGAAAACTGTCTTTGAGAGCTTTAAAGAAAAATGGATGTCTGGATTTCACTTGCATGCAAACGTAATCAGTTTTTTAATATTTCCAGATCAGATGGCGTGTGTATAAAGGTACAAGGCAATGAGTTAAGCATTATGTGATAGCACAAGCTATGTTACAAATGTGCTCCATACGGAAAGAGAAGTTCAGTGATACTGTATCTGGCTTGCTGTGAAATGCTGAAGTTACGCTAGAATGCTTAATTGCTACAGTGGTTATTTTTCTGTATATTGAGCTGAACAATGATAAATAGTAAGTTTTGATGGCAGTACTCACTATAACTTACTGAAGGGAAATAACTTGTATTTTTGGGGGGGTTCGGGGGGGGAGATAAGTGTGTGGTTATGTTTTCATAAACAGTGAAGGTATTTGTAGATATAAATTCCTGGGCTTGTATTATAGATGTATTTACACCATATTCTGAGAGTTACTAACATTTTTCTTCATAGTGTGGGTACATTCCCTTGCTTAGTCTACTACATTTTAGTAGTAAAAAGTGTCCTTTCGTATCGAAGTCCTCGAGAGAGAATGTCATTAAAATCCATTTACCTATCAAAATCACTTGAGATTGTGTTTGCCTGCTAGTTTCTAATGTAATATGTGTATCACATAGTTTGCCTTTTTAATGCCCCTATTTTCCTTTGGTTGATTGTTTTCTGATGCAGAGGGACCCAGGTGTATCTCCGAAGGACCAAAGACATAACTTTGCACAGGCCACTGGGAAGGGGCGGGGTGACTACTTTTGTAAATGTAGATAGAGTTCATATTCCAGTGAGTGTCCAGTGGCTTGGATGCGTGGTAATGATAAATGGGAACATTAGGGCAGTGTGTCTAGGTCGAAAGGACACTGGCCTCCGATTTAGACAAGTTGGGCTTAAATCTAGGCTTTATCACTTACCAGCTCTGTGGACACGGACACATTATATAAGCTCTCTCCTCCTCAGTTTCTCCATCTGTAAAATGGGGATCACAGTTTCATCTCACAGGATTGTCACGGCTGTGAGAGGAGAAAATATATGTAAAGCACCTAGCAAAGTGCCCATGACACTAAAGCTGTTCCGTAAACACCATTCTTCTTCTTCTTTTTTTTTTTTTAAGTCCTTAGTCTGTCCCAGAATTATCATGCACATAATTTGTGCATAAAAAGGTGTGTATCCAAATGCAAATTCCCCTCTAAGATTTATTTGAGCAAAGCAAACAGCTTTAGAAATTAGCATAGCTGAGGCTAACATGAGCTTGGCATGCCAAAAAACCTGCCCTGGAGTTTCCTGCTGAGCCAGCCACGTGGAATTCAAGCACACAGCTCCCATTTAACTCTAATTCCACATCAGATCAGGAAAAAAATATGCAAAGGGATACAGGCCAAAGATTGAGCCTTGGAAGTCTTAGACATAGGAACTCGGAGGAATTAGAAGCCAGAAGTAACTCAACACCAGTGGTTTTATGCTGTCTTCATGCAACCCCAAAGCACTCATCTGTTGAAAACAAAATGTAGGGAAGGACGTGTTTAATTTTCTGTATCTGCTCTAAACCTTGGCTCTGTGCTTCTCCAAGGTTCTATATGACAAGACCAAGATACAGAAAGGATCTCTGCTTTCAAGGAGGTTTCTCCATTAATCCCTACACAGAAACATGGACAGGAGAGATGAATTTTGATTCAGTCACATTATCTAGTGCAGGGGTCTGCAGACGTTTCCTACAAAGGGCCAGATAGTGTTTTAGGCTCTGGGCTGTGCTGTCTCTACCAGAACTACTGAACTCTGCTGTTGTAGATAGTACATAAACAAATGGGTGTAGCTGTGTTCTAATAAAATATCATTTACAAAAAAGGCAGGAAGGAGAGTCTGGCCCAACAACCAGAGGTTGCTGATTTTTGCACTAGGGTAAGATTGGCAAAAGTTTCAGGATTGAGTTTCTGAGAGTCAGGCTATGAGCTTTGCCAAGGTGCTCTGTATAATATCATAAGGGACAGCAACATGGATAGGAAGATGGTGGGGTTTTCAGGGTATGTGGTGAGTTTTGGCACATAGTAGGTGCTCCAGTAATGTTTGTTGAAAACTGACTGAATGGTTGATAGTCAAATTCCTACTGCACATACATCACCAGTATGGGCCACTCTGTTGTTGAGAAAATGCTAGTATCTTGGCTGGATTAGTCCCAACCTGTCAGAGTTTGACTATAGCTTTATGACAGTGATGTGTATAATTATCCATGGATAAGTAAGGCCCACAGATTACCTAAAAACTTTCATCTAATTAATCACTTCACTTTCTCCTTCTGTTAAAACTTTTGCCAGGGTTGTTATTCAGGGTAACTGAGTTGAGGCACATTCTCTATCAATGTTATAGCTATATGTAGGTTAACACTGGCATTCCTAAGGGAAACTAATAAATGGTACAATGGCTAGAAGTAAAAGGCCCCTCGATAATCAGCCCCTGAATAATTTAGAACTGACTATATCATGCAACTGTCCACCTCTCGGGATGGGGAAGACAGGGAGCATATGTATGTTTTGGATTCCTGGAAAGAAAATAACTGTTAGCATTTAAATTATTCCCGTTCTGCCATAAACTGGCCATGTGACAATACCAGTAATAATAATACCTTATGTCTGTATTAAATCCTTTATAGTTCATGAAGCGCACTCACATTCATTTTTTGATGTGATTTGATCTTCACAGTGACTCTGGGAAATAGTGTACTAGATATAGCTAAATAAAAAAAATAAAGGTCACATAGGTTAAATGGCTTTCTCAAGGTCAGGTGGCTTCTAAGTACTTGAGCCAAGACTAATCCAATGTCTTCTGACTCCTGATTCAATATTCCTTTTAATATAAAGTTGCTTTTCCAGCGTATTTGTACAAAACTTGCTTAGACTGCATCAGAATAAGAGTCCTTACTAGTTTGCTACTTCAGACCCCCCAGTGACAGGTACACAGTCATTTTTTCAAGTCCCCACCTTCTGGAGACTTGATGCGTTCTCTGAACCTGAGGATCTGTGGTTCTGTGAACTGAGATGACCTAGCAGGACTAAAACCCCAGCTTGGTTTTGAAGGGCTCACCATCATGAGGCAAGTCACTGCTCCTCTGAGGTACCAGAGGGTTCCATCGGGTTGGGCACCGGTTCCAGAGCATGTTTCATGGGCTTGGGCGGGCTCAGATTGGATCCCATCCATGTTTGGCAGCCAGTGGGCCCAGTGGAATACTTGGGATGGGGAACGTGGTGACACCACACTTGCTTGGATTTCTCCTCTCCTTTTGCACAGCTGCATCCAGAAGTGTGGGTGTACCTTATTTGTGGGCCTGGGGAATTGCTTTTCTCCTCCTGCTCCCCCCCTTCTCTTCAGAGAAGGAGAGCTCCCTGGGCTTTGGTGATTACCACAAGCATTGTCCCTGCTTTGGCCACACATGTTTGTGTACAGTTTTGTCTGATTTCCAAGGCTAAGCTGCCCTTCCCCCGTCAGGGACAGAATTTGGCCCTCAATGTAGGGTTTGTGACATCACAGTCGTTACTATGGTAATAGACTTGTTATAAACACAGGATAATAGCCCTGATTTTCCTTTTTTTTTTTTCTCCAAGCACTGAAGGGAATCACCATGATCCTTAAATAAGACTAAGACTTCTCTGCAGACTAGCAAGTGGACAGAATAAGGCTTTGCCATATAGAGACGCCATTAAAAAAACAAAAAAACAAAAAAACACACACACACAAAAAAACAAGAAAAACTGTTAAAAGAATAAGAGAATAATAGAAAGTACTGACCACCTTTTTCTTTTTATGCAAATGTTCCTTTATCCTTTTAGTGCGAATGAATATGAAAGCCTCCTTCTCTGCTAATTTTAAAAATCACAGCGTGAGCCTAGTCTGAAGTGTCAGAATATATATCAGCAAGAGTTTTGAAAGATAACTCGGGTTAATTATATCGTGACCTTGCTGAAATTCTTCTCATATTAGAGATTTTAATACAGGCTTCAGCCCTTCAGGACTTCCTTGGAAGAGGGTTGTGCCAGAAAAGGACTCTGAGCACAGTCTGTAAAGGCCGAGCTGGAGTGAGTCTCCATCCAAATATTTAGGCCGACCCCGCTCCGCCGCTGGTGTGACTACTGAAGTCAAGCCGTTTGAAATGGATTTTAAATACAGATTTTTTTTACAAACACTTTATATTGATCTTCCCTGCTTTCCATATGTAAAGGTCCACTGACCAGACGTTCGTCCTGTACAGTGGTTGGTCAGGCTTGATGCTGCCTATCCTGCCTACTTCTGGTTAGAGCTGCTGACTGGACTTGAACCAGGATTTTTCTCTAGTCTCAGACTTGCTGCATGACATTTTGCTCCCAAGAATTAAAAAAAAAAAAGAAAAAAAAATCAATGAAACTCTTGTTGTAATTATTTTTTGTTCACGAGGAAAAGATGAAATGCAGCAACTTTTCCTAGTGAAAGTCACGCTGAGCTCTGCTGCAGAAAACACCGCGTATCTAGGAAATGACATTTTAAATCTGAGTCTTTTGACAGGCTTCCCTAGAGGCGTATAACTTGCCTATCACAAGTCCAGAATCCCTCTAAGTCCCAGAATACTATAAAATGAAATTAAATGTACAAAAAGGAGGGAATCTATTTCTCTGGATGCATTTATATGGCAGTTTTGAATAAAATGGTGTTTTGTTTTTTTTTTCCTACCTCAAATGGTAAGTGACCATATTCTTCTTCCTCGCTACCCATGGGAGAGGTGAAAGACAGGGTCTGTCCCCATGGCATACACAGGTTTATGTGGAGGGACATGAGATCAAGCTCCTAAGAGCCTGATTCCCTACGTGCAGGAGCGTCTTGACTTTCTTTGAAAACAATGACCATTTCCTGTCTTCTAGGATGGTTTGCTTTCAGTGAGCTTTCCAAATTTGTGTTCAGTCATAGTCATGGAAATATGATATATTTTTTCAGGCAAATCTTAGAATTCTTAAGGGGATATAAGAACTGGGCTCTAAGGAACAATTAGCTTAACTGAGAATATGGAAACATTCACGTGATCTGCTAAACCCTATGTATATAAGTGAGTAACCCACAGTTAATAAGCATGTTACTTTTTGGCTCTTAAAATTCTTACATGGAGTTATACTTGCAGAGAAGTAGGAATCAGAATGTGGTTTGCATTATGATCATTATTTATTTTATCTGTTACTCAATATTCTTGGGGCTTGCATATGAATGATGTATTCCAAATAGCCATTGAGAAAACAGGATTTAATCAAAATTGCTCTGCCATTTATTTATTTATCCAACTTTTAAAATATGATTATTAAATAAAATGACCTAGAGTTAATGGGATTTGGATGATTTACTATTTATGTAGCAGATAGATTTCTCAAAAAAAAAAAAAAGATGTTCACTGAACCCTCAGGTTTGGGGAATTTTCCAATTCACTTAGAAAAAGGACAGGAGGAATATGGTGTATGGCAGGAATAGGAATAGTTAATAATCGTAATGATAGAATCTCATCCTAGCGAATATTTTTTGAGCACTTATTATGGGCCAGACATTGTGCTAATAGATTATTATCTCATTTAATTTCTAGAACAACTCTGTGTGGATGCTATTTTTAACCTTGTTTTACAGAGGAGGAAACTGAGACCCAGAGCATCTTGCCTGAGGTCACACAGGTAATAAGTGGCAGAACTGACATTTGAACTTAGGGATGATGTCCCCTTAAGCCATATTTGTAGCCCTGGATTATCCAAAAACCTGTGTCAGTCAATTATGTGTTTACTGAATGTGCTTCACATTATGCTAGATAATACAAATGTGTACGTCATCATCCTTGACCACCGGGAAGTTACAGTGTACTTGGTATAATCAAAACATCGTTCCACTTTGGCTTTGGAAGGAGTTTTAGCAGCATTTGGTGGAGCTTGGTGGCAGCGAAAGGGCAAAATGGAGTAGCAGAAGGTCTATAGGGAGATAATCAGGAACTGTTATATTTACACAGTTGAGGAGAAATGACATCTAAAACATAATGTAGGCCAGAAGACAGTCATTCAGAGTTCAAGGTGGTTAACGAAAGATACAAAATGAAGTCTCAAAATCTTACCTACTATGATATGGGCCTTATTTTATTTTATTTTATTTTATTTTATTTTTTAATAAAATTGAGGGTTCTTAAAAAGGTGGAACTCAAATTTCAGTATGTTCATTCTCTCCTTCTCTCTTTTTTTTTTTTTTGTAGTGACAATCTATCACCATACAAAATTATTACAGTATTATTGGCTGTATTCCCAGTGCTATACTTCTCATCCCCATGCTGATTTATTTTAGAACTAAAAATTTGTACCTATTAACCCCCTTCACCAATTTTGCTCATCCTCTGCTCCCCTCCCCTCTGGCAACCCCTAGTTTGTTCTTTATATTTATGAGTCTGTTTCATTGTTGTTGTTTGTTTGTTCATTTTTTTCTTTTAGGTTCCATATACAAGTGAAATCGTTTGGTATTTATCTTTCTCTGTCTGAGTTATTTCACTTAGCACGATACCCTTATGTTGTTGTGAAATGGCACGCTATCATTCTTTTTTATGGCTGAGTAATATTCCATTGTGTATGTTCAGACATTCTTAATACCAAATCAAAATATGTGTGTGTGTTTTAAAAATTTATTTATTTTAGAGAGAGAGAGAGAAAGAGTGAAAGAGAGAGTGATGAGTTGATGGGGCTTCCATTTATATGGCGAGAGACGGGAAGAAACACATTGTGCCAGTAGGATGGAGTTGGTCCCTAAGAATGGCTGAGAACATGGGCTTGGAAGTCAGACTGGGTCTGAGGCCAGTGTTGCCTTTTCTATCTATCATATTGGTTGGCTAATATTTATTGAGTAAATACTATGCTTTATGACCTGGGGCAGATGACCATCTGTGTGACCATCTGTCTGATCCTCGGTGTTTGCCTTGTTTGAATAAAAGATAGTACCTAGTACAAAAAAGCGGGGGGCAAGAGGGAGAGGGAGAGGGAGAGAAAGAATCTCAAGTAGACTCTCTGCTGAGCACAGAGCCCAACACGTGGCTTGATCTTGTGACCCTGAGATCATGACATTAAGCTGAAATCAAGAGTCAGACACTTAACTGACTGAGCCACCAAGGCATCTCTCAAATGTGTGGTTTGAATGGTAGCGTGATGTGGTGGAAAGACTACCAGAGCAAAAATCAGGAAACCTGGGTTGTGAATGCCAGCTCTGCTTTTTACTGGCCGTGTAAATAAGATAAGTCACTTTACTTCTCTGTGCCTCAGTTTCCTTGTCTTAATAATGATGTACTTAGCTTAGGTAATCTGTAATTACTTTAATTTTTAAAATCTTGATTTTATGACTTGTATGGTGAATTTACCACCTGATTTTGTGATTTGAGTCTATTTTAATATACTGTAATATGTATTTGTTAGTTGACTGAACATATTTAAAGAAAACTCACCTCTATGTGTAATTATGGCAGCCAAAAAAAAGTCTGATGGAAAATTTATGCCACTTAGACAACGATCAGCTAATTATTAATTTTTTACTCTGGAAGAGTGATTGAAATAATAGATTTAAGTTTTAGAAAAACTGCTGGAAAAAATTTGAATTGTGAGTAAATGAAAAGATTATATCACCCATATGTCATTAGGCCTAATAATTTTGATGTTACACATAAGTAATGATTACTGGAAGTAATTCCCAGAATTTCTGCAAAAGAGAAGTCATGCTATGTTCAATTTAACTTATCAAAACAGGCACAAGAAGGAATAGAAAACTTGAGTAGTCCTACATCTATTAAGGAAATTAAACTGGTGCCTGGTTGGCTCAGTCGGTTAAGCATCTGACTCTTGATTTTGGTTCAGGTCATGATGTCAGGATCTTGAGATCAAGCCCTGCATTGGACTCCACGCTCAGTATGAAGTCTGCTTGAGATTTTCTCTCTTCTTCTACCCTCTCCCTGCTCATGTGCTCTCTTGCTCTCTCTAAATAAGTAAAATCTTAAAAAAAAAATCATTAGATCCTTTTTACAAAGAATATTCTAGGTACAGGTAGCTTCAGTGGTAGATAATACCAAAAATTTAAGGAAAAAAAGAAAACCAAATGTAGAGAAACTCTTCTAGAGAATAGAAAAAACAAAACAAAAAACCCACTTTCACTCATTTTATAATCCCAGCATGACTTTGATCCCATGACATGACAAGGGCATTAGAAGTAAGGAAAATGATAATTTAATGTAATTGAATTACATTAAGATGGAAAACTTCTGTTCATCATGAACACTTATTCAAAAACCCTCAAAAAAAATCATAGCAAACAAAATCCAGTGATGTATACTAAAAGATAATACATCATGACTAATTTGAATTCTTTTCTGGGAATGCAAGGTTGATTTAAGCTTAAGAAATCCATCAATATGCTTAACTACATTAACAGAATAAAATAAAACCTCAAACAATATTCTCAATAGATGCAGAAAACATAATTTGATAAAAATTTAACACAATAATAAAAACTCTAAGCAAAATATGAACAGAATGGATCTTCCATAAAATGACAAAAATTATCCACAAAAAACCTACAGCAAATATCATACTTAATTGTGAGATATTGGAAGTTTTCCTTGAGATCAAGAATGAGATAAAGATGACCCCTATCACCACTTCTATTTAATTTTGTACTGGAGTTCATAGATAATGTAATACGGCAAGAAAAAGAAACTAAAAATACAAGATTTGAAATGTAAAAATGGCATTTTGTTTACAACCATCCCTTTTCCATCAATGTACAGGTGAACTATTATAATTTATGAGTACATTTATCAAAGTCTCTAAACATAGGCAGTACTCCCAAATCCATTATATCTCTATATAGCAGCTACAAATGTAGTAAAAAACAAAATTTAAAAATACCAGTTAAAATAGCATTAAACCATGAAAAACCCAGGGTAAAAAAAAAAAATCTAACAAAATATATGCAAGATTGTTATATAGGAAACTATAAATATTGCCGAGAGAAATCAAAGAAGACCTAAATCAGTGGAGGGACACACCATGTTTATGGATTGATGAATAATATTCTAAAAGGACAGATTCTTCCTAAATTGATCTATATATTCAATTCTGATAAAAATCCCAGCATAAAATTTTGTGGAAATTAAAAACCTGCATCTTGAATTTATATGGAGATGCAAAGGGGCAAAATTAGCTGGGACAATCTTGAAGAAAAAAATAAAAGGAAGACTTATACTACTAGATCCCAACAGTCATTGTAATACCTAGAATAATTAATTCATAATTAAATAAGTTTATGTTATTATCAGTGTTAGTTGTACTGTTGTTATTGTCCTTCTTTGGAACATACTTTAAGCCTCATCTGTGTTTGAGGCATAAGAGAGAAAAGAACACTTTGTGTTTCTCATGTTAATTCTCTTTTGACTTAAAATATACATGTAAAAGTGCATAAAATATACACTTATCTTTTTCCACAAGTAATGATCCTTGTCCACACACAACTTTCCATTCAAGAGGTAACCACTTTTATGGCCATCTTTGCCTTATTTCCTTCTACAGTTTTAACACCAGCAGAGGCTCCCCACTAGTAATATAGTTTATTATTTGCCCATTTTTGGACTTCAGATAAATGAAATTCTGGAAGCCAGCTTCCAAAATGGCCCTAATGATCCTGGTCTCCTGGTAATTTCTTTCTACATTGAATCAGGGCTGGTTTATGTGACTAACTTCTGGGGCTGTCATAAAAGGTTATTGTAGTTTTTGCCTAGTTCTCTCAGATTGTTCATTTTTGAGGGAACATGAGGAAACTCAAGCAGCCCTGTGGAGGGGCTCATGTGGACAGGAAGGGGTCTCCCACCAACAGCCAGCACCAGCTTGCCAGCCTTGTGGTTGAGCTGCCTTAGAAGTGGGTCCCGCAGCCCAATTCAAGCCTTCAGATGACTGCAGCCCCAAGAGACATTGGATGTAAGTTCATGAACAACTCTGAGCCAGAATTGCTCTAAACTACTCCTAAATATCTAACTCACAGACCCCGTGAGCAATAATAAATGATTTCTGTTGTATTAAAAAGAGACAATGAAATAATGATAAAAGGATACACATATAAATCACTGCAGTGGAGTTCAGAAACAAATATGAACAGATTCTGGATTTATGACAAATATATTCATCAGCTTGGGTTACCATAACTAAATACAACCAAAGTTTATTTTCTCACAATTCTGGAGAATGCAAGTCCAAGATCAACAACATTAGGCTTGGTATCTGTTAAAAACTCTGTGGTTACAATCAGTTACCTTCTCTGTGTTCTCATGTGGCAGAGAGATATAGCAACTCTATGCTGTCTCTTCTCAGAAGGACACGAGTCCCATTAGATAAGGACCCTACCCTCATGTACATTATTGCAGGAAAAGATCCTTGTCTCAAAAAATCTTGAGTCCTTTACTTGGAGACTTAGAGTTTGAAAAAAAGTTTTGTTTTTTTTTTTATTTTAACTCTTCCTGATTTAGTTAACTATATCCTAGAATATAATTTCAGCATTTCCCCCATCTCTAGTCTGTTTATAGACTAATCAAAATCAACTGTTTAAATCAACTATTTAAAATCTCCTCATTCTTTATTATTAAGGCATTATCATCTACTTACATGAAATATATCACAGCGAGACCTGAAAGTTAAGATGCAGGTATAAGACATAAATATCTCCCCGAGTGGTCTACTTGAGAACAGCTTTTGATACGATGTAAGTAGAGAGAAATGAAGTGGTACCGGGTGAGTAACAAAAATAGGATATTCAATACTTTACCCCAGTGGTTGCTTTGCCTCCCAGGGGATAGTTGGGAATAGCTGAAGATATTTTGATTGCTACAGCTGGGAGAGAGGAAGTTACTGGCATAAAGGAGTAGAGGCCAGACATGGCACTAAACTTCCTACAATGCAGGGGACAGCCCCACAACAAGGAATTATCTGTCTGACAATATTAATAGCACCATGGTTGAGAAAGTAGACTCTACAGTGATGATAGCTCTGTGTATGGGACACCTCTTGAGCCTGTCTCTGGATCCCCTTGGTCCCACCTCTTAGTCCAGTGATTGCGGTGGTCCTTTGACAGCTTAGGCCTGTGCATTCTGAAAGGGCCTTGCCTCACACTTATGGCATATGTCTGTAGCTTCCTGCTGTGGGGCTTCTCTGATATGACAGCGTGGGCATTATGGAAATCCTTTTGGCACATACACTCAGGCAAACCAGGAGTGTAGAGGAATGAACACACTGGGTCAGTGGGGCATGAGAGTTGGTGAATAAACTCTTCCTTCTTTTGTCCCCTGGGCAAATAGCTAGGAAATGTATTTCATGTACTCCAAAGAATGTTTTTTATGATTGAACACCACTTTCCATTGGTTATACCTCATTGTATTGGCTCTTCTTCCTCCCCAGGTTCTTTTCCTGTGCCCCTCATTCTTACTTCCTGGAATCACATGCCCAATAAGCCACCTGCATGCAAATCCGTGTCTCAGAGTCTGTTTTCTGGGAAACTCGTGATAAAATATCATGCATGTGGAGGTCCACAGTGAAAGATCAGGCATCAATAGAAAATTTTATGGACATTCATGTTGTCTCCCTTTAAAGTGAGGCATAAATATATAATAAAGGAGTAAAAATAAACTACCAGATTTATGGTGGTGCAAATACTGGAGAGCTCAGAAAGGGCTACTTCTAAAGTTATACCATCAGTCAAAGAATTTTCCAAGCCTTTTGTGGAAATGGCAAGGGACAACAATGGTGGCCATACAGAAGGGTAAAAAGGGAAGAAATTAAGTCAGGACTTCAAGAAAAAAAGAAAAAGAAAAAGAATATCCTCTGGCTGCCCTCCTTTAAATGAATCTTGTTATTTTGACATATTTAGACTCCTAAAATTTTAGTTAGAAGGGACCTCAGGGATGATCTAGTTAAATTTTCTCTTTTACAGATGAGGAAATGAAGCTGAGAGGCTAAACAACCTTCTCAAGGTCACCAAGTTGCATTAATGGCAGAGCCAGGGCCAGAACTCACTTCTGAACTGGGGACACCGTCTAAACATGGATTCTAAGTCACATAGCCCTGATCCCTGACATAGCCTGCAACTAGGGGTATGACCTAGTTAGGATTCCAGAAAACCCTGTCCCTAGGTCAACAAGGTGCTAAGATGCTAACAGGAAATAAGAGGAAGTGTCAGCTGTATTTTCCTTTGCTTGTAGAGGGTGGATGTATTTCTGGGATTAGCCTAGACCCAACTGAACTGTTTGCTATTACTTATTTGAGGGTATAAATAAAGTTTGGTTAAGAGAGAAGTGATGGTGAAGTTGGTAATTCTTGTTATTCTAGGGACATTCCCAATGCTGACTTCTCAAAGTTTCTGTTAAATTGAGAAGACTTAGTTCATGGACTTGGCCAAGGCAAGTGGAAATAACGATCACATTCTGTTCTGGGGCTTTTCACTGGTGTTTCCCACTAAAGCAACTTTGTTCTGAGTGATTACCGAAGATGGTGTCTTTGGCTTTCTCCCCTATCCCCACCCTCACCCCCACCTTGGGCATCCAACCACCCAAGGTGCACCTTGTAAGGATTCTGCTTTTCCTGCCGCTTATGCTGAGGTCCAAAGTCAGACATTTCATTCTAGTGAACCAGACATGGTCCTTGTCTTAACTGGCTCTCAGTCTGCTGGAGGAGACAGACATTAAAAAGAAATCTCAGTCCCATCTGGTGATGATCAAGTCCAGAGTGTTGCATGATCTGACCAGGTTTGGGGTCAAGAAAGGCCTCATTAGGATGAGGTTTAAAGTAAGAGAATGAAAGGGCGGTAGGACTGAATTAGGCGATGATTTTGAGGTTGTGGATGAGGAAGCAGCACATGGAAAGGCTCAGAGAAGAGTGAGAACCTCAAAGAAAGTAGAACAAGCCAGAGCCCAGAGAGTGGACAAACTGAGAGGCTGGTCTGCTCATTGAGGTCATGCTGAGGTAGTCCAAGTTCTTCTTGAGGGCAGTGGATGCCACTGAAGTGTTTTGAGCAGGTGAAAGCAGTGATCAGACTTGGGTTTCAGAGGACTTTCTCATATCCTGAGTGGAGGGAATGAACTGGACAGGAATGAGAGAGAAGGCTTCCTTTAGGATAGGCCAGAGGTGTTGGTGACTTCACTGGAATGGACAGCGGTAAACTCCATAAAGATGGGCATCTAGAACAGTTCCTGGTACATAATTAGACTTGGCAAATATTTATTTATTTATTGAATGAATTGATGAATGCATGCATGAATTGAATGAATGTGGGTATATTATAAAAATATTTAGGAGGAGCTGGTGAATAATCAGAAAGTGGGAGGTGGGAAGGACAGAAGAAGTAGGAAAGATGCCAGATTTCTGCTTGCAGGTAGCTACATAGATGGTAGGGGTAAAATCGGAGTGGGGAAACACAGGAAAGGGGCAGGTAATGGGGAGGGGGGGTGTGCAGCTTTGGACATGATGGGTTTAGATTCTGGGAGGTAGTTGGAAATAATATCTCAGGAGAGGTAGCTATGTTGATTTGGAACTCTTCGCCTTCTGAATGCTAACTGGAGTCACAGGAGTACACAGCCAAAGTGGACCAAAGGGAGTATGAAGAGAGAAGAAAAGACTCTGAAAGATTTCCTTTTGGTGTGGCCGTCCTCCACCTTTACTATAGCCGGACACCTCTGGCATGTGATATCTCATGCCAAAACATTCCCGAGTGGGGATCACCATGGGACACCTTCAGAGATGTTCCTTAACCATTCGTTGCTCTCATTCAAGAAATCTCAATGAATAGTTCAAGATGGAAAGGTGAAGAGGAAAGTAAATTATTGTTGGCAGTGTTCCAGTAGGTTCATCTTGGTTCTTTTAAGAGATTTATTTGAGTGAAGTTCTTCCTACTATTCGACCTACTGAACTTGAACTTCAACCTACTCTTCAACCTATTGCACTCAGGTGTCCCTTTGACACCCAGTCTCTAATTCATAAATTTACCTCCCCTTGAATGGCAATCTTGGCACTGTATGCTGCTTGCCTGGACTGCCCCTAATGCCAAGAGGTGGGACTTGGCCTGCTAATCAGTCACGATGCGGCTGCTTATGCTCCCCACCCCCCCACCCCCCAGGGGGGCTGTTTATATCCCTCTCTGTCGTCACCAGAAATACCTGGCTTTTGTGACCTCTGGGTGGTGATAGAGCCATGGGAGCAGGGCTGGCTTTTCCATGGTCATTTTCTATTTCACCTTGACATTTTACACTGGGGACAGCCATAGGAAGCTCCTTGAGGGCTGGGATCTTATCTTTTTTGTAAATAGGAGGTGATGGGAGTGCTTTTCTTGTTCTGGCTTCCTATGTAGAGCAGCTTGACCCCTTAGTCCTAAAATGGTGCCATTTGTATTTCTTTGGAGATGATGCCCCTCTCTGTGGAGCAGGGGTTTGGAATTTCTTTTCCATCAGTGATGGATTTGCTGGTGCATACATTTTGACCTTGCTCCCTAATCACGTGCATCTATTGGCTAGGTGCTGGGGCTCAAGGAGTGGACCTCAGCCATGTAGGAGAGAGGTCCAGTGGAGAGCAAACCCATGATTGCGGTATCATTGTCCCAAGGCATTTGGCTTGGACACAGGGTCAGATGCAGGGCTCAGGAATGGGGGACAGGATTTTACTTGAGCTCTTTGTCCATGGCAACCACCTGGTCGACATGAATTATTCAGTGTGTTAAGAGCAATATTGTTCTCCCATTGCCTTATTATTCATTTCTGCTATTTTTTTCTGTAGGACTTTGCAGGAAAAGGGTTGCCTTCTTTGTATGGAGTGCATGGAGCAGATACCACAGGACTTTGTGAACCATGGATGTCTTTGTTCTGTCTGGTGGTATTTCGTGAGGACCAGTAGGTGCTGGTCAGCCCACCTAGCACTGGCCACATGGCTTCAGGCTTTGTCTTTTTGCCCAGTGTGGACAAAGCTCCTGGCAATGGAGGACCCATTTCTGGGCAAAAGAGAGATTTGCCTGATAATTGATGACCCATGTGGAAGTGCTCATGTTTCAGTGCTAATGGAGGGTAATAGAGCAGCACATCCAGGGGAGGCTTCCTTAGAAGCTCAGTCTTGTGGATTCTCTGTCCATGGTCAGATTGGTGAAATATAGCATTCTATCTCCCTCTTTTAGGATTCCTAGTTATACACTGGTGGAACCAAAAAAGCTTACGGTAAAGGGCCTATTATTTAACTTTGTTTAGCCCAATGTTTTCATATGTGTTTAACCATGGAAGCCTTTTTAATAATAACATGCATTTAAGTGTCTCTTGGGATTAGTATTCTGTAGAATGTGCTTTGGGTAATGTCGCATGGAGGTTTTCTTGACTCTTAAGTTCTACCATCTTCCTTTCTTATTCCACTTTCTTGGGGTGATTATGTAGGAAAGACCGACTCTCCATAGTGAGTACTGAGACGTGGAGGTGAGATGCTTCAGGAGACTCAGGGGTCCCTTCAGTGGTAAATCAGGGAAATTATGGGGAGAAATTCCAGTTAATGCCGAGGATCTTTATACACATGTGCTAAGTAGTGTCTTGTTGGAGAATCCAAGTTCAGAATGGTATTCAAGAGAGAATTACTGTCTTGAGGCTTATGGGATCTCTTGTTCTATTTTCCTTCTTTGTTTGAATGTTGGGAAAATAAATGAGGAAGGGACCCTGAAAGTAAAGCAAATTCACTCTTTGACTTTGACTACATAGCCCATTTTCTCAAAGAACTCTTTGGACTTTTCCCCGGTCTTTTTTTTTAAGAAATATATTTTTTTAAGATTTTATTTTTATTTATTTGTGTGTGTGTGAGAGAGAGAGAGAGAGAGAGAGAAAGCGAGCATACAGGCAGGCAGAGTGGCAGGCAAAAGCAGAGGGAGAAGCAGGTTTCCTGCCGAGCAAGGAGCCCGATGTGGGACTCGATCCCAGGACACTGGGATCATGACCTGAGCCAAAGGCAGCTGCTTACCTGACTGAGCCACCCAGGCATCCCTTCCCTGGTCTTTTTTGACAAGAAACACAGAGAGGTGAACTGATGAAGGCAATTGGTTAAGTCTTTTCATTTCTACTGTCACTCTGTAGGTTCCAAGCTTCATCTCCTTCCCTCTCTATCCGTCCATCTGTCCGTCCATCCATGTGTCCATTTATTTATTCAACATAGTTTAAGCCCTGCTGTGTGCTAGGCACTGAACACACAGAGGCAAAGGAGACTTGGAGCCTGCTGCCTTGTTGCTTACTGAGGCTCCCAGATGCAGAACGAGGTTCCAGTCTTTCTGAATTCCGATCCAGCCTGCTGGAGTAACATTGTTTGGCATGTCTCTGATCCTGTCATCTTCCACGAGGAAACATTCAGGAGCTCCCCATTACCTGTGGAATAAGGGTGAGCCCCTTCCATTGCCTTGCCAAATATCCTTCAAGGGGTTCCTTGTTCAGGCCCCAGTCTGATCTACTTTTCTCTTCTTGCAATCCTGGTGAATGGGGCAACTTCAGGACTCCTTGCCACCCTTGAGCCCCATGCCCTGGCTCCTGCTTTCCTTCTGTCTTTTCCCTTCTCCTCTCGAACGTTCTCCCCCTCCAGACCCCACTCAAAAGCTGTACTTTCTGGGCTTCTAACAGGTTTTTGAACCTTTCTCTTACCACATTCTGCCTGTCATATAATGAGGCACACAGTTTTCTTTCTGTTCTTGGGAACGGGGCTGTGTCTTATTCAACTGGTTGTTCTTGACTAGTTGTCTAGAGCAGAGACCAGCATGTAGATGTTTAATTCATTCTGGAGTCACATGTTTTACATACATACACACACATTTCTGCACATATATATGTATCATATATATATACAAAATTAAAAATAGGCTAGGAACATTCCATTAGAATTTTAAAAACTAAATTCTGTAATTTTGCTGTCATTTTATGTACGGTGTGCTCATTCCTTTTACTTACTGGAACGAAATTTTAGTTTTTGTAGAGAGATTTTGATTTTATTTTATTTTGAGGATTTTATTTGCTTCAGAGAGAGAATGAGCAACAGAGAGCACAAGCTTGAGGGAGGGGCAAAGGGAAAGGGAAGAGCAGACGCCCCCCTGCCACCACCCCTTGAGCAGGGAGCCCAACTCGGAACTCAATTCCAGGACCTTGGGATCATGACCTGAGCTGAAGGCAGATGCTTAACTGACTGAGCCACCCAGGTGCCCAAGATTTCGATTTTATTTTGGGGTTAAGAACCACTCTATTTAGAGGGGCATGGACCATTTAAATTCTTGAAATCACCTCAGCCGAAAACATGAAAAAAATTCTTGGGGTGCCTGAGTGGCTTAGTTATTAAGTGTCTGCCTTTGGCTCAGGTCATGATCCCAGGGTCCTGGGATTGAGCCACGCATCCGGCTCCCTACTCAGCAGGAAGCCTGCTTTCCCTCTTCCACTCCCCCTGCTGTGTTCCTGCTCTTGTTGTTTCTCTCTCTGTCAAATAAATAAATAAAATCTTTAAAAAAATAATAAATAATTCTTGAAGTCAGTTCAAATGGCTTTATTTCCAAAGGAAAAAAATAGGGGTAATTTTTGGTATTATGAAGAATCATAGTTGTATGGAACCTCTATCATTTCATTGTACCTAGCCTTTTTAAAAAAAGATTTTATTTGTTTATTTGAGAGAGAATGAGAGAGAGAGAGAGAGAGCATGAGAGGGGAGAGGGTCAGAGGGAGAAGCAGATTCCCTGCTGAGCAGGGAGCCCAGTGCGGGACTCAATTCCTGGACTCTGGGATCACGACCTGAGCTGAAGGCAGTTGCTTAACCAACTGAGCAACCCAAGCGCCCCTGTACCTAGCCTTTTAATGGGAAATAAGTCCAATAAAATTGTATTCATTCAGACTCTATTATTTGGCAATTTTTAATAGTTGTTACCAAGGTGGCAGAGATTTTCGGTTGTTACTATGATACTTTTTAAAAGAGCAAACTTCTCAGGCACTTAGGAAGATCCACCCATGTGTAGCTAGTTGATGTAATAATTACCAAGAATTCCCATCTATTAATTACAGAACATCTGGCAGTACAGTGATATATTTGGTAACACCTTGTCAACTATTAATTCAAGTTAAGTAATTTTTAAAAAGAATAACTGTAAGTGAAGCTTTTATTAAATTAATGGCTTTACTCTTAAATAGTCTGAGTTAGTGAAATTTAACCAATTAACTGGGTTGCTATTTGTAGTCAAAGATAGTGGTTCTGCAGATGTCATCCATGGGGAGGGGGTATGTGACTGAGGAAACCGGAGCCTGGTTGTCCGGACCTCTCCAGAGTGCATACGGGTGACCTGGGTGTGATTGAGGAAACCGGAGCCTGGTCATCCGGGCCTCTCCAGAGTGCATACGGGTGACCCGGATGTGATTGAGGAAACCGGAGTCTGGTCATCCAGCCTCTCCAGAATGTATACAGCTGGCCTTTCCCTTTTCTTGCAGCTCTAGTTGCTGGTAATCCTAAGGCAGGTTCGTTTACATGTAGGATGTGGCTGCTTCTCTTATCATTTCATTCTCACTGCAGCTATGGTTAGGGTGGGCATTACTGTCCCTTGAGTCACTGTGGGTCACTCAACTAGAGTGCTGTACAACTGGAAGTTGCAGTATTAGTACTCTCACTTAAGTCCTCTGTCTCTGGTTCCTGGTACTCCATCACATCGTCTTTCAAATAATAGCGACTGAGGTTTGCAAAGCAGCGTGTGTTACCTCATTCACTCAAACAAACAAACAAACAAACAAACAAAAACAGAAAGTAATTCACCCCCTTGAGGTGGTGTTAAGTGGATCTGCCTGTTGCTTTTCTTTTCCAGAGGTCCCTGTCTATAAGCTATTCCTCCCACCTCCTTCAACTCCTACTTTTTAATATTCTCATCTAAAAGGCAGTGTGGAGATAGAGCTGCTATTGTATGCTCAGATAGTATTTTTTCCTGTCTACTCTTTGCTTGGTTGGCCTCAGCTTTCTCTATCTGTATGTCCAGGGCTAGACTTTAGCAAAGCAGTGAGTGACCACAGGCTTCTCATACCATAACCTGTCCCATTTTGCCCTTCACATCTCTCATTGGAACTTTGTCCTCAGCCCTTTTCCCCATTCTCTGTGAAAACACGTTTTTCAGAAAGAACCACTGATTTTAAAGCATAAGTCATAATTGGCAACTATTTACTGAATTTTACTGCTTTTAGGGAATTTGTGTTTTAATGGGATATAAAAAGTATATGGCCAAATAAATTACTCTCTAATGGTAGAATTTAATGTTAGTGAGGAGTTGTGGCATAATTTTTGAAGCTAGGATATTCTTAGTGGCATCTTTGGAATTACAGATGTAAGTGATTCCCTGCTTCACCCACATGGAAAATCAATCTTATCCATGTCTTGCTGTGATCCCCCTCCTGACTAAACAGAAAACCAGGAAGAGTACTCCTTGCCTGTGGGTAGAATGACTGCTTCCTGAGATCCAGGTATTATTGGCTCTGGCTCCTTGTTTAATGTTTAAGTGGCACTTGCTGGTGAAAGTTCAGACAGAATGCAGCAAATCCAAGTCTCATAGTCATAAAGAAATAAAGGCTTGCATTGTGAGACTTTAACTTTTTTTGAAAATCAATCAACAAATATTGATTGAATAACACTTGAGCTGTTTCCTCAAAGACATTTTGACCTTTTTGATTTCATTTCCTTTGTCTATTAGTGTGTCATGGAGCAGGGTGCTGTGTAAGTAACAGAATCTTGTGACAGCTTTTAGTCCTTTTTGCAGAGGAAGTCCATGTGGATGGAGTGTAATCTCATGCTTTTAGAAAGGCCCTGGTCTCTAAGATGTTGTAGTCAAGAGCCTGGGCTCTGGAGTCTAGGCTTTGGTATGTACTGGCTCTGTGATTTGGAGTAAATTGCTAACCTAAACCTCACTTTACCCATCGGGGCACTTTACCCAGAGGGGATCAGTTAATATTTGTCTGGGGGACAGTGGTTGTGATTAAGATGAAATGATAGATTTAAAGAACTTTGCACTGTGCCTGCCACCGTAAAATACTGAATGATGGCTAGCTATGTTTATTTTCCTTTTTGCTCAGTGTTCCAAATTTTCTCCAGGTCTCCTTGTATGTTCACTTCCAGAACCTAAGGAATTTTACAGAAGCTTCTGTAGGACTCTGTAGAGGCTTTTGAGTGAGATTGCATAAAAATTTTTGGAGTTGAATTATTCCAAGAAGGGCTACAAAGAAAGCAAACTTCAACCCTAGTTTCTTGCCTGCCTTCCAGCCTATGTCTTCATTTGTGTTCTTAAATATAGCTACTCTGACAAATAGAGTGACAGAATGCTACCCGTGCTGTACTGTCCTTTCATGGTGTGGAGAATACCCAGGAGTCCTTTCAGACTGCCTTGCAACTTGTCTCAAATATAATTCAAATCTTGAAATGATTGTCTGGATGTGTGCATTCCAGGAACTGTTGGAGGAGAGAAACATCACCAGCAAATCTTTTCAGATTTTGTCCTCAGTCTTGAACTCTCATGAAAGTTACAAAAGGGTGGTAAATCCTCAGTTTAATCCCTTGGGGTCCATTAAGACCCTCCTGATTTTCTTTGTGCTCTGGTCAGGTAAGCTAGTATGCGTGCTCATAATCAATTCAATTGACCCTAGAATGCCACCGACCAATGGCCGTCCTTATATTTGAAAGTCACCAGAAAAGGCAGTTTCTCAAACAATTTCAGCAAGGCATTCCAGAAATGTTTGATCTCATACTTCTCTGCACGATGATAAATAAATACAATTTTGATTTCATCTCAAAGTAATTAATCTGAACTTCTCCTTCTGGGATGTAAAAATGGAATAATGTTCTAGAGCTCTTTGAACACTAGATTGTAAAGAAAATGCCCTAAACATTTTGCTTAATTAAATCCTAAAAAGGTGGTACAAAATTTTCATGATTAATAGAAACATGCATATTTTGATTGATGCATATTTATATGGTATTATCATATGAAAATTTTATCATGTTATACAAACTATTGGCCTTGGGAATGTGACTTAATGCTGTAAATATTTTGCATTTGTTGTTGCATTGTTCATTATGAAAAAGACTCCGCTAACAGCTGTAAGGAAAAATCTGTAACACCAGTCTTCTTTGAGGTAATCTCAAGTCTCTAATGGCACAGTCTTTAGTCTAAATATAAGATAGGAAGTCAGGTTCTCTTTAGTTCAAAGAAATTTTTTTTTTAATAAATTTTCTTTTTTTACAGCAGATCAAGTTAGAAAAGCTAAAATGCTGGGGACTTCTATGTTGCCAGTGTAAAGCATGCACATAATTACCAGGTTTCAGATTTTTTAAAAATGTGATTGTTGAAACAAGCCTATCCCTTTGGTCTTAAGCTCTTAAGAAAAGCTCATTTTGCTAAGGGTACAGTTATACCTATTTAAGATGGGATGCCATCTCATGTCTAGGGCCCGAATTTTGAGCTATGTTTTAGCTGAAAAATTAACTTAGATAATTATAGTTCTTAGTTTCTTAAGTATAACATGAATAAAAATGGCTTTTATAAGACTGGAGTACCTGAGATACCTGAAAATGTTTTCCCATCTTTGGAGCACCAGCTCTTGGTAACAGTTTGATGACAGAAAAGGAGAAATCCAGTGGAATTTTTTTCCCAAGTGTTTGCCTTTATGAAATGGAATTTTATGAGAAATGGATGGGAATACTGAATTATTTAACAAGACAGATGCTAACCACCATTCTAAGAGTTTTCCAACTGCCATATACAAAACAAAAGTGCACAATTTCCTTTGTCTCATCTTCTCATATTGTTGCTTTCTAGTACAGCTGATTTGTAAAAGCAATCTCCCTTAAAATTCTACTTTTTGTTTCTCTGTTAGGTCTGTTGTAAGAGAGAATCCTTGCCTCCTCTTGAAAAACTGACTGGCTACTCTGCCTGGTGGTGATGGAGGGAAGTGTGAGGGAGATGGCGAGCTGCCCTCTCCCCAGCCTCCTTCCTTCCTGCCAGGCTGTGTGCCCGCCTCATTAGTGCTTTGTTCTCTCCCCTTTCCCATCTCAATTTTAGTCCATTATGGTGGATTATTTTATTTTATCTTATTTGTATCCATTAAAGATCTAGAAGGAAAAATTTTAGGTTTTGTTTCTCAAACAAGACAATCCAAGGGAAGGAACAACAAGGGGAACCAAATGGTTGTTCTAAAGAGGCTCCGTGGGAAGTGGGGACTCCTTTTTGAACTTGGAGGCCAAGTAATTTCCCCCATAAAAATTTCTTTTCCTTTCAGATTTCACCAGAATCAAACATATTGCCAACGGATCATTTGGGAACGTTCTGCTGTATCATCTTTTTTAGGACTTTACTATTTTAAAGCAGCCAATCAATTGGGAACAATAGAAACCAGTAGTTCTCATTAGTTTAGGAATGACAGATGATTATTTTTAAAATATACTATTTCTAATCTGATTTAAAAAAAAAAAAAACCTCCTTCATACCCTGAGGTAAATTATAGAGTTTTGTTCAGTTTTCATGTCTATAACATTTCACGTCTATCGACATTTCATGTAAAATATCTATGTGTAGACAGACACCATATTAGGGACCATATAAAATAGAAATAAAGCTTTCTTTGACTAGGACAAATTATAAAATGCAGTAATTGTACGACCTGTGAATTCGTGTTATGACTCTATTTAAAGAAAGTTACGTTATCAAAAATGTTTGAGTAATATCAAAGGTCATTTTTACATGTCTCATCTGGTAATTAACAATGGATCACATTACGTAATTTGTGAAAAAAAGTGGTCATTAAAATGACAATATTTATTCCATTAAGGTAAATAAAATGCTGCACATAGTTCTGAGTGATGATACTCAGGGGGAAAAGAGCCGTATCACTGCACTACAAATTAGTTTGCTTCTAATTTTGCAGGCTGATGACCGCACTGTCTCAAACCAAATCTTTTCCCTGGAAATGGAATGATTGCATGACAGACTGTATGAACCATGAATATGTCAACAGCTCATGGACCAGGCCTTGCTTAGCAATTAGTCTTTGGGGGATTTTATTCAGAAATCAGATGACACTATACCAGAGCTTATTGGGGATTTTGTGATTATCATTCATGTCTGGAGCACGAGTCTGGGAGAGTTAAAAAAAAATTCATAAAGGAAGAAGAAATGTGGCTGATAGTGGCAATCAGTCAGATGTACATACATTGTCAATTGGGAGGATAAGAAGACTCAAAATATAGCAAAAGTTCCTAGGAGGCAGCAAGAACCTATTTTGTAGACTTCTAATTAAAGTCTCCTTTTATTGCTCCCACCCCTAAATAGACCAGTATATCTCAGACTTGAGTCATTTGAGTATCACTGTCACATTTTTGTCAGAACTTCTTATCACCTGCATTATGATTTACTCAATATATTTTGTTAACTGACTCACTTTAAAATCCTCTCTTTGCTTTTAGCAGTAATATTTGTGATATTATGGGCTTATTTCACCAGTTAAATTTGTTTTCTTCTCTTGCAAAAGGAAAGAAATGCAGGATTTTAATTACTGAAAATTCTCGCATACCACTTAACGTCATTCTGCACATCTCCATGACCTGGGCCGCAGGTCCTGCAGGAGCTGCTAGGACGACCAGCCTAGTCGAGAATGATCTTTACGGCTGTGTGACCTCAGGTCTCATGCCTGACACCTCCATTACCATCCCTCCATTTTGGGACATGAGCTACATCACATGGAGAGAATTTAAATCAGGCCTGTGCCTCTCTGAGGACACCCATGCAGGAAGGTTTTGTCAAAAGACACTGCTGAGTGAGCCAGGCTAGGGCCTTTCCACCGGTGGCACCTGGCCACTCACATCCTTCCTTTTTTGACTTAGCCATACCACTTGGGAAGCATTACATCACAAGGGTAAATGCCACCCCATGTCCTCTAACAGTGGTAAGCACTAGGCTGACCAAGATGGAGCCTGGTTCCTGACCCTCAAGGTGCACACGAGGGCATCACATTTGTGGGTTAGCACTCGGGTGTCCCACCTCGTGTGGCCCTCACAAGCTTTCAGCAGCACCTTTGAGGAAACGGGTCATTTTAGCAGCTTCATGACACCTGGGCCTGGCTTAACCAGGTAGAAAATGCAATTTTGCCAGGCTAAGAAGCCCCGGGAGCCCTCCTGGGTGTGCATTCATATTCTGGATTTTAAGTAAATGATGTTTTTTTGGAGACTTAAGAGCCAACCAAGAAAAAAAAAAGAGAGAGAGAGAGAGAAAGCAAGCGAAAGCAAGCACTGAGGCTTCCCCTCAGGAGCTGGCTCCCCTATGGAGGTGAGAAAGCGGTGAGGTGCAGAAATTGAAATTTGGCCTCAGGTAGCTCTGTCAGGCTCAGGGTGTGTCTAAGTTTGAAGGGATGTTTGCTTCTGATATGAACATTTTTCTTATACTTTTATTATAGAAGATGATGTGTCAAATGTACAAATAATGTGTGCCTGGTGCCAGAAAGTGGGAATCAAGCGCTATTCCCTGAGTATGGGAAGTGAGGTGAAAAGCTTCTGCAGCGAGAAGTGCTTTGCGGCCTGCCGACGAGCCTACTTCAAGAGAAATAAGGTAAGAGCACTAGAGAGAGGCAGCCATGCAGGCCTCCCAAGACCACGTGCGCATGCGCCTCTAGCTTCTAGCTGAAAACACTGTGCACATTTTCCTTTGATTTTATTTTTTTCTGTTGTGTCTGTTCTCCTGCTCTGTCATTCTTAACCTTTCGGAATGAGGAATCCCCTTCTAAGTGTCCCCTGTTCTTCCGTTTCTCTGTCTTGATGTTTGGATTCTGAGAGGGTGAATGAGAATCGGGTGAGGAGGGACGCGGTGGCGGTGGTCGCAGCCGAGTGACATCGGAGGTGCCAGCGTCTCTCCAGCAGTAGAGGGGGTAGGCTAGAGTTCACGAAAGATAAGTGGTAGAGATGGCTTACACAGGCCGAGGAGCGAGCCACGGAAGCGTGGCCAGGAAGCTTTAGTCCACGCAGTTTCATATTTGTTCCCAATGGGGATATTGCTCTGGCTCTTTACAAAACCTCATCCACAAAATTCGAATCAAGAAGAACGTCAGGTCGCACTTGATGCCTTATGTGCAAGTTGACTGAAACCGAGAAAAGGTGAAATAATGGATACCTGAACCAACATTCGCTCACACAGCCAAGCCTTGTTGAGCAGCCTGGTGGGTGAACACAGGGACAGCCATAGTTCATCAGTTTTTGTTTTGTTTTATTTTAAGACACCTCAGCTCTGAAAAATGTCCTTTTAGAATAGTATCAGCCACCACTGTTGAGAAATGGAATGCATGATGGTTTTACAATCTCACACACACAGACACGCACAGCTATTTCCGTAATCTTTAAAAGAACCGCTGTAGCATTTTGCCACCACTTACTGAAGTAAATTGCTACTTCTTGATTGTTTTCCATTGATCTGGAAAGCTTCCTTTAATTCATAAAATTGTCCACATTTTGCCAAGCATTTCCATTTCCATAATACGAGCTCGAAATCTGTCTTTTCTCGAAGCAAACAATTATTATTATTATTATTTTAAAGTCTGATATTTGTAATCCTGGAATGCTAATCTCGGGTTCACTGCATTGCAGGAAGCACTGTTGCAGCAAGTTGTCTCCTGCAAATTTGGGTCACATCATTCTGCCAAAAAACATAATGCTGAAAGAATTAGGCTGCAGGAACCAGCGGGGTGGAATTTTAGTAGCAGTCTCGAAGAATTAGGCTCATAATCTTCAGTGGAACAGGGAGGCAAGTAAGGAAATTGTTTGGAATTCTTTTGGGACAGTCAACAGTCGAGTTCATCTTCCCTCGGGAGGGGCCAATGAGATGCCAGAGGAAGGCGGTTAGAGCAACGCATGGGAGACACGTTTTGTTTTAATATAGAAGGATTAAAATGATCTCTGAGATCCGGGGGCTCCCGTTTTGAATGCTGAGCACTGGGGTAACAATCACAGGAGTGGACCCAGCACTTTCATCTTCAAAGCCCTACTTACCACAACAAAATACTTTGCATTCCAACCCAGAAGATGGCTAGAGAACAGGGGTTTTTGTCTTTCTATGGTTCTGAAGGATTTTGGTTCTGAATCTTGATGGACGGCCTGTAGTGAGCACAATCAAGAGAGATGAATTTGTCACAATCCCTGTGATACATATCATCTTTTGCCAAACGACTTGACTTTAGTAAGCCTCTGAAATAGCCCAGAATACCGTATATAAAAATGTATATCATTATAAATAACGTGTACTATTACATCATTATAAAGTTTAAGGTCGAACTGAATTTAAACTTCTCTAGCATGCAGTTTTAAAAGATACAGAACTGGGAGCCAAGATAAGAATTAGTATTTGGATTATACGTACGGCAGGTAAAATCCGAGGGGGACCGTTACCTTTCGCTTCCTGCTGGGAATTACCGGGGTAGGTCTTTGAACGTCCTGCAGAAGCTGGGAGTCACAGTGGCTTCAAGTTTAGCCAGTGACTTTGACAGCTGATCCCAGCAGCCCATTAGTGTACATACAATACCTGTCTTTTCCGCAATCTTCATGCTTATTTATGTATTCCAAAGCTCTGCTACACCATACCTTCTCATTTTTCAAATAGGGGAATAAAGCGGTCACATTGCTTGCTGGATGCTTTTTTTTTTTTTTTTTTTTTAATTTTAAGAGTGTTATCTCTGCAACAATATCCTATTGTATTACAAAAAACATGTACAGCTGCTGCATTTCTGTTAACTGATAGGATTTTGTGGTCATTTCATTTAGGGCTTGGGTTTCCTAATGGCTTGTATTCGATACCAGTCTCCATCCTGCCATTTCTAAGAACTGCTGTAATAAGCCCCAGGGTGTTCCCCACTGAAGACAATAGCAAATAGCTACTTTTCTTGTGCCGTTTAACCAAGTCTTTAGTCCTCATTATTAAAATTGTGGACTTCCTTAATCTTAGAAAAAGGGCAAAATTCTTCCTGTTCTGTCATAAAAGATTTTCCGGCTACATTCTGCACTAAATTTTAGATAGGCAGAAGGGGATGGAAAACAGAGTGGGTAATGTGTGTGTAGAAGAGAAATGTGCCTTAGGTGTAATGTAGATTTTAAAATACATGTAAAGTTAACTATGCTGTAAATTATGCTTTATAATGACAGCCCGCTTCTTGGTGGATAGCATGCTGGGATCTAAAAATGGTCTCTAAGTTGAACCCAAATTGCATGCATAACTTTAGGAAGAAAAATCCTAGTAGAAAAGGTAGCTAATTAGGAGCCGCATTCAGCTGACCTCTGTTTTGTGTCTGAGCAACACCTGCATTTGTGAATGTAAATTGGACAGCTGTGCCTGCGGTTCCCCTGCTCTCCTCTTCACAAATGCTTGGGTATGGAGGCAGGAATTGATTTGCTGCTAAAAACAAGGACAAAAATAGCCCAACTCTCAAAATGAAGGCCCCCTGAAAATTGGCTCTTTAAATTTCATTTACTTCTCCACCCTTCTTTCTCTGGGTCTCTGTGTCTGTTTGATGGAGTAGGTTAAGAACGTCATGTCATATCCGTCTCTCTCAAACCTTGGCCCTAACAAGTAAGGTGGGTAGACTCCAGCCAAGTTAACCCTTTTGGGCATGTAGTTTATATTTTTAAACTGAATAATAAAGTTTACAATTTTATTTGAAGGGTTGTTTGGATCACCACACAGACGTAGGCTTTCTTCACGAAGTTTCTATTAGGAGGGGGACTGTGAGTCACAGCTGTATTCACTTAAGGAACCTAACTACTAGCTTATACATTTCAGGACATCGGCTCTAAGAAGTGATAGTGTTAATTCGTAATTATATTTTGTGGACTCCTTATCCCCAACAGTCTCCATTGCTGGCTCCAAAGTTTTTTTAAACAGTGGGGAAGAAAAATACTTTTGTAGTCTATGGGCATTGGCTGAGCAATGGTACGTGCGTCTCATTACTCGATGCACTGGAGAATTTTCAGGGAACTAAGAGCTTGCTCTTTTCCCAGCCCCTTTTTGAGGCCACAAGTAGAGAAGGACTTGGGAACATTTCTAGCCTAGTGATTCGCCTAGGAGTTGAAAAGTTGCAGAGGTGTCTTAGTGGTTTTGCAAGAGATGCTCACGTGTTTTGTGTCACAAACACCAATTTTACTTTGCACAATAACACTTAGAAATTGTCTTTCCTGAGGGAGGATGCCTTGTAATAATTATCTCTTTAAAAACAAGAGTAACAAACAAGACCACAAGTAGTAGTCATCTCCAAATAGCCCGTGTTTGGTCTTTTTCCTTCTGCTTGGGAAAATATCTTATTATCTAAATTCATGTCCATAAATCAAGAAGGAAATAAAAATTCAAGACAAATGGCCAATGCCGGCAATGCAAATGATTGTTTTCTTCTCTTTGTTAAGATCTTAAATTTTAGTGTTCTTTATGGGTTCATGGCATTGATATCTTAGTAACAGACACAATTGCCTAAAAACACCAAAGTTTTACTTCCTTCGTCTAATTTTCCTGTAATTTGAAACAAGAATAGATAGAAATATTTCTTCAACGTCATAACGTTGCTGTTCACCACCAGACCATGGTGGGAAGTAAGCTGTGTAGATAAGGGATAACAGTAAGGATGAATTAAAGATTAAAAGGGTATAAAGAGAAACAACATTTGCAAATCATATCATTAAATTGCTAGCCATCGTGATGATAATAACAACAAATATTTAAAGAGGGGAATATTGTATAATAAAGCATTTATCTCACTTTCAAAGATTTCCTACATTCACAGTGATTTTTTCTTTGAAGAGATCCCTTTTGGAAAACCCATCACTAATTAGCATGTATCATATTATTTGAAGACACATTTTAATTTAGACTACAGTAGTCCTCCCGGGCCCTGGGGGAGACCTTCTAAGACCCCCAGTGCATGCTTGAACCCATGGATAGTACTGAACCCTCCTGATACTGTATTTTTACCTATATATACACACCTATGATAAAGTTTAACTTATAAATTAAATACTATACAATAAGAACTAAAAATAGGACAGTTATAACAACATACTGTCATAAAACTTATGTGAATGTGGATTCTTTCTCAAAATATCTTTACTGTACTGACCTTCTTCCTGTGATGCTGTGAGACGTAGGCGTTGTGATGTAGTGCTAGGCCACTCTTGACCTTGTGATGATAAATCAGGAAGATCATCTGCTTCTAGACCACAGTGTACCACAAATAACTGAAACCATGGAAAGTGAACCATGGATAAGGGGCACTCCTGTATTGGTCTTTTTATTAAACTTGAAAATATCTTGGAAAAGGTTCTCAGTTTCAGACTTCATTATCCAACCTAGTAGCGCAGAAGAAATGCGTAACAGTCGCCCTGCAAATCTACTGATTAACCTGGCTACTTTGTTCCCTTGAAACACCTGCAAGATTTAATTTGCAACATGGTTATCATTCATGAAATTTGGGGGAAGGACGTTAAGAAATTATTTGTAATTAATGTTCTTAGACTGCCCAAATCTCAGGCCACAGACTTGCTTTTGCCAGTTGCTTGCAAATATTCTCGATTGAGCAGTAAACATTTCAGGGAAGCACCAGAGTTCTTCCTGCAGGTTCACCTGGAATTTACGGGGTGTCAGTGAGCCTTCTGGGTCTGTCTATCTCCCCTGGCCTGCAGCACGATCACTCTGGTTCTGCCTTTTGGATCCGTGCCACAGGCCTGTCCACTGGCTGCATGGTGGACAGTGGCCCCCGCTGCCCCACCCAGGGCTTCAGTCTGTCGTCCAGGGGCCGAGTTCCCTCTTGGTCACAGCAAACAGGGACGTCCTCAGAAAGCTCTAGGGAGAGAACAACAAGCCCAACTGTTTTCTCATTCTGTGGTATTTTGGAATATGGAATGGAATATTGATGAGAGGCTGCAAACGAGAACCTCCGAGAAAAGCAATAGCATAGGAGGGGGAAGGTGTTAGCCCTTTGAAACGCATTTGGGGTGTGATTCCAGCAGGAAAGTTTGGGGCAGTGAAGCAAGACGTGGGTCAGGTTAAAGTGATACCTGGGCTCTTGAAGAAAGCCAGAAAGGGTTTAAGGGCAGAGCTTCTGTAGTGTTGGGGGGACCTAGTGCCCCCCAACAGCCATCCAAAACTCGGGGGAGAGGCATGTAAGCATGTTTATCAGAACACTTGAACACCACTGAGAAGCGCTGGTTTAAGGTATACTGGGAGCACAAACAGAAGGGGGTAGGTAAGTTTTCTACTGCAAGAAAGGAATAGCATCCTGTCTATTTTTTTTTTTTAAGATTTTATTTATTTATTTGTGAGAGAGAGAGAGAATGAGAGAGAGGGGAGAGTCGGAGGGAGAAGCAGATTCCCAGCTGAGCAGGGAGCCCGATGCGGGACTCCATCATAGGACTCCAGGATCATGACCTGAGCCGAGGGCAGTCGCTTAATTGACTGAGCCACCCAGTCGCCCAACCCCCATCTGGTTTTTAGTGGGCTACAGTTTGGAGGCTGTAGGGAAAACAGAGAAATAATTTTAATCTGTTATCCAGAATGGATGTCAATTTCTGCATAATACTAGATATTTTAGACTAAATATGAAGAGATGATTAAAACTCCAAATAGCTTCAAGCCCCAGTGTTTGTTCAACATTTCTGTTCAGCACACAAAAGGAAGGGGGGGTGGATTTTTCATGGGTCTGAATCTGATCATCTGGGGATGCGTGTGCAGGTCTATGGACATATTCTCGGATGCTGATTTTCAGACGCAGTCAGAGTCTGGCCATCCTTCTATGATAGCTAATGCTATACGCTTAAATCAAGTTTCTCTCATTTGAACTGCCGGTAATTATCCAATCCATCTCGAAGGCACGCTCTCGTTTAGCATTAACCACAGTGTCAGATTGCATCAGCTACATTGTGTTCTGGTGAGTGCGGCTGCGGAGTGATGAATGGGCGTGCCTCAAGTTCATAGTCCGGCTGTCTGGTTGGGGGCAGCGGGCAGCTCAGGAAACAAATGAACAGGAAGAGTTCCAGTTATTTGGGACATGCTTTCTCCTAATCGATCCAGTCCCTTGCATCGCCAACTTTCTCACCTTGCTGCTAGCGGTGTTCTCGGTTTATCGGAAGAACAGGCATTTCAAGAATTATCTCATGGGTTGTCCCATCGTGAGCTACCTCCAGCCCTCCCTGCACCGGACTTTAAAAGGACCGTGTCATGAGACCTTATTCATAAAGACCACAGGAGGGAGAAGTTTCTAAGAGTATTTAGTGCCCTGTCCAGAGAAACCAAGAGAGAAGGATTGTACATTTTCCTAGGATCGTAGTTAGGTTTTTAACTCAAATGCCTTGTTAAAAATGTGAAGTACCCAAGACAGGCCAGGTGGCTTGCCTTGAGATATTTTAAGGTAGTAGTTTGAATCCAGAATTTTTCTCATACACTTTTGCAATGTGTGGTCACAAAAGCTAGTACACTCAAGATGGCCATACGCGGGAGAGGCAAGCTGTAGGCACACCTGCGGTCTTTATCCCTGCCGCATCACACCGCCCCCCATCCCGTCTCAGTGCCACCGCCTGGCTTTTGCACACAGAGGCAAACGTGTGAACTGGGCAAGCCACGTGGACTTACTTGTTCCTTGGGCTCTTGGCTCTTTGTTCCTATTATCACAGATTAGGATGGAATATAAAGAAGGTTGTTGTAGATGGCTGCGTAATTCCTGCCCCAGCAGTTGAGCTGGAGAATGGGAAATTCCTTAACATTACAATCCACTCTTAGAGTGGCCGTGTGCACAGTGCAGTCTAATGTCTACTGACAGACTGCCTTTGGAGGTTACAAACGTCAGTCTGTTGCATTCTCTGTAAACACAGGCTGTGGGCCAGAGCTGGGCACGACTACAAGCACAGGAAGGCAGATCAATGGTTTAATGAATCCATAAAAGATCCTTGAACTCTGTTGCAAGGTACTCAGCACTCTAGTTAAATGAAACTCCTGTAGTCTTTAACAAAGAAAGAGATAATCAATGGCTGGGGGGTGGAAGCCAATGTCCGGTAATCACAACCTCCCAGAATTTGTGTTGCTGTCTCATTGCTGACACTGGGTTAGCCAGACCCAGGTTTTGAGGCTCACTACTTCCATACTAATATTTTTCTCAATGTTTGAGCTGCATTTAAGCCAGAGACGACATAATCATCGAGTGCTGCCTCTGTAAGGACTCTTTTTTTAAAGCTATGGAATATTATTTAAATGACATTTCTTTAAAGTAATAAGATTAAGCTCCAGAATTATATTATTCTAACATGTAGTGTCTTTGTAAGGCATCCCCATGATGAAAAGTAAATAGGGGAATAAAATCCATTCATGATTAAGTCCTCTGAATGTCAAATTACATAGTGTTGGAGAGCCCTGATTAATCCTTGCATGGTAAAATATTCCTCATTAGTTTGCTATGGCTAAGGGTTAACCACTGCTATTATAAATTCAGACATTAATGTATTTTCTGCTTAATTCATCTTCTAATAGAAGAAAATATGGTTAGTAGATAGGAATTTTTTTTTACCTCTAAATGTGCCTTGGAAACATTATACTGATTTATAAGAGAGCTTTGGAGGCATATAGGAGAAATCCTTCATAAATATGTTCAAATGAATTTAAAAGTATTTAACTACTTTTGATTGTAGAAAAACAACTGCTTTGACTTTGAAATGATTGTTTTTTTCCCACCGAGGTAGTAGAAATTATAAATCAAAGATTTTGCATCCGATTTTTGTCACACAAACTTGAGCTTTCCTAGTGTCTCAATTTCTTGATTAACTAATTAGCATTACGAGAGCTGGTCCTACCCTAATAAGTGTATTTTGGGGACTTGGTGGGTAATAGAAATTTTGAGGTATGACAATTGCTAGTCTGCTTCACAGGCTGATTGCCAGCCATTCTAGGATAAAGTGGTGATTTCAAATAAATGATATATTATCTTGTGATCTATTTTGAGAGAATAAATTCATATTATCTTAAATAGGGTAAGCAGTTTTAAGACTGCGCATCCTGCTCTGTTATAAGACCAGTCTTTGAAGGCCCTGATACTTTCTGTGATCACATGTAGGATTAAATATCTTATAAACTAGAGTGATTTAAATTGTTGGTGTCAAAAGATTTGGGGATACAGAGACCCAGGGGTAGGTGAGATACAGGTGGGCAGATAGACATTTGTGACAACATAGACGGACCTTAGAGGGTATTATGATGAGTGAAATAAGTCAGAGAGAGAAAGACAAATACCATATGATTTCACTTATCTGTGGAATCTAAAAAAACAAATGAATAAACAAATGCACAAACAAACAGCAGACATAAACCCATAAATACAGAGGACAAAATGGTGGTTGTCAGAGGGGAGAGGGATGGGGGGATGGGCTAAATAGGTGAAGGGAATTAAGAAGTACAAACTTCCAGTTATAAAAATAAATAAGTCACAGGAATATAAATTACAAAATAGGTCTATATCAATAATATTATAATAACTTTGTATGTGACAGATGGCAAGTAGACTTATCATGGTGATCATTTCGTAATGTGTGTAAATGTTGAATCACTATCTTGGACACCTGAAACTCATATAATATTGCATGTTAACTCAGTTAAATACATAATACATAAATACATAATATTGTATGTTAATTTCAGTTAAAAAAGGAAAAAAGGGGAAAAAAGCAGGGCAAATACTTAAAGACAAGGGGGATTTGGCTAGTAGGAGACAAGTCTCTGTGCTGCTTTTTTGTTTGTTTTTAGCCAAGATTAAATAAATTGTTATTTATTCATCCATTTATTTAAACAAATAAAAGATATACTGCATCTCCGTAATATGCTAGGCACTGTTTTGGGCTTGGCGGGTACACTGAAAAACAAGAGAAAAGTCCCGCCTTAAAGGAACTTAGATTCTTTCTCTAAGGGAGACTGATAATATACAAGTTAAAAATATGTATATATGTAACAAAATTTCAGGTAGTGACAAGTGCTATGAAGAAAAAACAGAGTGAGGACACGGATGGCGATGGGGTGCTATGTTATATCTGGTGGTTATGGAAGTCATCCTTGAGGAGGTGATGCGTGGGTAGGGACAGAAAGGGGGATGGGGCTGTCACGAGAAGAGCTTAGAACAGAGAATTTACAAGAGGAGGGGGAGCAAGTGAGAGGCAGAGGAAGAGCCTTGGCATTTCTGAACAGCAGCAAGAAGACCATATTGTCTGGAGTTGAACGATCAAGGTGGTTGGGACCAGATCACGTAGGGCACAGAGCTACTAGTTTGGATTTTCTCCTAACTTTGATGGCAACTTCTGTGAGGCATAGAGCAAGATGTGTGACATGATCTAATCTTCTCTGTTGATTGGATCTCTGTTAAGGAAGTAATACATTTAAGATCCAGGGTGCAGAGAGGATTTAGGGAGTAGGAAAGGCAATAGCATTCCCATGGAGTTGGGTGTGTCTGGCAATAGAAAATGAAAAGTGTCAGATTCACTGAATTATTCAGTAGTAGTTATGAAACATTTCTCAGTAGCAAAAGTATGTTGAACTAAGCTTAGGGTTTTTTTCTCTCTCTCTCTCTTTTTTTTAAAGTGTGGGGGAAAAATGAACCAAGGATGGATATTGTTGGTTAAGTGTTCTGACATAGTGATTTTTCTTTCTATATGGCAGGTGGGGCTTGCACCTAGTCTAGAGGGGAGGTTAAGATCTCAGAAGGTAAGCTCAATGCAGAAACCAAACCTT
Organism: Lontra canadensis; assembly: GCF_010015895.1. Classification (NCBI taxonomy): domain Eukaryota; kingdom Metazoa; phylum Chordata; class Mammalia; order Carnivora; family Mustelidae; genus Lontra; species Lontra canadensis. The sequence continues at coordinate 24,087,548 of NW_022631008.1, forward strand.
GTTCTGGGAGACAGATCTATGGTATCCACAGGCACCCGCATGGCCCCTAGAAGTAGAGTGAGGGAAAGGAGATAGTAACTTTAAAGGGAGCATCTTTGGGTAAAGGGAGTGTTTTGAAGTTTATTTTATTGTTTATTATTTATTTATTTATTTTTATTTTATTTTATTATTTATTATTGTTTATTTATTATTATTTATTTTATTTAGACTTAATTTGGTGATAGTTATAGGCTGTATCAGGATTTTTTTGCGGGGGAGGGAGGGCAGGGGGCGTGGAGTATCAGGATTTTTAATGCAAGTAACAGAAGACCCAACTCAAACTGGTTAGACTTTATTTTTTTTTTTTTTAAGATTTTATTTATTTATTTGTCAGAGACAGAGGGAGAGAGAGCGAGCGAGCACAGGCAGACAGAGAGGCAGGCAGAGGCAGAGGGAGAAGCAGGCTCCCCGCCGAGCAAGGAGCCTGATGTGGGACTCGATCCCAGGACGCTGGGATCATGACCTGAGCCGAAGGCAGCCGCTTAACCAACTGAGCCACCCAGGCGTCCCATCAAACTGGTTAGACTTTAAAGGACATCTTTCCAGTGGAATTCAAGTCCTACGGTAGGGTATGCTTCAGACAGGTTGATCCTGTAGGGCAGTGGTTTCATTTCTTCCCATCTTTGTGCTTTTGTATATAGAGTGTTGGCTGTTTTCCAAGGCAAGTTCCCCAGAGGTCATGGGAAGGCTGCTAGCAGCAATCAGGCCTATATGCTTCCTTGTTCACATCCAATGAAAGACAGAGTGCCTATGTCCTAACATTCCAAGCAAGAGTCTTGAAATTCATATTTATTGTTTATGCTTAGGTCACATGCACACGCCTGACCTGGAGCTATGACCAGGGCAATGGCTATTCTGATTAGCTTGAGCCAGTCAGGGCTTCCATTGGGTGTTAGAGTTAGGCTTATTTTCCTCTAAAGCCCATGGGAGGCACGTGAGGAAAGGCAGCTACCAGAATGAAAATTTGGAATCTCTCTCTTTTTTCTTAAATATATATATATTTATTTCTTTATGTGAGAGAGAGAGAGAGAGATCACAAGTAGGCAGAGAGGCAGGCAGAGGCAGAGGGAGAAGCAGGCTCCCTGCTGAGCAAGGAGCCTGATCTGGGACTCGATCCCAGGACCCTGGGATCATGATCCGAGCCGAAGGCAGCCGCTTAACCAACTGAGCCACCCAAGCGTCCCTCTTTTTTTTTTTTTTTTTTAAATATTTTATTTATTTATTTGAGAGAGAGACAGTGAGAGAGAGCATGAGCGAGGAGAAGGTCAGAGGGAGAAGCAGACTCCCCGAGGAGCTGGGAACTCGATGCAGGACTCGATCCCGTGACTCCAGGATCATGACCCGAGCTGAAGGCAGTCGCCTAACCAACTGAGCCACCCAGGCACCCGAAAACTTGGAATCTCTTAAGAGAGGGAAGGGGTCAGAATGACGGCTGATGGTAGGTGCCAGCAGATATCCATGAGAGAGAAGGAGAAGGGACCTCATGAGGTTATCTCATGAGGTTGAATTCTTTACACAATGAATATGGCATGCCCATCTCCTCTTGTCATGTGGAAGAAGGAATCTGAAATCCAAATATGGATTGAGAGATAAAAATATGGTTAACATTCACCATAGGACACTTAGATGAACTACTTCTCTCTAGGACTAGCTATTTGAAACCCCGATTATTAGAATGTTGTCTTTAGTACCAGGACAAAGTGCTGACTTGTTCTCTTCTTTTTGGACTCCATAGAATATGTGATTGCATGGAACTAAGATGCAGGGATTGTGTTTGGCTGTTAGATATGCTTATTTATGAAGAGGAACAATGGTACTATTAGAAGAGCAGATAGCACAATAATTAGTTCCACCAGTGTGAGTGGCCAGGAGAAGTTGACCAAGGACTGTACTGGATATGGGGAGGCAGATACCTGGGACTGGGTGAGGCTGCTGTTACTCATCAAAGGTGAGGCTGCCTGCCACATATTTAAGCTTTCTCTGTGGCTGAAAACTGTGCCTGCTGAACGGTAGGGAGTGGAGAATGTTCAAACAAATTGTGATTTAGTCTGAGGCTGAATGCATCAAGTTCAGGTAGCAGAAGGAGAAGAGACCTTGAAAGCCACAACTTGCAAGTTATTAATTTATCTATATATTTATTAAGCAAAGATTTCTTGAGCAGGTACTATGTGCCGGGCACTGTGCTAGTTGTTGGCGTTCCAATGGACAATGAGAACCGGTTCCTGCCCTCATGAAGCGGTGGAAGGCAGACATTTATTTACGTAATAACACAGATGTGAAATTGTCACTGTGTCAAGTGCTGTGAGTATGTGGGCACAGTGCTGTGAGGGCCTCCAACAGGGAGATTTGATTAGTCAGGAGACCTGGAAGCTTCCCTGAGGAAGTAGGGCTTTCTCTGAAATTCAAAAGATGAACAGATGTGAAGGAGGGGAGAAAGGGGATGGAAGAGCTCTCTGGGAAGAGGATACAGCAGCATGATCTAGAACCCTGGCCCTGATCTGCTACTTCTTTGCTAATTTCAGGTTCTTTGTGAGGGAATGGACCGTTAACCTATAAACAAGAAAAAAAAAAAAAAACAGATATTCCCTGGAACAGTAATCCCATTGATCCATTTGTTTCTGTCTTTGTTCATTCATTCATTCATTCATTCATTCCTTCCGACCAACCTTGGGGATTTGCTGCTTGCCTACTAGCTTCTGCCTTCCTTGACTTTTCACTCTGCTTCATGGATGGTGGACTAGGCTCAATATTACTAATTTATTTCAGGGAGTATTTTGACAGCCTGTAGCTCCTGAAGGTAGCAGCATTTTGTAAGTAAATAATAAGAATAAGAATAATAACTCTAAGACCCTAAGTGTTTTTATTATCGAATGTATCAGGAAAGCAACAATAACAGCAGAGAAAAGATTGGGTGAAAATGCACTGATTTGGGGGAAGAAAATAATTAGTGTTTGACAAATATGGTTGGATGATTGAAATTAAATGGAGTAAGCTATTTTTTGATAGAAAGAGCCAGAGAAAGGGCAGATCCTGCCCACCTCCCTACCTCCCTCTGGGTGTGGGAAGAGATGTGGTTTTATTATATGTAGAGAGAACTATAGACCTATGTTACATTAATGCGAGAGTAGACAGGAAGTTTGGGTGATAAATCTCAGGATAGAGGAACGCTTACTGATGCCCAGGTCCCCAGACTAGATAACTGTGATAAAATGGGAACTGAACAGCAGGTCTGCCAGCAAATAACAGAGGACGATTCTCAGGGCACAATGGTGTGGCGGGAAGGAAGGAATTCTCCTCCCTTTCTCTGTATTCTTTGTTTCAGCCTAGGATCTCATTTAGTGCCTAGGGTCTTGATGACCATCCCGTAGAAATGTGGTGATGAATAAATAGGCAGGTAAGTGGTTCAGATTTTATTTTCATGGGTCACAACTGGATGGTGTGGACACGGATATTCAAAATGGAGGGTCTCTGTGTCACTCTTCAGGATGCCCGCTAGAGGAGATGACCCTCCCGGAGCCTAACTGTACCTGCACCTGCCTCAGGTGATGGGGGATGGGCACCACGGTGCAATTCAGCTGGAGTCCGTGGCCCCTTCTCCAGTTCCAGTAACTTCTGAGAACCACATATAGTGACAGTCGTTTCCAAAAGAGGCTGATTTTAAAACTGTGATGAAAATGGCTAACAGCAGGCTGAAGGTTAAAGTAAAAAACTTAAAAACCATAAAATCTGCCTGGAGGCTATTTAAGCAAACTGTTTTAGAGGCACAGATGGTTCATATACCTCTGAGCCAAAAACAAAAAAGTAAAAAGGGGACAGTAAAGCTGGCGTGATTAAGCAGACAAGTATGAAAGTTTTATTAGTACGAAAAAGGCATCCTTTTGAAAAGTGAAAAATCTGTCTCCGGCAACTCGGAAGACATGTTAAAGACCAATGGGGAATGGAGAGGACACACAGATGACATCTCAGAAAGCAGCCAGAAAGTGTGAAAACATACAGCGCGCTTCCATACATTGGGTGTTGGGGGCTGTGCTCTAAGGAGATTAGAAAGCCCTGGAAGACAAAGATGGCGTATGTGGAGGGTGGGTGTGGCATCCTGTCCTGTCCTTTTGAGGTGCGGCAGTGTTTATAGGGATTTGATGTGACTTAAATTTGTGAGTTGGGTCTCCAAGGAAAAGGAGCTGGACCACATCTGAGAAGCTTAAGCGCCCCTAGTCAGAAGGCCCAAAGCATGTAAAGGAAGTCAAGTATGATGTTGCTTCCGGTACGACTAAAACATCGTAAGCATCCCTGTAAGTGTGAAATCATTGTGGTGGGAGGTCCTCCAGCCTCTTCTTTCAGTGCTTCCAGCACACACCTTCACGTATGCTCCTGTCCGCATGCACGGACACACACATACGCTTAAATAGAAACTCTCCTGGTTTGAGGTTGGTGAGTTTCCTTTATCATAACTGGGAGAGAAGTCAGTTCTGAAAAAGAACACTAACAGTGCACAGTGTGCAGGGCTGTCATTTGAGAACCCTCCTCTGAGAACAAAACAAAACAACAAAATAAAACAAAACAGTATTTGTGTCTTGAGTTAGCATTTCAATATAAACCTTAAAAAAAAAAAAAGATGACTAAATGTAGCCTTGCAAAAAGTAAGGTAAGTTGTTTGGATTTTCAAAAATCCAAATAATTCACTTAGAGTTTGGCTGACTCCCTCCAAAGAGACCCTTGAGGAAAATAAATACTGAAGGCCAGGAATAAAGCCTTACCTTGGATTAAGAACCTGGGTAAGGAGTGGATGATATTCTTCAGAGTATGTATAAATTAATAGCATACTGTCCCAGGGGTTTATATTAGGAATAGTGTCACTTAATACACTGCTTATTTGGAAGTAGATGACAGGAAGGAAGGGAAGTTTGCTACTTTTTCTAAGTTGCTTTCATTTGAAAAACCACAGGGGATTACCTCCTCCCAGCTCCCTCCTCCTCCCCGCACAGCACCAAACCCTGCTCTACAAATATATGAATATAATGAGGTAATCTGACATCAGATGCAATTCCATTCACAGAGCTGTCAGCTAGCACAAGAGGACAAAAACTTTCAATCCTCATACTCACTGATATAAGCTGGCTCTCAGCATCCCCAGAGAGGGGAACTTGGTTTGGTTTGAATGGGCTTCAATTGTGTTCCTTGCCTAGACTTTAAAAAAAAAAAAAAAAAAGCATTTAGATGTTTGCTTTAAAGATAGTTTTTTACAGCGGACAAAAGTATGTCAAACAATAAGCTTTGTCCCACCTTTGCAGGAAATGTGTAGTTCATCCTTCTTTAACCTGATTTTTATAAAAGGCTAATGGTGAACTTTGAAAGAGTTGACATAGAGGATTAAATATATTTTCATTAGGCTCCGGACTATACAAAGATGGGATGCAAAGAGCCTGAAAAGGTACACTGATGGGGACCAAAGAACCAATAATAAAACTAAAGAATTGGTGAAGATAAATACAATGAAAGTGTGCCCTGCCTCTTAACACTTACGGGTAACCTTTGCGGTTGGCCACCATGGAGAAAGACCAGGTCAGACTCCATGGCAGATGGTTTAGTACGTAGTGCATATATTAATCCACAGAGGCAGCCCTGGAAATGCAAGCAGGTTGTTAATGATCGTGTACAGCAGTTGTGAGCTGCTCCTGCTCTTGCAGTAAGGAATTCAGATGTCATGCTTCAGGGTTCAAGTTGATGAGTTTCTGGGCTGGGAAAACATTTCCCTCCTGCAGTGCATTGCACAGCCGATGAGGCATGCTCCGGGGAAGGGGTGATGCAGGTAGAGGCGAGAGAGAGAATGTAAGACTCACATCCCAGGTCCGTGATTTAGTTTGACGACTTCCCATGTCTGGTTAAAGTGGCACCGTGGAGGGTATATCAGAGGACGAGGACTTTGTGAATCAACTGCGAAGGCAGCAGATACCATGACTGTAAACCTCATAGAACTTCAAACCTGATACTCAAGACAATACTGACTGCAAACGAAATAAAGAATTCCCCCATCTTATGTCCTTTTGGCACCCGAGAAAGCCTGTGCCGGGGATATCTTTTTCATTTTCCTATGTCCTGAGTTGCTTAATAAGTAGAAACGAATAATGTTGGCTTCCCAAATTCCAGAGCATTGAATTTGACTTAGAGACTGAATCAAAAGCAGAAAACCCCAGAGGATTAATTATGAAGATGTATGCTCCGAAGCCCTATACCAGGGATGGAGCTCAGAGAAATTATCTGTATTTGTTGAAGCCTAAATCAAGACAACCAGAATTAACTCGAAATTCAGGAAGAGTTGGATGAACAATTTAGATGTTTTACATGGTATGCCCTATTAAATGTGATGAGAGGGGAAAATTAAAGTGCACAAAAGTAAACTTAAGAGGTAAGCTTAAATTAACACTTCTGATCCCCAACCAGCAGACTCCCTTTCTCCTTCATTCTGCTTTTTTCACTTCCTTTACATTGCTGATGCAACCATTTGGCACTTAATAAATATCAGTTAAATGTAATTCTTTATGACCATGCAATTCAGCAAGATGTTCGGCATCCCTGGGGCCTAGCTATCTGGCTTAATGCTTGGTCAGGGGTTGGGAATGACGATTTGGACCTCAATTTCTCTCTCCTTGTGTATGTTAGGGACATGGATGAATGATGTATGGAATAAAACCTATATCAACGTAGTTATCACAGTTAGCCCCTGTCCTCTGTATTCTCCAGGGCCATACAGGGGCCCAGCAAGAGGTAGACATCACTGTGTTGCCCTAAACCAGCTGTGCACGGGAGGAGACATGGAGAGATAGGCCTCACTCCCTCCTGGGCAGCCTGGCACCCATGGCCCACTCCCCCTGCTTCCCCTTCTTTCAACCTGGAATGCCAAGCTGGCTCCCAGGGGAGATGGGAAGGAAGTTGGCTGTTTCCTTCTTGCTCTTGGGTCCTGATGCTGTCACCCAGCTCCCTTTCAGGAGCTACTGCCTGGCAGATCAGGGATCTGCACCCATCACTTTTGGCTTGGGCCTGGACACTGGAAGAGACTGGGGAAGTAAAAGGCTGGAGAGAAATACAGAAATTTGGGTATTTGGGTAGAAAGCTGTGTGTCCTGTGCACCCAGCAAATGAACCAGAAACTCTCCTAGGTGTGATAGAGGAATGTCTGTCCGAGTGTGTGAGTTTTCCTGTGCTTGTATGGAGATGTCATTCCACACGTTTATTCATTTACCCATTTATTCAGCCCCCACAGCATACTGGGCATTAGTCTGTGCCTGGGGATACAAAGATGAATCAAGGAGAGGTTTCTGCCTCTAAGGCTCTCGCAGTTGACTAGGGGAGACAGCTGAGTAAGCAAATGATATGGTAGGAGGCATGCCAGAACAGATGTGGATGAGCACAACTGGCGACCATAGAGTGACTTCCCCAGCCCAGGGGCCAGGGTCCTCTGCATGAGCGAGCACATGCTAGGATGTGGACTGAAATGCAAATTCCGGAGTTGGGACAGACAGGAGAAAGGCAAAGGGTGGCAAGGCAGCTTAAAGGCTCTGAGTCAGGAATGGGAGTTCTACTTGTCACATGTTAAAAAACAAATGTATAAGCCTTATTGTAGTCGCCAGGGTCCGTAATAACATTTCAAAATATTACAGACTTTCTAGGGATGCTGAAAACCATATCCCATGACAGAAAAAATTGATTTTGGACGTCCTTTGGTCTTTAGGTTATATGTAGGAAAACATGTGCAAGAGATTAAAGGAGGCAGAGAAGTTGAGAACATATAGACACGGCTCATAACAGACATGCTGAGAGTTGGATGCGTATCTGTGCGCTTCCTGGACTGTTTGAGCTGAAAGTGATGTGACAAAATTTCTCCAACATCCTCCTATTATAAGTGAGAAAACTGTGGCCCTGAGAAGGGAGGTGACTTGCTGGGGCCACAGAGCTAGTAAGGGGCGGATACCATCCGCCATCCGTGCTGTGATCAGCATGAGATCTCTGAAATCGGCAGGAGGAGAATTGTAATGGCAGTAGCTCAAAGAGCAATAGAAACAGCTCTTCTTTGTCATTAGAATAGCACTATTTAGTAAGTGTACATATATACTTCATAAAAGGGCTTAGTATGCTAGTTTTCAAAGTTTTATTTGCCAAGAACTTGGAGTAAGAAATGCATTTTGCTTTGTAATTTAGTACACATGCATACCCCCCTCCCCCCCCGCCACACGCTCCTACCCTACTTCCTATTACTTAAGTCACTTCCATGCTGGCATTTTCTTGATTTTGCTAGGAAGTGTCGACAGAAGATTTTCACGCAGTTATGTCACAACTGCAACCTGGATGGCAATAATTATAAAATGCATCACGATTTCAGAACTATTAAAATATGAAAAATGCTTAAGCTTTAGAATATGCAAAAGAGGGTATATCCATTTAAAATTGAACGAAAAGTGGGGCATCTGGGTGGCTTCAATCGGTTTGCATCTGACTCTTGATTTTGGCTCAGGTCATGATCTCAGGGTTGTGAGATCAAGCCCCATGTCAGGCTCTGTGCTCAGCTGGGAGTCTGCTGGACATTCCCTCTCTCTTCCTCTTTCCCTACCCTTTCCCCAATTGGCGCTCACACTCTCTATCGCTTTCTCTAAAAAATAAACAAACGAACTGAACCAAAAGCTTCCTGAAATAATACTTTTTTTTTTTTAATGTGTTGTGCTCTCGTATTTTCTGTTTTGTTCTGCTCTATTTTACTAAAACGTTGCTGGTTGGGACTCATTAATGGGCTGAGAACCCAGCTTGAAAATAATGGATGAATAGGGAGATTTGTATTAAATGTAATTATTATGGCAGGATGGGGGGCCTTCCAGGTCTTACCATTGGATTCTCCTTGATTTTGACTCTGCAATTTCACCAAGTTAAACTGAGGTATTTCTATTAGTTTTTCTAAACTTTAATTGTGGACTCTGTTAATGGAGTCATATTTATCTCTTAAAATGGCCAATGGCTGCCCATTTATAATATGCTTTTAAGTATGCATTTGTCTTGATGGAGAACCAGGGGCAGTGAGAATATTGATCAGACAGTAAAAGGGAATGCTCAGATTTTAAAATGAGCTACATCAAGTTCTTGTATCAAGTGAAAATGAAGGAAAGGAAGGCAGAAGTGACTTGGTGGGGAAGGAGCTTAGGTAAGAGAGCCAGATTAGAAGAGCAGACACAGAGGACGGACCTGAGCTGTGAACTGAAGAAAGAGAAGCAGCTTCCCACTCAGCTTTTCATTATAGTTCTCAGCCTTGGGCCAAAGATGACGAGGAGTTAAATGGCAGCACATAGATTGTTGCCATGTTTGGTCTGGTGTCCATGGCACAGTCAATGAGATGATGCCCAGGCTTGTCCAGTAGGTCAGTAGGACTGTGCTGCTAACCATGGCATGAGGCTTCTCCTTTCCAAGGACTGGCCACGTCAGGGGACTTGTTTGAGGGTACAGGTTGGCTATTGAGGAGAAAGAGTGGTTGAATTTACTTATTTTTACTTTACTTTTAATTTCAGTATATTTAATGTACATTTTTAATAAAGATTTTATTTCTTTATTTGACAGAGACAGAGACAGTGAGAGAGGGAACACAAGCAGGGGGGAGTGGGAGAGGGAGAAGCAGGCTTCCAGCTGAGCAGGGAGCCTGATGTGGGGCTCGATTGATCCCAGCACCCTGGGATCATGACCTGAGCCAAAGGCAGACACTTAACGACTGAACCACCCAGGCGCCCCTTAATGTACATTGTAATATTAGTTTCAGGTGTACAGTAGAGTAACTCAACGATTCTATACATTACTCAGTGCTCATCATGATTAAGTTACTCTTAATCCCCTACACCTATTTCATACATCCCATACCCACCTGCCCTCTGGCAACCACCAATTTGTTCTCTATTTTAAAAAGTCTGTTTTTTTGTCTCTTTTTTTCTCAGTTTATTTCTGAAATTCCATAGGAGTGAAATCATATGATATTTGCCTTTCTCTGACTTATTTCACGTAGCATTTTATCCTCTGTCTCCATCCGTGTTGTTGCAGATGACAAGATTTTGTTTTGTTATGGCTGAATAATATTCCTGTGTGTGTGTGTATATACATTATCTTCTTTATTCATTCATCTATAGATGGACGGTTGAATCTGTTTTAAAGTAGGCTGACAAAGAAATGATAGCTAAGGCTTTCACATATCAATAATTCAGTAAGCTAGATTAGAGACAGGGTAGGAGGAGAGTGGGGCAGAAACCAGCAGAGAAAACTGGGGAACTGGGGCAGGGCGTTCTTAACTTCTTATTTGAATCATAGCCTCCTTGGATAACCTGAAGAAAAGTTCAGAGTGGACCTTTTCTCTAGGAAATAAACAGACACACAGAATTTTACAGATTGTTTCATGGGTTCATGGACTTTCTGAAATTCATTCGTTGACCTCTTGAATTCAGATTTAAAATCCTAACTGAGAGTGATTGGATGTGGGAAAACTCAGCTCCTCATCTGCTGTTCTGCACTAGAGTCCTTCTCGTAAGCCAGACATACAGCATGGGTGGTGTTCTGACGTGTGCAGCCTGGAATGGAGGTGTGGGACAGGGGAGGTGTGCTGTAAATCGGTCAGCGTAAGGATGGTACAAGAAGACCGGGGATTGAGCAGTGCTGCTCAGCGTCCCGGGCCGGTTTTTAGAATAAGCATGCAATAATCAACTTGCCAGTATTAGGAGAGAGGGCAGTTCTGCCTAGTGCCAGAAATGATGCTTCTTCCAGGATATAGACCTTGAGAATCAAATGACACAATTTTTCAGTAATTTGTCCAATACTTAGAATGGACAGGTACTTCTCAAAATGGATGTCATTAAAGCCACGAAACTGGTGATGTTATGGACAGATTCTTCCATTTGCATTACAGAGACATAACAGATGTGGGGAAGCTCCCGGTCTTAGCAAGATGTTGGATTAAATAATGCTGGCTGCTTGGATGTCCTGTCAGATGCATTGTACTGCTTAACAGAACTCCTTGCCACCTCTTAAAGGAATTTAAACTGTCAGCCCATTTAATGTTCATCTCTAATGTGAAATTTTTAGATGAAGCCAATTTAGCTTAATTTACCTAGATGTTGCTTTGTGTCTGCGGGTGGTGGGGAGGGGGCAGGGAAGCAGGCTGGAGTCCATTGGAGCTGCCCCTTTGCAGAAGCCGGGAACACACAGGACACACAATAGCTTCTTTGGGTCACTGTGCCATTTGTTAAGGAAAAGAAACACCACCCAGCTATTGCCTCCCACTGCTGCTCTGGGGGAAAAATATCACTCATGCCGCCATTGCAACAGACACAGGAACGGATCTCGGAAAGCAGTTTCTCTTGAGTTTCTAGAATAGTCCAAGCACTGACCTGTTCTTCAGGGTGGGGGTGGGGTGGGAAGAAACTATTGTTCTGAGAGTCTGCCTGGGACCACAGATGGAAGGGATTGATCAAGTACAGCAGCATCTTTGTGCTGCCGTTAATGGTTTTACTTTTTTTTTTTTTTTTTAAATCCCATTCTGAGGGAAATCTGTGATTACATTTTTTTCTCTGCACAGGTGCTAGAATGCATTGCGCAAATACAAACATATCCCACTTCATGAGAAAATTTGGAAGTCATTTTCTTTCCATCTGTCTGAAGTAGACTGTGCTCTAAAACTGGCCATCCACCCACCCGTTCTCCCACGCACCTTCTCGGTGACAAGGAGGAGATGGCATTGTAAGAGAATGAGAAAAAAAAAAAAAGCTAAACCCCGAAAGGCATTTAAAAGGATGGCTTATTAGTATCGTTTGGGCAGCTATGAATAACACATGATAGCTTCTGGGCCTGCATATTATTCACAGAAGAGTAGCCTTCATCTGCCCTCCCTCCTCTTCCCCATTCCAGTGTCCCTTCCTTATAGATGCCTTTCTCTAATCCCCAAACCCTTGCCGAACCTGGGTATTCTTTGATCAGAGATCATTTTCCCGCGTGCACAGTGAGTTCGTGCCCACGTAGATAGGTGAGCAGTGGCTTTGAGAAGAGGGAGGCAGTGCAGGCTTCCAGAGGACTCTACAGCTGGGAGCGCGCCGCAGTCAGACAATCAGAGGCCCAGCAGGGCACCTTCCAAGCGAGCGCAGCTGCAAGGCTCTGGTCGGGAGCTCTCCAAAGGCACACGCCCTGCGTGCGGATTCCAAGCTACATTTAACACAATTGCCCATCAGCACTTAGGAAGCAGTTACCACAGAAACCCAGCAGAGACCAATTAGTCACATGATTAAATTAATTAAAATAACCCAGGGCATCTGCCATCTTGCCTCTTTTTGCTACAGATAGCACATGACCCAGACAGAACCGTAATTGGTTCGCGGTACTGTTGTGTCTCCTCGTCCTAGAATTGCCTTCTTAACCACGGAAGGGGGTTCTCCTGATTTGCTTGTCTTTCCGTAAGAACCCTCTTGGGTTGTTTTAGGTGGATATTCCATCCCGGTAAGCCAGGCCGTATCCAATTTACAAAACATCAGATTTAATAAACAATGAGATTTGTTATGTTGGGGATAAGAGGATTTGGAAACATTTCCATTGGCGCAGTTGAAGACTTTTGGAGGTTTTTTTAATGAGGGCTCCAACATGCCAGAGGGTGCACTGTGATAGGTGTTTACACTTGACCTGAGAATTTGGTGGCAAGTCGCAGAAGCCAGACCGTGGTTTTGCTTGTTAAAATCACAGAGGTGTTATGGTGAGGCACAGGCAGCCGGTGTCCTGAGATGGTCCCGAAGCAAGGGTGCGTCTAACGATCCCGCTCAGTGATTTGTCCTTTGGAAAAGGCCGAAATGCACCCTCTGAAGCTAACGTAGTAAATCAGTGCTCTTCCTTGATAAGCTGAAGGACCTCATAATTCCCCAAATCTTCATGTAGTCAAAGGTTTTCTGTTACACTGGTGCCATCCTTCTAGGAGCACGTACACACAAATCAGCTTCCCCGCAGTCTCACAGTGCTCACAGCGGCATGACTCTGTCACTTTGGACACTTTCTGGAGACCACTTGGATCCACTGCAGCTGAGAGCAAATGACTGAGCACAGTGTAGAGCTATCCAAGGAGGTAATGGTGTGGTTTCCTAATATTCTTTCTTTGTGACTTGGCTTGACAAAATGGCATGAATTAATTACACAGTTCAACTGCATTAATTTGTGCCTGACAAAGCAAGTGGCACAATCTCGTCTACCAACCTAGACCGTGAGCAGGCGAGTCATGGTTCCACAGGAAGACGAGGTAGCATGTAAATAATCAGCTGGGACAGCTTTTTCAGCAGGTTTAGGCACCCGGCTGGATGGAACCTTCTTTATTCCTGGGTGAATCAGAATCCCAGTCAGACCGCAGGACACCTGCATCCATCTAGCAATTCTGAGAATCAGGTGCCTGATAAAAGAGAGCCATGTGATCATTTAAAAAGCTGTGGCCTAAGGTATTATATAATGAAAGGAAATGAATTGATGTGATGTCATACATAGCAATACTAATAAGAATATGCGTTTATATGACATGTTATAACTTACAAAGTATTCACATACCTCCAGCATTTGACTTAGTCTCTCTGACGTTACTAATACATTTATTAAATGTACGTGTATCTTGCACAGTGTACTTGGTACACTCATTTTGTTATTAGTACAGGATTGTTCTGTGAATCAGATAAACATAGAACAGGGGCACCTGGGTGCCTCAGTCAGTTGAGCATCAAACTCTTGATTTCTGCTCAGTCATCATCTCAGGGTTGTGAGATCGAGCCCAGTGTCAGGCTCTGCGCTGGGCGTGGAGCCTCTTTGAGCTTCTCTCTCTCTCTTTCTCCTCTCCTTCTGCCCCTCCCCCACCTACTCTTTCTCTCTTAAAAAGAAGATAAAGAGAATAAGTGCAAAGCAGAACTAAAACTAAGGTATAGAAAATATATTTCACATTTTAGAGGTGGTTTTTTTCCCTTGAAATCAACAGAAAAATGAAAACATAAACTGTCTTGGCCTAAGTAACTAATGAATACCTTAGGTAGATTTGAAAAGTAGAATACATATTTTCAACTTTTACATTATTGAATAAAAATTTAAAAATATGTATTAAATAAATATTTGTGCTTTTGTGAACTACAGGCTTGGCTTCACAGGCAGAAATCTGTTTTTGCTATCTCCATATAACATCTTTCTCAAACTATTAAAAATTCTGGAAATATAGCCATCAAAAAATGGAAAGGCTACTCTTTGGGGAATGACAAAACGAGCCACAAATCAAAGTGTATCTCATATCCTTTGGTTGTATATCAGACTTGGTCAAAATAAGTCAAAGTTTTGGAAAGTTATTACAAAATGTTTCAACCAGATGGACTCTGAGTGCCAAGTACTGGATCTGTAACAGCGATTTTGCTTTGTTTACTCACATTTTGTGTAGCCTACACTTAATTATTCATGAATTGAGTTTTAATAGCAATGCAGAGGGTTGCCTGTCATCATCATTCTAAGTTCTGGCTGCTGGAAGCTTTGAGGGGCTGGGATTGGTTAGGGAGCCGGGGACTGGTTGTGTGCTCTCCAGTGCAATTTTTAGGTGATTCTTTGTCTTGTGTCATTTAAACCGCCTCCATTCTACCAAGGAGGATCAGCAAAAGATGACTGCATGATTTATGAATAATTTCCCCCTTCATTCTGCCTCCACCTTCTCATGTCATGTTGTCATTTATTGTATGTCAACGGGGATGCAAAATTTGAACATTTTCGAGTGAGGATGCTGGCTACAGACAGGATCCCTCCTCGTATCCTCGGAGACTGACACACTGTGAAAAAAAATGACAAAGTTAAGTTTCTAAGAGAATTGTGATTATAAGGAGTAGTTGCTGCCTGTATTGATTTTTTAGCCTTTTCATTTGATCTTCCTGGAAAATCTTGGTTCTGAGTACTTACTGACACACTTAAATTGTTAAGGAAATCAACTTGTGATTGAAAGAAAATGAAATACTTTGGAAATGACTGTGTCTGTATTTACCTAAAGATCTAGTTCTTTAATAGCAAAGGGGCAGGACAGTTTGTGCAACTGTATAGAAGCTCTGCCATAAATCCTTTCAGGAATGAGGCAGAGTACAAATAAATTAATAAATAAAATTGAATTAATACATAAAACTGCGGAAACCCTAGCTATGGGTTTATTCCAACATGCTTGATTCATATCACACTCGGAAGATTAGGAAAAAATATAAGTCACTCTACTGATATTACAAATTGAGCACTTTATTTTATTCAGCAAATATCTACTTAGGTCAGCAGCCCCATCCTTTAACTTCTCACAACTGCTGTTCTTTTCATAACATGTAATACTCCTGGATATCATGCATTTTTTGTAGATATTTATTTGTATATTGTCCG
Organism: Lontra canadensis; assembly: GCF_010015895.1. Lineage (NCBI taxonomy): Eukaryota > Metazoa > Chordata > Mammalia > Carnivora > Mustelidae > Lontra > Lontra canadensis. The sequence continues at coordinate 24,103,000 of NW_022631008.1, forward strand.
TACTTCTCATTATAATAAAACCCCATGAAGATCCGTGATGATGTCTGTCTTGCTTACTGGCATATTCCCAATGTTGAAAACTATGGCAGCTATATTAAAAATTCTTGATAAATATTCATCGAACAAATGAATGAACAGGGTCTGTACTAAATGATGGACTCTGTAAACTAGGCCTGACTTTTTGAAATAAGGAACACTGAAAAGAACGTTAATTTGTTTACCAAATTAGATTAATTAGATGTTAAAAGAGCTAGTTTGTAGGCTAATAGATAACCTCATTTTTACCATCAAGTCTTGGGTGCATTTATTTCATCTGGGAACTGTTACAGAGGTTGTGGAGGCTATACAAATTATGCTAGCTGATAACCAGATTTTTTCCCTCTTTCAATATGCAAATCCTTTAACACAAAGAATCCATCAATGAATTAGAGATAAAAACATTTAGATGACATTTATGTTAGCTAAGAAAACGATAAAAAACAGGCATGAAACGAGAACAAGAGGAGATACTATAAAAAGACTGAGAACCACAATGTATGCGTAATCCTGTCTGGGGTCAGTGAACCCCGAGTCATGGGGATGCTTACTCGCCTGATCTCCCAGCCACGTGGCTTTGTCCCTGAGTCTTTGGGCTGTATAAAACCTTTGCAGATTAACTAATCTGTCTTCTCAGGTTTGTAGTAGTAGGAATAATGATCTTATTCTCACCCATCCTGTGGTATCTCTGTAAGAAACTTATTTTGTATCATGTGAGACAATGTGGATTTCTATGTAGTTGGGTGACACGTAGGTCTGATTATTTTCCTTTATTACTACCCACACGTAGCTTGTATCTTGTAGCGAACAAACACAGACTCCTAATCTAACGGAGAAATCTCAGTCATGGTCACTCACTGGTTTGCAATATACATGTCAATTTCTTTCTCTGAAAAAGAACAGTGTTCAATGTATTGCATAGATCTGACTTATCACCTTAATGAGGGGTCAGCAATTAGGAGGTGGTCTGATACCCCTCAGAGTATCAAATGGAGCCCAGAAAAAGTTAGAAAATAACTAGTTCAAAATTACTTTTTCAACAGTTGAGATAATACTGTGTGCCATCAAAGAACTTTTTTTTTTTCCCCTCTTGTCTCTCTGGTGATTCTTACTTTCTTAGCAGCTTCCTGCCTTCATTTTACCAATCTTTCTAAAAGAGAGGATTTCAGAAGTGTTACTTAACCTTCCCCATTCCAAAGAATGCCCAGATAAGCTTTATGCAGCTGTCTCCTGGGTCTCCTGTGTAGATCCCCATGGTAAGGATAGGACTCGCCCAGCAAGGATTTGAGAATTTTCCTGGACAGGACAGTACAACACCAGGAGGAGAGGTTAGCCAAGTGCAGGAACTCCTCCTGCTCCCCTTCCAGGGTCTCCCTTCTACCCACACCCTGGCTCCTTCCTGGCTCCTCTCCTTCTAGGACTTGGCTCCCAGGATCCTCTCCCTTTCCCTAGCGCTTTCCTGACCCCCAAGGGTTATCAGGGTAGCGCCCTCTACATACACTCCTGGATGCTCACAGTTCCTCCTATTTTTGAAATTCTCACTGTATCAGACATTGGGGGCTAAATACTTTGTGTTGTTTAATCCTCACAGTACCCTGATAAAAAAAAAGGTGTTTTGACCCCATCTTACACGGGAGGTAACCGAGACTCAGAGGAGTTAAATAACTTACCCAGTCACACAACCCGTAAGTGAGCAGGCTGGGAAGGGACCCTGGTCTGCTCCCCCAGCAGACTGTACTGTTGACTATCCCTGCATCAGGCTGAAGGTGGGTATGCATGGCCAGGGGTACAGGAGGGCCATGTTCACGCTCCCTACCCTGACCAGCTCCTTGTCTTACCTCCCACTGACACAGCCTAAATGCCTGGAAAAGCCCCGCCACCTTTACAGGCTTTTTTTCTGAGGGACTGAAGAACGTGTACTTACAGCAGTAAGATCACTGTCAATTACATACTTGCTCTCAGTTTCATTCGGAGGCCTTGTCTCCGGAAAGGTCTGTCTCTAGGGTTATCTGACCAGGCAGGGTGGCATGCTAATTAGATCTACACGTAATCCAAACGGATCCCAATCAGGCCTGTGCTGAACCTATGAGCGTACAGGTTGTGGGCACCATCAGTGTCTTCCTTGAGAGCGTCCTAGCTAGTAGATAGAAATTTAGGTGAATGTTTCTTCCCGTCTTTGCAACATTCCAGCCTAATGTAAGTTGGAAGACATTATGGAAAGGAAACAAAGGAACATAAATTTCATGGAGTTTTTTTAAATGAAGGACAGAAGGGAGGAAGGGAGGAAGAATGGAAGGAAGGAAGGAAGGAAGGAAAGAAGGAAGAAAAAAAGGAAGGAAGGAAATGTCATCATTGTCTGGAGAGAAGTTGAACTTAATGCGGTCAAATATGTGGATAATTTCTCCAGTCATAGCCCTTTAATTAGAATTACATTGTCCATAGCCTTTCATTTCCTCGAATAGTCTGTGCTTGAGCACTATGGGTCTAAAAATCCCCTGCCCTGACTGAGGAGGCCTTCTCCATGGAGTTGAGACAAGTCTCCAGGCCGGGCCATTTCTCGGGGAAGAGTTTTTTCCCTAACCTAGTCCAATGCTTGTGCAGAGCTCACTGGTGGGGAGCTCTGAATATAATAGAGGAGCTTGGCTGGTCAGATTCCTTGTCAGGTTAAGAAGCCCTTTGTTTCTGTTTAGTTTTCTGAAACAAGACAAATTATGATATTTTCTGTTAATTTCTTTCCTTAATGAGTTTCATTAAAATCAAAGCTTCCGGAAGACTGAGCCTTGACAGCTGTCTAAGGGCTGTTTCATTTACCGGGGGCGGCTTAGACTGAATAATTATTACAGCTTGATAGTTTAAAAAGAAGTAAGAACAACAGAGAGAAATAGAGCCCTTGAATGGTGTGTCACACATTTCTGTTTCTTCCCAGTGTCTGGGGTTCTGTGGTGTTCAAAAGAGATCATTAAAATCATGTATTCTTTGAACTAAAATATTACTAAATCATCACACGCTTGCTTCTTAATGGCTCCATGGCTCTTAAATACTGAATTTCACTTAATGATGGTATATTAAAAGGAAGCTTTTTAGAGGTTAATAAAAGAAATTTTTAAAGAAAGATTGTCTTTAGATATTTGTAGGTCACTTGGTACATGGTGCCATGATATCTTGATGAGAATACAGGCAGCAGTGTATTTTTTTTTTTTAAAGATTTTATTTATTTATTTGACAGAGAGAGATCACAAGCAGGCAGAGAGGCAGGCAGAGAGAGAGGAGGAAGCAGGCTCCCTGCTGAGCAGAGAGCCCGATGCGGGGCTCGATCCCAGGACTCTGAGATCATGACCTGAGCCGAAGGCAGCGGCTTAACCCACTGAGCCACCCAGGCGCCCCAAGCAGTGTATTTTATCTTCTGGTTCCTGAGTTATATAGTTATGCACATTTGTCTTTCCCAAATAGTTTTTATATGCCAATTTGGCATAATAAAAGAGACTTTAAATTTGTGGCCAGAATTTTGTATTTCATGATAGCGTCTTCTTACTTGTGAGGCAAAACTTCTCCCCGCCTTCCTCTGTGCTAAATAGGGACAATGGAGGTGGTGTGCTGAGATGCTAAGACCCCCAGTCTACCTGAGGGCCAAATGTGGAAAGTCTCAAATAAGGGAAGTAAAATAATATCGACATTATGTAAAAACTGATAGATGAAATGTACACTGATGTATGTGGAGATGACATGACTCCGATGACTTTAAATACTCCTATGACGAAGGCATAAAAAGAAGGGATGGATGGAGGAAGTGGGGTAAAATCTGATAGTTATTGAAGCCAAGTGGTGGGAATGTGGAGAGTCACTATTCTATCCTTATTTTTGTGTTTCTTGAAAAATTCATAATAAAAATTTTAAAAAGTGATAAAATGTTAATGGATGCATGATATATATGAGATAGAAAAATAAGAACCACGGATTATAGGAATTTGAGGGTCCAAAATAACTTCACAAGGAAAGCTTTCACATCGTTTGAGGAAAAAGTGTATGACTGGGGATTTTTTCTTGTTGAGAAAAAAATTAACAGGATACAACTCTGTAGTCCTTCGAGTGTTCATATTTTTCAGCAGATAAATGATCAAGTTAGGAGAAATTAAACGGGGGAAGTATTCTGTATTTGGGGGAAGGATTCCTAAGAGCAAATTTAAAGCTCACAAATAAAATGAGTTTAGTGGCTCATGTGAAGGGAAAGAAAGTAGGATATAAATAGTGAGGAACAAGCTACAGAAAAGAATAAGCATTTTCATTGTTCTTATTTTGTCTTTGGTTATTTAAAAACTTGTTATAGATGAAAGGATATTGCTCACAGATTCACCAGTATGCCAGAAAAGCAAAGGATCCCCTTCCCACAATGGTGTTTGGCTTGTAGGGAATGGAGCCTCATAACTGTCCTCCCCATGAATGTGGAGGCTCAGGAAAAGCACAGGGAGAGTCCCACGATATGAGATGGAGAGCTGACTAGCACTGGCTGTTGGAAGGAGTATGTTCCATCGGCTGTGGTAGCCCTTGAGAACATGGCCTAGAGTTGCACAGCCCTTCTGGAACATGTCCAAAGATAGGTTCTCATTTTCATACAGTTCTACTTGGTGGTAGAGTTGGATGGGTTGTTGGACTGAAGAGTCTCCAAATTTCCTTCAAATTCTGAGATGCTATGATTATATAAGACAAAGAGAAATGAAAACTTCCTCAGCAGTAACAGTTGGATGCGAGATAGGTAGGTCTGTGAGAATGTGACGCTGCATGTTCTCTGTGAAGGAAGATGGTTCCATATTGTGAGCGGTAGACCAGCTGCCCGCCAAGTAGCAGACTGAATGTAATCTGGTCCTTCCATTTCTTAAAGCTTTTAATACTAAGGAGCCTGGTCTCTCTCAAGAACTCCTCATTAAAGTAGAAAACACTCTCCCGTAGTTTCAACGCTAGGAAGGCGCTCTCCCTCCATAAAGTCTCTCACTATCTTATGGAAATCTCTCCCCCAGGAGGTCACTGAGCCCAGAGCTGCAGCTGTGTTTTAATAAGGGCTGGGTAATTTTATGACCAATAACATTTGTCGTTACACATGCTACAAGAAGGTTAATCAAATCTCAGCCTTCAGGGCATAATCTGGGTTCCCACAGGAATTTTCCTGCAGAATTCTGTGTTTGGCTAGGGACGCTTACTTCCCTCCTCACACATTAGTTGTTGACCATGGCTCCGTGATCCTGGATGTGTGCCGCCATTGTTTCTCTTACTGTCACTAGACTATTTCAGCATTAAAATTGTCTGGGGGCACGATCCTGAGTGACATGGCTTTGGGAGGCTGGTGTTTAGAGCTCTGTGCTTTCAGGCCAATACTTTAGTTTTCAACCTGAAACTTCAGAGAGCATGGAGTATTCTATCTGTTTCATTTGCCTCAGAGAGCCAAAGTTTAAGGCAACTTTCAGACCTGAGATACCAAATATTTTTCCAGCATTTCTCTGTTGCTTAGGAAACTCACAAACTGGTTCAAACATCTCACTTGGGGAAATATTGAAGTGACATTTAACTCAGAAACAAACTGCCTTTGGTCTGCTAAAGAAAACAGGATCACTGCCCGAAAGGGCAGCAGATCAAAATAAAGAGGGCAAGAGAGAACAGAGAGATGGCAATTGAAAGTTGAAGTTTGAGTGACTACAACACAGATTTTGAGATTGTCCAGGTGTTTTGTTCAGTTTGGATTCTATGACTAGATTAATCTATGGTATTTCAACTCTAGCTTGTAATGAAGTCCCCTCATCATTTGAAGGGTCAAGAGACCCGAAGAAGTCTTCTCCTCAGGGCTCGGTGATTATTTAATGAAGCAAAGGAAGTGACATAGACCATCAGAAATAGGACCCAGCTGTCCTAGGATTCCAGAGTCTCTGGGAGGTCCTGTTGAGCTCCTCTCTGTCTCGGTCTGCTGTAGACTGTACAAGGCTGCCCTTGTAGGTTCAGTCTGATTAAACCCAGCTTGTCTCAGTCTCTACCATAGTGGGAAGTTCTGCCATGCCCTGAACCACCTGTATGTCCTTCTCATGCTGGGTTCTCTGAGTCCAGTATGGGCAGGTGCAAAGGGTCTGACTCAGACTTTACGAGTGTGTGTGTGTATGTGCGTGCGTGCGTGCCGTGAGGGGTTGGGGGAGGGAAGAAGGGGCCTAAAATTTCCATATGGTCATCTGGGTAGGAGATGACTTGGGCCTAGTCCAGGTTCCCAGGGTTCCTGGGCTGACAGTGGAACTAGATATGGGATGGCATGGGGATATGGGATGAGGTGAGTGGAACCCAAGGAACAGAGGGAGAATTCAGGGAGTAACTCCCCAGTCCTTGGGCCTTTCTTGGACTTTGACTGTAACTGTAACTGTAAGAGAAGTAGAATGAGTAAATAATATTAACTGAAAAAAAAAAACAAAGCCAAAATAAAAACAAGATTCCATTAAATTGTACAATATACACCTAATCTCTGAGCCAGAGACTAGAAAATTAAAGTGAACTTGGTCTGAGCATTCAGAGTAATCAACCAGTCTTTGCACCTTCCAGAAATGTACGCTGGGATATGTGGAATGGAAATGAAGGAAATGGGAGTGAGAAGGTACCCTGGCCCATCCCACCCCCACTGTGCAGGAAAGGCAGTGGAAGCCTTGTTTTCTGGTTGCTTCCAGCATAATCTTGTACTTTCCCCCAGTGGGTTTCAGCTTGGTTTGTGTCAGCTGATGTGTACAAACAGATTTCAAAAAATTGTTCCTTGCTAAGGGAGCTGACATCTGCCACTCTCAGAAATTAGAAATGACAAATGCCCCGAAGGGTAAAAGGCCATGGCTGATTTGCCATAAAAAATAGAATCCGCTCAGACTCTAGGATTCACCAAACAAAGCACTGTCGTATCCACACCGTTAGTGGTGATTTTCGGTGATGAAGGAAATTGCACCCCTGGTTCTGCTTGTTAGCACTGGCGTCTACTCCTGCAGAACAAACAGGACCCCTTTCACTCACGCCTTCCCTTTCCGAGATTGAGTGCAGTGCCCAGTCCGTCAGACCCAGCGGGCGATGGAGGTTTGTGATGAGATACTTGATGGTTTTGAAATTCTCGTGTTTGTTCACCCTTAGAGGCCCCCTTCATGTGCAGGAGGCACTTCCCCTCTCCACCGTGGGAGAGAAAGAAAAACAAGCTCTGGACTTCTGCAGAGGAAGAGAGTGGAGTTAAATTGAAGACAGAAGATGTTACTGTCTATTTTAGCCCGTCTCTTCAGGAAAGGGGGCAGGATTTGGAAGCAGAAAGCAGTGAGAACTGAGGCAGCTTTGGGCTTGGCGTCTCTCCATCTCCTCTGTCATGGTATCTCTGATTTTCCCTGGCTGTCTGCTCCATGTTTTTCTTTCTATCTTCCCCATAGTCCCTGGTCCTCACTGTTCAGCGGGCTGACTCCATCATGGCCTCTCCGGCTCCGCTCACTATTGTGACCTTATAGTTCAGCCCCTGTCACTGTATGGCAGTCACTTGGTACATGCTAGTTCTTGTTCCCGAGAGAGGAGATCTGATGGAATCACCTCGTCTCTTTGCAACAGGCCATATCATGGGTTGAGGACGTCTCATCCAGTGACTGCTCTTGGGTCACATGCATATCCTTGCTCCAATTAGCCGAGGCTGGTCATGTGGTACCAAACATGGTACATGGTCCCTTGGAAGGGGATGTGGTGGCCATACACCTTGGTTGCTCTCCCAGGTCCACTGCCCTACATTTGCTGAGCATTCACTTGGGTCAAGCACTATGCTAGGCGTCCAAGGTTTCAACAGTCTTTTGTTCATTTCCTACGCAGGTAGTAAGGGGGGAAGGAAACAATGACCAAACTAGAAGTAGGTAAGGATTAACAGGGAGCACATGGGAATGATGGTAGAGTTTAGAGCTTAATTATACATAACTAGACTTGTGGTCCTGATCCAAAATCCAGAGTATACTTTTTTCCTCCTCAGCTTTGTTCCTGGAGGGTGAAGTGGAAAGTTGGACAGATCCTGGAAAATAACTAAGACTCCTATCAAAAACCTACCTAAAGTGCCCACCTGAAACCCCCTGCTCTCCCGACCACCCCAACCCAAGGCAATGCCTCCCAAACCTCCCTTGTGAGCCAGGCTTCCCTGGACAAAGACACGTTCAGCATCACAGCTCATGCTAGGACGAGCAGTCACGCTCTATAGTGTGTTCTGACTCAATCAAGAAATTATCTCCTCAAAGTCTATATTCTTGGGCATTTCAAGTATTGGTACTTGATTTTATATCCTCAAAACACCTATGTATTTTATTAACCCAGTTCTGGGATCAGATTGCCATTTTAATACAGAGCATATTCAGTCATTAACTTGGGCTCTTTCTAGAGGAACTTCCAGGTTTCTGAACTCATTTTACTTTATCTCACAGAACGTCACCTCTGGGGATTATGGGAAAGAGACACATAAGATCCAGTCCCTTCTCTCAAGGAATTTTCTGTTTGGCCCAGAAGATTGGACATACACACATGAAAGGGAGAAAAAAGTGGCTGATTCTTGTTTAAATATGTCCCCTGCTAGGCAAGAGGCCAGGAGTTGGCCTGGTTGGGGATGTCCATGGCTGCCATCAGGGAGCTTGAAGGGCTGTAGGGAGGGTGGGATGTGCTGAGGCCTGGGGCCGACTTCATTCTCGACTGGTCTGTTTGTGTGTTCAGTTTGGCTCTGGGCATGGGTCTCTGGGGGAGACGGGCTTGCTGCCTCGGGAGGCACAGAGCTCTGCCTTGGACTAAGTGTTGTTTGCATGTGACCCTTTTCTACTCCTGTGTTGTATCGAAGTGATAGGGACTGGGATGTGTTGCCAATGTCAGTTTTTTATTTTATTTTTTTCAAAATAAAACTAGTAAAAAGGCTCTGAAAGTCACCGAGAGAATCTCCCCCTGCTCTGCCTTTTCTGGCTCTAAAGTGGCCGTATGGAAGGATGAGCAGTATTTAAACTCAGCTGACTCTTTCTCTTAAGACTTCATTAAAAGGTCCAATTTAAGAACCTGGGTCTTTATCCGAGTATGTAATATTTCTTTCTCTTCCCTTGTATATACTTCTCAGAAATCTCCACTGAGAATTTCAGGTGTATCAGTAGTAATTATCATCACTATTATTACTATTTTTTTTAAAGATTTTATTTATTTATTTGACAGAGAGAGAGATCACAAATAGGCAGAGAGGCAGTCAGAGAGAGGGGGGGAAGCAGGCTCCCTGCTGAGCAAAGACCCTGATGTGGGGCTCGATCCCAGGCCCCTGAGATCATGACCTGAGCGGAAGGCAGAGGTTTAAGCCACTGAGCCACCCACGCGCCCCTATCATATACTGTTATTAATAGAGTTAAATGGTGGGAGCTGTTTCCAATTATTGACTTTATCATGTTTTCTGTATATTTCAACTTATTTAAAGAAAAAAAAAAACAGCCACAAAAACCTGACAAAGAAAAAGAAAGCTGGACAAAGTCCTGAATGGTGGAAAGTATGATAGAAAGTTGCCTGTGGAAGAGTCCTTATAAAACACAATCTCTTAAATATGTATTTTATTGTTTCTAGCAACTCAACAAACTAAAAGCATATTGAAAATGAACAACTGACTGCAGTAAGCCAAAGCATGCCTCAGGCAACTCAGAGCTTCCCACCAGTTTGGGGTTAACTTCCGTCACTCCTAACATTTGTGAGAAGATGATTCTGAATCACATGGAAACGAAATCAGGAATTCCACATACAGAATTAGGGAAGGCATACACTTCAGCATTAGTAAGCCTGCTGCTCCTTCGCAACCTCGGACGCTGCACAGATGGAAGGGTTAGGAGGGGAGAGATGGCTCCTTGGTTCGAGAAGCAGCTTGCGGCAGACTGTGAGGGCACTATGGGGCATCGCTCTGGGGACTCTCTGCTCTTTCCCTTTTGTACGCTTGAAGCTGTCAGTGTTTTGCCAAGAACCCCATATCGTAGTTCCTCTGTGACTTCTACTGGATACCTGCTGGCATCTTTTTTTTTTTTTTTAAGATTTTATTTATTTATTTGAGAGAGAGAGCACAAGCATGGGGAGCAGCAGAAGGAGAAGCAGGCTTCCGACTGATCAGGGAGCACAGCGTGGGGCTCCATCCCAGGACCCTGAGATCATGACCAGAGCTGAAGGCAGATGCTTAACTGACTGAGCCACCCAGGTGCCCCAAATACCTGGTTACATCTTGCTTTCTTTGTTTTTGAGACAAGAACTTACCTTTTTCAGCAGGCCAAGTAAGAGTGACAGAAGCCTAGTGCATTGACCCCTATAAACATTGTCCAAATCCTTATGTTCTCCCACTGTTTTCCTCCTCCTATACAAGGTTACTAGAAAAGAAAGGAAGTTCTGTCATTTGAATCAAGAAAGGATTTTTATGTCACTCTCCTTAGCTCCTTTTAAAGGAGTTATTTATAAAAATCATGACTGTGTTTGGGCTCCAGGTAAAGGAAGAGCGGGAAGAGGAAGGTCAGAATAACCCACCGCTTTGCCCCTTTCACTTCCCAAATACACAGGGTGTTCTGAAGCCCGAGTGGTATCAGATTTTGCTTTCAGAAACGCTTAGGAAGTGAAAACGACGCTGGTGCCTCTCGAAGGGCGGCGGCATCCTGGTGCAGGATGGTAGGCTGAAGACCTCAGGATGAAACGGAGGACAAAAATAGCAATTTCGTCACCATCTCCCACCAAAGTAAATGAGAAATTTCACTGAAAAAAATTTTTTTTTCCATAGAAGTCTCACACTTTCCGTAAATGAAAACAGCAGTGGATACCGGCAGAGGTTTCCAGAGAGGCATTTTGTGTGTGTGTGTATGTGTGTGTGTGTGTATGGAAGGGAAGCCTGTTCCCTGGGTCTGAAACCCTGGGAGGAGGGGAAGGAACCCAGGGCTGGCGGGGACTCTCCCACCTCACAGAGCCGCCGCCTTTGTTGCAAGGAGCGTGAAGCACGCGCCGCCGTAACTTTTCGTTCCTTGGGCTTTTTGGCTAGTGTCGCATCTTATAAGTCACAGTCTAGCTTCTCCTGTCCGTATTTTTACTGCACAGAAGGCTTCCCAATTTGCAAGCGTTTGCAGCACGGCTGGGCCCAGAGATAAAACAGAATGTGTACGTAGTACAGTATGCATTCAACCCATGCACAAGGCTCTTTCCACCATATGTGCAAACTAGTGTGCTTTTCACTCAAGGTGCCGCTGCCAAACTTGCCAGGAGCCCATGAATAAGTGGAGGCGAGAACATCAGACGCGATGCAGCCGTGGGCCTCGTCCCTCCTTGGAAGGAGACCCTCGATGCCAGCAGCCCCCTGACCTTTTGTCCCCCGTCTAGCGCACCTGTCTCACCACTTACCTGTCCGCAGCCCTAGTCTTCCTTCCTCACCCTCAGCCTTGACCTGGGATGTCAGCCATTGTTCGAGCCAGCGTGGAGTCCTGCTTGCCCTTCCAGTAGGAGAGGAGAGGTGGTAATTAGCATTTATGCTAATGAGGATAGCAAGACTGAGGATAAAAACTCATCAGTTTACAGGAGAACACAGAAGGGGAAAACCAGCTGATTTTTTTTTCCTTCCTCTCAAATGTTTTTATTACCTCCCATCTCAGGCAAGGCATAGCTTACCAAGCCCTTTTACAGGAGAGTAGCTTTGGTCTGGTTTTTGTAGGTAAATCTTCCAGTGGAACATCTTTTGTGATAAGAGAAAAAAGGATTGAGAGATAGAAAAGAATGGTACTTTTCACTCACGTCCTTGAATCTCTCTTGAATCTCCTTGTATGCTTTATCCTAAATAAACCAATGCAGAGATTTTTGGGGATTCACTTTTTTACTTTGATATTTGCTGCCTAAAATTCGAATCAGCGCCTCCTTTGGTTTTACTGAAATACAGTCTTTCTCATCAAAAGATACTCGGTGGACATGCAACTCAAAATCTTTCCTTAAAACACTGCTGGTGTTGCATGGTGCTCACAACCCCTCTCTTCGTTCTACCAAGTGTGGGTAAGAAGTACGAACTCGGCTTCACGGGCGGGAAGCAAAGCTAAGGGGTTGAAACTTTCTTTCATCCCTTTTTCAGCTTCTTTAGCTACAGGTCTGGGAAGTAGGGCTCCTCCGCCCACGGGCACAGCGATGGGGTTCAAGGTGAAGGTCACCTAGAGTGTAACAGCAGCACTCTTATAATCCATCGGTTGTAAGTAAGCCATTATCTCAATGTTCTACATTGACTTCATTTGAGTTATTTGCAAGCTTGCTTCCCACAACATGTTATTTACCTTTGGGCCAAAAGAAAGTGATTTTTCCATGAATTCTAACGGATTTGCTTCTCTTGATCACATCTATGACGGAGAACGTCGTGTCTCTGTAGGCTACCAGCATGGGACTCTCTACCTTTCTTGGGCAGTAGATCTCGGGAATTCCTTGCCTGGCTCTTGGGCTTCAGCATTGTCCTTTGTCCCTAAGGGGCCTGGTGGAAGGTGACATACACCACAGAGGGAAGAATATGTTGATGGTGGTTGCTGCCCTGTTCATGTGGAAATCCGGGCAGGCATGAGAGGCGACAGTGATGTGTCCTGGAAAGATCCAGAACAGGAAATGGTAGGGACCTGCCAGCGCCAGGGAAATTGGACTGCTCATCCATGGTGGCCCGGTGGGACTGTTCATTTCTTAGGGCCAGGGCCAGAGGAAAAACGTCCTGTATTTGAGCAAATTCACTGTATAGTGGGAGAGGCTTCTAGCCTTGGAGAGCATCTTTGGAGAAGGAGCCTCTGTTTATTTTTTTATTTTTTTTAAGATTTTATTTATTTATTTGACAGACAGAGATCACAAGTAGGCAGAGAGAGGGCGGGGGAAGCAGGCTCCCTACTGAGCAGAGAGCCCGATTCGGGGCTCGATCCCAGGACCCTGGAATCATGACCTGAGCCGAAGGCAGAGGCTTTAATCCACTCAGCTGCACAGGCACCCCAGGAGCCTCTGTTTAAAGCCATGCTTTGGATGCGTACCATGACTTTGCAAGAGGGACACCGGTCACACTGGAGCTCCATTCTCATTCATTTGGTAATTGGTTATTTTAACACAGACTGTGACTAAGGAACATGATTACACACCTGTCAGCCATATGAGGGGAAAGAGAGCTGTCTGTGAGCAGGGGAAGAGGCTGCGGTTCTCCCGGGTCTCTGTGGAGTCTTCTCCATCAAAGATGTCATTTTTCATTTTTACCTTGAAACAAGACAGACATTAGAGCTCCTGCCTTGTTTGTATCATTTAAGGCCTTACTGCCACAGATGCTGATCTAAACTAACACAATTTCATTCTGATTATATCTTTGTAGACATCCGATCGCAGAGCACGGGAGGGCAGGATGTCATATAAAGAAACAAATGAACATAAACATTATATGGTACCCATGTAGCAGTTTCCTGTGGTGGGGCAGGATGTGCGGAGAAGCAGAAATGAAAATGTTTCATACAAAGGAGGACATTTTACTTCAAGATGAAGTAAATCTGGGAGATCAGAGAAAGCTGTTTGCGATTGCCCAGGTAGCGAGGAGAGGGGCTTCTCACTCATGGACAGGTTGCCAGGTGGCCCGGGGTCCTGCGGAAGGGGAGTGAAGGAGAGAGCATGTGACAGAAAGATGAGGGTGAACACCTAAACAACAAAACGAAACTCAAAGGCAACAATTTTGTGCTGAATTCTAAAATGAATAAGGACTGAATAGATGATGAAACATTTAAAGGAAAAAATAAAATAAAATCCTAGCCTTTTGAATAAGAAATCCTCTCGTTAGCACGTTTTCTGCAAACAGTAAACCACATATTGGATTGTTTAGAAATTCTCCCCTCTATTTTGTCTGCTCCTCTCTGTCTTTGGTGAGGCCATTCAGCTTGGAAAGAGTATGTGGGTTCCAGAGTATGTGTGCCCATCCTCTGATGAGCATTTATTTATTTTTTTTAAAAAGATTTTATTTATTTATTTGACAGAGAGAGACGGCCAGAGAGGGAACACAAGCAGGGGGAGTAGGAGAGGGAGAAGCCGGCTTCCCGCCGAGCAGGGAGCCTGATGCAGGGCTTGATCCCAGGACCCTGGGATCATGACCTGAGCCGAAGGCAGATGCCTGATGACTGAGCCACCCACGTGCCCCTCTGATGAGAACATACATCAGCAAATGGTGCAGGTGTCCTGTGTTACTGAGTCAGAAACCAAGTTGATAGAGGGTGATGTTAGTAGCTGGAAAATATGGACTAAAGGGAGACGATTTGAATGGTAAGGAAGGAAGCAACAGTAAAACCTTGGTTGAGTTCTTCCTTGGAAGTGTGGTAATGACCGTGGAATTCAAGGTATAGTAGCCTCCATGAATCCCCAGCGGCTCGAGTGGATAGGAGCTGCTCAGCCCATGTAGAAAGTTGCTTGATGGAGATACTGCTCATGAAATAGAAGAGGAGATGGAGAGATTAAAAAAGAAAACAAGGCTTTATTTGCAGGGAGCAGAATGGGTCTTCAGATGGCAGGAGAGAGATAGAAGTGGTCATTAATACTGATCTGTAGAGGGTTAGGATCCTGACTAGTGGGGGTATTTATGCCTTTCTAACAGTCCTCAAGTCTACACCAGGGTCTTCTTATTGACGTTGGCCTTTGGCTGTTGGGCGTGCTCTAAAGTTGCACACAACTTAATTTTAATCACGACTTCAATGATAAGAAGAGAGTGAGTCCCTGTGGCCTTCCTGCCAGCTGAGTTGTTCTCTCCAGAGAAGAAAGTGGGTCTGTGAAATTTAAATAACTCTCATATATTGAGTGCTTCCTCTGTTGCAGGCATTGTGCAGGACATGTGATGAATTGTTTTATTTAATCCTTGCATGGAATTTCTGAGCCGGATGTTATGTCCCCTGTTTTACTGCTGGTGCCAGAAATCAAACTCAGCTCAGTATTGGCACCAAATGTCCCTCCTCATCCCTTTCTGTACGAACATCTTCCACCAAATGGCACATGGGGTGCTTGGCCTTGGAGAATTTGCTCTCACTTTTTCTTGCCTTTTATTTCCTTATCATTCTTACCTGCTTATGAGAATATTTTCTACTTCTTGCCTTTTGTGGTTTACTTTTATTTACTTTAAAAAAATTGTGATTACTTAAAAATCTAAATTTTAAATAGGATATAAATGTGTGATATTTGACACTCCAAGCTGTGTATGGTTAGCCCTTGGTGAGGGATCATTTGTTTTGTTATCATTGAATTTAAAAAGTTAAAATGTGTTGGACATGTGGGCTGAATACCATTCATTGTAGATGCTTAGTTATTCAGTTGTCTACAATAGCCAAACACGTGGTAGACGTTCAATAAATGATGAATGAATGAATGAATGAATGGGACCTAAGGAAAAGGTTATATGAGTGCCCTTGTCATTGTTGTCTGCTTTCTGTGGGGGTCACAATGCCACATAGAGTGGTTTGGTACTCTATAAATACAGAGTAGTACAACCTCTGTTTAGAGAATTAGACAAATCATTTTTATCATTCCAAGGCAAGGGTCTGTCATTCCTTAAGTCAAAGGTATGAAAGAAATTTCCTTATTTTGCACACAAAGATTCTTGATTGCATGTAAATACTGCTTATTTTTACTAATAAGGGAAGAATGATGTTAGTAATAATTATATCAAGTGATCATTCTTATTCCCCTTTTACTATTTTCCACATCAAACCATAACAGTTTTCTGTTCTGTGATTAGATAAGAACCACAAGGAAAGTTGTATGAATTTAGAATCCTTTCTCCTTGAAAACACAGCTCAGTCTGTGTTGATGCCCGAGAGAAGATTTAGGCTCCCACTCTCTTCTTGGAACCCCATCATCTTAAATCTGTAGGATTTGCAAATGAAAAAGAAGAGGGATTTCAAAACAAACAGCCCCCTATGAGAAGACTGTCAACTTCAGGATGTGCCCTACCCCATTTCCATGCAGAGTTTCTCCTGCTGACCTGGAGGACTCCCCTGGCAAAGGCCTATCTCCATGTGTACTCCCCACCCTCCCTCTTCTTCCTTTCTTCCCTCCTTTTTGCCCCATACTTAAAGTCCAGAATACTTGGAAAAGCCATTGCCCTCCATCCTGGTGGGCTTAGGGTTTTGATCTGCTCGACCTTTGGCTGTGTTCTTGTTACCTATGTTGCCTCTGGCCTAGTAGACTGACCCCCAGGCCTTGACTCTCAGGGAGGTGCTGGCTTCCTTGACCACCTCCATTTGAGCTGCCATGGGCATTGGTGGGTGCTTTGCCACATAGAGGGGGAGATTAGAGGACAAAGTTCTCTCCTGCAAAGACCCACAGGAACATTTGAGCCATGACTTCTCTGCCTTCTAGTAATATCTATAGCTTCTCTTGCTCATTGTCAGCTAACATCCTGTGCTGACTGAGCTGCTGTGGGAGAGCCAATGTGGTGTGGGGGTCAAGAGCCTGCGCATGGTGTGCAGGCACCTGCATTTGGACCCCAGTTTGACCTTTGTCAGCTCCTGAGGTTTGGATAAGTTACGGAACTTCTCTACACGTCAGACTCCTTTCTGGCAAAATGGAGGTGGTAATGGTAGTATAGACTTCACAAGAGTTTGAGGAGCCAAGGTCTGCAATTGGTTAGCATGGAGTCTGGCACAGAACAAACTTTAATCTTAATTTTACTGTCCAAAATGACATCTATACTGAGTTTTCTTCCTTTGCGGTGACAGCTCTGTGATGCAGTCACTGATTTGGAAGTTTCTAGAAGCAGTGATGTTCTCTCCAGCAGGGCCCAGTCTGCAGTCTGGGAGCCTTCCTCTGACTGGGCTTCCAGTTATCTCATATCTAGAACCACACTGGGCAACTGAGATACCAGGGCACAGAGGGATTGGAATAGTTTGGGAATTTTGGTAACCAGAAAGGTTAGGTGAGAGAGGGAATGGGGCAGGGCTACTCACGGGGCAGGGAGAACTACCCTCTCTTATTCTCAATTATACCATAAAGAGAGAGGATGTGGAAACTCAGGAGACTTTTTGTCTTTTGTCACCTAGGCTTTGATTCCAGAATAGAACTCTTGGAAATGTAATAATAATAATAATAATAATAATAATATCTTTAAAAAGGGGTGACAGAGGAACAAGTGTTAACTGAAGTTATCATCTAAAAACGGACCTTAACCCGATGCTCAGCTGTTGGCTTCAACAGGCCTTTTCCTCAACACAGGCCAAATTCTGCTGAAAGGATTGTCCCTTATTTACACATGTCACCGTCCCACCTTTTATTACTTCCAATCATCATCTGCAGAATGGCTGGGATTTAAAACAGAGACTCCAGAGGATGCCATTTGAGCAGAAGCTTCTTGGCTGCCATCTTTACATTTGTCTCCTCAGAGAGGCTGATCAGTCCTGGGTTTGTTTTATTATTGTTGTTGTTGTTGTTGTTGTTAAAGAGAGAGGGCTCTGGAGGGGGAGCAGAGGGAGAGAGAGAGATTCTTAAGCAGGCTCCACACCCAACATGGAACCCGACGTGGGGCTTGATCTCACCATTTTCCCATGATTCTGGGATCACCACGCAGGCGCCTAGTCCTGTGTTTGAAAACAGGGTGGTTTGGACTTGGTCCCTCTTAGCCTGACGGTGCCTCTGCTAACAGTTCGGATGTTATGTGGCTCATAGTTCGAATTGTCCAGTTCGGAATCACATCCTGGCTTCACGCTCTGCAAGACCCAGAGGGCAGAGTAAGTAGACGTGTTGCCTTGTCCTTCTCCCTTGCCCGCCTGCAGAGGCACAAACCACAGCATCACTTTGTTTGGTCACAGCATTTGTGTGGACAGAGCACAGTAACAGCCAGGATTTTACTCCTGGTCTTGGTCTTTCTTCCTTATGTCAGGCCAATTTTAGATCTTTAAGGCCATTGCAGAATTCTCACTTCCATTTCTGACTAAAGAAATCTTATCTTTAGGACACCTTATGTTTTGGGCCCCATTATAGGGTTGCTGACTAGAACAATGTCCCAGGTCAGAGTGGCGACCAGGGTGGGATATTTTTCTGTGGCTGTCCAGAGCGGAGAACCAGAATGGCCATTTCAAGGCCACTGTCTATGGAGACCGCTGCAGCCAGGCCAAGGGCATCGATCAAAGTGTCCAAGGCAGGTCCAGAGTCAAGGGTGAAGGTTGAGAGCCAAGAGTGGTAGAGATGTGGCCTTGAAGCTGGATCTGGGAGGGAACGATTGACGAGAGTGCTGAATACCATGGGGCTTCTACAGGCCCGCTTTGCAGGTTAGTGGGGCACCCCGGGGATGGGGTAGACTGAGGCCCATGTGAACCATGCAGAGAAGATGTAGGCAGCCCTATTGTATCTGGACCCTCATTATGGCATTTCTGTGGTTGCTGGTAGGAGATAAAAAAGAAGGTTGGTTTGAGCCCTGAACCTTTATTACAGATAACAATTGTGACATCATGGTCTTTGACAAGGATTGCTGCTAATTTAAAATTTATAGTCCTTGGCCTCAGAATTGGAAGCTAATTCAAGGATACAGTTGTTTCAGCTCATGCCTCATGGCTCTCCATGACTGCCATCACCCGGGTATGCCCTTTGAGTTGTTTCCTTTAGAAGTCACGAGAGACACACACTGACTCATTCATGTGCTCTTGCATGTTCCCCGGGGTCCGTCTCCCCTTTGCTAAGACCCATATATGTGTGACGTGTCAGGTCACAATGAAGGGTATGTGCTGTGGCAGGGACACAGAGCAAGCTAACTCTTCCAGGACGTGACTCTAAGCCTCTTGCATTGTCCTCTCACCGGCTGAGATAATTAGCCATCAACCTCACGGGGACTGCATTACTGTCGCTGTGTCTCAGTTTTTCCCCATAGTGGAGGGTGTTGTGGTATTGAATAGGAGCTGGTGAACTGGCCTTTGGCTCCCCACAACCCCACCCTTGAAGAATCACCACAATCTAGGCCCATGTCTCAGCGAGGCAAGACAGTGACTTAATTTCGCCAGTTCATCGAAGAGAATCCTCGGCTTTGATGAACTAACTCATGCTAGCCAAAGCCACAGTCTGTATTTATATGCCAGAGGGCCAGGACTGAATGAGATAAGACACACAATGTCCTTTAGAATCCGCACAGCACCATTTATGGGATTAATTAAAAAAAAATCATATAATACTAATACTGATTTTAAGAAATTCACAAAGGAAATTGCTAGAGGATCTGAACTGTTGAGGGAGCTCTGGGGGACACGTCCTTCTGGAATTGATGGGCTTGGGTGTCATAATCAATGATCCAGAGATTATTTAATAAGAATCAGGTCAAAAAGGTTGTTTTGTTTTAAGGATTAGTTTTATAAATTTTGAAGTAGCATCTTGCTCAGGCTGTGCCGGAGACTCCCTGACTCATGTTTGCTCTTGCTACTTTTTTCCTGGGCTCTTTGCAGACCACCCCACCCCCTTCCATAATATTTGTTCTTCAGCACTCTCCTTTCCTGGTTTCCTTGGAGTAGTCCGTCTTGGAATTGAAAACCCAAGAAAACCAAAGAATTATGAAAACCTCCCTTAATTAAGTAATATATATTTTTAGCTTCATGACATCAGTGTTTTCAAGTTATTTCACACTGGTTTTTTTTTTTTTTTTTTTTTTTGGACCATTAGCAGAGAAGTAGCAGATTATTGAGTACAGGGTAGGGGCCATGGAGACAGATTGCCTGGGTTCGAATCCAGGTTCCAGGCCTCGTTAGCTGTGCAGCTTTGCGTGCACTCCGTCATCTCTCTGTGCTCGTGTTTCCTTCTAGGTAAGACGGAGACAGTGACAGTACCTACTCATGAGTAGTTGTTTGGATTTGGTATGTGTCTGGGCGCGTGTAGTAATGGGTTAATACATGTAAAGCCCTCAGAATGGTGTCTGGTTCATGCGTAACAGCTGTAGGGATGTGAGCCATTCCTATGAATCTTTGATAATACCCAGAGCAGTGTCTTCATCTGGTTCTGGTGTGTTTCCTATTCCCATGTGAGGCCAGGTTATGTCGAGGGAGACTTCCTGTGGGTAGTGAATCTCCTCCATTACGTCTGGATCCTTTCCTAGTCTTACAGATGGGGTCCTCGCCTGCTTCGCATTTCCTTTCATTTCTTCGGTCCATCCCGAGGTCTGTAAATAAAGACCGGAGTCCAGCCCCTTCTGCCTAGGGATTTCAGAGAAAAGAAATGAAAGGACCACCTGAAATGCCTGGATTAGGCCAATTATTTAAGTATTTTATAGGTGCCAACGGGTAACAAAGTGGAATTGCCTTCCTTTTGTTCCCCCTCGCAGGACCCTGGGTAATAAATACGGATGAATAGTGAGTGAAAAAGCCAAAAGGCAGTCGGTGGGCGGAGGCGGGAGGTGGGGGACGGGGAGCCATCAAGGAGCCCGGATAATCCACCACGGATCAGGGGTCCTGGGATAATCAGAAGCTGCGCGGGATGGGGCGGTGGCGTGGCTTTCGCAGAGAACACAAAAGGGGGCCTCGTGCCCCAGCTGCCAGGCCTTACCTGCACACCACTTCCGTAAAAGCAATCCTTCACCGAAGACACTCAGGTGACCCGACGAAAAGCAGCATGAGATGAATCCAGCCATCCTGTCCAATCGAGGGAAAATAGATTCAAAAAACTGAAAAGCCAAAACAGGAATTTGCAGAACCACTTAGCAACTGCTCTGATTATACTGGACACAGCTGTAATGTGCTGGGACGAGCATGATATATTTTAGTTCGTGTGGTAGCCGTATTTCAGGCTGATGTGGAATCTGTTGCCGAAACTGTCATGCAATCCATTAGGGCCTCTGAGTAAGGGCAGCCATTAATCAGACATGAGATCAGCCCGCCAGCCTCACGCACTCACCCATCTGAGTGGCTCTGACCCGACATCGTTTAAGGAGATGCTCATGGAGGCCATAAACATGATTCGATTGCCATTATCTTCATGTTGCATATTTGCTACCGTTATTCTTTGAGGACTCCAAATTGGATATTAAAAATTTATGATATATATAAAGGTTGGCGTGGAGTGAAAAAAGAGAGCTGCGGCAAATAAGTCCGTCTCATCCATCAGAGATGTGGGAGCTGTCAGAGGAGCCTGGCAGGTACGGAGCTTGGAGAATTAGGAGGAACTCCACTGGGGAAACAGCTTCTCCCCTGGCCTACTTGCTAAATGGGATTTTAACTACATTTTGTTAAAAGAACAGAGTAAAACAGCCCCACTGCAGGAATCCCACGGTCAGTCTTTGATGACAAGCTAATGAAAGGGAGGGCAAGGGATCCTGATGGAAAATTAGTACTAACGTGAATTGAGCAGATGCCTGGGTCCAGAGAGTGATGTTTCTGGGTGCCTGGGGTGTCTCCGGAGCAGGGAGCCTGATGCCAGGCAGGAATCCTCTGTGCAAGAGAAAGCTCTCTACCCAAGCTGTGTGCACACACAACCCTGTCCATGAACTGTGCAATTCTCTGAGAACTGATGTTTGCCGAATTGAATATTTGCATGGAAACAACTCATACTTAAGGGGATCCATTTTTAGAGGCAGGTAATTCAGGGTAGAGGAAAACAACATTTCTGTGTCTTAGCTTAAGGAAGAGCAAAGGATTAATGAATGCATTCAACCTATATGAACGGGTTTCTTTGTGGTACATGGTACTCTGCTGAGCATGGGGGCCTCATACATTTTCCTATAAGTGGTTCCCAGTCTGATAGGAAAGATAAGACATGAGTCATAACTGAGATGAGTTACACCAAAGAGTTCCAGACTGACTTGGGGCACTAGGACTAGGTGAGGTATCAGAAACAGGGAGAAAGGCACTGGGTTGGTTAATCTGGGAATGGACTTAGAGGAAAAGAATTTGTTAGACAATGACCAGAGGTTAGATAGAGTGGGAGGCACAGGGGAGAAACACGAGGATGAAATGATTATTATCCAAAGCCCAAATTGAGTACGAGAGCTATAATGAGGCTGAGACTCTAGTGTCTGACTGGGTGGGACGGTCAGGTGTTGGGCAGAAGTACGTAGAAGAGCCAGTGGAAGGCCCAGGTGGGAGGCAGGAGCAATCAGAGAGCTCTGGCAGAGGCCTGCTGAGGCTCAGGTATGCAGGTGACTTCTGGGGCTCAGGGGCAGGACACTCACCTCTGGGGACTGGAGTGTAAGGCAGAATGTCCGGTTGCTAGGGTTGACGGATTGGAGCTCATTCACATACTCAACTAAGTCACTCACTCACCATTTATGGAGCCTTTATTATATGCCCAGCAATAGATGAGGCTGTACAGATTTACAGCTGAATAGGACATAATTTCTGTACTCAAGAACCTCACAGATTAGTGGGGAAGATAAACATATAGGAGGTCATAATGCAATGCAATGCAATGGGTAGAATGGAGATACACACACATACACACCACATATACACACATAGAGGGGTTCAGAGCCCAGGTTAGGACCAAGAGGAAGAGGTCTGGAATGATTTCCTAAAGGAGTACAGTCTAAATGAATGCTTAAAAGGCGTATAAGAAATTTCCAGGAGAAGTCATGAGAACAGCTGAAATCTAGTTTTACAAACAGAAAATGGGCGGAAAGGACAGGAATCCAGTTGAGGGGAACTGGGCATTCAGTCGTGAGGAGTTGGGCCACTGAGATGATCATAACTGGTCAGAACTCAGCAGAAGCCGGAGTTCCTCCACGGGCCTCCCTGTGTTATTCTAGTCCTGGGCCAACATGGGCTGAACTTCACTGAGGGGCCCAGACACTGGGCTGACCTTTAGGTCAAGTTCACAAAGATGTTCACAGCACACAGAAAGGCCACGTGGGATGGTTGCAGTTTATTCCTCCCTGAACTTCCTCAAGAGGAACGTGTGTCGGCATTTGACTCAGGAAGGAGAGACCGGACACGGGACATCAGAAGATGCAATTCTAAGAGTTTCCAGAAGTGGAATCCCTGTGCTTTTGTCTTGACTTTTGAAAAGAAATTCTGTTACTTCTGATTCGCAAAATGAGTTAGAAAATATCAAGATTTTCCCTGCAATGATTCTTCTCTAAACTCACTCCCGCAAGTTTGAGACGCGCTATTTTTGATATCCTCAAGTCGGCTGGTGACACCACATGTGTGAGCTGACGGGTTCCACATCTGCTGGGGCCCTGGAATGCCGAGTCTGGAGGCTTGGCTGCGCTCACCCTGGCTGTGGCTCCACGCGGAACCTTCTCTTGTTTTCTGAAGAAATTCTGAAATCACAGAGACGTAGAGGTGTAAACTCCCATTCATCACCGGGAGGTATTAACTGGGAAACCTAGTTATCTTTCCACTTAAATGGCAACAGTGTTAACCTTTTTGTTGAGTCAGAAATCTCTCTTTTCTGGGGTAGGCCCGTGGAGCTGTTTTTAGAATGTTCCACATTTTCTGAGGGAGTCCTCCAGAGGGGAAAAAAATGCTGAGCTTGCTCTCATAGGCACACGACACCAAAGCTTTGGCCCAAAGGAAGAACTGAATTCTTTGAAAGAGAATGAAAGATTGCCGTATGTAAGAATCAAAATAAAAATGTGAATGGCTGATGATTCACAGGGAAAGAGAGGTGAATCTGAAGTTTGTTTAAACCAGAGATTTTTGAAGTAGAGAGGCGATTAGTCTGAATTTCTCACATAATCTAATATTTATTTGAATGGTGGGTACCACATGAAAATGGATGCTTGACTGTCAGCAAGAGGGGGAAATCCCCTTGCAGTTTAAATGAAGGATTTTTACTTTTAACAGTTTAATTGAAGAGTTTTTCCTTCTATTTTATGGTGAGAAGCAGAGCCTTCTTAGAATAATAGATTTTAAAAAAATGCACCTTTGTTCTGACAATCACATTTGTAGTAAAATGTAAGGAAAAAAAATGCTTCCCATTTGCTTTTCCCCAAAGTTGGCCTAAATATCCAGGATAATAATCAGAATAAAGCTGTTGAGAATAAGACACATGGAGAGAGTTAGTTCGTCATGTATCTTGGCATTCCTTCTGTCAGAACTGGTCACTCCAGAACAAAGTCAGACATCCACACGGTGTCTCCTGGCCCCAGGAAAGGCCAAGAACTGGCGGTGGGGTGGTCTGCCCTAAGACAGGCAGTTAGAGAACCCATGGTCTGTGGAGACTTTTAAGAACAACAAAACCAGCTCAAAGCCTTTCTGCTTCATGTTATTACTGTGACTGGATATGTGGAGTATCTACAGGGTTTACACACCCCTCCCTGCAGGGGTTGTGGGCTCTCTCCATCTGCCTGCCTCGATACGCCATTGTCTGTACCCCAGATAGGGCAGAGGCAGAAGGCGGCACTGGCTTCAGTATGTAACAGGTTATAAAACATCCTAAAATGATTCTATGTGTAGGATAAAGAAGCTCCTAGGATTTTATCTAACATGGCCATCAAGTGACTGGGAATGAAAATAGAGCTCACTCCCGGAGAACACTTACTGAGCACCGGGCACTGGCTGGGGCTCATGGGCCATGGGTGAGGAACCAGGCACCATCCCTCCCCTTAGGAAGTGTGCGGTCTTTGGGTGGAGGGACAAAAATCCCACCCATTGGCATCAAGTTGCACCTGTGTCCAGTCTAAGAGAGGGCAGGTGGGGATTTTTGACTGCTTAGAGAGATCCAGAAAGACCTTTTGAGGAACTGGTCTAGTAGGTCTTCCAAGATTAGTTGTCAAGCCAAGGACTAAAATCAGAAATTTTTTGCCTGCAATCAGCTAGAGTCATGTCCTCTCTCGAATCTTTTTAGAACAAAACCCATCTCGAGGGCCGTAGCCTACATCCTTTTAGTTATTGTGGAGCCGTCTATCCAGTGAGGTTGGGACGTGGTTGGAGCACATTCTGCTAACACTCTGCCAAGGGCCTCCTCTCGATACCCCTACTCTGGGCATGCCCCTTAGCTCAGTGGCTCTCAGCCCTGCTTGTACGTTACAATCCCAGAGCTTTTTTTTTTTTTTTTTTAAATTTTAAAAATTCCCCTGTCCAGGCCCCACCCTGGCCCAATTAAATCAGAATCTTACAAAGGTGGGGCGGAAAGGGGAGGACACACTCCACTGTCCAAAAGCCACCTGGATGACTCTAGCATGGGCCGGAAGAGAGAACTCTCTTGCCATCAATGAATACACTTAATTTCACTTAGTCTAGGAAGAGGAATTTTAAATTTTACCCTAAAAATACTTCAGAATGCAAAAAGAAACGCTTTGGCAAGAGGTGGGCGAGTGCTTGTGTCTGTATACACACGTGAAGGGTTTGGCACTCGGTCTCCGTGCACGTGATATGCTCTCCAGCTTGGTGGCGCGTGCTGGAAACGCAGCAAATGGCTGGAGGGTAGAACGTCTTAGACTCTGGAATCAGGTTGATTGGGAGAGGCAGACCCTTCCAAGGGCCATGGAGTTCCATACAGAGGCAAGTACACAGCTCAGTGGAGAAGCAGATTTCTGGCTTTCTCTCTTCGCTTCCAATTCTCCCTGTCTCCCTCTCCCCTCTCCTTTCTCTTCCACTGCTGCTTCATTCAACCTCATAAATTAATAATTCAGCTTCTTTGAGGAACCACCTTCAAATCTTAGACAGTGGGATTTCTTTTCTTTATTTTTGTCCTTTAAAAACATAAAAAGCATTGTGATCACCTTACATGTAAGTGAGATGGATGTATTTTTGCCACCAGTGTTGAAAATATCCCCAGGCATCTGGTGTGTATGAATGTGTACACATAGTACACGCATAATAAACATATTCCACCTTATGAATATTTATACACAAGATACATATATATTGAATATAGACATATATATGTAAATAGTAGCCCTCGTAAACTATATGCTAACTGTGTTTCCAAGCATATGTATCATAGTGCACCAGGAATATAATGAACCTACCACCAAGTTTAGCCTATTTTGAGGTGGCATTTTCTGCAAAGTTGTTTATGGTAGGGTCTAGTTGCTCTCCATGTATTTTTTTTTTTCCATCACTTCACTGTTGGTTAAGTACTAACTCAAAGTAAGGCACTGGGCATGGCAGAATTAAGAAAGATGAAATAGATGAAGTCCCTGCCTTCAAGAGACCTCACAGAGCCACGTAAAATGCACTTAACAAAGAATCGAAGAATGTAACGTTGTTCCTACCCATTGACTTCTTTCTGTTTTTCCTCCAGCTGCCTTTTATTTATACACTCCACTTTAATGTGGGCCCCATTTAAGATTCTATTAGCTTAGACCCTGATGTAGCTGCAGCGTAGGGCTCGAGGCTGTGAGAAGGACCATTACAGTTTCAGTGCCCGCATAACCACTGGACGTGAGTGGTGCTTACGCTCGCTGTCGCATGTAGCCCAATCCTGTAATGGCATTTTTATGTTACTCTGATTTGGCGGGGGCAAGGGGGGTGGCAGTTTTGGGGGAAGGTGTCCTAGAAAGGCACCCGATCCCAGAGATGTTCCTAAATTTCAAAAAGGAAACCAAAACAGAGCAGTGTCTTCTCCCACCAACTTCTTGTAACCCAGATGTCCCTGGCCGTGACATTCCACTTCCAAATTCCATCCCGTTCCCTCTATGGAATAAGTAGCAGAGGCCTGTATTAAAAACAAGCAATACATCCTAAGATGGACAAGATCTGGATCCGTTTCCAAAATGACAGTACCTCGTCTAGCAGAGGAGCTCTGAGTGATACTTGTCAGCGGGCAAATTTCACTCCATGGAAGGAGAAACAATACACAAGGGCTGTCATCGCTGTGGCGCAGACGTAGACGCATTGTTTTCTCCCCCTCCATCCGTACATCACAACAGGTAGTTCTCAGCTGTTTCCGTGGTGCCAGACATACATTTTATCTAAAGAGACAGCAGACAGAACTACCTGCTGCTTCCTGTGCGACTCTCCCTGTGTTTCTCTCCTTTTTCCTACTTCACTTGGGCTTTTTAAAACCAGCTGGCAGGGAGCCAGGAGCTCATCATTTTAATGCAGTGCAAAATGGAATATGCATAATTATATGCAAGCCATATGTGAGGGAGACAGCTCAGCTGTGAATTTCAGGAGGCCAGGGAAGGGAGAGCAGCTAGGGCTAAGATGAGATCAGAGCAGAGCACGGTGCAAGTGTCACCCAAATGAATGGTTTAATGAGTGTGCTGCAGACACGCCTCCTCTCACCTACCTCTCCCTCTCTCCAACGCCAAACCAGAAACCGATGGAGATTAGAAAGCGAAGACTGTATGCAAGCGGTATTGCTAATGGGTTCTGTTAATGTCTCCATTTAAACTTCAGCTTTCTTAATTAACAGTGTAGATCAAAATAACCAGTAACTTTTAACGCAGCTTCTTAATTAAATCTATTTTTTTACTGCATTCGATTGAAGAATCGTTGTTCTTACTAGATCACTGCTCCTTTCAGATCTTTATTTAAAAATCAAGGGGAATCAGTTTATCTCTGACAGTATTACAATGCAAAATATAACAATGCAAATTGCTTTTCTTATGGCCTTGCTATTAGAATTTTTTTTAAGTGCATTATCTAGAGATTGCTTAAGCATGCCAAAAAGTTTAAACACGTACGTATGTCATATAACCCTGAATGTGCCACGAAAAGTCGCGGGAAGCCCGAAGTGGTGGTAATTTCCAACCAAATTGTTTGATTTTGGTTTGCTTCATATCATTTAAAATATTACACCACGATGAATTTGCATGTTCAAACCAAACTATGTAAAGAAAAATAAATCCCAAATTTTTATACCTAAAAGGCGTACTGCGTATTTAAACAAACTTCTTAATAATGTTGTTATTTCTGGATTCCCGTTTGTTTAATGATCTGAGCTGTTATGCTTTTAGCTTTTTTTTTTTTCTTCCATTATTTGTAAGTCCCTAAATAGGCCATTATATTTCCCTTCAGGCTAGAGATGAAGATGGACATGCTGAAAATTTTCCCCAGCAGCACTATGCTAAGGAAACTCCAAGGCTTGCCTTCAAGAATAACAGCGAACTACTTGTAAGAATAACATACTTACAACAAGTCTAGAATGTTACTTTAGCACAGTGAAAACAGTTTTTGCAAGGGTTTGTTCATTATTACATAATTTATGAAGTATTATAGTTTTTCTGTATAGAGTTCTAAATGCTAATTCTGCTATCACTGAATATTAATGATAAGATCTCAAGTTGTTTGCAAATCTTTTATATCTGATTATAGAGCTTGGATGGCCCTGTCTTTATTAGCTTGTTTTGTATAGTAGTTTATCACCAGCCATTTGGAGAATGGCTAGTAAAGTTAAAAATACAGAGAAAGACAGTGGATATATGTAGCTTGGAAAAAAAAAACAAAACAAAACAAACCAATCCCACCACCTCTCCTCCTCCTACTTCCTAATTGTACACTATTTTAGGACACAACATGGTAATATTTTGTTCTGCTAGGAAAGATGGCAGAGTTGACACGCAGTACTCCCTTTAGAAGTCAAGTGTTCCTACACTGTCTTGCCAAGCTCAATCAGGCACTTTCGTCTTTCCTATGTAGGAGAAGTCAAAGCAGCGACAGGATGCGGGGATGTTTACAAGTCGTGAGAGAGAGGATATCAGCTGTGACAGGGACTGTGTTCCAGCGTAGGGTTAATTTGCTGTTCATTTTAGCATTTACAGCAAGACAAGATGAAAAGCAAGCAGGAATGCCTATTATATTTCTATTAAATGAATCTGTTGGGACCTAATGTTCTTGATTAGCTTTTGAAAATGAGTGCTCCGCAATGCATTTTCTGTTTACCTAAAGTAAACAGAGAATGAATTGTCATTTATTTAGAGATTTAAACACTGCTTTTGAGAATGAGGCTTTATGAGGGATCTAGCTATATTGTCCCTAAATGTTCTTTTCCCTTCAGTTGCATTAAAGCAAAACATTTGCTCCAGCTAAATGAAAACACTGAAAGACAATGAAGATACTCAGTTGTTACATTCCGAGGTAGTCTCATTTCTAGTTAGTTTTTTGGCCCACCACGGTTCGGCTCTGCCAGGTCTCCGCATTAGGAAATCCCACATGTAGCCGTCTTTGGACTTAGCACTGATACCAACTGTTCATGAAAAACAAGGTGTCCAAAGAGCAGGAGAAGAGAGAAAAATACCGTGCTTACCCATCCTAGCCACAGCTGCTAGATGTTCCCAGTGAGAGAACGCCCTTCCCTGGTCTGCGAACTGCGTAACCACAATAGCGCCACTCACTCCGTGTGTCCTGTCCCTTTGACCCACCCATCCGTGGGCCGGTTTGCTGCTTAGAAATGCATTTTTTTTTTTTTTCTGAAAATTCAACTCACCTTATATTTTATCTTAGGGCTCTTAAACTTCCAGGTCCACTAGCATGAACTATTTTGGGGGAAACCTTTTTCATTCATTTCCGTTTTAATATTTCACTCTATAACTGTGGTTATCCAGCTGAAGACTGTAGGCCATGGGCCATTTATGCTATGTTTTGGTATCAAAATGCTTTGGGGAGTATCTAATTTCTTCTTAGAGAAATTGTTAAACAAGTAATATGCCATATTTGATTTTTCTTAAAAAAATATTTATTTGTAAAATGAATGCGCTTGGGTCCCCATTGTGGTCAGTCTGTGTAGGAGGAACTAAGACATACATGTGAACATCTTTTCCATCAGTCTTTAGAGAAAATATATGTTTAGTCGTTGCTATGCTTCAACACAATATTGTGTTAGCAGTAGTTTTGAGAGATTGGTATAATCTTTGTCCTTCTTGTCACTGTTAGAAAAGCTTTATTTTCGTCAGTACTTTTCTGTGATAAAGGAAAAAGGGAGAGTAAAGAGAAAAAAAAAAACAAGTAAGCTTATTTCTCCAAGGAGAAATTTCATTTTTTTCAACTGCAGGAGAGGCAGTGGTGTTTGTGGCTGGTTATGAAGCCTGGAGAAGTTATGTTACTGTACGAAAGAGACTTGTACGTTCTTAAGAGAGGAATAAGAAGTCCTTGGAGTTTTCTTAGTGCAGCTTAGAGCAAATTTTTAAAGGTTTCACAAAAAAAGACTGCAAGTCCCGCTCCAAAGTGCTTTCTTAGCTTAGAAGCCATTTTGCGTAATTTCCTGCAGCAAGAGGCTTGGTGGGTTTAGAAAGCAGAGGAACCTCGTGGGGGATGTCAATGACCCTTGGGAGAAAGCCCTGGGGCACAGGTTCCTTCTAGGCTCCCACACCATCAGGACCCTGGGCTACGTGGCTAACGCTTTGGGCCACACTTTCTGACAGAGAGTGCCCCGGCTAGGTAGCTTGGACACTGCCTCAGACTTTATTAGTCACCGTTTGTCGTCTCCGGTCTCTCTCCCCCCACCCCCAGCCTCTGCTTCTGGGAAGAGGGTTAAGTAAGCACAACAGAAGCAAAGCAAAATCCACGCGCGGAATGCCCAGGGACACCTAAACAGAAGGCCCTGACAGACAAAGCACTGGCTGATAGAAAGATCCGCTGTGCGACTGGAGACCCCTGTAGGGTATTGATTTTTCCATTTAAATCCCAAACCGTGATACGTGCCTTCACACTTAACGTCCAACACAGATGACTCAATATATCGCTCGGTGGCCAAGATGCTTTGGTTGGTGGTTGAGCAGCAGCTTCCTTATGCTTTTTATTAATTTGGAAAATGCAAGGCTGTCAGGATGAGTGACATTAGATAAAGCTTGAGGACTGTTTGATAGAAACACAATTCAGTGTGGCCCCATCTACCTCTTTGATAGGCACACACACGTGCACACACACACACACACACACACACACCAAGGTATTTTGCTGGCAGAGCTGAATTTATGACCAAGGCAAATAACTTTCAAGAAGAGAAGCTGTGGAAATTCACATCCCATTAACACTCCAGTGACATGACTTGTGGGAGTCCCAGAGAGGGAACATTTAGAACAAGCTATAGGTGTCTAGCCTCTGCACCAAGCTTCACCTCCATTTCTGGTCCCTTTACCATTTTTGCCTCATTCTTTTGGGACGAGAAGGCTTTCTCTCCTCTTCCCCTGTTGCAATGCTCATATGGATGGTGGAAGTTGTGTGTCACGTGAGGAGGACCTTTACCATGTCATGAGCTCACACCTCACCATCCAGGACTTTCTCAGTTCTTAAAAGACAGCAGAATTTCAGCATAAATACAGCAGAAGCTGGGTCCCTGGAGGGAGAAGACCAGTAGCTAAAAGAAGAGGCATGTTGAGAGGGTTTGGGGGAAGGAACGGAAGGCACCCAAGCCTACTCCCCAGGTGTTCTCAAGGCCAGTGCCGAGAACATCACTGCAATTGAAGGAGGTCAGAATAGAGTCAAAGGACAGCAACAACAGCCTCGTGTAATCGGGTTGGGAAGAAAGCAGCTCTAGGAAGTCTGAAAGGAGAAATAAGAGAAAGGAAACTCAAGGGGGAAATCAGACTGTTTTCCTCAGTTCCAGATTCCCAAGGCATTGCCGAGACATCGACTTTTCCTGAGGCTGTTAGGGGTGGGAGTCTTGCAGAGGGTGGGGGATAGAGTCTGCAGCTGGGAGGCTACATAAAAATAGCATCAAGGAAGAATTCTTTCTGGTCACTCAGAATGCCAGTGTAAGGAGAAGATGAGAAGCATTTTTGTTTTGTGGCCTGTGAGCCGAGGTGGTGGGGAGGTGAGATGCTTAGGCAGATCTTCTGTGGGCTGATTTGTCCATCTCATTTCCTTGGGAAAGTAGACAAAAGTTGGACATAGTCCTTAGGCAGAACTTCTTTGGATTAATATGTTGTTCAGTTAGCAAGACATTATTGAGCATCTTCTGTATACATGGAATTATACTGCACAGTGCTTTTGGGGGACACAAAACAGAAAAAGGCACAGTCCCTTCCCTGAAGGAGCTTACAATTCAATAGGAAGAATAGGCCCATATAGTATTGTAGTCATCAGGAATGTGGGCTCTTAGGGCTTCCTGAAAGTTAGAATTTTGCCCCAGCCAGACTTTAACTTACACTGTATTACTCCAGGGGTATCACTAAGGATCATAAGTACAAAGGCTTAGAATTTATGGTGACACATCTGGCATTACAACACCGTGGATCCTCTTGGACCTCTCTGAACCTCAGATCTTCATCTACAGCATGTGATAATAAAAGGTAATAACCTCAGAAGATAGTGTAAGGCTTGAAAGCGATGACACATTTAAAATGCCTGGTACCTAGTAGCCTTCAGTAAGTGTTAGCTGCTATTATTATGATTCTTCTTATTGCCATGATTGTTACCATTACCCAGTTGGCTGTGCCCAGGAGAGCACCAGCAAAGTTCTGGAGTACAAAGGAGGAAGAGATTATTTCCAAATACAGTAATTAGAGACTTAACAAAAGAGGAGGACACCTTTGATCTAGGCCTTAACATGGGTTGGATTTCCAAAGCTGGAGCTGAGGTGTAAGGGAAGGGGGCATTCTAAGCAGAGGGAAATAACTTGGCAAAGACGAGGATGCAGGAGAGTATAGACCAGGTGTGCTACCGGCCGGTGGCCCCTAAGTTGAGCGGAGTATAGAGTCCTTGAAGGAAAAGGGGGTGAGCCAGCAGGCTGGCTCGTTTGCACAGGTTTTAATAATTGACAATATCCTATCAGGTTTGGACGTCAGTAGCTCTACTTCATGGAAATTCCTAGTGCTTCTGTGGATTTAAAGAAATTATTATGGAGAATCCCTAACATGCACAAGAGTAGAAAGAGTGATGCCATTGACTCCCCTGTACCTGTCACCCAGCTTCAACAATGATCAAACTACTAATCTTGCTTCATCTATTGCTTTATTTTATGACCACCCCATCCCCCCTTTAGTCCACTGAAGGATTGTGAGTGAAGAAGCTTTTTTGGCTTCTTTTTTGGTAAAGACTTTAGGTCCCCCATTTTTCTGGCTAGAAAGAACCTGTTGACCCTGGTTACATTGGGAATTGAAGCTTTGGGACTAAATTCACATAAAACAAATGACTTGGTGATGGCAGTGGGCTCTTCCCTTCCTGCTCAGTCCGACCTTGCAAATCTTGGACATCAGATCTAGTTCAGAAAGCCCTGAAGGTAAAAAACACACCACAGTGCCAGTGGTGACTTGAATTCTTTACTTTCAGGCCCATGGTTCTAAACGTATTTATTTAAAAAATGAAATCAGATCTCTTTGCGACCCAGCTCAGCTCATGAGTATATGTTGGCCTCATAACATCAGCGAGGGGCTGTTCTGGGGTTGCGGTCACATATTAGCTATTGTTAGAACTTTCCTGCGAGATCATGGAAACCTAATGAGAACTGGCCCCCCCCACCAAAAAAAAAGTGATAGAAACAGCCATATTTCCCTTGAAATTGATAGGCTTTTCAAAATAGGTATAATTAACCAAAACCCCTCCCCTTA
The DNA here is from genome assembly GCF_010015895.1 of Lontra canadensis. Lineage (NCBI taxonomy): Eukaryota > Metazoa > Chordata > Mammalia > Carnivora > Mustelidae > Lontra > Lontra canadensis. The sequence continues at coordinate 24,136,391 of NW_022631008.1, forward strand.
ACACTTGGTTTAACAGAAAGTCAGATTCATGCCCCAGCTCAGCTTGAAGTTCCTGGAGAGCAGCACAAGGCATCGAGAACATAAATTCATGGTGACACACTTGGACTTCCATCACATCAAATAAAATATCATACGACATTTGTGTATGTAGTTTGCCGTGTGCCAGTTTCCTGAAACAGTATTTGTAACAGCCCCAAACATGTCAAGTGACCCAGAAACCCCCGGGGACCGGTTGCTATCTAGAGAGAGTTGGCCTCTGCCACCATTTTCACATCCACCCTCCGGATCCCTTTAGTCTGGGGCTATTTGGCCCCAAACTGTGCTCCCACGGTCTTTCGAAATATGTTTTAGAAAAGTAGAACTCTTTAGAAAGAGAAGGACCCGCGTTAGACTAAGCAAGGGGCGGTGCCAATGGAGGTGGTGCAAGGACGCCAAGCAGCAAGACCTCTCCTTGGGCGGGGGCGGAAGGGGCGTGTTCTGCCGGGGCTGTCGTGTTCCCCCTGCATGGCCCTCTGTTGCCATAGGTGCTGTTGTTTCACCTGCTCTGGCTTGCTGCTGCCCTTTCTTCCCAGCCTCCTGGGTCCCTTGCTGCTGTGCAGTCAGGGTGGAGAGCCTTCCTTTTCTCCCGTAAAAAGACCCTCTGTACTGCAGTAGACCATCTCCTTTCACTCCCCAACGAGGCAAACCTATTTCAGCTCTCCCTTTTTAGTTTCTTTATGTGGTGGGGAGAAGCCATTTGGGTAAGGGCTAGAGTTCCCCAGCTTCTGCACTCATATAAGCACATTTCTTGGAGTCAGGCACCCTTGATTGGATCTGGGACCCTCGACTGGATTAGGAGATCCTCAGTCCTCAGCAAGCTCCCTTTTCCAAGACATGGAGATCTTTGCCTTTCTAGTTTTAGGGCAGTGGCACAGAAAGGTCAGAGGCGTGATGGTTTGGTTTCATGCTGACTTCTCACACAGTACCTTGCAATGGTTCTTAGAGCCAGAGAGAGTTGTGGAGGATCCTGTGTTCTCCAAGGGGGTCAGTGTGGTGTAGTAGATAAGAGTGGGTATCCCACTGCACACGTGCCTGCTGCACAGCCTGGGCAAGTAAGCCCCACAGGTCTTAATAATTGACAGTAGAAATTATCTATTTCAGACAACTGTCTGCCCTGAACTTTAGTGTTGTTATCAACAACATGAGAATCAACACAGTACATACCTCATAGGGTGGTTTTGAGGAGTCAGTGGGATCGTGTGTAAAAGTATGCATCTTACAGTAAAAATTCAGTAAGTGTTAGTCTTATGACTAATAAAATGGAACTAGAAGGTGGCATTAGTTTAAACAAAATCTTAAGGTAGATGCTGGGAGTACCTGCCTTTATTCTCTAACTAGAGTCTCTTCCCAGTTGATTGGGATAGAAGCCCGTATGTAATATTTTAACTTCAGAGAAACCCTTGAACATCTACCCACTTGCCTGTTCATACTGAAGGCACCAGGGATGCCTGTTGGCTGCCTAGCCGATATTGCTGATTTGTGAGGTACTGCAATATTGGAATGCTTTTTTGAAGAAGAATGCAAAACCTTCAAAATATAGTATGGTGTTGCACTGGAGAGCTTGGGCTCTTGAGCCAGAGTGTTTGGTTCGGATTCAGGAATCTCCACCACTCCACCCACTGGCTGTGTGACCGTAGACAAGTCGCAGAATGTCCATGTCTCGTCTGTAAAATGAGGACAATATCTGTCCAGTAGTGCTAGTATGAGGTCCAAATGAATGAACACCCATAAGGTTCTGAGAACAGTATTTGGCAAACAGTGGTAGTTAATCAGTGTTGTGATCATGATTATTTCTTCCAAGCCTGCTTTTTAAACACATCATAGGGTACCACTTGGCCACATTTTCTAGGAACAGATTATCTGAAAGTCTTGGGTGTGCACATTTGCATGCAAAAAACACAAAATTTCCTTTTGAACAATGAGAAGGACAAGATATATTAGGCAGAATATTCTTAGAGCTAAGCTTTTTTTTTTTTTTTTTTTTTTTTACTATAACTCTCAGGGAAGACTCTCTATATGATCAAAGACCCCTTCAATCTTGCCGTGCCATTTAATATTAAAATTGTTACTCTTGGAAGTATGCAACTAAGAAATTAAGTGCAAAGCAAAGGAAAAATTTTAATTTACACCTGGGGATATCTGCAGTAGCAAATGGATGTGCCTGTTAAGGAAAGGAGACAAGAAATCATCCTTTGTGGGGAGCCTCCAATATGCCAGTACTGTGCTCAGTCTTTATACACTTTCCTTTAGACTTTTCATTCTCCCTAATTTTGATCAACAGCAATTGTTATTTTTCTCTTTACACGTGGGGAAGTTAAAATTCAGAGATGTTCTGTTCTTTGCACTGGGGGTAGAAAGGGGATCCAATGAGCAGGCGTGGGCCAAGGTTTGACCCATATCTCTCTGACCTGTGCTGGAGGGACCAGGTCTGATACGCCCTTCCATTCCAGGGCTATGTGGGTGGAATGAAGGAATTAAGAAATTAATTCAGAATCATTCTTCCTGGCTTCTTTATAGTACAGTTCTTTGGGAGAGTTCCGAAGCCAGAAAGAGCATCCATGAGAATGTCAGGAAGGGGAAATTATTCAGAAAGGCCTGTAATATTGGAGAATTCCCAATTGCGTAATAAATTGTGGGGAAAGGAACCAAAGCATAGGTCTTCTAGTTTAGTAGACTATAGAAAATATATTTTTCAATATGATATAAGCATTTGAGTATGTTATTTTTAATAAAAATCTGACAGCAATAGATTGTGTATGATAAGTGCTTAAGTCTTCTTTTGAAGATTTGGATTCTTTTCGTGGACAGTAAGGCCATTTAAAAAAGAGCTGACCTTAAAAAAGGTGGGGTGGCTGACCTCTTTTGATTTAGTACTGTGGTATTCCTCAGAGTGAGCTGACCCACATCCTTCAAGATTTCTGGCCATTACCCAGAGTTGGGTGTCAGTCATACCCTCCCTCATTGCTTTAATTGCTAGAACTGAACAATCACCTAAAATACCAAAGAAAATTCACCTCTAGTGGCTTCACAAAACTGCAGGTCGTATATCAAGCAAATCCAGAAAATCAGATAGGATATCAATTATCAATATAAAAGTGCACAAGTAACCAGCCAGAACTAAAATCCATCATATTCAGCCCCGTGTTTGGTTTATGGTTGGAAGAACAAGCTAACCAAAATCTCTTGGGAGAAAAAGGGAAAGGGTATGAAAAATATTTGGAGTTAAGAAGAATGACATTTGTGAGTAATAAGGGAGGCAAGAAATTGGAGGTGGTGATGTGGGGGTGTTAGGAGACTGGTGAGAGGGAATTTTGAAAGGGAAGAAGGAAGATAAAAGCCCACGATTAAGCTGCAAATGAACAGATTTGGACAAACAAGAATCCTTGAAAGAATGTATTTTCTCATGGCATTCGGCTTGAAGTCTTTTTCAGAATCATGTATTTTGTACGCGTCCCAGTCTTCTGGTCTGAGGTGTCAGGCCTTCCTGGAGGGCTTCCGTCTCCTACTGCATGACCACATGCAACCCAGAGAGGAGGTTCTATTTGAGTCCAGGTGAAGCTCCCTTGGGCCGAAAGCTCTGTGGCGCTGGACCTTTGTTTTTCTAGACTGTATCCTTGAGCAGTGCGCTTGCCCACGTCACATTTCATGGAATGTAAAATACACCCCCCCCCACCAACATCTCAGAAATGGGATTGTAGATGATCATTGATGACCTGTCATTTTTGAATTGGCCATGTTTTTCCCTAGCAGTGGTATAAAATAATGGTATCTTAACAACAATGATGACATAGATTCCATGAGCTGTGGAGATCAGTGCTTGGTGATTTTTCGTTGAATGAGTGCATGCAATAACATATCCCCCAGGCTCTAGTTCAGTAAAAGTGAAATACTTTTGGTTGGCTCTGGATTGTGCGATGGCCACCAACAAGTTCAAGTGGGGAGCTGGCCTGTGGTTGTCGCGGCTGAGCACGTTACTGCTGTGTACTTTCCCTTCAGTGGAGCTGCAGATGACTTTGTTCATTTTCTCAAGCAAACCAGTGAAGACAGACCCTAGATAAGCCAGGTTTAAAATAATAAGCACAACTTTTTCCTTAATTACCCAGAAAATAGCTTAATGTTCTACCATGGGATTGCACATCCACCAAGATCTCTCTTGAAAATTCATGAAGATACATTGGTCGAAGAGCCACGATTTCTTTCTTTTTCCCCGTAGAACATGCTGTAGGTTACATTAGGATAAAGTATGGTTTTTTATAAATCAAGAGGCCCTTCTCCGTCATCAGCACAGTCACCAACATCTCCTAGAGAATTTCCCAACCTACTGAAGAGACAAATACACATGGTGCATTTCCTACACGTCCCAAGTTTCATAATCCACGTTCAGGATATTAGCTTGTGCAGGTCAAGTTACACCCTTAACTTTGTATGTGAAATACTCTGCTGTTTTATAGCGGTCAGATCTCAATATGGTTTGGTTTCATTTTCATGGAAATTTTGAATCTGATTTTGATATGGCGGCAGGATCTGTCTCCCACTTCTTTGTGGGAACAAGGAGGGGAAACCCATGTAAACATTTTCAAGTGTCAAAGCCTGAGGTGGGAAGAGGGCAATATTTAAATATTGCTCACTGTGCTTGGATAAAGCCTTTATATGAAAAATAACCAGATTATTACAACATGTAAAATACTGGGAAGGCCTCCGTTACACACCCATTTCAATCAGTGGTGCTTTTAGCTTCTAAATTGTCTGATAAATGTGTGAAGATATTCCCAAGGAACGAAACATCATTTTTGGCTTGGAGAAAATATTTATGTATTTGCCAGAGAGTTTGAGTTTTGAAATTACATGGCATTGTTGCATATATATGTATAAAATACACTATATGAAGGCAGATTGTTATATCCTATGTGGAAATGTAGATACATATATAAAGGAAAATGAAAATAAACTAGACCATTACAGAAGTGCTCACCAGCCTGTGGCATCTAACACTTCTAATTTATGCAGTATTTTTTCCTATAACAATTTGATGTTTACATATGAATACATAAAAATAAATAGCATGGAAAAATAAAGTTGTAATGAAATATTTATTTTCATTTTTCCTTAGCATTTTGAAATTTAGACAGTGTTCTGACTGTCATCCAATCAGCCAGGTTGGAAATTGAGCTCCATCAGTGGCAATAGCCAGGCCTCATAATTCAAACCCAAAAGACCTTTTCTCGAGGGATATATTCTTCCTGGTTAATTTGGTCTGAATAGTTTCTTATATCTCTAATTTATTCTTTTATATACAGTGCATGAAGACAATGTCGATAACCCAGTGCGATGTCTATGAAGATTTAAAACCTTTTTAAAAAATCTGGGCATTTAGTGTCATGGACACACACCTGAAAAGGGGGCACGAGTATGAGAGTAGGAGGTTATGTTATGTGTGTGTGACCCAGATTATGAAGACAGTCTTCTTTCAGTTTTCTCCAGTGCTGTGCTTAAAAGTCATGTGTTGCAGTGCAAACAACATATAAAATGTGGGCCCTTCTCATAAGGAGTTTATAAACAAACTGTCCTCGTATGAGCAATGAACTTCTAGTGAATAGCAAAGTGCCCGATGGGTGCTATGCTGATTAGGGAATAGAAATACATATTGGAGTCTAATGTACACAATAAGGAAGCGAAGGGATGGGAAAGATGGTGGGATGGAGTCATCAAGAGTAGATGCTCAGAGGGAGGGACTGGGCTGGTCCTTGGAGGGTGAGTGCACCATAGAAGGGTATCCCAGAGAAAGAGAAGACTGTTTGGGAAATGATGATGAGGGAGGTAAGCATCGAGCACATGGCGGTGGTGGTGGGGGGAGTGCGGGAATGGGTAGTAGAGAGAGGCTCCTGGATGTGCCAGGTGAGAGAATTTAACTTGATAGGTTGTGGTCAAATAATAAAAACAGTGAGAAACAAGCAGGTAATCTCACGTTTGGTGTTTTAGGATGTGGGGCTCTGTCGTAGGTGCCTGAGCCAGGAAGTACTATTATGAAAGCAGTGCTTTCACAGGTTGGAGGACGGGAATGGGGAGGCTTCTAGAAGGTGGTTAGTATGGTCCAGGCAGTGGGGACAAAGGGTTCTCACAGCTGGAAAGGCAAGAGACGGCAAATGGCTGGCCAAGAATGTTGGTCACCAAGTTCTTATGACCATGCTAATATAAATAACAGGCAAGGATTTCATCTCAAGCCAATTTTCTTGTAAATTTAGATTTCAGATAACAGTCTTAATTGAGTAAGTAGCTAGATGTGGTCAGTGGCAAAAACAAGATCAAAGCAGAAGCAAGACCCTGACGTTTCAAATATTTGTGATCCGGGGTGATTCAGGGATCAGTGTGATGAGAACTGTAAAAATACAAACTGGGGGGGAAAAATGTTCTTAAATTTGGGTAATTTAAAGAAGTGTAGACCCTCCATTAACAAGAAGGCAATATTCCCTTCCCTCCAAGAACAGCACAGGGTGAGTGTGGTGTCTGTGCCCTGGACTCAGTGGACTTGGTCTACTTCCTGGCTCTTTGGTTACTAGATTTGCAGGCTTGGGAAAATCAGTTTCTGCATCTGTAAAACAGAGATAATAGCTGTGGAGGATTAATGTCAAATCTAAATGAGATAATACACGTAAAATGCCTGGCATATAATAAGTGGTCAGTAAAAGGTAACTAGTAAATGGAATAAAATCCCTCTTCGGTGCTCAACTTTAAAGAGAAGGAAGGAAAGACAATAAATAAAATCTACATGACTCTTCAGAATCCTTTTATTTATTTATTTATTTGAATATAGTGGATGCAATGTTATACTAGTTTCAGGTATACAACATGGTCAGGTCAGAAAACTCTATACCTATGCTATGCTCAACCACAAGTGTAGAAACCCCCCCCTTTTTTTTTTAAGTGAAGACAAATATCTTATCATACATAGCTTTTGATTCTATGGACTTAGCTTATTTCTCATGCTTTGCATATCCTGGATTCTAGAAGGAGAGCTGGTGTTAATTCAGTAATGAGCCTAAAAATTTTAAAGATTTTCATCAAATAAAAAACATTTTATTAAATATATTGAGTTCACTAAGATAGAACATTAAATGCATATCCACTGGCTTTGGGGGAGAAAGTCTCATACAAAAAGTGTATGCTATTTAAACCCTCAAATTAAAATTTTTATAATCCTACATTCCTAGTTATTCTAATGACCTGACCATTTAAAAATCCATTTTTCTTTTCTTTTTTTTTTTTTTTAAGATTTTATTTATTCATTTGACAGAGATCACAAGTAGGCAGAGAGGCCGGCAGAGAGAGAGGAAGGGAAGCAGGCTTCCCGCTGAGCAGAGAAGCCCAACACGGGGCTCAATCCCAGGACCCTGAGATCATGACCTGAGCTGAAGGCAGAGGCTTTAACCCATTGAGCCACCCAGGCACCCCAAAACTCCACTTTTCTTTTGGAAATGAATACCATCACATCACATCTTCTTTGGCCATCTTCTTTGTTCATATGCTTGTAAGTTTCAGAATATTTCAGATTAGGCACATAATTATTGATTTGATAAATCAGTTTTCCTTTGATCTGATTCAGCTGCCTGTAATATATTTGGGACCTGTTAACAGTTGTAAAAATGAAAAACAAAGCTCCAAAACAGTGTGAGCAAAACCTCATTTAGTGAACACGAGAAAGCTGGACAGCATGTTCCCTAGGTTAGAACTTCTCTTTGAAATAGTCAGGCTGCCCCTACACAGATTATCAAGGTCACGTTCAAGATTAAAAGGAGCTGTGGGACAATAAATTGCCCGTTACAACAGAAAAACATGCAAACAGAAAATGAGACCTAATGTCTTTCCTTGTGCCCTGATTTTTTTTTTCTTGAGCCTAATATACCTAGTTAGTCTAAATTAGTTTTAGCTTTAGTTATGCTTTCTAAAATTACAGTGTGTGTGAGGATTGGAATTTTTTTCTTCCAGCAGGAATGAGGATATACATAAAATGCTTTTCTCCCTCCCGCTGGGAATGGTGAGTCACATATCTCCCTGCTCTCTCTCTGTGTCTAGTCAGTCGGCTGTGGGGTTGCCTCTCACAGGCTCCATGATGGGGACCAGCAGCCTTGCAGCCTTGTATCTAGGACACAGGCTCTCAACATCCCTGAAGTGTTAGCCCCAGCAAACAATAAAAGTACAATCGTTTCTTTTTAAATTGTGCAACTAACCACACACAGTTATATTTAGATCTGGAAGTACAAGTTAAAAAAAAAAAAAGTGGTTGAATCTAACGTTTAAAAAAAAAAATGACCACAATACGTGGGTTTACATTTTCAGTTTTCTATTGCAAGAAAGAATTGACAGGACTAATAAGGATGCTGATGGTTAGAGCAGAAGCCTGGGGGTAGATAAAAGGTTCTGAAATCAGTTCTCCTTTACTTTCAGCAGCCATCACCACCATCTCTTTGGCTATCCTGGCCAAGCGTTAACATGTCTAATGTTAATGGTTTCCAAAACCTAAATAGAGAATTGTATGCGAGTGCCACACACTATCATGCTTTCTTCATGGCCCACATCATCGATACCTTCCATCGTTTGGTCAGCAAGCTTTTACTGAGTGCCTACTATGTGTGGGGCACCAGATCAGTTTGAGTGGGTATGAAATGGACTACATTTGTACAGAATTCCACCCCACACTTTATAAGATCTTTCTACATTTACTTTATATTACATATGTACTATATAGATAGATATTGCTGTAAAGTCATCTTTAAAAAGCTTTGAATAGGTGCTCAAGAAATATCATAGGAATGAATGAACAGACCATACCGGTGTGGCTCCCAGTTGGCACTTCTCCAGACAGACCAGACGCCAAGGTCTCCCCTGCGTCTAGGGAGTTGTCAGGAATGTCTGGAATGCGGCACATTGGCTGAGTTGAGTTCCTTTCTGACACATTTCTGAGTCGTCCAGTTGCCTGGGCAGAAGGAACAGTGGCAGAAGGTGTGGGAGCCCCTTATGGGCCCTGAGGACTATCTGTGGCCACTCCCCGAGCTGTGGCACACTTCATCCCCTCCCCCCCACCCCCGACCCCAAAAGCTCAGGTTTGTTTCTCAAGTGAGAGAATAGAGCCTGGAAAGAATTTTCTCCAAATCACCTTTAACTCCCTGTAATTCACGTTTATGCTTGAATTTAACTACTGGAGAAGGTATCAAAAGTAGTACTCAAGGCATTAGAGTGAAAAACAGGTATTTTTTTTTCATTCCTTTTGAACTCTGCATATGAAGATTTTAAGTGAAAGGATGACTTCAGGAACACCACTACATTCCTAGGTTTAAGGATAGCCCACAGAGCTTCCAGAATGCCTTCCCCCACCCCCAACCGCCATTTCTGTCTCGTTTTCTCTCAGGTGATTTTCACACAAAATGTCAGTGAGTCTAAGGTGTAGTTTTCTCCGGAACCCTCCTTCTGCCACATTGGCCCCACAGAATCATCATACTTCTTTTTGAAATAGAACTACGCAAAGTCTTGGATTTTATTGCAGAATTTAATACCAATAATTACTTAAAATTTAATGAATTTCACTACTGACTTAATTGCTTTTGAGTAGTTCCACTTAACTTATTAAAGAGAAGCAAGGACATATTCATTTAATGAGCAGCAGAAGTCTTGCCCTCACATCTGCCTATATTCTCTTTTCAATTAATCAATTATAGTCCGATGGTGTGTAATTACACATTAAGAAAGTTATTGGATAGCTCAGCATGGCTGTCCCGGAGGGCTCATGAATACACTAATATAACACACCTGTAATGATCTGCGCTCAGATCTGCAAATTGTACTCATCTCTCTCTTTCTCTCTCTTTGCTAAATTAAAATGAGCGCAATTACCATTAACTTTTTGAGTCACATCTAGTCAACGTGATGTGGACAGAGAAAGTGAAAGAGAAAGACTGAAAAGTAAAAATGGAAGAAAGAGACTTTATCTCAAGTGTAAATAATCTGCATCTTGAAATTAGCTCCCCGAGACCTGGTCTTCGCGAGCTGCGGCAGCTTTTCGAGGGGCACTGGTTGTCCTTCTCAACTGTGTCTACTGAATCCTACCAAATACTTTGAAAAAATCAGACCAGTGTCACCTGAACTCAGATAGTGACTTGCTTTTCACCTTTCTTCTATCTCCTGATGAGAGAAATGGGAAAACCGAAAACCTTTTGAAATCAACATTTGGGCAAATTTGCTAGGCTTGTTTCCAATCAAGCCAAAGTCTGGAACTGATCCCCGAGCAGGAGTGCTAAGCCTCCGCATAGCAACTAAGCCGCATTAAAAGAAAGAAAGAAAGAGAGAAGAGACCCCATTAAAAATTCACCACAAACAAAGAGCAAATTTTGCTACATTAATGGCCTGAAGGCTCTGGTTGGTGAAGAGTCTATTCCAGTATGTCCTTCCGATTTATGCTAAATCAGTCAAACTCAACAAGAACTTCTTGATCCAAATTATATACTAAGAGGCATTCGAAATGCCTGAACTAACCAAGTGATTTTAAGCAAAATGCCCTGTTAAAATAAGCTTTAGATGTCTGCACAACTCCAGCTCAAGAAACAATCTGTTGACATTTTCAGCAAATGCTATGTTAGCCGGAGACAGAGACAGCAGAGGCTTTTTGGGAAGATTCTTGGGAGGGAAGTGCTTCCTCTTCGTTTCCCCCCTTCCCTCCCCCCCAAAAAACCCTGCTTCTATAATTCAGTCATTGAGGTGCCCACAAGGTCGCATCTCCTGTGATTAACGGCTGTCCATCAGAATAGAAAGAAGGATGCTTTGATACTCAGCTAGCAGATGCTCACGGACATGCAAATGATCGCGGCGGACCTTCGTGGTAGGGAAGGATTTGCTTTGTGGATGTTTTTAACTCTACGGCCAGTTTTGGGCATTTTGTGTATGCCTGGGCCGAGCACACCCTGCCGTCCCTGGGGTCAAGCCTGCGTCTCTGTGTGCCTCCCGGGGATGCCCAGGACTCCGCTGCCGGCCCCGAATGGAGAATGTATGTTAGCTCGTGTACTTTCAGGGTGTGTCCCTTCCTGGCCCTCCTGGCCCGTCGGGACAAATGTCGCTGCCCAAGGGGCTGTCTTCCTGTGTGGGCTCCATTTGCGGCATCTCATGGGCCTCCGTGGGGTTGAATTGTAAACAGTGGCCGCCACATAAAACCTGCCATCTGTACCCCTGTGGGTAGTGGGACGGAACACAAAAAAGATTTATTCCAGGAATATGAACTGATGTTTATAGACATGCTGGGGCTGGCTTTTAAAACACAGTGGAAAACTGTCTCAAAAGCAATTTGAGTACCACGTAATAGAAGCCTGAAGAAGTGCTTTGGGTGCATGAAGGAAACCTCTATGCCCAGGAAGATGTCCTGGGCTGGTATGTCCACCCCAGTCCCCTTCACCCAGAGCTGGGAGATACCATGAGGTCTCGTCATGAGTTTCTGGGAAAGCAGAGCCAGAAGGAGGAGGCCTGTGGCTCTCATGCTGTGGGGGCCTGGAGTCCCCCCAACCCCTGTAATAATTTCTAGAAAACTGGAGGATAAGGAGATAAGTTCTGAATTGAGCAAACTGAATTGCCACGGGCAAGTTTCCTTATTCAGGGATATCCTTTGTTGGGGGCGTCATACGCAAAGGCAGACACAGTGCCTTCACCATCAGAGTGATGACCTTGTGTCCCAGGATTTGCACCAGCCTCCCCGTTTCACACTTACTGTCAGTTTTCATCAGTCATTGGTTTACAAATGGGTTCAGGTGCCCAGCATTTGGAAATAGTGTCACTCTTTTTAAAACACTACAAATTATTGACCTATTTAATCCCCATTGTGTGAACTGGGAGTAGTTTTTGCTATTTATAATACACATATGAAATATAAAGTCATAAACAGGTTCACAAATAATCAAGCTGTCTAAGCGGGTTTGACAGTTCCTGGTTTTCCATAAGTAGTCTTTGCAGTTTGCTTGCTGGTTTTGTTGTCTTTGAATGCTTGTTAGCAGATACAGCAGCCTTGGCCTGTGAACTGTGTCCCTTCCTACTGAATTTGGGTAATTCTTGTTTATGGATGCTGCAGTGATTGCCTTGTGATGTGTTTATTTCCCTGCTCAAATGTCCCTGTTCTGGAGACTTGGCCACTCCATTCGTGAAGGGAGTGGCATCTAAACTCAATTCCTCATCTTCACCCCCACTCAAACCCAAACTCCTGTTGCCACCTGTCTCCCCTCCCCACCTCCTTTCTTCCAGAATCCAGAAGGGTGTGGGCAGGGGGTAGGCTTGTTCTCTCCGCTTTCACCACAGTGCGCCTTGGAGGGTGACACCTAGCAATGTGTGGTCTAATAACACCCTCCAAGTTGGCTTTGGAGTTGGGTCCCGCGTCTGGACCCAGGCCTGCAGATTGTGCCAACATTTTGGGGCCCGTGGGTTTGCTGTTTTAGATTCTTGAGCCAAGACTCCATAGTGTGTGTATGTGTATAGGGGTGTGTGTGTGTGTGTGTGTGTGTGTGTGTGTGTGTGTCCTTGCATGCATGCATGGGCGAATTCAACTTTTACTGAAAGTTCAAGCTGGTAAAAGGCTTTTAAATCACAGTACTATGAAAAGCTTATATACGACATTCCAGTTCATGAAAGTTCTTAGATCACCAGGAATTTCTCTCTGGCCGAATTTCCATGCAGGATCTAGTCATCTGTCAGCCTGCCCAGAGACGTCCTCCCCTTCTCCCACTTCCTGCTCTCACCCCTCTGCTGGCTTGCGTCCCGCCCCCCTCCACCACCCCCCCACCACTCAGTTTCCCTCAACTTTTTCTCCTGAACGGTCCAGCCATCCACCAGACAAGCTGTAGGTTTTCTGTATTCTCTGGGTACATTTTTTCTTTCGATCTCACATATTATATACTATAATAACTTTTTCAAAGTCCCAGTGGGAATACAGCATGTCAAAGGAGGGCTGAGGCTTTCCCCGGAGGGTTAAACACTCGGTAGCTGCAGAGCCATGTGGGGCCAGTGGGGCTGCAGCGGGGACCCCAGAGCTGGTGATGCTCAGGGGTCACTGCCTCCTGCTCCATTAGCTGCCTTTCTCCTACCGGAGATTATCCTGCCATAGCTAAATCTTGAAGGCTTCTAATGAAAGCTGAGGAAAATATAAAATATAGAGGACAAAACCATAACTTTGCAAAATCAGCGCCTTAACATTTCTTTCCAGTGGTCTGGGAGAAGACAAAAGTGATCTGATTGCAATAGCTGCTTTGTTGGGTCCGGCTTATACAGTGGGTCCTCAGAAGATGAGTTTGGGAATCACTAGCCTCAATCTCTGTGAATATTCCAAAAAGTCCAAAGCTCTAGCATCCTGCTATGGTTCCCAGACCGCCCCTGGGTCCAGGAAGCAAACCTGAATCTTTCCTTAGACCGTGTGCCTTGGCTTGGGGTTCAGGAAATGGTCCCCTTGACTTTGGGCTGTCCCTCCAACCCCAACTCGCCTATGGCCCCTCAGTACTCAAAATGTGGTCCACTCTCCAGCAGTGGGGACCCCACTGGGCCCCTGGTGGGAACTGAATCCGAACCTGCTTTTTGAAAAGATCCCCAGGGGATTCGTGTGCACACTGAGATTGGAGAAGCCCTGGGCTAGGGTATGATGATTGATTTTTATCCTGTAAATTTGAGTCTGCTTCAGTAGGCACCTTACCATTATAGGACACATGCCCGTGACACACTCAGCCATGCACACCCTGGGCTCCTCCCCCGTGCTTCCAGAATCTCTTTCATAGCCATTGAGAAATTTACTGTGTATGACAGGTGGAAAGCTTACCCACAGCTAAGAGAGAATATTGCCGGGAGCATCCAGAAGGAGCAGGCTGGGGGCAAGTGAAGGCAGGTGCGCCGCGGCAGTGGGGGGCACAGGCACAAGACAGTGCAGCTCCCCAGGAAGCTTAGCCTGTTGCTTTACCACTTCTGCATATTTGAAGTCTGAGCTCCAATTTAGAAAGAAAATGTGAGGCATCTAAAGGGTTAGGTTACTAAATCCCAAATTGCCTCTGGTGCCTGGAATTTGGGCTTCATTGTTTAAGCCCTAGAACAAAAAGAGTGGGTCCTCACCTCATAGCTTGCCTTAGGGGAGGTGGTGGGGTTATGGAGTGGGATCTATAGTCTGGGTTGGTAAAGGATGAGGGACCAGCCTTTGCACCAGGATCCACCCCCTCCCACCCTTGCTTTCTGCCTACAGGACCAGGAAGGGCTAGACTTGGCTGGCCTCTCTTGACTAGGCCAGATGGTCATGCACTATGGGAAGGGTAGCCAAGGCAGTCCCAATGCCATGACTTCAAAGATGTTGCCTACAGTGGTGCCCAACTCGGGGCTTCTCACCACCCTCGTCCCTCTGCCTCTCCCATCATGTGCCTTAAAAAGGCGAGGGAGCTTAGCACATGGCAGATGGGGAGGCCTTGGGGTTCGCATGGTCTGGGGACAGAGTCTGTTGTCCACACCAAGAAAGAGGACTATGGGGAGAAGTCCCTATTTATACCAAGGGACTGGGGCCAGCGAGCATTAGACCTTAAGTTCAGTCCCAGGGATGTGCTCTGGATGATTCTATTGATATGGCTACTGTCCATTCTCCAGGATACCTGTTTTCAGATGTTCTGCCAGTCATCACTATAAATCATCAAGATGACTTGGGGTTCCAGCTTTATTTCCCAGTCCGTCTTATACTCCCTACACATGGCAGAATAGATATTGGTCAGATCAAGTATCCCGATATTTTCCAGGCAATTGGTGACCACTTATTGCACAATAGGAAATGGACAGCTCATTTAAAAGATCAAGTCCGTGGCCACCTGGAATTTCTGGGACAGACCCAATGTAAACTAGTCCAGCCTGTTATCATCAGGCTCCCAAGGAATGCTGACGTACCTCCAGCTGGACCGTCATGTTCCGTTGCTCATGTCAAATACTGGCATTATTGTAGAAAGAAATGAAGTTAATGAATATAATTTTTTCCCATTTCAGAGTTTCTCTCCTAATAATTCTTAAGCCTTTGGTGTCTGGTACCTATTGTAGCAGCAGGTGCCAGCACTTGACAAACCGAAGAAACAATAGGAAAAAACCCAAATAAATACTGAGGAATTCAGGAAGAGATGATCACTTGTTGTTCAAGCCCTTTTGTGCGTGTGGGCAGAATGTGGCTGGAGGTGGGGTTTTCTTGATGACCTATATGTAGTACCATCAACATAATCATTTTCTGGGTATACATTGTTTTTAGTCCAAATGATAGATTTAACTGTATCAGCATTTCATGGGGGATCTATAGGGAGCTTTGCCCTCTGAGCAGGTATAAGAAACCCTGTGTCAGTCCAGGATCCTAATGGCTGCTGGAACTTTGGACCTCTTTATATAGGACCAGCTCTAGAGAGAGGTGGTTTGGTCTGTAGTCATGAATATGCGGGAACTTGAGGGGCTACTCAAATAGAAAGGATAGGCCACCAACTCACTTGAAATTCCACCATTTGGAATTTCACCATTTGGTGTTATTTTCTTTGGGTTTTGACGTTATCTGAGGTAAAAGCCTTGGATTGACATTTGGGGTTTTGTTTGCGAGATCGGGGCCCTGAAAGGATGTAACCTGTGGGCAGACAGGCTGATGGAGACGAGGTGGCACAAACATCTTAATCCCTATACATTGAAGTTCTATTCAGACAAGGGCTTGTCTCTCCCTTGACCACCTGGGTTGGGGAGCAAGAGGCCGTCAGCGATTTGATTGGAGTTTTTGTGTTCTTGGCCTCCCTCCACCTCAGAGGTTCTGAAGTAGTGAACTGTGAACTAGGGCATGAGGAGTGAGGACGTTATAAAGATATTTTATGTGGCAGCATAAGGTCCCAAAGTCCTTTCTCGGGAAGGATGATCTTTTCTTTCTGAGACTATATCGTTTCTAGCTGTGTGGTATTAAAATGTCCTTTTTCTTTTCTTTTTCTTTTTTTTTTTTTATAAATGAAATGGCAGTGACAATAAATAGTAATTTTTAAAAAGTCTTTTAGGCAAAAATAATTCAGGGGACTGACATAGGGTGGCAAGTCTGAAATCTGTTTTTGAGCTCTTACTGACTAGAATTCAAAGCCAGGAAAACACTGACTAGTGCCCGGTGACCTCACTGTAGATAAGGTCATCGTTTTTTTTTGTTTTTTTTTTTTTAAATGAAAGCTTTCTTATGTCTCTGAGCGTTCTCCATCAGACACTATGTGCAAGGTCTTTAGGAGATAACCTAAGAGATAGGTGCTGCCCTCAAAGAGCTGAGAATCTGGGACAGGCAGGATAAGAACTCAAGTGACATCAGAAATGACAGTGACCTGAGCTTGGAGCAAGGGAAAAAGTGGCAAAGAGGGGTCCCAGAGATAAATCACATCTGACTGGGGAGAGGGAATCAGGTGGGTCTTGGGGATTTGACATCAGAAAGCTCTTTAGGCAGACAGAGAAAAAAGGGGTATCCATCACCTTTGATCTGGTGTTCCTCTCCCTTTCCAAAGAAAAACCTAGGGAGTATCCTCGAACACCTTCCTTTCCCCAGTCCTTCTCCCCCCCAACCCCCAGGTATTCAGTTTCATGAAAAGTAAAGGTCTACTGTGTCACTTAGACCTGTGATGTCAGCAGGTTATTGATTACACATCTCACCAGTAAACAACAACAACAACAACTAAAAAACAAGAAAACACTCAATATTCTAGTATTTTCTTCCATGACATCAGTGGATCATGTTTGCCTCTGCCGGGTTACCCCACCCCACACTGAAGATCACCTCTCTAGGGATGTGTGCATAGGCTGTTAGAGGAAACTGGATTTTATAGTACAAGCTCTTAGAGATAAGAAAAGCCCCAAGATGTATACTGTTGGGCTACACATCTTCTTCCTGAGCAAATATTGTAAGTATGTTAGGGTCTAGAGACGGTAGAGGAAAATGTGGAGATTATTTGTCATAGGCCCACCTGTAGTATGGAATTTGTATTTAATGCAAAGGTAGTTGAGCTGTTCCCCAGGACCTCTCTACTTTTTCCTGAGGAGTTTTCAGGTTGAAGTTGTACATGGCATTAGTGACCCTGGTGGCACCTGGCTCCATTAGGCATTAAGAACCACAGATAGAAAGAGGAGGACATGGGTTCTGGGAAGGCCGGGTGGGGAAGCCTTGCACCCTGCACATCATCACTATTCCTAGAGAGGATTAAACTGGGAGGGAAATGCTAAGTCAGGACCGGCCAGTGGGGTCATGATCTGAAAATGCTGCCCAGTGTTCCAGGTCTCAATCATTTGGCACTCTAAGAGCCATTCCTGGCCAAGTGCGTCTAGTTCTATGAGGACCCCACCATAGACACACATCTCCAGTTTCCATAAGCCAAGTTGGGGCTCAAGGAGGCTCACTTCATAGGAATTCACTGGCAGACATCTCTTTCTTAGTCACAATCTCCTCTCCCAACTGGAGTTCACCTGCACAACCACAGAGGCTGTGAGCTCTGGGGAAAACCGAGAAAGCACTCAATGCTCCAGCAAACCTCTGTCAAGCACACGTGTGTCAGGCACTTAGCCAAAGCTGGGAGCAGAAGGAGAATGAGGCAGAGGCGTCCCTTCCCACAGAGGGGGAAAAGCTGTCTGGGGCCCTTTGGAGCCTGACAGCTGGGCCGGGACTGCAGAGCTGGTCTATCTTCCTTTCCCGGGGAGAAGGAACCATAACACTCGTCCGGACTGTCTGTTGTCAAACATTTCAGCCAGAATCCTTGCTAGCTCCTGAAGAGGAGGGGGGATCCGAGGCGGCTGGCCCACAGCGGCAGCGGGGAGTGAGGAAGAGGGGCCCGGGGAAGAAGGACACTGCCAGGAGACCCGAGATCCAACCCATGGCCCTTGCTCAGGGAGGCTCCACTCGCCTTAGACAATCTGAATCCAAAGCCCTGGGAGTGGGGGCCAGCGAGAAACCTCCTTGAGTGATTCCAGGCTTTCAGGTCCTGTTCCAAACAAGATCTTCTGGCTGATTCTGAGAACACCTAAACCCCTATGCCCTTTGTTCCAACCCCTCCTCCCATCTCCCTCTTTCTTTCCTTCTCTGCCCCCCACCCCTGCCCACCACTCACTTGCTCACACCATGGGCAGGAGAAAGGAAGAGAAAATGATAAAGGCAATCGAATACTTGCCTTAAGAAGAGTTGAGCATGTGCTCGGAATGCATCATTGCTGTGCTTGCTGTGTGCTAGGTGTGCGTTTCATACCTGGAAAGCAAAATTATTGCAGCCCGGGAGGGAGCAGGCTCTCTGCTTGGCTGCTGTCAAGCGTGTCCCAAACACAGAAGGCTCGCCCTCAGGTTGTGCTTCTCAGCCTGCCCGGCTAATCCCGGTGGGCTCATCTTTCACCTGTGGTCAAATGATTCTATTCCCTTGTAGCTGCCCCAGTTCCACCTTCACTGAAGACTTAGGAGGCAGGGGCCTGTGATAGTAACTGAGAACCAATAAGATGCCTTTGAGGGACTGTCTGAGCCCTGAGTGTTTATTGTTATTGTTCAGAATGCTGTTCTCCCAGCAAGGGGAGAGGGGAGAGGTCCCCTGTGGAACCAAAGACCCGTCATCTTCTTTGGGAAAGAAAGAAAAGGGCCAGCCAAAGCAACAAAAACTTCCTGCAGATGTGGAGTTTGAAGGAATCCAGGGAAAGCAAGCTTATTTTTAGCAGGAGTAAGAGAGCAAACTGCGATTGGCGCCACGGGCTGCTGTCACTAACATTTGGCTCTAAGCAACATTTTCATATTGAAACATGACAGCCCCGCAAATTGAAAGGAACCCACATGCTCTCCGCTCGCTGAGGAAAAGCTGTCGGCTTCGCTTAGCCCAGTGGGAGGACCCGCTCCACCCGAGGGCCAGTCTAGCCAGGCATTGAGTTCACCTGGGTCGCCGTGGCTATTTCCATGTCCGCCACTGATGGCAGGCCACTCCGCAGCAGTGACTGGGATGCTGCTCTTTCCAGCTGAAAAAGCCGCGCAGTGTTACCTCTGTAGGGAAAAGGCCCAGCACGCTCTGCTCAATTAAGCATGCCTGCGTGGACATACAACACCCAAATGAGCAGGAATAAAAATATATTAAATTTGGAGAAGTTAAGTAATACCGTCGGGAAAACCAGTGAACTCCAGGTGAACCCAAGAATGTCAAAAAAGAGAATCCTAGAAATGTGAGCTCTAAGGCAATTTACTCGACCCCAAATGAGACATATGCATTCCATCCTCCCAACCCCATAGGAGTATCTTGCCCAGATCAATATCACAGAGCCTGGCACTCAAGTTCTTTTGAAACTTTAAGCAGCGAGCACTTTTCTAAGTCCTATCTGAAAACACTTCACTGTGAATTTGGCGAGTTCGGGTTGCAGGGTGGGGCAGGGTTCCCGAGGACAAGGCCCAAAAGATCGCCTTCGTCACCGGCCCCTTCAGACTTGCACCTGTGTCTACCCCAATGAAGCCGGTGTTAATTATTGGCATCTGTACTGGTCAGTGGTGGCGCAAAACTGAGTGAGAAGAAAAAGAGTTTTGAGAAAACCGCAGGGAACTGAGAGCTTCGAGTCAGCCTAGATGTGGCTGGTCTTTCGATTTGCAGCCTGTGTTGACATTGCTACACACATACAGAAGTTTGAGTTTCTCTAGACAATCCACAAAGCAGAGGAGGATGAGAAGAGAGTTTGAAGGGTTTGCTTAATCCCTCCGGGCTTAGAGCAGTAGGTTTCCAAGCCTACTGAAGCAGAGACGCTGGGGGTGCAACCCCAAGAAATTGAGGGGTTCAATTTTTTTTCTATATCATGGTAAAATGCATGTAACATACCATTTGCCATTTTAACCATTTTAGATGTATCATTCCGTGTCACCCTCAATGTCATACAACCATCACCACTGTTTCTGACACTTTTTCATCACCCCAAACAGAAACTTTAGCATCGTTAAGCAATAACCCCTCCCTCCCCTCTCCCACCAGCCTCTGATAGCCTCCAACTTACTTTCTGTCTTTATGGATTTGCCTGTTCTAGATATTTCATACAAAAGAAATCATACAATATGTGGCCTTTTGTGTCTGGCTTCTTTCAACCTATAGGATGTTTCTGGGGTCCATCCGTGATGTAGCGTGTATCCATACTTCACCCCCTTTTATGGTTGAATACTTTTTCATTCTATGTCTATGCCGCATTTTATTTATCCATTCATCTGTCAATGGACACTTGGGTGGTTTCTACCCTTTGGCTATTGTGAATAATGCTGCAGTGAACATTGGTGTGCAAATATCTGGGATCTGTGTTATAATAAGCCCTCCAGGTGATTATGATGTATACTCCAGTTGGAGAAGCTCAGGCCCAGAGCCCCAGAGGTGTCTGTATGCAGGAGCTCAGGACACTCGGGGACGAGGGGTGGGGTGCCCAACTGCAAGCTTCATCCTTCCCATGCTGCTTCTGCTGCAAAGATCAATATGTAGAGGTTCTCAAGGATCCTTCTAGGATGGACCCCAGAAGGAAAACACCTGTCCAGGTTAGGAATTCTCCTTGACTTTGATCCAAGTGTGATACCTCAAAATATTTCAGAGGGATGGCAGAAAAACATTTATTAAAAATGCATAACCATTAGGTTGTTGTTGATTGGAGTTTCACGCAGGTATCTTATGTCACTCCTTAACTGCCTTGATATTAGCGGTGATAAGGACCCACCGTACTCCTGTCTGTAGAAATCAGGTCTTTTTTCCTGACAGTTTTAGAGGTAGTAAGTGGAAAGGAAAGAGAGAAGAAAGAATGTGTTTGCTCTAAGTTCACAGATACTTGGCTAATGTTTGATGACTGTTTTCTTAAGAATTTATAGGCCTGGGACACCTGGGTGGCTCAGTTGGTTAAGCATCTGCCTTCAGTTTGGGTCATAATCCCGGAGTCCTGGGATTGAGCCTCATGTTGGGCTCCTTGCTCAATGGGGAGTCTCGTTGCTCAATGGGGAGTCTCCTCTCCTGCTACCAGCCACTCCTCTTGTTTGTGCTCTGTCAAATGAATAAATAAAATACTTAAAAAAAAAAAAAGAAAGAAAAAGAAAAAGAGCTTGTAGTCTCCTATACTTCAGCTGATTAACTCCTTCCTATTCAGAGAGGTTACATGACTTGCTTGTGGTTTTGCAGCTAAAAAATGACAAAGTTGGGGTTAGAATCCAGGTATCAGCCCAAAGATACTGAATAAATCAATTCCTACCGGCTGCTGGTGGTTTAAAATATTGCCCCTTCAGGGGTATTTGGATTTTTAACAGAGGAGTCCAGATATGTAATATTTTAACCTAAAGAGAGAAATCTTTAAAGGTAGACTGTCATGGCTGAGGAAGAGGAAAGCAGATCTTTCCAGCAAACACAAAATCACATCACCTAGTCTCCTGAAAGCTCAACTCTGCCCATCCCTGGAGGGCGGGTTTAGAGGGTGTTGTGTTTCCCCTGGGTGTCACGTATTGAGAATGAAATGGGGGTGAGATGAGGGCACTCTGGGCTGTGGTGGTCTGGAAATCATGGTGCCTTAAGGACAATAGAGGTGACTGAGGATTTCCTTCCTGGGGACACATACCCCCATTGCCAGGTATATGAAAGGCAGTCATGTACTGCCCTGGACAAGGAAGCAACCATGCTGAGTGGCCCTGAGGGAGATGGCCAGGTCTGCAGAAAGGCAGACTTCCTCTCAGGATCAGGAAGAGTTTGCTAACAAGAGTAGGATGGGCACCCTTGTGAAGTAATGAGCTCCCCATTGGCAGAAGCATCCCAGCTGAGTCAGATGTCCAGCGGAGCATACTGTAGCTGGGCTCTGTGCACTGCTTGCAAGGTGGGATGAAATGACTTTCTGGTGCCATTTCAACTCCTAGGCATGGTGACCTTGAACTTCCAAAAGTTGCTGAATTGTGAAATGCTGAATGCAAAAGTATCAAAAGGGAATTTGAGAGTGATCTATCATTTTCACTGTTTAAAGTATGCTCTCCCCTTTTTAAAAAAGCCACTCAGCATCATTGATGGAAAATGAAATATTTAGACTTAATTACTCTTTGGGGATTTTGTCTCCTGTTTACAGATTCAGTGTGAGCATTAGTTTAAATATCTTCTGATAACTGTGTACTACTCTGACCTATTGGCATTTCCCCTCTTGGCTGATAATTCGGAAACTCAAAATGGAGCGCTGCGTGGGTAAGGATTTGGGGAGCTAACAAAGCAGGAAAGATTCAGCTGGAGTCTGAGGCACGTGCACAGACTGTGTCATTTCTGTTGCATTCGGCGCACATTAGTGAGGTCTGAGGACCTGGGTGGTTGGCTCGATTGTGGTCTTCAGGTATCTGAAGGACATTGGCATCTAAGAAGGAAGGCATCCATTTATTAATAGAGACAAGGGGTAGGAATCATGGAATGAAATTAAGCAAAGAAAGATTTAGAGCAAATGTTAATGGGGTACTTCCAAGCGATGGATTTATGAAGCGTTTAGATATTTTTTAGGGAATGCTACGCATTGTTTTCCAAGTCATTCGAAAATCAGAGGGACAGAGGCTGACATAATCTAGAGGACACCATGACCTCTGGGGATTGGGCAAACGGGGAAAGCTTCACTTCCTCTGCTTTCCTCAGTCTCACAACACAAAAAGCCCAGTGGGCAATCGATCCCCTGCTGAGCGACTTCTGTCCACCTGTAACAAGCGCCTGATGCTCTTTAAACCAGGATTCTCCTCCTGGAACAGAGGAGAAATCTGCCCTCGAGAATCAGAGGACAGCTCTGGAGAGAATGCAGGGCTGGGCATGTGCCCGAATTCTCCCATTTCTCCGCTTGCTTGTTAGTCCTGCCTCTAGAGGGAAGGAAGAGGACACGACATCCATTCCTGTGACTGGTGGGAATGGATCTTGAAACTCTGGGTGAAAAGGAGCCGCTGCTCCAGGGAGAACTGGACACTGCTGGTTGAGGAGGAAGGCGGCCTCAGCCATGGCAGAACCTTCCATAAGCCCGGAGCTTTTCTCTCCCTCTAGAGCATTTCTCTAGCATGCTGGAAACTGACTTTTCCTCCACAGTCTAGTACGGACAGCTCTCCCAAGCGGTCCCGGCTTCCAGGGCCCACCAGTCACTGTGTAGTTCTTGCAGCCTTCCTGGACCAGCTGGGCTGGCACCACGCATTGTCTGGAGAGGGCACAGGACCCCAGGCTTCCTTGTGAGACTAATTAGGGACATTTGCATTTAGGCATTTTGCATGAGCCATTCAATAGTACTGACAGGTAAAACAATATACTGACATTTGGTAGAGATTTTTAAGTTTAATCTCCTGGGAGTGTCTGCACTGCCCTCTTCCTCTGTGGTCATAGAGGTGGGCAGCTGGGAGGGCCCTTTTTCTATAATACAGGTAGCTCCCATGTAATTTCTGCTTTGAAACCTACATCTTTTTTGTATTAAGTGAAACTGTTTTACTCTTTAAAACAGCTCATGGCGGCTCTGTGCTGCTAGCTTTGTCTCAAAAGGGAATCAAATTCTCAAATCAAAACCAAATCGGAGACTGTGCTCTGCAAGGGGCCGAGTGCAGACATGGGTCTGATGATTACCTTGACTGCAGAAACAGTGGTGTCCACGATCCCCAGAGCCCACAATCCCCAGAGCAGGGGACACTTGCTGTGTTGGTTCTCCCATCCTTGGATTTAGAAGGTCCTTAATTGTCCTGCCTGGCTTAGAATCCCAGTTCCATTGAAATCTGACCTCCGGCTGCCCACCGTTGCAATCAGGCAGTTAAGAAGGCCTCATCTCTGTGCTCAGGGGGTTCTGTCTTTGAGGACAGCCAGGCAGCAAAACCGGAGCCATAGACCCCCAGCAGCAGAGAGAGGGGACCCCCGGGGAGTCGCTGACAGGGATGATGAAATGGGAGAAGGGGAGGACACAGCGATAGCCCCAGGAGCGTTTGCCCAGGAGAGTGGCTGCTGGGCACCTGGGGAGAAGCCTTGTCGGCTTGAGGGCACTGTGTATAGCAAGGTTAGCCCTTAATGAGGTTTTTATGTGCGCTCCTGTTTTTGCATTTTTCTGCTGGGGTCTCATCACAGTGTGGGGTAAGATCCAAGGAAACGCTCACATACCTTCCGAATCCATATCCTGACCCCGGTTCTGAGGAGGGCAGCCTCCCTCCCTCCAGAGAGCTCAAGGGGTGTTATAAAACTCTCCAAAGAAAATTAATTTGGCTTCTTGCTAGTTTAAAAAGTCATTGTAATGCTGAGGAAAATGTGAGTGTGCCGAAAGACAGAGGGAGCCGCCTTCTAAAAGGAGGGGTAATTACAGCATAGGATGGGTCCAGCGCCATATTTACTGTTACTGAGCAGCAAAGATGGTTTAAGTTAGGTACGCAGTTGTCTGTCTCGGTGGGACTCCCGTGTACCGCGTGTCAGGCTGCAGGAAGTCCAGCTGATATAACTAGATTAATATTTAAAAAGTAATACAGAAGAATGAGGTTCCAAACATGTAACGTTCAATTATTAAAAACTCATAATGGAATTCCAATCCAAACTCACGTCTCACGTCTCACTGGTGCTCAGCAAAGAGCTCCGTTAGCCAGCGAGGCTGCTCACTGCACAGCTCATTGTGACTATCTCCGGGCCAGGCCTGTGTTCTCTTGAAGTCTCTAGCAACGGGGGTATGGATGGAGGCTTAGGTATCGGTATGCTCTCTCGTTAGGTAATCGTCGCAGCCCTTTCTCGGCACATGGATGGCTAACATGACTGTATGCTGTCAAGAGGACTTAGAAGAGAATTTGCCCTCTCCCAACTGGTGGAGCTTGAGAGAGTCTGGTTACCTGGTAGAAACCATGGTATCAGGCCATCCACACTTACCCTTGGGTTTAACAGGCCTCGGAGTATGGGTACAGGAGGCAGGTGTCTGATTAGAAGAATTTACTTAGGCCAGGTATAGTTAATCACCCTTTCCCCTTGGAGACCATAGTTCTTCTGGCCCTTTAGGACACCTGTGTCACTCACTCGTGATAAGGGTGACTTTGCCCAAAGGCCTGTGGCAGAGAACAGCCCAGGGAAGAGATAAAATGCTTAATGGTGGGTTCCTGGGTGGCTCAGTGGGTTAAGCCTCTGCTTTCAGCTCAGGTCATGATCTCAGGGTCCTGGGATCAAGCCCTGCATCCGGCTCTCTGCTCAGCAGGGAGCCTGCTCCCTACCCCCAAACTGTCTCTCTGCCTTCCTGTCTGCCTGCTTGTGATCTCTCTGTCAAATAAATAAATAAAATCTTTTAAAAAAAATGCCTGATGGGAGTCAGAGTAGAATAAATTCTCACAGACCCATGGAATTTACTTCAGAATCAGTGTGCCAGCAAGGCTGTCTGAGGGATTATCTCTTGATATTTTTATTCGGCACGACCGGTAAGACCCTTCTCTGTGTCTACATGTGAAGACACCGACGTGCCATTTGTTATTGTTCTTGAAGAGCCGGCCACCTCAGTTGTGGTGGCTTGTTCACGAGATGCTCGTGCGTTGGTCTGCCAGGCAGAGAAGTCAGTGGTGGGACCTGGAAAGCCATTGGGCGGAGCCTTGGGGCTTGGAAGGGTCCCACGGCAGGTAACGGTATTCATGACATCCTGCCGGGCCTGTGGGCTGTGTGGGGTGGCTGGAACTGAGAGGACAGAAATTGAGTTTGTAGTGATGGCAGAAGCTGAAACCACAGGCTGAAATGTAATAGCGGCTAGGCCTGGGGGAGCACAGGAAGCTGATGAGGGCTGAAAAAAGTGTGACAAGGGGCCGCATAACCTTGACTCCTGGCAGGACGGAGCCTGCTGACAGGCAGAAGGGTGCAGGCGTGGGAAATCACCTTTCCTTTCTCCTGCGGTTTGGTTGACAACCAACAGTTGCATACGGAAGCCTCCCCATATGCAGGACAGTACACTGGGGCGTGAAAGTTCCATTAAGACTCGGACCTAGCACCACAGAGACTTTAGGGGTAAGGCCTAGGTTTCATGCTTCTGTCTTATAGGCAGCCAGATCATTAAAGTAGCGTTTTCCAAAGTGCTCTACTCTAAGATTCTACTAGGAAAAAAAAAAGAGCTCTATTTTTGTGAAGTTGAGGAAACTCTGGATTAATGAAGTAAAACATGTTTCTTTTCTACAAAACTTCTCAAAAGAAGCTTAAATATGGCAACGAGCTTTTCGCAGAGTCACTTGGCCATAGAATCCTTTCGCAGGAGCAGGCCATGGATGGGATGAGAGTTTCCCAGAATACCCTACAGGTGATAGAAAGTTGGGGTAGGAACAGTCAGTGAGAAGAGGGCAGTCACGGTGGGCTCAGGGACAAGCGAGGACCTGATGGACAGTCACAGTTCCTTTCTGTGATGACCCTCCAAAACAGTGCTGGTGTCAAGAGGCATGTGAGAGGCACACCCTGGTGTCAGCTTCCTGCTTCCATGGGCTGAGGCTGCCCCTGAGGGGCAGCCCACACCCGCAGCAGGGTACCCAGGGGTAACATGGCGCAGAGAGCTTCTTCGTCAATGGGGCAAGGATCATGAGGATCATTCAAGGACTTTGAAGTCACTACCCCATCCCAGGTTTTCCTCAACTTTCCACAGAGAGTGATACTTGACAGAGGTGTAAGGATTAAGTTGGAGAAAGTGTGTGTATAAAGCTGGGTTAGATTCTTGGTCTTCCTAAAGTCATAGAGTCTCACTGTAAAGACGCTCAAGAAAATAAGTGAGACGGGAGTAGCCACAGCTGTTTATGCTCATGGAGAATGGGGAGATGTTCTGGAAGCAAAGATGGTCCCAGAGTACTAATAAGTGGGCAGCTGCGCTGCCTTAGTGTCCCCCTCATTGCTTCCTGCTTTAGCACTTGGCCTTCAAGGACTTGCAGCTCCCTGACACTTGACTTCTCCTCCTGCCCCTTCAGTCCTCTTTTCCCCACTCTGCCTTGTGACCTCTCCTGCCCCTTGGCTCCTGCTTACTGCCTGTCCTTGGTGGTCATCTGGCTTTATTCCCACAAGCGCTCTCCCCACCACTGCTTAGTCTCTTGGAGTTATCTTAATTCCCACCTTCTCGAGGAAGGGATACCTAATGGGTTATTGGATTATTCTGTCCCTGTTAGGCAGAGCCAGACCAAGGTCTTGAGGTGTCCTTAGGGTCAGTGAGCTGTGGCCATAGCAGGCACTTGGCATCTAGTGGGTTCCTTCTGATACAAAATAGTTAATACACAGTTCTTTCCCTCCTCCTCCTTCTTTCCTTTCCTGTTCTTCCCAACTTCTGCACATGCTACCATGTGCATGCCTCGAGCTACCAGAATATACTCAGAACTGCCCTTTATTTCACTCTGAGATAAGAAGTGCTAGAAGAGAGGCCTGGCCTCACATATTTAGGTTACCCCCAAATATGCCTGTCTTCGGAACCTTATCACATCTGAGGCCCTTCGAACAGGCTGCCTGGATTAGGTAGCTGTCCTGCTCATTTCTCTTTACCCAGGAGCCAAGAGTCCTGTTGTACAATGGCTCAAAATGGAAGTATTCCTACCCATTTCATTGCCTTTGTCAGAGTGAACCAAAGAATGATGTAGTTAGTTATACAAGGATCATGAGATGGCTTTTACCCAAACACTGACCATTGATATGTAATTCTTGCTAGTATTAATTTATCTCTAAAATAAAACATAGTGGGCTGCCTGGGTGGCTCAGTCGTTAAGCGTCTGCCTTCAGCTCAGGTCATGATCCCAGGGTCCTGGGATCAAACCCCACATCAGGGACCCTGCTCAGTGGGTAGCCTCTTTCTCTCTCTCCCTCTGCTATCCCCCCTGCTTGTGCTTGATCTCTCTCTCTGGCAAATGAATAAATAAAATGTATAAAATAAAATAAAACAAAACATATTATCTGGCTGTCTCTCTCTCTCTCTCTTTTTAAAGATTTATTTATTTGAAAGAGAGAGCGTGAGCAGAGGTGGGAGGGTCAGGGGAAGAGAGAGAGTCCCAAGCAGACTCCATGCACAGACCACAGTGCGCGGCTTGATCTCACAACCCTGAGACGAGGACCTGAGCCGAAACCAAGAGCTGGATGCTTAACCAGCTGCACCACCCAGGCGCCCCTGGCTGCTTGTCTCTTTGTAGACTTCTTGTGAATGGTATTGTGATTGTGTCTGTTGAGTCCATTGAATTTACCGGGAGAAAGGACTTATATAAATAACAGGTGTGTTTCAACAGGTAGGAACACAAATCTTTGTCCTGGCTGTCCTGCTTCATACCAGTTAGCCCTTCAGATGTTAAAGCTGGGTGGGAAGATTGGGTCAGGCTAGCCCGGGATTTGCTTATGAGAACAGAGCTGGAAGAGGGATGGTCAGTGGAGAATCTAGCTTTGGTGGAGTTCTGGCTTTCAACCAGGGGCTTGGCATGGCACAATGGCTAAATTCATGGAACAAAGATGGAAAAGAACCAGGCACAACAACAGTCCACACACATCCAGGAAGCTTTTTGGAGACAAAAGAATCAATGTGTAGATCCAGAATCAGAAGAAGCCCAGCGTGTGTCTCTTAGAGACTTAAGAAACTGCTACCAAGTGGGTGTTCTCGCAGGTTTTAATTAACTAAAAAGACAATAGGCAACCGATATTCTTTCTTTTCCCCAAGTTTGTAAGCCCAGCATCCTAGGCCTTTTGAATTGGCAGCATGGTGCACCAGATGCCATAAATGTCACATTTGTGTTTGACTAAGCATAAGGGATTCCATTGGTGACTCTGGCCCAGGTGACTGGTGCTGGCCTGAAGCTGAGCCTAGGGCTAAAACATCCGCAGTGAGCCCAAGACCACAACCTGGCCTGCAGACCTCCTCATTATTGCAATTACATTGCTGTCAAACACTCCACAAGCCGTTGGAAAGGGTGGAGAATTTGGGGGTCAAGTGTTTTGTTGATTTCGGTTTCTGGGTTTTATTTTTGTGGTGTGCTTTTTTACTTTGAAGTACACATCACAGGAAAATTCATAGTGGTGGATATTCTCTTTGTTTTTATAACTGAGATTTAACAGAAGAATACGGGTAAATAAGAGTAGAGTATAGGTAGACCAGTTGGCTCTGTGCTTTGTTTTCGACATCTAAAGGTAGTTCTTACACATTTATAATAAAAAATTAAAATATCTATATTTATATGACACTTTATGTTTTTCAGAGTGCTTCCATTTGCACTATTCGTTTTGCTCCTCATAGCAGAACTTAAAGGGAGACAGAGGGCCCAAAGGCACAGAAATTCGATCCAAAGTTACAGGGTAGGCAGGACATGGGTTTTCTGATTCCTAGCTCACCACTTTTACTCACCAAACCTTGCTGCTTCCCAAGTGAAGAGTAAAAGCCTGGGGCATTGACTGAAGATTGGGAAGAATGTATTTAGAGATTAAAGGTTCTCATCAAGAAAAATTTAAATTGTGAGGTGGGGAAGAGAGACGAAGCTATTCAATAAACCTGTAAAACTAGCCACACTGAAGTCAGCAGGTGCGACACAGGAAGAGATGGGATAGTGAAGAAGGGACCAGTCCTTCTCAAGAGTAACCAAAGTCATGAGCAGGAATAAACCAATGGCTTCTGACATCTCTCTACCAAGGCAGACAGTGGGAAGGGCCGAGTTACCCTGGACTGTGGGCACAAAAAGATAAAAACAATCTCAGAGATACCACGGAGATTTGGAGGTTTTTTGTTTTTTTGGAGTTTTTGGTGCCTAGACTAGAGCTAACACAAAGAACTAAAATATAAAACAACATGCTGCCCTCCCCCCAGACATATCTAATAGGTGGGTAAAATTCAGGAAAATATATCCTTGCATTGTAATCCATGCACTTCAGAGGAAATGTAAGATGGGAATTTGAGGAGAATAAAAAGAAACATCACAAGAATTATTTTGGAGTATTGAGTACAAAATCTGAAGCAGATGTTAAAAACAGATTATTTAGCAAAGAAGCAAGAAATGGGACAGCTTACCTAGATATCTACTAAGAATGTCATTCTCTTAAAAATAGAGTAACTGACCTTTCTTCCCATGTCTTGTTGATAGTTCTGAGAAGGCAGAGAAACAGTAAGGAGAATCTTAATTTGATCAGCATTTGGTTAAGATGGAGGACAGCTGCTTACTGTGTGGATGGAGAGGAAAGTGACCCAGCTATCGTGGACTGTGCAATGGAGAGGGAGAGAATGCTCGATATGACCAGCCACATTCCCTACAATTTAAAAAAGCAGAATTTTGTTTAAGTTCCAAGGAAAGGTGGATTTAGATCCACAATCAGAGACTCAGTGTAATCTTAGGGCTGGAGGAGCAACATGAGGGGCGAGAAATTCCAAAAATGAATTCTGTGTCAAAAAGGCTAGGATGCATAAGGGACTGAACCCTTGGGGAACTCTCCAGGGTAATAAAGGGAGCTCTTACGGCTATGCTCATGAAAGGAACCAGAAGGAGAGTTGGATAGATCAATGTTTAGAGCAAATGGTTAATATTTAACAAAAGCAGGTGAGAAAGCAAGGCTGGGCAACTTTTATTTGGTTTCTTTGCATTGTCTCCATAAAGAGAATGTTCTTGAGACTGGGTGGGATGGATACCTTAAAGAAGGCTATGAATTCCACATTGTGGGCAAAGAGCTAGGTGGAGAGCACATGCTGTGCTAAGCAAATTTAGATCTCTGATCCCCTTTTGAGGGAATTTGTAGATAATTTCATATCTACTTTTATATAATCTTTGCTCTATCATGATAGATGGGAGAGGCTTTATAAAGACAGAAAAAGGACAAATGTTAACCAAATTTTCAAAATTGGGAAAGAGTTTCTCATTTCTGAAACTCTAGACACAGTAGGCTGGTTGGCTTTCCCTCAAAAGTCCTTGAATATATCATTAAACAAATGATTGATGAGCACTTAGGAGAAAAAGGTTTTGGTTGACCAGAAGCTCAGAATGAAGCAAGCAGTGTGGCGGAGAGAGAGGTTGGGTTGCAAGTTCTGGATCTGGATCCTGGCTCCACAATTTGTAGGCTGTGAGAGCTTCGGGAAACCAAATCATCTCTTTGAACCTTTGTTTCCTCATTTTCAAGTGAAATAGGAATAATAGTAGCTCCTTTACAAGTTTGTTGCCAGAATTAAGGGGGATAAGCAAAAGCTTTGAACTTGGCACTTAACAGTTACTCAGTAAATGTTTGTTGTTAAAAAGCAAAGACCTTATAGCAGGATATGCCTGCTAAGAAAAAAAAGCAAATGTATTCTTGGGTGGTATTAGTGGAGGCATAGTATAGTGTTCTGGAAGAGGGAGAGGAGAGTTTCCTGGACTCTATGCTGGTCAGGCTGCTGCATTCCATTCCGGGCTCCATCCTTTAAGAGGGGCATTACCAAGGTGAAGTGTATGCCTTGGTACAAGGCACAGGAGGACAGACAGGATAGGCGGGCTCTGGGAACGTGCCCTCCTGGAGAATGGACACAAGACACCCCCAGTTGTTTAAAAATAACAATCCGGGGAAACTCTGATGGCTCTTTTTAAGTATTTGATAAGCTGAGATTCAGAAGAGGAGTTGGCTTATGCTAGGAGACCCTGGTGAACAGAACTGCTATCAGTGGGTGGAAGTGACCAGGATGTGAAGTGGTTAAGCTTTTTGATAGAACTGCCCAACCACAGAATAGGCTGCCATAAACGAGGCTGCATAGGGCTCTCCAACTGTGCTGCAGTCGTCTTTAGAAAGCCACCAGAAAACTCAGTGCAGAGGAGATTGGTCGCTATGACGTGGGTCATTCTTTGGCTATGTGGATGTATCTGGATGGTTCTCCCTATCACCGGAAGTCGGAGTGCTGCCTGGAAGACCGTCTGTGTATGTGTAGAGGGGAACCCAAGCTCGCTGGGGGAGTCTGGTTGAGCTTGACCTGTGAATTTCCTTAGAGGACTAAATTCCGGAATTTCAGAATGACGTTATTATCAACTACTAGTCAACCATCCTCATCCTGTAGCTTTAAAAGAAAATGCAAAAATCCTTGAGATAGTGAGGGACAGTATGGCCTCTGAAGCCAGACGGATCTAAGTTAGATCTGGATCTGCCGTCTGTTACCTGCACAGATAATCTTGGGCACATATGCTGGGCATTTTATTACTTATCTCATTTAACTCTCAGCTTTCCTTGACTGTAAACAGTGGTGGCATGCTCGTATATGACTGGGGGTGTACGCACTTGTGGCAGATGTTGGTCTGTATGTGTAAATCTTGGGCACGTTATTTAACCTCCATAAACCCCCGTTATGCAGATGATAAGGGATTTGTGGAGATTCAGTGAGGTAACAGAGTTAGCGTGGTTACTAATGCTTAAATAGTGCTAGTTATCGTTAGTCCTCAATTCTTATTACATTAAATTGGGGCTTCTGGCAGGCACTATAATAAAAGTCATAACTTTTGATGGAGTGTCCTGGAGAGATTTGAGAACTGGGCAGAGGTGGACACTAGGGGCTTAAGTGGGAACAATTCCGAGGATCCACAGGGAGAAGCTGGTTCAGATTGTAACCGAGGGAGCCGAGAAGTACACACAAGACTGTTCAAAGAGGGGGTGCCTGGGTGGCTCTGTGGGTTAAAGCCTCTGCCTTCAGCTCAGGTCATGATCCCAGGGTCCTGGGATCAAGCCCCACATCGGGCTCTCTGCTCCGTGGGGAGCCTGCTTCCTCCTCTCTCTCTGCCTTGCCTCTCTGCCTACTTGTGATCTCTGTCAAATAAATAAAATCTTTTTAAAAATCTTAAAAAAAAAAAAAGACTGTTCAAAGAGGGTTGAATGAGGCTGTGCAAGCAGAACTCTTAGCCGGGTGCTGGACAGGTTCCAAGTAATCAGTACAGGGTTGGTAAGTGAATGAGAGTTTACCAGGAACAGCTACGAGCCTCCAAGAAGCAGTCAGAGAATGGGCTGGTTCTTTCTTCCTGGCAGGTGTCTCGGGGAGCTCTGTCACTATCGATGAGCTCATCTCACCACTGAGCATCTGAGGCTCAGAGTGATTAGATGCCTGGCCCCACCAGGAGCTGGAGGCTGGAGGAGTAGACCCACTGATCTCTAAGGTTCTTTTCAGGGCTCGATTTCCATTGCTCTGAGATCTCCTGGGCTATTTCTGTGTCCTCTCAAGGCATTAACTAGAAAACGAAGAGGCAGACATTTCCACCAGGTAGACCAGATTTTCCAACATTTGAATTTTTTTAGTTTTCCATCTGGATGACTTGGGTTTAGAAGATGTAAGTTGCATTTATTCAGCAGAAGTGAAGCAGAGAGTTTTGTGTGATATGCTAATGCTCTCAGGCAAGGTAACACATCAGACCAAAGGGAAAAATCGCCTTCTTCTCAATCATGTATTTGGCTGTGAGGAGGACCCACAGTCACTGAATACAGGCCAGGATTCCATCTCTTGCTTTGGCTGTAGAAATAGACTTGGGTCAGTAATGAGCCATTTGTTAACGCTCATTGAGGTCCTGCAAACCAAGCCCATCTCCTCTCTGCTTGACAGAGCTCATAGCACATGTGCAAAAGAAGGACCTTGCCCTGGTCACCTGGGCCAAGACTTCTGAAATCCAGCTTAAAATGTATGCAAAGAACATGAGTCACAGTATAAATTTCCTACAGGCCAGCCTTCTAATGAGACTTTTAATTCTAACAAAGATACTTGTTGGCTTCTCCTTGAGTTCCAGATCCTATTAGAGAAACCAGAGAGGAGAGGGAGAGAAAGAGCCCAAACTACAAAGCAAAACACGAAACTGAATAAGATCCATAAATAAAAAGAACTATGTAGCAAACATCATCATGTTGAAATCCAAACCTGCAGAAAGTTTATTTTGAAAATGAACTTCTCCATGAATTTGCTTAAAACAAAACCAAAAACAAAACAACAACAACAAAAAACAACGGTTCTTCCTGGTTCTAAATCCCTCTCCAGATTTCTGAGTGGCTTTGCAAAAATCTATGGCTAGGCCATCTTTTTCCTTCCTTTACTCTCTAGTCCAACTTCGCAAGACAATTTGGAATGGTGAGTTGGGTCCCCGAATCAGGTTTTGGTGCACCACTCCCCGCTCCACAGGGGCTCATCCTCCTGTGCATTCTCCCAATGCAGGGCTTGGGTCATCCTGTCTGAAAAGGCTGTGTTACTGTGGCTTTTGGCCCTTCTACATAATGAGTCAAGCAGATCGCTCATCAGCTCTGTTTTTTAATAAAACATGAAAAGCACAGTTTATGGCTTCCACTATTCAAAGAGCAGTTGAGCCGGAAAGGAATTCTTCCCTTTAATGGTCCGAACACTCATTTCCACGCAGCCGTGCTGCTTTGTCAAGCTTTTGCCTGAATTGGAGAATGACTGGCCGTGGAAAGAGAGGGTTCGGAAGGAGCTGACTAGAGTCTTCTCGGGATGGTGGTCAGCTGGGATGCGTATAGAACCACGGGCTTGGTTCCCTGTAGACAGAGTCCCTCTGTTACCCTGGAACAGTCTCCTGGGAAGCTGGGCTGGGGGGCTGGTGTCTATGAGGTACAGCAGGCATTTGCCCAGAGAGAAACAGAGAAACTCACTCTTTTCTCTCTCAAAGACACACAGGCCCATTGGAAAGCTGTGCATGGCAATTACCCGTTCCTTACTAACACTGCCATAGAAACATCCTCCCATTAGTTAAAATGAACCTAAACATATGGGATGTTCCTGGGACATCAGCAACCATGAGGGAGGCGGGCTAGGGACTGAAAAGAAAAAAAAAAAAAAACAAAAAAAACGCACTGTGCAGCAAACCAGGTGATCTGCCGGGCACACAGGCATGGCTCATTACTACTGTTAGTTCCATTTCACAGAGGAAAAAACTGAAGCTGAAATTTTCACTGCTAGTAAATGACAGAGCCCACAATCAAACCCATGTCTTCTGATTCCAAATCCCGGGCAATTTCCATAGCATCCTTTGCTGCCCGAGGGCATGGAATTAGGGCCTCGATGGAGGTAGTGCCTTCCCCCCAAAAATAGTTTCTGGGACCCTGGGACCTCTGGGTCAGGCTGGAAGCAGGGGTCTGGGTGGGGTCAGTTCATGTGGTGAGGTGACCACAGGTAAGGCAGACCCCAGACTCTAAAAACACTGATTGTTTGCCACATTTAACAGGCCAAGACCCAGAGAACCAGCCTCTTAGGACAAGCTACAATTTCGTTTAAGGAGCTATAACTTCTGAGCTGTTACCTGGGTGCTCTATTTGTGGAAAGTCAGGAGCACACGAAGATTTTTTGTTTTTCAGATTGTTGATGGCATTCAGGGGATTGCTAATATCCTTTTATTGGTCCGTTGCTACAATTGCCTCTGCCCAGATAAGAAAGATTTCAGCGAAAGCGTTTCTTAATTAAATATTGCCTCACACCAGATTACCACTCCGAAGGTGGCAGTGGGTTCCATTAAAGGGTGAACTTCACTCCCACAGTCAACAGCTGATTAATGTGTTAATTAGGAACCCCGACCCCCTCCCCAGTCATCCGCATCTTCTCTTAAGCCCAGTAGAATGTGTATATTATGCCCATGTGGGTAACCTCATGGCATACTTCGGCTTTGACTTTGGACGTTTATGCAAAAATAAAGGCTCAGTTGCCAACATGAATAGCTTGCTTTCTTTCCAGGAGAAATACAAGATGGAAAGAGTTATAGGAACCAGAAGTCCCGCCTTCCAGTTCTCTTCTATCAAGAGCAAGTGATATTTCTGCTGAGGCAGTGTCTTTTGAGTAGTTTAGCGGGTGTAGGTTGCCACACATTTATATCACAGGAAAGGAGTGAGTCCATCAGGCCACTGAGCTTATAAGTACAAACCTGGCAGCCAGCCACCAAAGTAGAAATACTAAATGGACTAAAGGAAATGTTCATTCTGTTGTTTAGAATTGGACACATCCCAAGAAGGTAAATTCAATCTTTTTGAGGACTGCCGTTAGAGGGTTGAATGGAATACGCATTTGTTTATCTCCTTTGTGATCTTTTTGTCTTCCTGGTGATGCATTATGTATTTGTGATACGAAGCATTTCAGCTGTCCTGCTCAATGGCATTGCATGCCGATTTTTCAGCACCCAGATTGCCATCGTTAAGCGGCTCCGGCTTCAGCTCTGTCCAATCTGGGACCTGTTAGGGAGAGAAGTGGAACCAAAGAGGCCAGATTCCAACAGAAACAAAGCTGGGGTGGAATTAGGGGGAACTCGTTCCAGAGCCCAGTGAGTTGAGCTCTGTACTTCTTAATCTTTATCTTTTAAAATATCTGAAGGAATTCTGGTACTTCTTGGCATATTAAGAAAAAAAAAAAATTAAAGCCGCCTGTGGAAAAAGGAAGATTACCCCCATAACAGGCAATTCAGAAAACCATAGTTTATGAGACACATGCTGTGTATTTCATGGATATGAAAATGTTGTTTTATTAAAGAGGGAGATCTATAGTATGTATTTACACCTAACTATCACATCTTAAGTAATCAGCTCAGGCTCCTATGATGAAATCTTTAATTACCAGAAGTGTGTCATTAGTTAGATGTGGAATGAATGATGGTACCATGTTTTATTGCCTCACATGATTTAGCCATTTGTGCCATAAATTCATTGACCTCATCTTAAATGATGTCTCCTGTAAGACAGACTTGATTCATTATTTCTTAAGTGACGGGTTTTTTCTCTCTAATAATTTTTTGCTTCATCAGAAAGATTGCTTTTCTGTGTTTTTAGGGCAGTGTTCTGAACTGAAATATAATAAGGCAAGAACATACACACATCCACACTCACATTACCCAAAACGAGGCAGTCACAAACTTTCACACTATTACCTAAACGCTTTAGAATGTTGCAGAGAATGAAGCTGTAAACATTAGGCCTTTGCTTTAACCGGAAAGTTTGATGCAATAGAATTCTGCTTTAAAACTTTGATGTCTGAAATTCTTTTTATGTGGAAATAGATAAAATGTGGTGGAGAATTCTCATTTGATAATTGGGGTGGATCTGTGAGCATTCCTTATTCATCACTGAATTATTAAAAGTGAAGGAAGTGAAGGAAGGGAGAACATTTAAGTTATATTTAGATTATTTTTTGTGACTCCACTTGAAAATATTTATTTAGCTTGAGGAAACAGAGGAATCCTCTGGAGGCAAATAATTCAATCTGGCAATTTAAAAACCAATTAAGGATTTCAGAAAACTCTTTCCCCTTATGGTTAAAAAATAAGATCCAAAAGAAATATGCCAAAAAATTTGGCATATTATCTTAATTAGTTTAATTCATTGATAATATTTTTTAAGTTCATGATTAAAGAAGCTATATTTGATCTTTTCCTTCAAGCTTACAAATTTACATTTTAGGCTTTCTATGGGTTCTAATACTGTAACAATCCGGTGGCTTTATTTCGTATAGGGATTTAAATGTCACATCATTACATATTAACTTTGTAAAAATGATCAGGTTTTTAAAATAATAACTTACTTGCCTCAAGGTTTAACTACTAGTTTATTTAACCATTATCTAGATAAGAATTTTCAAGGTCTGCTGGGTTTTGTGTGATTCTTTTCATCAGAGGCAATTCTGCACTCACCTGTAAACTTGCAGATTTCTCACCTATGATTTAAAAAAAGATTCCTATAATTCTAGAGAAACCTGAAAATACTGTACTGAAATGCAGAAGTATATTAGTATTGAAATTATTCTTCTTACAACAAGGATTTTTGAAAGGGTAATTTGATATGAGACTACACAGAAAACGAATGTGTGCCATTAAGTGTCTGTTACTCAGTCTCACGCCTTACAGTATATTACCTGCAAATATCAGTGGGGAAAAAAAATGAGAAGGAAGAGAGTGGATTTACACATACAGACCCACATCTGCCACAAGTGCGTACACCCCCAGTCACATACGAGCATGCCACCACTGTTTACAGTCAAGGAAAGCTGAGAGTTAAATGAGATAAGTAATCAAATGCCCAGCATATGTTGTTTTTGCATTGTTGATGCGACCAATTGTGATTAAAAGTTATCATCTTTTAATGCTATCCGTTTACCATGGTTAAAAAAAAAAAAAGGCAACAACACTACACCAACAACAAAACAACAGGCACCCTCCTCAGCAAAAACAAGTTTCCATTTAGAGCAATATTGGAAACAATGCTTCATGGATGAGAGCCTTGAATTCAGTGAACTCACCATTGCACAGCATTTCCGAATTCTTCCTCCACTGCTGTATGGCTTGATTGCTAAGAATATGATTTTAAAAAGAAAGAAAGAAATTTAGATAGAAAAAGAAAAAAAGAAAAAGAAAAAAAAAATGTGTGTGTAATTTCCAGTCAAAAAAGTAAGGCACTGAAAGAACTACTGAAAATTTTGACATCTGTTTATCTGTTTATAGCTATGGCAAGATTACTCATATTAATTCTTGTTTAAAATGCCATATGAAGGAAAGACATTTGTGCAAACAAGAGTCATATTTGAATTGTAGATCATGTCTTCACCATCTGTGAGAGCTGATGGTGTTGCAAAATTAATGTGTTAATGAAATCACAATAATTTCTCCAAAGTAATGGGTTCTGAAGCCGAGAATGACTATTTTTTGAACTTTGATGTCTAGTGATTTCCAATTGGGAAAAGCTCTCAGCCTTTAATTAGTTCTGCAGCCCAACTTTAAAATAAATTTGGTGATATCTTTCTTTTGCCAGGAGTAGATTTGAAGGGGAGGGGAGGAAGCCATAACAACTTTTGGAAAACGTTCTCTGGTGTTTGAAAAGTTGTTAAATAAGACTGCCTGCCAAGAAATGTCACCAAAAATTCTGACTACTGAGAGCGAGTGGGCAAACAGCTCAAAAAATAATTCTAGCTTGCTGCAACATCACAGGTTGGGAATAGCTAAACCTCACACAGACTTCATGACTAATTCCAAGTTTCCCTTTGGAAGCCAGACATAATGATGTTCCGCGCTTTGTGTTATTGGTTAACACAGCACAACCTTTCCAACTGCATTATTGAACACAGTCAATAGTGTAAAGTACTTTGCGTGAGGAGAATTTTATGGGGCTCTGTTTCAAAGGCCGCCAAACTTCTGGAGAATCCTCTTCTCCACAACCATTCACATTTACATTTCCAACGAGCCTCCTGGACAGGTGAAAATATGTGGGCAGGGGGATGTACGCCTTTCTGTCAGACCCCCCTTTACGTTGAGCGTCACGGGCACAACATGGTTTGGAGTTGTTGTTGAATTGTTTTTCCTGGAAAATGGTGATAATTGCTATACCCAAGAGTTACTATTTAAAAAGCACGTCTGACTTCCAAGGAGAAATCATTTGACAAACATTTAAGAATGTTACCTTTCAGAAAGAAACCCTTCCGCCTGTTCGAAAAATGGTGATAAAGTTTGAAAGAACCTCTATGTGAAACACGAAACACGATCTGCCAGAGGAAATTGCTTATCTTGTTTTCTTTTTATTGCTGTGTTGTAGGTATGTGACTGGTGTAAGCACATAAGACACACAAAAGAATACCTGGATTTTGGGGACGGGGAACGAAGGCTTCAGTTCTGCAGTGCAAAATGTCTCAATCAATACAAAATGGACATTTTCTACAAAGAGACACAGGCCAATCTTCCAGCTGGGTTGTGCGGCACACTACACCCTCCCATGGAAAATAAAGCAGAAGGCACCGGGGTGCAGCTGCTCACTCCAGACTCTTGGAATATCCCTCTAACAGATGCTCGGAGGAAGGCCCCCTCCCCGGTGGCTGCAGCTGGCCAAAGCCAGGGCCCTGGCCCATCGTCGTCCACCACCGTCTCTCCATCTGACACTGCCAACTGCTCTGTCACTAAAATCCCCACGCCAGTGCCCAAGTCCATGCCCATCAGCGAGACGCCAAACATCCCTCCTGTCTCCGTCCAGCCACCTGCTAGCATTGGGCCTCCCCTCGGTGTCCCGCCTCGCAGCCCTCCCATGGTGATGACCAACCGCGGCCCGGTGCCGCTGCCCATCTTCATGGAACAACAGATCATGCAGCAGATACGCCCGCCCTTTATTCGCGGGCCGCCGCACCACGCCTCCAACCCCAACAGCCCCCTGTCCAACCCCATGCTCCCTGGCATCGGGCCCCCACCCGGCGGCCCCAGGAACCTGGGCCCCACTTCCAGTCCCATGCACCGGCCCATGCTGTCGCCCCACATCCATCCCCCCAGCACCCCGACCATGCCTGGGAACCCCCCGGGCCTGCTGCCCCCACCGCCCCCGGGCGCGCCCTTGCCCAGTCTCCCCTTCCCGCCGGTGAGCATGATGCCAAATGGCCCGATGCCCGTGCCCCAGATGATGAATTTCGGGCTGCCATCGCTCGCCCCGCTGGTGCCGCCTCCCACCTTGCTCGTGCCATACCCCGTGATCGTGCCCCTGCCTGTGCCCATCCCCATCCCTATTCCCATCCCTCACGTCAATGATTCCAAGCCCCCCAACGGATTCTCCAGCAACGGGGAGAACTTCATTCCGAGCGCCCCTGGCGACTCTTCAGCGTCTGGAGGCAAGCCAGGCGGACACTCCCTGTCCCCCAGGGACTCCAAGCAGGGCTCGTCCAAGTCTGCGGACTCGCCGCCCGGCTGCTCCGGCCAAGCCCTGAGCCTAGCGCCCGCGCCCGCGGAGCACGGCCGGAGCGAGGTGGTGGACCTGACGCGGCGCGCAGGCACCCCCCCGGGCGCGGGCGGCCAGCTCGGCTTCCCCGGCGTGCTGCAGGGCCCGCAGGACGGCGTCATCGACCTGACCGTGGGCCACCGGGCCCGGCTGCACAACGTGATCCACCGCGCGCTGCACGCGCACGTCAAGGCGGAGCGCGAGCCGGGCGCCGCGGAGCGCAGGACCTGCGGCGGCTGCAGGGACGGCCACTGCAGCCCGCCAGCCGCCGGCGACCCGGGTCCGGGCGCCCCCGCGGGCCCCGAGGCCGCCGCGGCCTGCAACGTCATCGTGAATGGCACGCGCGGCGCCGCCGCCGCGGCAGAGGGCGCCAAGGGCGCGGAGCCGCCTCCGGAGCAGCCCCCGCCGCCGCCGCCGCCCGCGCCCCCCAAGAAGCTGCTGTCGCCCGAGGAGCCGGCCGTGAGCGAGCTGGAGTCCGTCAAGGAGAACAACTGTGCTTCCAACTGTCACCTGGACGGGGAGGCGGCCAAAAAGCTGATGGGGGAGGAAGCCCTGGCGGGGGGCGACAAGTCAGACCCGAACCTTAATAACCCCGCGGACGAGGACCACGCGTACGCTCTGCGGATGCTGCCCAAGACGGGCTGCGTGATCCAGCCTGTGCCAAAACCCGCGGAGAAGACTGCCATGGCGCCGTGCATCATCTCCTCGCCCATGCTCAGCGCCGGGCCGGAGGACCTGGAGCCTCCGCTCAAAAGGAGGTGCCTCCGAATTAGAAATCAGAATAAGTAAAAGGTTTGTATGTCCACCGGGGCTCTCCTCCGCACGAGCCCGTGCACCTCTCCCTACTCCTTACGAGGCAGACGCGCGAGAGCGCTACCGGGATGTTCGTGTTTTTACCGTGTGAGTTTTAGAGTTCACCTAGTGCGGTCACACGCTGTCACCATTTTGATCCAACATCATTCCCATTTTACAGCCGAGGAAACTTCATCACAGCAGGTAGATGCCGTGCCAGGTGACTGACTTAATGGTGAAGCCCCGTCTTGCGCCTGACTTGAAACATTATCTAGTTAACCAGACTTTTATTCCTAAGCCCATCTCTGTAATTGACCCTGTTGAAGAAGAGGGACGGTGTGGGGAGGAGGGAGAGATTCCTCGGGACCCTTAAATGTCCAGACGTGAGGTTACAGAGCTGTGGTAAAGGTGAACTGAGTCACTTCCAGGAGGTGGGTAGGCTTATTGGCACAAGGTCTCGACTCACCAAATTTTCTCAAAAACCACAGGTTCCATGTGCAAGATGAGAATACAAACTAACTTTCTTACGTGTTTATGCCAACCGAACCCTGGGCCCCTAAGCCCCATTTCCGTGGCAAAGTGTTGGAAGAGTGGTCCATAGGTCCTGTTGAGCGAGGCTCTTCCTTCCTCTTGTCCTGAAGCATTCCCTAGGGCAGGCCTCCAGCATTGCTGACCAGCTTTGCCTTCTCTCCTTTCTGGGGCTCAGTGGCTCAGCCGGTGGGTTGCTCCCTTCTAGGGACAGTGGGAGAGGTTGACAGGCGAGAGGGCTACGCTGCCGAAGCGACTGGGAGTCCATATGTCCGACCTCATGAAGGGAAGGAATCCCGCTTCATGCCCTATGAGCTATTGATAATGAGTCCAGAATGTCAGCAAGAGGAACAGGAACTAGCACGTGTAGCACTCCCACCAAAGCCAGACGTGGTCTCTTGTGAGCCTCCCACCAGGTGGCAGAATCGGTGTCATCTCCACCTTAGCAAGGAGGAAGATAAGGCATGGAGGTGTTGTCCAAATGAGAACTAGCAAGTTGGGGAACCAGTATTTAACTCTGGCCTGCCAGCCCCAGGCCCGACAGCCCCAGGCCCACCGGCCATCCAGTTGAGGCTTAGCAATAGTTTGTGGAGAGAAAAGGAAGAGAAATGAACATTTGCTGAGCACCTGGTTTGTGCACAGTTCCTTCCAGGAGCTGGGGAGAAACTAAGGTGACTATGATTCAGTGCCTGCCCTCCACTTACTCTGGTGGGGACATAAACCCGGGGAGGAAGGAAGCCTGGGTAGAAGTGGACCATATAGGAAGAATGGCTGGCTCACGTTTGCATGTACAGACCCCCTTCTAAGTGTTTTTTAGTACTATTTATTTGGATCTGGATCAATGTGATAATATTGTTGTCTTCATTTTACTGATGAGGAAACTGAGACATGGAAGTTAAGTAAGCGCCCCAAGATGACCGAGTTAGGAAGCAATCAAGATGCAAATCCAGGCTGTTTGACTCCAGAGCTGCATTTTCTTTTTCTTTTTTTTTTTTCCAAAGATTTTATTTATTTTTTTGACAGAGAGAGCGAGAGAGATATCATAAGTAGGCAGAGAGGCAGGCAGAGAGAGAGAGAGGGGGAAGCAGGCTCCCTGCTGAGCAGAGAGCCCGATGCGGGGCTCGATCCCAGGACCCTGAGACCATGACCCGAGCCGAAGGCAGAGGCCTAGCCCACTGAGCCACCCAGGCGCCCTAGAGCTGCATTTTCTTGAAACCACTGTAAGAGAATGGGCTGAATGGTCCCTTTATTGTCCTACTTGATGAAATTCTTTTATTCACCTTAGCTGTCTTG
Organism: Lontra canadensis; assembly: GCF_010015895.1. NCBI lineage: Eukaryota > Metazoa > Chordata > Mammalia > Carnivora > Mustelidae > Lontra > Lontra canadensis. The sequence goes on from NW_022631008.1 coordinate 24,179,643, forward strand.
GGGAAGGTTCCTAGACAAAAACCAAACATATCTGTCAACTTTTCCAAGTGTTGAGACAGTGTTCAATTCTTTCTTTCTTTTTTGACAGTGTTCAATTCTTGTTTTTCCAGCAGCAACAACAAACCCAAATACCAGCCCGTTACTCCACAGTGGGAAATATAAATGTGGGCCAGAAGCCTGGATATGGCGTGTCCAGACCATTGTCTCCATGTTGGCATATTTACATGGGGACCTACCTAACTCACAGCCAGAGGCTTGTTTGGGAAGCATAGGGCTAGCGCCAGGGGGCTTGTTGGGCGGTTCGAGAAGGCTTTCCCAGTCACCATAGTTTGAGGTTTCCTTTTCCATTGCTGGCTTTGCCAGTAGCAGCAGAACACTAAAAATCAGCTCACCATCCTTTCTTGGTTTTATCTACAAATTCTGCTGTCCGGAGACAGATGGACTGAGCCTTCTTGTAGTCACCCTCAAATGGAAATGCCCCTTATATCTCCACCAGCATAATTTGACCTGGTTAATAAAACAGTGAGCAACAGGAAAGTGTGGGATGAAGAAGTGATGGACTTTAGAAAGCCAAAAAGCATTAGGAATTGGAATTTTAAATATATTCTGATAGCAATCATTCCTATGACGTTATGGGAGGAACTGGAGGGTGAACAATTTTACTGCCATTACTGGAGTGAGAAGTGACCAGGCCAAGAATAGTGCCACTGGTCCATGAGTAGCGAGGGGCCCAAAGAACATAAAAGCATGAGATATATGGTGGCTGTTTGGATGATATATGTTGCTGAATACAGAATCATATTAGGGTCTTGTATGAGGACCAGAGTCATTACGAAAAATATTAACCTGGCTTCAGCCAGTTTCAGAAGACGCAGTGACAAAATTGCCCATAGCCCCTTGAGATGGGAGAGTTCTTTTTATGATGGGTCCCGTAAGAAATTACAGCTTTTCTCTGAAGTCAGAGACACTCAGGCTTGGCCAGCTCCAGTAAGGTGACAAGGCAAGTGATTTAAGATGGGGAAGAACTGCCTCTCCTCCACTAAATCACATTTCCTCTTGCCCTCTGGAGTTACGTGTCACCTCGAAGTGCCGTCTCAACCCGCCATAATTCACTCACATCCTCTGACCCTTCTTGATTCTCTGTGCACATGTGGTGCTGTTTTTCTTCAGTGCCTTCAGAAACCCAGCCCATTCATATGGTGGTGGAAATTGGAAATGCATCCGTTAAATAAAGGGTGGCATGGCTTTTGTGCCCTGACAGCGAACACTGTTGGTGACGAGTTAAAGCCAAAGTGGAAAGCATTAAACCGGACTGAGTTGTGGGGGCTGAGGTGCGGCTGAGGGATTTCTCCATGTGCTTGTTGGTGACTCACACACTATTTCTCTTGGAAAGTCTGTCGGTAACTTGTCAGGGTTCTTCGTGCTTTTCCCCTGTGCCTGCCATTCTCCTACCCTATTACCGGCTTGTTTGTTTATCATCTTAAGCAGATTCAAAGCAGACTGTATCTTGGGATCAGTAATCTGGGGAGCTACAGTGTTCTCCAAAGAAGCCATCAGATTTGCTAGTTCTTGGCCAATTTGAGGTTTGGTGTTTTTTGGGTTTTGTTTTTGGGGGGCTTTGTTTTCTTTGTTTTTTTTCCATTTTGAAGTGATTCTGTTCCTGGTTACCTGACTTTATGCATTCTTCTTTGTTGATAGGATTACACATGATTTCAACGAGCAGATATTGTCTTAGATGCAGAACTAATGAGGTTTTAGTCGAAGACTTTGGAAGATTGTCATCTTCCTTTAATCTTCAACTTTCAAGGCTCCAAATACCAGTGTGGCAGCTTCTGTAGGCTGGAAAAAATATTTCTCCAAATAATAAGAAAAACAACATATAAACATTTTCCAAACTATTCTATCCACAAAGAATTCCATTTGTAAATGGAATACTCCCTTCTTTGTCTTTGCCTGGGAGCTTGGGGGATCGCTGTTTGTATTTGTACATTTTCTGAATTTCTACAGTTTACACTTGTTTATGGTACACTGGGGAGTTCAGAGTAACCATTTGCAAATGTTTGAAGATATTCAAAAGAAAATATCCCCCCTCCTCGATTTTCCAGGGAAATGACATATTCGAAGTAAAATAATCAATGGAAAAAATGTGTACCATGAGTAACCTTTTCACCCTCACTTTTTCCATCCCCCTGGAGCAACAAGTCCATACAACTTCCACCTTTGTGGCTTCCAGATTTCGTACATGTTTCTAAAATAGGAAGAAAATCTGGGACTCTTTTCCCTGGTCCCAATTCCATGCTGCTCCCTCCGCCTCAGCAGCAGGGGTCCCTCCCACTTTTTGTTTTCTCTGGGAGAGCTGGAGGAGGCAGCCCTAGTTGTGGCTTCTTGGAGTTTAATCATTAGTCTGGTTATGGAGCCACAGTCCTGAGAAGGATGATCTCAAGGTGGGGCGAGGGGTGCTGACCTCTTCAGGAAAGCCCAAAGGGTGGAGGTGATGGGTAACTCTTTGCCAGTTTAGTTTCTCCAGCTGGGAAACTTGAGAGAGTCAGCTGCCTGGGAAGTCAGATCCATACGTTAGAAGTACTCCTTTGGCTGCCTGCTATGAAGGCAAGGAAAAAGAAGAAAACCTGAGCCTGAGAAGAGGAAATTGATCCCAATGGGGTGTACTCAGACCCTCTGCCAGTCTGGAGATTCTTAATGTCCCACTACATAGGGTTATGGAATGTGTGAATTGGCCACGTAACCCCTGATGTTCAAGTTTCGGCTGTCTGTCAAGATGCAGAGGGCTGTCCAGTTCTAGGTAGGCGTAACTCACAGAGTTAAAGAGAAACCGCCAGGTCCACCTCATGGACACGTGTGAGTGGGGAGGAACTGCCAGAGCTTTCTGTGATCATTTCAGATGTGTAGAGGAGACTTTTCTAGATTGCACAGAGTCAAGGTCGGCCTTAGCCACATCTCATTCAGGGCCTCTGGCTGTTTTAACCCTTGCCACAAAGGGTGGTTTTAATGTGCAAGCATCTGGCTTTTGGATGTTATTTCAATTAGATTACGGTGCAATAAGAAAGGATGTATGTGACCAGGTATTTACTTCTTTCAGATGGAGCCATAACTCTCCGTCTTCAGCAGGGCTCAGACTAGGGTGAAGTGAGAAGGTGCTCAGTGCACAAACTCGAAAGCACTCAGTCTCAGGGGCGTGCAGGTGCCGTGCTAGTCCCCGCCTGGCTTCCAGGCCTTCTGGCTGATGTGGCTGCTTCTTCAAGCTGGTCTTCTGCTCCCTGGACTAGTCCACAGGTGGCCTTCAGCAGCAGCCCCCGGAATTCCAGGGCAGGGGTTACATACCTGTGCACAGAGGCATTGTCTTGGGAGGAGAGGTCCGTAGACCTCAGCTTCCGAAGAACTATGCCTGACATCTCGGAAGGATTATTCGACATCATCACAAAGCCATATCTGAGCCGGAATTTTCCTTGTCTCTCTGAGGAAGCCGATTTAATGGTAGAGTTTCCCTTAAAACAGAATTATCTGTAACAGTTTTTGCCATGGATGGACCTAATATCGCAGAACTGCTGTTGCCGCGATATAACATAAGACTTGCCTCCAGAAGATGGCTTTAGTGACAAAAGGCAAAAGGCTGTAGACCCTCCATGTCCTGTGAGCACAAGAAAAGGTAAGCAAGAAAAGAAACAAGTTAGATACTTCCCCAGCCCCCTGGAATTTGAGATTTCTACCGTGGAGGGAGACACTCTCCTTCAGGGGACAAGCTTCTGCCCTACTTTCGAGGACAAGGGAGCAGAATGGCTAGCGTCTGGGAAGTGGACGGCTCAGTAAATACCAAGGCATTGATGGAGCCATGTCTGGAAGTGCTACCCATTTTCCGTAGCTCACTAGCATGCTTCTTCACCTGGAGACACCGGGCTTGGAGAGAGTGAAAGCTTTGGATCTCTTCTTAACAAGCCATTGCTCAGAAAGGTGCTAGAAATAAACTCCCTGTCTGATTTCCAACGAATCATCTCCTTGCCAGCCTGAGCGGCTGCCTGGGCATCATGGTTCGATCACTTACACCTACCTTCGTGCAGACACGTCTTGGGGAGGGCCAGAGGTATTTGAGGACCAAAATACACTCCTGCACACTTACCTCATGTGGTGAAAGACCTCCACCCCCAGCACGCTGCCTTTTCCAGATTCTCTTGTCAAAGAGATTGTTCCAGAGGGATAGAGGTGGCCATTCTGTTTCCCTTCACCCCATCCTGCAAAGAATTATTGCGTGCTCTTCGGTTGCCAGTCTAAATGGACAGCACTTCATATGTGAATGCATGTTAAGGTAATGCATTCTGCATGCGTATGCTTTTTTGTGTGTTTAATGTCTCAAAAGCCTAAAAGGAATCCATTTCTGAGAAACAAATAAATTAGCTTTAAAAGATAAACGATGTAATGCCGGCATCCTTTAACAGGGTCCCATTCTCACGGAAAAGGGGTCAATGCCCTCTCCGAGGCCAGCTCGAAATGTTGACCCCGTAGAGCTCTCCTCCAAATTTGTGGATTTCCACAGCATTCTGCCTGACAACCAAGTGGGATGGGGTCCAGCCTGAGAACATGAGGCCATCCACAAAGAGGGAGAACACACACACTCACACACAAACACCCATTATTTCAAGGATCATTGAAAAGATGCTTAGTGACAGCAACCGGAGCAAAAGCAGATGACAAGAACGAGCAAAACTTGAAACCAGGCTCTTATGCTTTAGAATGGCCCCCGAGAGCACGGCACATTCTTAGATTGGAAACCAGTCCGGCTGCCCCCAAGATCTTTTAACTCTTCGCTCCTCCTACTGGGATGGCATCAGCAGTAGCCTGTGTGTGCAGTTCTACCAAGTTTTCCCAGCACCTTCTCTGATTAGAGAGAAGGGAACTGCCTTTCCACGGAGCCACGGGGTCCAGACTGTGACAAATCAAAGCTGCCCAGCTCTCCCCAGCCTCATCCCACCCTGCTCTTGGGCTGTGCTGCTGGATGTCTCATCGTTTCCCCCATTGAGCCTCCGGTGTGTTGTCTCTCTTTGATAGCAGGCTGTGTTTTGTTGCGGGTAAAAAGGGAGGTAAGAATGTGGCCGAGAGCGTTTATGCAACAGGAGGGAGAGATACACTTTATAGACTCATTTGATATGAACCATTGACCTAACATCCCAAAAAATGCAATTAAAAAGTATATCTCTCTCTCTCATTTGCATGGCTTATTTCCCCAGACATGTGTTTGGTATTGAAAATGAATGGTATTCCCATTCAACATGTGTCCCAATTTGTAATGATATCCTCCTTGCAGCTGGCCGAGTTCTCGAAGTGTTTCTAAAATGTTGCTGTCTTAAATTTGAGCCGACCTACACTAACAAATTATCTAGAAGCAAAGTGGCTAAGCTGCGTTTGGTGAGAGAAAGGGAAACCCTATATTTCATCCTTCAGCTCTTGTTTTGGAAATTCGGGCTGTAACGTGATCTTTTTCTAAGGAAATCTACACACGCACACTTTAAAAATTGTGCAGCTTGGGTGTTGTGGGAGCAAGAACGATCAGGTTTAAGTTTCTCTGCAAAGTTCTGCATCCCATCAACAAGCCCTTTTGATATTTTAAACCCATATTTAGAGTAATTTAAAGATATTTGGAGCACATGTGGTTAAATGTAAAACTTCGTCATTATGATTTGTTAGATGCTTATACTTTAAATATTTATAAGCCATTTTTAAGTACTTTATCCAAAAGCTTTCTCCCACTGGAATACTGTAATTGAGTGGTATCCGAGCGCCATTATATAGAGAAGATACAGGGTGAAGTCACAGCAGCTTGCATGCACGTTCTTCCTGCTTTTCTGGTTTTAATTCAAATGCTATTTTTAGTAGATTCAGCTTATTTAAAAAATGTATAAAAAGTCATAAACAGGGTTGGTTGTCTGTGAGTTAAAAAAAAAAAAATGAGCCAGTTCTCCCAAAGGTAAAATGTTCAACTTGAATCGTATTGTGTCTCACCTCTTTGTCTTACCCTGGGAGTAATTAGTAAGACTTTTCCGGGAGAGTGTTGGCTCTGGATCTGTGGCCATATGAGTTTAAAGTGTCATATCGTTCCTCTGAAGTGTTTTAGGGGCAATTTATTGGTGGTTAGATTGGACCCTTTATGATTCACCTTTAGCTGTCTTGGAAACTAAGACCTAGGATCCTGTCTTTATCAGAGGTCACCTTTTCATGCACTTCATATGAAAAAGAGGAGGGGGGAAAAACCCAAACTTTTTCCACACTCAGAATCCATTTAAGCTTCAGAGGTTATAAATTTCAGACTGACCACAGGCCTCTGGGGCTCACACTCTTTTATGGCTGGCAAAATACAACTTTCTGGTAAGAACAGGGAAAAGAAGGCTTAAAAAAGGCTCATAAACTTGCTTGGACATCTAATAGCTCTTACCAAACAGCATTTTCATGAGTTAAGTGTAAATGAGTCAGAAACATATAGATTGAATTTCTTCTAAAATACACATGGGTTTAAAAATTAAGGCCAAAGTGCTTGGCAAAATAAGTTTTGGTTTTAGCCAAACCCCAAATGTTTGAAAAAAAATATTTCTACAATTTGCCAAACCAAAAATACATCCAGGTCCCTCCATTCCTCTCCTTTAATATGAAGGCATCATAAGCATGGGCCTTAATGTCTATTATCATATCCACCAAGGTTTGAGCAACACGAATCCTAAATGTTAATTGAAAACTATGAAAAATTTTGGAAAAACTTTGTGGCTCTGCAAATGAAGGTGAGGGGCAGCTGGTTCAGAGGTCCAATTTTGACAGCTCTCTTCACTGTCTGATCATCTGACCAGTTGTGTATGTGTACAGGCATGCGCACGCACACGTGTGTGTGTGGCCTATGCAGAAGAATAATAGCTTTTAAAAAAATTCTGTATTGGAGTTCTTAATTTATACTTAATTCATATTTTACAGTCTACAAGCTTAAAAAACTCCCAATCATTTCTAAACAGAGGGAGGCAGCCCCCTTTCACTTATTGATAGAGATGGTCTTCATGTATTTCCCTAGAGAATAAAATATATCCATTTAAAAAAATATATCCATTTTTAACTAATGATATCTAATGTTGACTTTGTGCAGGGACACTGTTGTCAAGAGACACAAGGGAAGGGAGGAAGAGAAGGAAGGAGGGAGGGAGGGAAGGAAGGAAGGAAGGAAGGAAGGAAGGAAGGAAGGAAGGAAGGAAGGGAGGGAAAAGAAAAAAGGGGGAGAGGGAGTGGCAGGTGTTCTTGACTGTTTTGAGGAGCTAATAAACTGCTGGGAGAGACAGGAAATAACCAAGCAGCTTCTCCAAGCACCACGCAGAGCTGCCCGTCGCCGTGGTCCCACAGACAGGGTGCTTCAGGGAGGACAGGGGCCTGTGCAGTTCCCTCGGGGCTGTAACTGACTTTCTAGCCCAAGGCTGGCCAAGGGGGCGCGCAGGTATTCGTGGACTAAATATAGGCGAAGAGCCCCAGGAGAGCAACAGCGAATGGAGTTACCCTGGGAGGGCTCTAGAAAGCACATGAGTTGGGAGTTAGGCCCTAACTCTGGGGAGCGGCCTGGACTGGCAGTCGGGAGTGTCAGGCTAAGGAGGGCTATGGGATGTGAAAAGCCACAGAGGCGGAGAGCAGTGAGCTCCTTTAGGGGCAAACGCCCCCCGCCCCCCACTTTGCCAGGCTGGGGCGGAGCCTGGAGCCCTGGAGGAGGGCAGTGAGCGCCGGGGCGGGAGGCGTGGGCTGGTACTCCACGCGCCAGGCCGACCTCGAGCGGAGGAGTGACAGCGTGAAATCTGTGCTGGGGGAAAATTACTTTAGCAGCTGTTCAGGGACTGAAAGGAAGCGAGAGAAGGACTGGCATCGCTGAGGCTGATGGCTGCGTTCTGATGACAGGCTAATTACCAGGGGTGGATGCTACACGTTGCGGGAAGTTATCGCTACCATGAGAGGGGCGGGGCTGCCCCCTGTGCGCCGGAAGTGGTGGCCGTGCAGCGGAAGAGGGGCTTTGCATCGGGCCTGGGCCTAGAGGGGCTTCCCGGCTGGTGGCGGAAGGACGGACAGTGTCCAAGGCCAGTCCGGGGGACGATGGCGGGGCCCCAGGGCCGTGCAGACACAGGGATCATCTCTTGGGACCACCAGCTGGCCAGGCCTGGTGCCGGCTGTGGGCCGCAGCTCTCGGGCACACGGAGGACGGTGGCCACGGGGACCCCCGGACGCTCTGGTCTTGGAACCAAGAGCAGCCATCAGGCTTGGGTGGCTGGTTCTACCTCAGACAGCTTCTGGGATGTCCCCAGCCGCTGAATCCCATCCCCACCCCCAAGCGCCTGCAAGTGCTGTCAGGGGAGGGGACAGCTTCTGCAGATGTCCTTTTATCTTTTTTAACCTTCCCTATCACAGACCTTCTTCCCGAGCACCCGCATCTGGTGACAGTGGGCTTCCAGGGGGGAAGGTTGGCAGTGGTGTGGCTTCCTGGCAAAAGACCTGTGCTTTGGAGTTGGGCCAGCCTGGGTCCAGATCCTGGCAGAGGCATTTCGAGGTGAGGAAGGAAGTGCCTTGTCTCTCCAGGTCATAGGCAGTGATCCCACGCGTGTGAGGGATGGGTAAGAAAACATGGACAGTGGGGCACATCACAAGTGCCCAACAGCCAGCAGCTACTGTCCCTAGAGGAAAGGCTGCAAGGTCTGGGAGAAGACCACGGGGCTGGAATGAGACCTGCTTGGATTTGAAAACTGGCCACATCGCTTACTAGCTGTGAGTTTGGATATGCTTTATAACCTCTTTGTGCCTGCTCTCTCATTATGTAATGACATCAGCTAATATTTATCGAGCACACTCTATATGTAGGCAGTGTTCAGATGTTACACGCCCACAACAACCCTATGGGATACCATTATTAAGTCCATTTTACAGATGACGTAACTGAGGCACAGAGAGGGTAAGTCTTCTACCCAGTGTCATTGGTCAATCAGCGACAGTGCTGGGATCCGACTGGCAGCCCGGCTCCAGAGTCCCCATATAAAATCACAGAGCATATCTCATATACAAGGAAAATGTAGATAATAGCCCCTACCCCATAGAGTCATCAGGCTCCAGTGTAGATAACCTGGGTGAAATGTTGAGGTAGTGTCTGGTGTATAGTAGGTGCTTGCTAAAAGAATCGTCACAGTGGCCCCTGCAGCCCAGAACTTGCTTCCCTTGGATGTGTGTAATGGAAGGTGAGGAAATGCTTCCATGCTGTCAGCCTTGGAGGTGAGGAAACCATTCCAGAAATTCTAAGATGTTTGGTTCAACTTTTACAAGTAGGGACTGGGACAAACAGAGCAAATGCTCAAGGTCGGAGTGGCATAGCCAGGATTAGAACCTGAGTCCTCATCTGCCTTTCCTCTCAGTGGGAAACAAGATCTGACCAAAGCTGCTTGAGTTACACACCCCGTGCCAAGAACCAGAGGCATATTTTTGCCACCCGTGGTATCACTTCCTCACGTTGGGCAGCTGATCTCAGGAAATAAGTTGTACCTCAACATCTGGGGTTGTGAGGGTGAAGGGTTGCAGGGAAGCAATTATTAACCTCACTCTCCACGTCCTTGGCTGCATGGGGGTGGGGGTGGGTGGCAGCATGGTGGGGAGTCAGCATGCTTGCTCTCATTCTGTACAGCGAAGTTAGTTTCCATGAATATGAAGCCTCTCCCTCTTTCAGTATCTCCTGTGCTCCTTCCCACCCTCCTCTACTCATGGACTGGTTGTAGAGAAGAGATAAAGTGCCAGAAAGACCACCTTTCCAGTTCCCGCCTAAAATCCTAGAATTTACTATCACTCCGTAAACCATAGCTGCTTGCTTCAGAAAGTTGCTTTTTGCTCTAGGATCCTTTTCTTCTTCTTTTTTTTTTTTTTTTAACCTAGACTGCCTATGTCCAGATAATATAGATATATAGAGAAATGACAGACTCAGACTTAACACAATAAACATCTACTTTTTTTTTTGTCCAAAGCAAAATTTTTAGAAGGCACATGAACCAGCATTAGCCAGTTTGTATATTGGATGGAACTTGAATGAAATGCACTTATAACTTCTTAACAAATCATGTCGCAGAGTTCTTGTTTGTCAAGCAAAGGAACTGGACTGTGTATGTCTCTGGGGCCCTTATGGCTTTGACACTGTGACCACCCCCCCCCCCCACTTATTGGGAAGGAAGGGGAGAGATGAAACCCTGGACTGGGGGAAGCACTCCCTCCACGGGACCGTAGAACTTGGGGTCATAGGAGCTGGACTCAACCAACTCTGCCCCTTTCTAGCTAGTGATTTTGACCAAGTAAGCTCCTTACCCTTCCTGGGAAAAGTTTCCTCATCTGCAAAATGGGGACGATAATAAATACTTGAGTAGCATTGTTGTTTCAATGAGATAACCACACACAATATGCTTGTTTTCAAGTGAAATAAGTACATAAAAGTGCCTAGTGCAGTCTTTGAAATAAAGTAGGTGCTCACTAAAATTTGAGTGGAAAACTGCAGACTTAACACAATAACTTAACTTAATTCCCGAACCATTACAGAAGTGCTCAGTCCTAAAAGCCAGGACTTTTTCATCATCAAAATTTCCTGCAGAACATTTACTGTATTATGTAATTCTTCTTCTTTTTTTTTTCTCTCTTTTGTGAATAACTGTAGCCACCAGCTCCAGTGCGTTAGTGAACATGTACTCATGAATCCCCACCTGCTTTTAGGGTAGGGCCAGACAGGGTCATTTGGTTTGTTTCAATCCCCCAGGTTCCAGGAAGGATTTGAGGTATTTAAGGAAGATCAGTTGTCCAGGATGAAGAAAAGGGTTTGTATGAGTGCACAAGATGGGGTTCCATGGCTGAGGGCTCTTTGTCCCCTAGGAACTTTTCGAGGTCAGCAAGAAATAGCAGTGACCACTTATGAGAATAACCAGGCCTTTCTACCCATTTAACTCATAGAACTAGCCAGGCAAAGAAAACCAAAATTTTAATTTGTCAAACAAAGGATTAAAAATGGAATTATCCCAGTAGGTGGTCTTATATGGTTGTGATTTTTATTGATTAAAGACTAAAATAGGAGATATTGCTAAAGGAGAAGATTATAAAAAAAGAAAACCAAGGCCTGATGTTTGGTTTCTTTTTTTTTTTTCTGTTTAATATACTTGAGCCTTGGCTTTTCAGAGCCATGGGGAGGGCAGAACCGTGGTGATGAGGTTGTAGTTCAGACCAGAGCTCAACCCTGAGCTAACTGAAGCTCACCCTTGGATCCCATACCACTCTCCCCGCCACTGGTTATGTCCCATCGTAATGACACCAGGAAGGAGAAGGGATGTTTCTCAATGACTTTCACCCACTAATGAGCTGTAAGCAAAGAGGTGCCCTCCACTTCATAAATGAAAACCCTTTCTGGCTTGGTAAAAGCCATTTCAATACCTCACGAAGCGATGATTGATGGGGGAGAGGAGGAACCATTTTTTGGCAAAACCTCACCACGCTGCAGCCTTTTCTGGAAAGGGCTCGCCGTGGAGACCACTATCTGGCATCACACTTGGGTTTATCAGCTAACGCAGGTGACTCTGCTCATTGACCGCAAGGCTCTACTCTTGTGAGTGTCCCAGAATAGCTGCGGCTACCTGAGAGCAGTTTAGTCCTCGGGGACTCATTATTGTCCCAGATAAACAGCGTGGCCCAAGCCAGTGCGTAATGGCTGTATTTAACCGTGATAAGTGATTGGCCGACGTGCCCGAGTGAGCTGCCTTGCTGCGGGGCCCCGGTAAATGGACAAAGGCCAGAGGCTCAGCAGCGGGCATTTCTTGCACATCGTGCAGCTGATGCCACAAGGTTGTAGATTCTGGGAGTAAATATGACAGATGCGGGGAGCTTGGCTTCTAAGCAGGTAAGACACAACAGACATCCAGGATTTTGATGATGCTAATGACAAAGGTATTTGAGGAAGGAAAGAAGAATAGAAGTTTGGAGAATGGATTAGATAACCCAAGGCTGGTTTTCTGGCAGAGGTGGACTCTTGTACCGTGGAGGGACCAGCTTGCAAATGTTGGGATGTAGGATAAGATAAACATTTTTCTCTGGATGCGCGTTTACTTCTGGAAGTGGTTGCATAGAAATTACAAAATTTCCTTTTAAACACAACCAGTGTTAAGTCTTAGACTGTAAAGACCAAAGAAGGAAAGGTGAGAATGGTCGTATTTTGACAGTATTGACACTGAAAAAACTTATCAGTACTCAGGCCCAATTTTTATTCTCTGTAGTTCTCTGCAAACTCTTGTGTGGTAAAAGAGGATGAGTAACTCGATCACATTCTTAGCAATGCTCTCCTGATGAAAAAAGGAAAAGTGGGGCACCCGGGTGGCTCAGTCGGTTGAGCGTCCAACTCTTGATTACAGCTCAGGTCTTGGTCTCAGGGTCATGAGGTCAAGCCCTAGTGTGGAGTCTAGTTTAAAAGAAAGAAAGAAAGGAAAGTGCTAGGCAGGCAGAGGCTCTCTCAGTGCCCTTGGTGTTTGCATTCCCTGAGGAAGGTTCTTCATTCTTCTGGCCTGAAGGGACCAAAGGGTCTGGAATTCTGAAGGCACCTGGCCATATGAGCCTGCTGGAGACGGTGCATTGTGGAGCCGGTCTTCAAATACAGTACACGCATGGTGTACGAGCTGGGCTGTGTGTGCATGATAGTCCATGTTATAGGACCCTGGGTTGTCCTGCCTTGAGATGAACCTCCAACTCACAGGAAAATCCCAATGGGAGGCACAAATATCGTCACTTCCCCAGAATTCCCTGCATTAAGGGACGCTCCAAAATTCTCTGCCAGAGAGCTGTGTGTATGTGTGTGAGTGAGTGAGAGAGAGAGAGTCGTAGAAAGGAGTCTCTGGAACTTTGGGCTTTGGAGTTCAGAAATTTATTAATAGTTTTCCTTATGTTATGCTCAAGTTTATAATCCTGCATAGTTGACCACTGGCTTTGGTCCAAAAATCCTATGGTCATAGAACTTGAGAGGTGGAAGATATAATAGAAAATCTCACCCAGGCACCCATTTCACAGAAGAATCAAGGCTTGGGCAGGTTAAGGAAGGGGACACGCTGGACTGTAACTAGTGTCTCTGTTTCACTTATCATAGTAATTTCCCCTTTGTTCAGATCAAGAAATTTAGAGTGGATGGATTTTCCATAAGATCCTTCTGCTTGGCAAGGGCAATATAGGAACTGGCTCAGGCTCTGGAACTTCCTCATGATCCCTCTCTAAAACTCCAAGTTTGCTTCCTCCTCACTCTTGAGTTTCATACTTTGCATACCAGTCACTTCAGGAAGGTGTAGCCCAAGCTTGGTTCTTCATTGTCATTGAAGCCAGAGTCTGTTCCCATGTCCCAAACAACGGGTGGGAGGGAGGGGGGGCCTGCCCTGAACCAGCCAGGGTCACTGGAACACAAGGAGGATGACCTCCGTCCCACCCCCTCTTCAAATGTGACTGCAGACAGGGACTTGTGCTGCCACCCTCTGGCCTTCGTGGGTGTCCCAGACATGGCAAGTGTGTGGTGAGAGGCAAGGAAACAGCACAAATTGTCTACTTTGCCATTCTCTTAAAATAAGCTCGGTGTGAGGAGGCTTTCAGAGCAGCAGGAATGGGGCTGCAAAAAATAGAGTGCAGTGCAGCTGCACCCTTTAGAACTTGGGGGGAAAACACATATTATTTACCAGACAATAATAGATACCAGAGAATAATAATGATTATTATAGTGTTTGGGATGGCAAACGCTGTAGTTAAGGTTCCAGAATGGCTCTCATTATAATCCCGTTTTCCCAAGTCCCTTATGAAAGCCTTGAAATTTTCTCCAAGTAGGCTGATGCTGTCCATGTTTGGCCTTTGTCCAAAGGTGATTTGAATATAAAGAAACTCGTTTGAGAAATATTCCTCTTCTTGAGGTCATGATTACATTAAAGGGGGGGGGAAGCCACATCCTTGAAAAAGCCATTACGGCATTCCTAAGTAAGTCATTCAAAATGGCGGTGTTTCCCAGTCACTGGAAGAAAGCGTTAAATGCTTTTCTGCTGCCACCCCCCCCCCGCCCCCGCCTTTTCCTTTTTAAAGAAGGGATTCAGAGACCTCCTCCAACTACAAAATTTGGTCACTCTTGGTCCCAAGCCCAGGGGTGGGGATGGTTTTCCTCCCTTCAAAGCAAGTTCCAGGCTATGCTCCCTAAATGGAAAGAACTGCCCCAGAAGAAGCTACACTTGTATCTTTGGATCCATTCGTGCCTTCTGAGTCTCCTTTCCAATTCTTTATGACCTCTCATTTGATAGTGGCTCTTGACATTTTTATTTCTGTATCCCTTCTTGCCATTGTTTCTTTCTGAAAGAAAGAAACAAAGAAAGAAAAGGAAGTAAAAGAGAGAGAGAGAGACAAGAAAGAAATAAAAAGTGAGCTCTTTATTCAGAGATAAATAGCCACATTTCCAAATCTGACCATGCCAAATGAAAAGGTTTCCATGGCCTTGTAATTCCAACCCCCACTGCATATTTGTGGTGTCTTGCATTTTCACTTTGGTTCTTTAATATACATATTAAATACACACAGATCTGGTGATTTAATGTGATTTGGGGAACTCAGGCATTTCCTGTCATGCACATTCAGATTTTCAGACCTTGTTTTTGGCTGATCATTATTATTGTTACCATTAACACCAGGACTGGGAGAGCAGGGTTGAAAGCACAAGTTCGTGTTGAGTCTTCCCAACGAGCATGCTGACCTCCTCATACTTGAGCTGAATTCAGGCTACAGACACCCCAAGCAAGTTTGCGGGTCTCTTTGTGGCCTCTTTTTCTTCATCTATAAAATGTGGAAATTATATTATCTCTGGGGTCCCTTCAAGTTTTCAATTCTATTGCCTCCCTGAGGTTATTTGTTCGTTGTTCTAGGAATAATCTCAACCCTTGTAAGGATGTTTACGAGTCCCTTGTCTCGTAAACCTCACGTTCAGTCAGCTTTTACCCAGTTACATTTCTGACATCCTCACGGATCAGCAGAAGAGAAAAGGAATTTTTTGAGGGCATGAGGGACGGGAGCTGCTTGACCCTCATTCACTGGACAAACTCGTGTCTAGCTGAACCGGGGGCTGGGTGTGGAGATGTGGGCCAAACAGACACAGCCCCAGACCTCAGGGATTTTACAGTTTGCTTGGCAGACTTCTAAGTGGCTGTTTACTAGGAGTCCCTGGGTGTCCTCAGGAGGTTATATTTCAAACCAAGGGACTGGTGGCCAATGAAATGAGCCAGTAGGGATGGAGAGGCAGAGCCCAACATCCGTGGTAAAAGCCGGGGTGGGCATTCTCCAGAAATGGACTTCCCTGGAGAACAGTCCCCTTCAGAGCCTCTGCCCTGGGATCCCGAAGCCCTGTTGGCTTATTGTCTGCCAGTCCCTTGCTACTGTTCGGTTCAGGTAGCAAGAGATGGGAATGGCTCACCTTTGTCAGGCAAGACGCACGGAGAGGGGCATTTCTCCCAGCTCAGCTGCCTCTGCAGGAAACCTCTGAAGAGAGGTCTTCGTGTCTGCAGTCGATATTCATGGGCTAAAAAGCACATCTCTAGGCTTTCCTCCTTTGTAGCAAACACCAGAGCTGTGACCCAGAGTACAGGGGTGAGGTCTGGAGCTCCAGGGCCCCTGCGTGACCTTGCCTCGCTTTGGGGTGACCTTGGGCCATTCAAAGGAGCTGCCAGTTAAACGTGCTGTATGGGGGAGGGCGAAGGTTGCCTGGTGGCGAAGGGATGCTGCTGTGGTCTTGGGGGAGGGCGTGGTGCCCCATGCTCATTACAGCATTCCAAGAAGCGACTCCTGTTTCATTTCCTCACACAAAGCTGGCAGGGCTGACCCCGAGCAGAACTGTGAATTAAAGACACGTCAGAATCACGCTGTGCTCTCTTGTCCTGCGCCTTCGTCGCAGGTTGGGCCCACCGGGCCAGAGTGTGCGGCCCTGCCTCCTGCCTGGGTTTTCCCTGCATGGGGTAGGGGTGTGGTTGGATCCCGTGGATGCTGACCGGCCTTTTCTTCTCTTTTTCCCAGGAATGCTCACTCACAGGGTCCCCTGCGTGGAGAGAGGGCGCAGAGCAAACCATGTCACGCCATCCAATGACACCAGCTGGTCAGCTCACCACCCCCTCTGGCTAAAACTCAAACGAATCAAGCCACTTCCTGTCATTAAGCATCTCCGAGGAAGAAGCCCTCCCTCGGTGGCCTCCAGCCCAGAGAAGCCAGCACGTCTTGGACCTACCAAGCGGCCCAGCCTTCTTGCGGCCACCGTCTCTGCTTTCCCCCAGAGGAACTTAGGGATTTCGCCCCTGGTTTTAGAACAACAAGACACCGACAAGCCACAAGGACCAACATAGGTACTCTCCCCGCTCCATCTTCGAGGCTCAGAGGTGAGGCTGGAAGATGATATGAATTTGAAAACAAATATCTTTTTTTAGTCATTTTAAAAACTGCTGTGGTTTTGCTGCTACACGAAGAATTGTGATTTTTGCATTGTACGGTTTGGGACCTGTACTGTCCACGTTTTGAAGGCGGAGAGGGATCGTCCTGGGGTCCCAACACTTCAGCGTCGTCTCTGTCCTGCCCAGGATGCACTTTTAAATGAAGAGTTAGAATATTTTATTGGCTGATATACTTTTCTTGTTATTTTTACAAAGGCCACCTTTATCCTTTTTAATGCCATATTTTCAGTGTTACACTTTTATGGCTTTTAATTTTCGATTTGACAGATGTAAGAAGCAGCATGAATAGTTTATACTGTGGTTTTTCAGAGACTGAATGCCAAGAGAACTCGGTAAATGTTTATTCTTCTCAGCTTTCTCCTTAAATTCTCCTAAATAGCGCCCCATTTGGGAACAGAGCAAGAGTGTTGAACTGAAGACCAAAATGCCCTCAAGGTGTAAAACAATCTGGGGGGACTGTTTGCTGGGCGTCACGAAAGACTTGGATGAAATTTCAACCCTGATGGTTTTTGGTGATCCAGGAAGTCAGTGAAGCAATCTCTCTCTACGCAGAGTCCTTTCATGATAATTAGAATGGTATGGACGAACCAGTGGAAACAAGAGGGAAAGTGAGAAAGATCGCCCATGATTCTGTTTCACTGTTTGCTTTCTCCTGTCATGGTTAAGAGAAATGTGCAATTCGATCCTCGGTCAGTGGGTGGAGGATAACAGGGTAGATTTTCTTGTGTGCACTTGTACGGTCGTAGCTGCGAGTCCAGAAGTCCTCGAGAGCATGTGTACTGACACTGAGTTGGTGAGACAGTCGTGGAGTATCCCATTCTGATGAGTACAGAAAAAAAAAAAAAAAAAGAAAGAAAAAAAAGAGAAAAAATAAGAAAAAAAATCCAAAAAAAGAAGAAAACTAAAAAAAAAAAAAAAATCAAATCACCTTGTGATTCAGTGTATCTGTTTACTAACTCAGATAAAGCAATTGTTCCCTCTTGAGGGGTCCAGGTGTCCCCCCCTCCCCACCCCCCACCCCACAGGGCCGCCGCCAAGCGAGCGGGAGACAGGAGGGGCGGCAAGCGGTGGTGGGGGTGGATTGGGGGCGGTGAGGCCGGGACAGTGTCGCGCTGGCCTTGAAGCACCATGGGCCCGCGGATGCCATGTACATACTGTATTTCTATATTCTCCTTTGTACAGAGTCACTTAACAAGTCAAGCTACTGTTTTACAGGTGCTCCTTATTTATTAGAGCTGTGAGAGCTTGGGGGACACACCTGGCGAGCGAGCTCGCTTTTTAAAAAATGAAATTAGGGGACAGGGGAAGGGAGGTGGGAGGGAGGGGAAGCTCGAAAGCCCAGGGAGAGATTTATAAAAGAGAACAAAAGGAAAACTTCCAGCGACAAATTAAACAAACAAACCCCAACACCACCCCCCCCAACCCCCCCAACCCCACAGGAAGCAGCGGTCCTTCTTCTGGGTGCTCAGTTCCCTGCGGGGCTCCCAACATTCTCCTCTCTCCCTGACTGGTGTCAGCTTCATCAAACAAAAATAAATCTCTAAGAAAAAAAATGCACTTACATGTGCTTATTTTTGCTTTTCTCATTATTATGACTATTGTTGTTATTTTCCTTGTTACAGAAGGCGCTCATTTCTTTCCCCCAGGGAAAACCTTTTCTAAAAAATAAAGTGAGTACGTTTTGAAGGATGCTGAGATACAGGGGCAACGCTGGCCTTCCTGACCTGCAGTGAATCATGCCTGTGTACAAACAAGAGGCCACTGGCCTGTGTGAGGGGCTGCTTCCCCAGCATGCCCTTGCTGATGACACGAAGGGACATGAGTAGTGAGGTCCTGGGCCTGTAGACTGTGTGTCCCTCCCAACCACCCTCCCAGTCCTGATCAGGGTTGGGTTTTTTTGGGCTCCAAGAAGCACCATCCAGTTGCAAACATCCCCATCGGGTTTCATTCCCACCACACCATCTCAACACCCCCTCCTCCTCCAGGCTGGGAGATGTTTTTGTGTTAACTCTACAAGAATGGTAGATCTCTACAAGAATGTAGAACTCTACAAGAATGGTCAATCTGGTTTCTCCTTGGTACTGAATTAAACATCGGAAGACTTCTAAGGTGGGTAATACATTAGTACCTAGTTCTAGCCAGTGTTGATCTGTCTCATCCTCTTGTTCTGCCTTTGAAAAAAACCGAAGCCTGGAAAGGTGAATTGATTTGCTGAGTCCCACATGGGTGTGGTTTAACTTCTCTAAAAAAACGTAGGCACTGTCAGCAGCTTCTTCTGAGAGACCTTCCTGGGAGAGGGTTCTGGAGACCAAGTTTCTTTCTCTCGTGAAAACAGGGACTCTCACATGTTGCTGGCCTGGGGCTATGACGACAACTCTGTCAGAGCTCTGTAGGCCCAGCTGAGGACGTGCCAGGGGCCCAGATACCCAGCTGTTGTTGTCTGGCACAGAGTCCCAGGTAGGATTTTTCATCTGGACTTGCTCATAAAGACAATCATCGAGGATGCTGATTTTGCTGTGGTCGTAGTCCAAGACGATTGAGCAAACAGTTTGACCCTTCTAGAAACAAAAGATACCTTTGTACCAACACGAGAGGATTTTATGGCATCTCAGTAGACATAAGCATACCTTTTCCCTTCCCTTCCTTCTCCTAATCTTGGTGTTCTCTAAATACAAAATCCTCTTGGGCTATCAAAACTATCTATAAAGAAAAACAGAAATGAGAACATCAACTATTCCTAGCATGTGCTGAGGCTTAGTTTGATCCTCAGAGAAACTGTATGAGAAAGGCCTTGTTCTTTTCCCTTTATTATAAAAGAAGAACCAATCTCAGTGAGTTTAATATTTGCCCAAGACCACACAGCCAGTCAGTCGCAGAATGGGATTCAAATCCATGAGGTTTGCGGCCAGAGCCCAGGCCATGCACGTTCAAGCCAGAGAAAAACAGATGACATCTTCATGAAGAGTCATTTTGACTTCCTGTAAGTTTGGCAGTGGCTCAGTTTTGTTCCAAAGTGGTCCTCAATTTTAAACTAAGCCGGAAGGTTGAGCATTCATGGTTACTGGCCGCTGCCCCTTATTGGATGTGGGAAAGTGCTGAGACCACTCCGCTTCCTGAGAAACGCGTCAGGCAGGGTCTTCCTGGTTAGTTATCAAACCCCCACTGGTCCCGGGGCCCCATGTGCGATGCTAAGGGGAGACAGGAAGAAGAATAAATTTCACAGCCCATGCCCTCGTAGCTTACAGGTAATGGGAAGACGGGGCTGTGGAAAGGATGGACCCCTTCTTGGTCTCACCAGCAATCACCTTGAATATTTTCCAAGGTTTATGAAATTCACCACTTTGCAAAGATGCACACCCCACCCCCCCGCACTGTAGGTGCTCCCTTAAAAATGGGAGGACAGCTTGAGCTGTAAGCAGGTGTCCCTTCATGCTGCCTACATGATGTGGCAGAAGGCCAGAGTCCAGGGCTAGGTACGAAGGCACTCAAGATGGATACTGCTTCCCTCCCCTCCTTGGCTTATCCTCCAACCCAGGAGCCAGAGTCCTCGCCTCCTTGACCAGGGGCAACAGGGCCTCACCCTGGGACATGTCAACCCTGTTCCCAAGCCCTTAGTGGTTCCCTACAGAAGCAAAGCCAAGGGCCTAGTAGGACAAGCGGAGCCCTCCAATGTTGGTCCATGCTGGCCTCACCAGAGCCGCCTCTTCTCTGCCAGTGCGGCAGGCACTCTTTCTGGATGCCCCTGCTCTTGGCCCATCCTCGGTCTTTGCATGTCCAGGTGCCTCTGCATCAAATATCTTTCCTTCATCTTCCCGGGGCAATTTCTACAACTCATCAGGACGCAGCCAACCACTTGGGTGATGCTCTCTAGGGGAGTCTGCAAAAAACACTGGCTCCCCTCTCCTGTTGGGCCAAGAGCCCTACCACGCCCCACTCCCTCCCAGGGCACCTCACGCTCTGCTTGTCCAGCTCCTCGCCTGTCTGTGCCCTTCGCTAGACTGCACAGTCCTTGAGGGTGCAGATCCTGTCTTATTCGCCTTGGTTCTCCTGGGCCCGGCACAGGGGGAACCCTTAAGATGATGATCATTAATGCGATTTACAAACCACCCCTTCAAAGCTCAGTTTTCATGCCACCCGTCCATGAAGTCAAGCCCGATCTCCCTGTGGCGCTGTTCACCGCTCCTCCCTCGGGCTTTTGGGGATCTTGTTTAAATGGAAAAGGCCACCCCTTCCTATGTCATCTGGGGTGTTCACACATAGGACCCTGTGACCCTCCTAACTGTATTGTTGAAGAACGATCGTTCACCCTTGGATGAGCAAATGGGGGCTGAGTTGGGGCACGAGTCCAGCCTGATGGTGGAAGAGGGTGGGACAAGCCTGATGGCCAGAGCCATTGTGCAGTGAACACAGGATGCCTGCAGAGCTCCATTTTGTCCCTGGCGCTCACAGAAGCGGGGCTCCAGTGTCACCCTGCTTTAGCCTGTGGGGCTTCTACCTACCTCTGGCTTCTTCTGGATGTAGGGAGCTACACAAGAGAATAAGACTCCATCATGGCCCCAGGGTTTCTGTGATGTGCAATGATTTCAGGTTGCAGAACTATGACGCTTTTAAGCCAGGAAGGCCTTACACAAGATAACCTCTAGGTGTGACCCTTGGACACTCTTAGAGATGGTAAATGAGGCTTCAGTACCCAGAGAGGGCCTCTAAGTCCATCATGCTGGCCATGGCTGGAATGAACAGCTGCCACCAGTGTGCGGCATTCTTCTAGGGAAAAGGGCCCTCTGCCAAGACAGGTGTCCCTCTGGACATGACCCCAGGGCGGGCTTACCACACATTCACTTGTTTGGTTCTCATGAGAGCCTTGTGAGTGTGGCACTGCTATCATCATCATTCCCATTTCATAGCCGGGGAAACTGAGGCATGAAGGTGAAGGGGCTTCCTGTGCAGGCGCTACACACAATAAGAGGCAGGGCCCAGCCGCGGGCTCCAGTGTCCACACCGCCCGCGGTGCTGTCCAGCTGCTTCACCAGGGCCCAGGACACCTGATGGCTCAGCCTGCGGAGCAGGGTGGGATCACTGATTTGGTGCCTACACCATGAGATTAGACAGTGTTGACCTTTCTGTTAATAGAGGGGGAAAACTCTCCTCCTACTTTTCCTCACACCTGGGTTTGAACAACATCACAAAGACAACTGTTGTCAGTGTATGTGCAGGTAAAGTTTGAGGGAGACGGGGTGTGGGGGGCCGCTGTTCCAGTAGCTCGGAGAGAGGAAGAGAGTGGAGAGAGGGAGAGAGAGGAGGGAGGAGAGAAGAGAGAGGCACTTTGGCAGCCATGTTAGATTTCTGGGTTGGGGAGAAAGGGGGCTCTGGGTCAGAGGCTGTTTTCCATTCCCCATGGTTTTGATGCTTTGAGCCCTAAGCTCAACTTTGTCCCCAGCTACTTGTGTAGATGGCCAATGGGGGTGGCTCACCAGAGCAGTGGCAGAGCTGCTGGGGTCCCCTGGGGCTGTGTCACTCCTCACAGACTCTAAGGGGCTGAATCCAAGCCGCACAGTCACTTCTAGGCTGCGCCACTGGATCACTGGTCAACTAAGCTGACCAAATAAATGGGCAGAAACACTGACAGCTTCCCCATGCCAGACGCCACGACAGGAGTGGTCACTCAGATGGTCTTGGGCAACTGTCACAAAACCACATGTTTTGTGCGCAAGCCCCATGTCTGGGTCAGGAAGGCACCGTCCAGGAGATGAAGGGATGGGCGTGGGTCATGGAGCTTGTGAGTGCTAGAGCCCACATTTAGACCCTCTGTCCCCTCGTGCATGCCCTTTCGAGGGCACCACAGCTACCGGTGTCAACTCAGGTCTTAACTCAGTCTGAATCTGAATTGGACAACAGAACGCATACCTGGTGATGTCACTGCAGCCTGCTTCCGGACCTCTGAGAACGTATCAGGCTCTTTCCTCACCCGTTTCTCATGTGCAGGGTTGGGTCAAACCAAGAGGGAGTGAAATCCACTGCTAATTTTAATGGACATGTATCCAATGAGCACAAAATGCCATTTAGTTGCATCATTTTATTTATGCCTCCCAGCAACCCTGTGAGAAGGATACCGATGTTATTCCCATGTTCTAGATGAGAAAACGGAGCACGTTCATGAGAAAACGGTGAGGGTGAAGTCTGAAAGTGCATTTGGTCAGTCTGATATCAGAGCACACATTTAACCAGCACACACCCACGTTAGCCTCCCTCTTGTGGATGGAGAGATTCCTGCATGCATGAATCAAAGAGCATTTAATTCATGAATACGTGGCCGGATTTTACACCAGTCACTTTCATGTACGTCATCTCCTCTTTGAGATCAACCCTGGAAGTGACCTAGAGGAGGCCAAAAGTGGCTCTGATCTCTGGAGTTCCAGAAAGAGTCAACTGCCTCCATCTTCTTCACTTCATCTCCAAGGGATTCCTGTTCCGAACAACCAACAACACTCTTCTTTACAAACACCGCCAGCCCCCTGATCCAACACATGGGGGTGCTCAAGGGGATTCCTGCCACAGCTCTCTACTTGCACTCATCTGCTCTGCTCTGCTCTGCTCTATCAACTGTACCTTCCTCAGGTGAGGAAGGACCCAGGGTTTGTGTGTAGATCATGGCGGCCATACTTTCCCTCATCCGCTGTGGGAGCAGCGTTAGTGGAGTCCCTCCCATCTCCTCCACACCTTCTGTGTCCCCTTTCCCATTTCCTGCTCTGGGTGTCCCTCCCAAGCTTCTGCAGGTGAGGCTGTTGGGAAGTCGTGGTGTCTGAACAGCTGGTGAGGGGCCACTGCCTCCCCCGCTGTGTGGTCACAGCCACTGGGGCAGAGGAATATGCTGTCCTTGCTGGAAGGCACCCGGTCTCGAGGACAGCAAGGAAAGCCCTCATTCATTTCCCCCCGCTACTCCTCGTGCAAGCATGTCACATGCCTTTTAAGAGTCCCACAGAAGATAATTTCTGATATGTGAAACACTTGAAAAAAGATTTCAGTCAGAAAGGCTTGCAGGAGGGGCACCTGGGTGGCACAGTCCATTGACTGTCCAACGCTTGCTTTCGGCTCAGGTTGGGATCTCAGGGTCATGAGATCGAGCCCCGTGTGGGGCTCTGTGCTCAGTGCGGAGTCTGCTTAAGATTTTCTCTCCCTCTCCCTCTGCCCCTCCCCCCATCACTCTCGTTCTCTCAAACAAATAAATAAATCTTAAAAGAAAAAATGAAGAGAAAGGCACCTGTGAGTGAGTGAGCTCTGAAGGTCTGCCCTTTGACCTTGGTAATGAAAGGGAGGGTGGCTCCTGAAGCCTATTTAGTCAGAACCTTTAGACTATGTGGTCCTTTCCTCCCCGCTTCTTTCTAGGTTTATTTACACAAAAAAGAAATAGTATCACAAAATAAAAACAATGGAAACAACTACAGGTAGAAAGAAAGATGAGTTTTATAAAGCAGCCACACCATTTTCATTTCACATTCCAGCACCCCTAGACCCCGACCCTGCGCCAAGACCTTCCTTCCCACCCTCGCCATTTGGTTTAGTGTCTCCTTCACATACAGTAGCTGGATTACGGCTCAGGACCAAAGGCCAGGCATGCAAGGAGATATTTTTATACTTACTGATGGTTTAAAAAAGAGTTTGTTTTCATGAACCTTTAATTCACGTTTTCTTCTTTTCTTCTTTCTTTCTTTTTTCTTTTTCTTTTTTTAAAATTTAAAAAAAAATTTTATTTTTAGCCCAACTGCTACACATTTTATCCCTGTTCTTTGTGAAATGCTAATCCAGCCTGGGGTTTTCATTTTCCGGGTGTAACTTTTCAGAAATTGTATATCTGCATAGCAACCCAGCTGGGGCTGCCTAAGTCACGGTATCACATGTCAGAAAGATGAAAAGGACTCCAAATCTTAGCTCTCTACAAACTTGGCCCTCCGATCCTGTGGCAGAGAGCTCTCTGGCCTTAATAGAAATGGCAGGAGAGCCATTTCAGGGCCAGAGAGGTGCAAACTTTTATCTTGTTGATGACAGAAAACGACACATGACCTCAGCTCCGCTCGGTGGGGACGATCAAACCAGAAACAAAGGCCGTATTTTCCTCTGCTCTCGTCCCTGCTGTCAGCTTCCAAGTGCAACCTGAGCCCGGATTCCGAACCCAGTGTCCAGATTAGAGATTGTTGACTCAGATTTAGTGGTGAAACATGAGCCCGACTCTGTTGATGGCAGGCCTTGAAGGAGCAAGTTTACTTAAGCCAAGAGAGAGATCGTGTGTCAGACGAGAGCCCGGCTTCTCTTTATCACAAACTTCCTGATCTGCCTCTATTTTAATAGTTTCCACTGCCACCACCAAAAGAGACAGAGAGACAGAGAGACACAGTGAGAGAAAAAGAGAGAGAGACACACAGAGGGAGAGAGGAGAGAGGAAAAGCACCTCCCCAGCCCCTCTTCTCAGTGTCATAAATCAGGAAATTAACAAGTGTGTAACTGGCCTTCGACACAGTCAAAGACAACGAGCTTTTGTGTTCCTTACTGGTGGCCAGCACTTAACAAAATCAATGGAGAGCTCCACTCAGGAAGGATGAAAAATGAGGGCTTGATCTTACCATTTAAAGGATATTTCCCCATACTCAGGCACATGGCTTTTATGAGGCTCAAACATGGTTTAGAAACTCGCCTTCTCGGTCTGAAGGCAGGTCATTAAGAGAAATCATTACATCGCTTTCCCTGTCTCTGTCTCTCTCTCCATTTTACTTTGGCACCCTCCCGGCTTTTCCTTGGCTTCTGATTTCATCCCTCTTTCAGATTCTCTGTGCCTTCAGTAATTTATGTGCAAGATATTTTCCCAAGCTCCAAATGTTTTTCCATTTGGCAAACCATGTCTGTAAGCTTCCACACAATGTAACTGCAGAGTCCATTTGTACTAGAAAACATAAGCTTGGTTAATGGAAAAGCCTACCGAGCCAGCATCGGTGACCCCGGGTGCCTGGGCCGCAGCGCGGACAGAGCCTCCTGGCCACCCCGGGGATGCAGGGGTGGGTGAGCGTCGGGGAGGAGTGTCTTTTCCAGGTTGCCACAGATGCTTGGCTTCTACCTTCCTTGTCTCCAAAAAGGAAAGAATTCCTTCCAAGCCTCTCTCTCGTATAGTTTTTGGAAGCTTCAGGGCACCATATGGAGAATCATTTCATGATTCTCCTGATGGCTTTTACGTGAGCAGCTATAAATTGGATGGTTTCCTTCAGGTCTGATATCCCTATAGTACCTGCTATAGATTGTTGGGGATATGCTAGTATGAATATGTTAGTCCCGTGCTGTTCTTGATAGAAAAGAAAACCCAGAGCCCCTTTTGGTAGGAGACGCTGTTCCTTCGGGAAGTGAAAACTAGGGAAGGGGTGGGGTATGTCTTTCCAGTTGGTCATTCGGATGCTTTGTCCCAGTGACTTTTTCATTCCCAAGTCATGGATTTAGGACGGAGGCAGAAGTTGAGGCTAATGCCTCTTCCCCACTGCAGTGCTCAGTGGCGTCTCCCCAAGGCTCTTAATAAGCCAAGCCAGGCTGGGCTGCTCCATGAGATAGAGCAGGGGTGGGGAGGGGGGTTGAGTCTGGGGGTAGCGGGGGTCCTTACATCCCGTCACTCGCCGGACATATCTAGACAGCATTTTGGCCTCTGAAATATGAGCTCTAGTCGCTGACACTCTGGCACTTTTTCTTCCCAAACAGTTGCAATGCAATAATACAAATTCCCTACATCTTACGTTTTTACAGGGTAGCTCATAAGGTGATTGACCCAGTGCTCTGTGGACGTAATAAGCAAATCAAAGGCAAAAAAAATCGCTCTAATAAGGATCAGACCATAGGCACGTGTTTTTAGGGCATTTATTTTGCTTGAATAGCATTTCCTTAACTCACTGAATTTCTTCGGCTAGCTACGTCAGTGCCAGGATGGGAAAAGGTTGGATACTACATTCTACTGAACCATCAGCGAGTGAGGAATCAAGCCTTTATAGTGTTTCCTGAGCACGTCTTTAGAAAGAAAAAAAAGAAAGAAAGAAAGAAAGAGAGAAAGAAAAAAGGAGCCATAAAAATCATAGTACAGAAGATTGGTTGGCGCTGGGAACTCATTCACTCAGATGTATTTTTAGGCTTTTGTTTATCTTTCTTGATTGATAAAGTAATTATCAAAATGCGTTAGAAAATAATAGCCAACTGGTGAGAAAAGGAACAGTTGGGAGAACCAAAGCAATGAAGGAGAAGCGTCCACAGATTGTACTTTAGGCTTTCCAACGAAACCCCGTGAAAATTCTTCTCTTTTGCCTTTCCCTTCTTGGGAGGGGGAGCTGGAAAGAGCCCCC
Source organism: Lontra canadensis (assembly GCF_010015895.1). Taxonomy (NCBI): domain Eukaryota; kingdom Metazoa; phylum Chordata; class Mammalia; order Carnivora; family Mustelidae; genus Lontra; species Lontra canadensis. Next base: position 24,206,524 of record NW_022631008.1, read on the forward strand.
ATCACACAGTAGCTGATGAACTCCCCCCGGAAAGGCTGCCTTCGGCTCCCCTTCCCTGAGTTCCCTCCTCCTTTACCCCCCTTTCTCTATCTGTGTCTGCTCTGAAGTCCGCCCCAGGCCAACCAGAACCCCAGCAGATGTTTGTGTTCTATGCGCCAAATGGGAACCTGAAGGACCAACCAGATACCAGCCCCGCTGAGAGGGGGGAACCAGGCCATCTGACATTAGACACGCAGACCCTCAGTGAGTCCAGCAGGCCGGGTCTTCCAGGGAGCAGAAGGGAGTCTAGATAATTAGCTGGCACGGACCGCGTATTGGCCCATTGCTTTGCCCTCTGAAGAGCACACAGAGGTCTTTCGTAGAGGCTCAGGGAGGTTGGGCGAGACCCCCCGTGAGTCTACCGCCCCAGCTGGCAGTCCTGGCCCGCGACAGCCTCCCCTCATGCCAGAGCACCATGTGGCACCCTGACTGTGGCTCCTGGCACGGAAAAGAGCAGGAGGTTAAGGACCACTACCATTGGAAGCTTGGAAGTGCTATGTGGCTCCGTAGACATCCCTGCCCCTCACACCTCGGCAGGACCGAATAAGAGAATAGACAGGGCCTGGGGGTACAGATGGAAGATCTAAGTTTCTGTTTCAGTGTCACAGTTTACCATTGTGTGTTGCTGGCTGGATTGGCTTTTAAGGTCTCTGAGGCTTGGTTTCTCCATCAGTGATATGGAGACGGTAATACCTACTTTTGGGGTTACTTCCAGGATTAAATGACAGCATGCATGCTAGCTCTGGAAAACCTCTTTTCCCTCAGGCCCAATCTGTACCTTTTCCTTCCCTGCCCTATCCAGCAGGGGACCCGTCCCTCGCTGAATTCAGCCAATGGGAACGAGAGAAGAGGTCTCTCTTTCCCTCTCTCTCTGCCTCAGGCAGCATCTCCAGCAGTAGCCGCCTTTCCTCCAAGTCTCCAGTCCCTCCTCAAAAACCCTTGGCCTTACAACTCCCATTATACCCCCTCCCCTTGTGCCTTCAGCCTCAGGATTACCTCACTGTCCCCCTGTGCAGCCAGTCCCCTTCACTGAGTCGCCTTGCATGAAGATGTCTGCTGTGCTGTCTTCCTGGTGGGACCTTGGCTGATAGAGTGTCACATGTGCCAACAGGCCACCCACCTGCATGGAAACAAGCCCCCTGAGGATCTCCTTCCACAAAGGGGTGGGGAGGGGGGAGAGGGGGCAGGGTTCCTTTCCTGGCTCTTCTCACCCAAGGCATCAGGTCTGGGACTTGACCTACAAGGTCAGGATCTTCTTGGGCCAGTGGTAAATCTGAAACAATTTCTAGAGAGGTTCCTCAACTTGGGGAATTATGAAGACAGAAAAAACCAGGATAAGAATTATGTATGTTTTTATCACAGGTTAGTTTAAAATAGTGACCTCTGGGTATGCCTTCCATTTACTCTCTGCTGAGGAACACACAGGTGATGGGGCGTGCTCTGTCTCGGCTCTTCTAGTTTGGCGGACCTTTCTCTGTGTCTCCTGCTATTCCACACCAGCCAGCGTTTCTACAGTTTCCGGTGTCCAGCCCTGTCCATCGTCCTCCGTTTCTGTGAGTGAGTGTTGAGTTGTGTCACTGAGAAAGGGTGGTCTCCATGGAGCTCCCTGCTCTGTCCCTTCCCTTGGTTTTTGCTCTCCCCTCAAGGCTATCTCTCAGTCTGCCTCCTGTCTTCTGATTCTGCTGTGCCATGGGGATGGAGAAGGTTGTAGCTCCTTTTGGCAGGAAGAGAAACTTTCTCATTGAGGTCAGGAAAAATGAATTTCCCCATTGGGCAGAAAGAAAGAGGCCCACACTTCCTGTGTTGTGTTATTAATTGGCCGCCCCTCCCCTGCCTGTGGCTGCTTTGGAACAGGATTGTCGCGTTTAACCATTTCCTGCCCAACACCGGGAAGGCTACAAAGGCACTGTGGGATCTATACAGCGCTTTCTGTGTAATTATGAGACTTTGTGGGCCATCACTCTGTGATAGCCCTGCTCCCGCCCTGGGGGGGAGAAGTCAGTGCCCAAGACGTTCCCTGGGAGCAGGACAGCCGAGTCTAGAAGGGGAGGGCTGAGGCTGAGGAAGATAGGGCGGCAGTGCCCTCACCTGAGGAGGATACTTAGTCTGTCTTGCTAATCCCATCCCCACAGGCAGAATTATGTTATTTCATCTCAAAGAGACAGGCCTTGAAAGACATTCTTCATAGGTAAGGTCTTTCTCCTCATCTTTCCAAGAATTCATGTCATTCATATTAAAGTAACCAAACAACATGGGAGCATTTTAAACATATCTGTGACTTCACATATGACATTTGGCACTGCAGTGTAGAGTCGGAGTTCTTTGGTGGGTACATCTGTGCACCCCAAACCTCCCGGATGGCATTGTTGCAACTGTGGGGTCATCCCTTTCTCACGGATTCCTGAATAGTTAACAGTGTAGAACCGGAATGGACTTTACTCTTCCAATGGTTCCACACACCCACTGAGGCACATGGAGGTGCGGAAGAGGGCTGAGGGGGTTGGCAGAAGATTGGCTGAACCAAGATGAGAACTCGGGTCTTCATGGACTCTCAATCCGTGGGCCATCACGGCAATGAAAACTGACTATAGGCTGTGTAGCCTTGATGGGGGTGAGGCATCTTTCTCAGAAATGAAGCTCAGAGAAGATTAATGGTGCACTGGTAGATGAGTAACTATGGGCTTTTCGGGGGAAAATGTGCACATATACACACACAAGTGTAGTAGAAGTTTTGTTGATATTAAGGATGAGTAGAAAGCAATTCGCAAATCAGAAAACATGCAACACTCTTTGTTATAAATTCCACAGACCAAATTGGTTCTCTCAGAATCCTTTTGTTGATTTTTGCTGAATTCTCCTACCTATACTTGGTTGCAATCGCTGAATGGGTGTTCAGTGGTATTTTCTTGTATGTTTTAACGTGAGACAAAAGTGCAACCACAAAGACAGAGGTTGGAACCTTGCTCATTCATCAGTGACATGAGTGACTTCTTTTCTACATCAGATATGACTTTTCAAATACTGAGAAATATTTCCTCCAATTTTTGTGCTACCCGCCACATAACAGCCATAGATGTGACGATGCTTTTAAGGTTAATTCTCATTATTATTAACATTTTCCATCACTTTCTTAAATCTAGACAATTAAGAAAATAATAAATCAAGCCCTGATTTCTAGCATATGTTGATTTCCATGGTGTGAATTTCTTTTTTGGGTGCAAAGAGGTGATTTTATTAGAGGGCGGAGACAGGACCCATGGGCAGAATGAGCTGCTGTATGGTGTAAATTCTTTCACCACAGTCAGTTGCAAGCTAACAAAGTCATGCCACTGAACTTGGAGTTGGCAAGACCCCACACAGTGGCACCTCATTATATAGTATTTCCACTATTTAGATATAATGGAAATACATAACCTCTGGGGGGTAGGTAATAGTATAACGTGGTGAAATAATTGGGAAGTGATGAGGTAGGGGCATCTATTAATTTTGTTTTTAACAAAACTTATTTAATTGTAATGTGTATAATTTAATTTTCAATAATGTCTGTATTTAACAAAATGTTTCTGAAAATGGAGAATCGGCTTCCAGGAGATGATAGGAGGAGCCCCCAGCCCACTCCTGCGCTGGGCTAAGGGACAATGGGCATTGGGTGAGAAGGCTGGGGCAGAACTCAGGCTGAGGGCCACAAGGGATGGATTTAAGAACATGGATCAGATCCCAGATAGTAAATAACTGAAGGTGGGTTTTCTTGGGGTGGGGGAGGTACCTCGTTCTGAAAGCTACCAAAAGTAAACAGTTTTAAATATTAGCCAAGGAAATTGGAAGGGTAAAGCGGGAAAGAGGAGAGAAATTGGAAGGAGAATTAGGACTACCTTTTAGTATATGTGCTGTGAAGCGAGCACTAGGACTACTTTTTTTCTTTTTTTAAAGATTTTATTTATTTGACAGATAGAGATCACAAGTAGGCAGAGAGACAGGCAGAGACAGAGAGAGGAGGAAGCAGGCTCCTCGCTGAGCGGAGAGCCTGATGCGGGGCTCGATCCCAGCAGCCTGGGATCATGACCTGAGCCGAAGGCAGAGGCTTTAACCCACTGAGCCACCCAGGTGCCCCAGGACTACTTTTTAAAACGCCTTTGACTAAGAAAGTGATTTGCTGACACCAAGTCCCAGGTCGGCTCTTGAGATCCCCAACCCTGTCACACGTGTGAGGGGAGGGACAGTCCCGGCCCCGCCCATGGGCCCTCCCTCGGTGAGGACCTGACCTCTTACTGCTTTGGAAGGAGAGGATGAGATTACCAGAACTCTGGATCCATTTTTGGATCAAAAGAAAACGGCAGACTAATCCTTAGTGAGCTGCTCTCCTCTTACAGATGCCGGCCTCCCTGTCGGGGTGGGGCTTCAGGTCTCTAAGCGCCCCGCCCCAGGACCTCAGCGGCTGAAAGTCACACGGGGCTCATGGTGTGGGCAGAGCCCCCTCCTGACGTGGCTCCCTTTGTGCACCTGGGGAACCCGTCTTCCCAGACAACTCCAGCGTCCCTTCTGCTGTGCAGCCTTCCGGGTTGACGCTCCCAGGCAGTTTCCCCCTTTCTCCTCCTTTCTGCCCCAGCATTCGTTGTCACTCACTATGTCTTTTCGTTTGCTTGTCCGTGTTCCCAACAGGACTGTGGGCTCTTAGACGGGAAGAGGCTTCTCTTGTCAGTGCCAGGTGCACAATGGGTTCTCAGTAACTCTTAGACATTGGATCCCCTTGTTCAGTGATTCTCAAACATGTGCATATGTAAATTGCCTGAAGAATGGGTTTGGGGATGCCTAGGTGACTCCATGGGTTAAGCGTCCAGCTCTTGATTTGGCTCAGGACATGATCTCAGAGTCCTGGGATCAGGCTGTGTTGGGCTCTGCACTCAGTCGGGAGTCAGTTTGAGGATTCTTTCTCTCCCTCTGCCCCTCTCCCTGCTCGTCTCAAACAAATAAACTCAAAAAAAAAAAAAAAAAAGGGTTCAATGCAGATTCTCAGACCTCAGATGAGCTTGAGGATTCTCTCTCTCTGCCCCTCCCCCCAGTCATGGGCTTCCCCCCCAATAAATAAGTTAATTAAAAAAAAAGAAGATGAAGAAGAATGTGTTCAAATGTAGATTCTCAGACACCAGATGAACAAGTATGAAATCTGGGTCTTTAATTGAAGATCAGGTGATTTTGATGCACATACATTCACAAACCGCCCTTAAGAAATCCAGATTTGTTCGAACTTCTCATTGTATAGGTGGGGAAAAGAGGACTAGAGATGCGGTGACCTGCTTCAGGACACTTAGGTATTTAGCGTGATGGGAATCGCGGGGCTCTGAGATAGAACTATCTTAAATTCTTATGAAATGAATTAAGCGAGTCACAGCCATACTGATGATTACATTAGGAATGTTGAAAATACTTTGAGCTAAAATAATTGCACACCACATCTTAAAACAGTGACAAGACTCTGCAGTCAGATGCCTCTACCATAGGGTACGCATATGGACGTCAAAGGGTACTTTTCTTCCTATTACGAGCAGTGTTTCCTTAGAAGTTGAAGTGTTTTCTTACTGACGTAAGAACAAGTCCCTTGATGATTTCTGCCTCTAAAGTGTCATTTGCCTCCATGGCCGTCACAAGAGGCCATTTGGCACCAGCTCTATTTCTAGCAGGTGTCCCCTGCCCACGCTCTGAGGCTCAGTTGGCGGCAGCAGACACAGGGCCCCAAAGTAGACCCAGTGTTCAGGTGTCTGGTTCATGCCTATTTTTATGAGCAAAGCCTTGTTTGATCTGTCAGTTGTTTGGCGAGGGCCATTCAGGCTGTTGACTGTCTTGGGCAGCAGGTGCCACCTAGAGGGCCCAGTGACTGCCACTGTGGCTTCACAGGAGCTAGGCAGCCAGGGCCCTGCGGAAGCTCTGCAGGGACCCACTAAGGGTTATGCCTCCAAGCAGCCCTGGCACTTTGGCTTTAGAGGAGACAGTTGCCGGGGGAGCTCAGAAAAGAGAGGAAGGAGATATGGCTGGTTCCTAACATTCAGCTTCCTTCCTTGTGACTCTGATAGGAAATGAGCAGGAACTTTGCTTCTCAGCCACAAGGTGTCAGTAGTGGGCTGGCCAGGTGCTAGCTCTGTGCACAGCCCCTGCAGGAAGCTCTGGCCACGCACAGGGAAGGGGTTGCCAGCTGCCCTTTGAAATTTCCTTGTTTGGAGAAAGGGCCTTTTTTTCTTAGTGGCGGCACGCTGATTAAGTTACCAAAAGACCCTCCCTTAGTCTTGCCTGTGGACTGACCACAGGCCTCTATCTCCCTGCAGAAGAGCAAAACCACAGCTGCAGGCTGTCTTGACCCAGCTGGGACCGCACCTGGAAGAGGCTGGCACAGGTGAGGCTGCAGGGTGAGGGTGCAGAGAGCAATGATGTACAGAGTGTGGAGACAGAAAGGAGTAGGACGGTTATTTTTTAAGAAGCTGGACATGAGTTCTGGCTTGTTTGCTTACTAGCTGTGAATTTGGAGTCTGGGTTTGCTTTGTTATCTGTAAAATGCCACATTCTCCATTTTTCAAATGACAACAGTCACAGGGTTGTTATATAGATCAAGTGACCGGAAGTGATTTGCTAACAGTGAGGTCTGCTACCTGCACTTGGGTGCAGTTGTTGGGGTTGATCTTTTGGCCAGAGCGGTGTCACATAGCTTCCTCCAGATTGGAGACAGACACCGAGGTCGAGAGGGGGCCAGCTCTGCTCCGCCTTATGGGTCAGCGGAGTCTCCTGCGTGAGCTGCTGCCATAAACTCCTGATCACGCCTGATAGAGTCATCCTCCAACGAGATTCTTCCTGGATGCCTCTCCATGGCTTGTGTCCATGCAGAAAGCTGGCAACAGCCGCTCACTCTTCCTTCTTCACTGAGCCTGCTTTTCCATATTGGAAGAAGATGAAATGCACATTTCAGAATGTAAGTTTTTCCTGCAGGACACTATCCCCAATGGTGGAGTGATGGAGAAAAATATTAGATGAAGTCAGGGGATAACTGAGTAACATACTGTTTTATAAACTCATGGAATGAAATGAAGACGTTTTTTCCACTGGTAGGGTTATTTATTATGTCCTAGCCGGCCAGATCTCAGAGTTGAAGAGGCTTTGGTTCCTGAGCGATAGAAACAGCCCCAACCAATTTTCTCCATTGCTCCTCTTTGAAAAACACAGAGCTCAGTCATGGGCCCAATGCAGGACTCTCCTGCTCATTGCCTTATTGATGTGAATGGGGACCAAGGCCCAAGTCCCATCACCTTGGGATGATGGCAGATAAGAGGTGAGGCTGTCGCCACTGGTGACTGTGCTCTGAGGATTTTCCCGTGGCCCATCCCTTGGTGGAAATGAATGACCATGGAAATATCCCATGAAAAACTCTGGAGGGATTTCAATTATAATTTTACTAAGTTATATATCAATTTATGGAAAAGCGGCACCTTTAGGATACAGAATTTTTCCTTCCATGAACATGGTGCTTCTTTCCATTTATTCCATTTCTCTTTTATATCTTTCAACCAAAAATTGTATTTCTCTGTAAAGACCTCACGCATCTTGTATTAGATCCATTCCTAGATAAATTTTAGCTTTTTATTGCTATTGTGATGATATCATTAAAAATATCTACATTTTCTAATTGTTGCTGGTAAGTAGAAAATATCTGTGTGTATTGATAGTGATTGACTGAAGCCTTATCAGTTCTATAGATTGTCAATTGTTTTGGATTTGCTGTGTAAACGATCATATCAAATAATGCAGTATTAGCTTCTCCTTTTTGATCTTGATATATTTTATTTCTTTTTTGTTTTCTTGCAGTGCTAACCAGCATTCTGAGGTCATCCTGAAGAAAATGATTTGTCTAGGATTTCAGGGTATAAGTTCATAAGTGAGATTAGTCTACAATTTTCCTTTCAGTTGCAGTTCTCTGGCCCTAAAATACAAGGGCTGGCACCTAAGAAGCCAGGAATACCTTTCATTTATGACTAGGGAAGGCCATAAACACGAAGGTTATTGTCTTTAGCAAAAAAGGAGATGGTTAATAATAGAGAAGCAGGGGGCCCTCCCTCAGGTAGACCACAATTGCCAAGAATTATTTAAGAAAGGACTGGGCTAGAGGATCCACTTCCCAGTGAGGGGAGAGCCTTGTCTGCCACAGAATTCTCCTGTGTCCCCACCTGCCAAAGTCCAGGCACACTGGTGTGCAGCTGGGTTTAATGGCCAGTCATGCATGCTATGTGCAGAAGACCCAGGCAAGACCACAGAGGCCAACACAGAGGTTCAATCTACAAAATCGTGATTTCCCTTCAGTTTTTCACGCGATGCTCAGTGTGGTTTTAAAGCTGGGTGAATTATCTAAGGCCAAAGATCAAGGTTTCTTGAAATTATCTTAATTTTTTTCTGACAATAAAACATACAAACAATATTTAAAAACTGCAATAAAAATTAAGCAAATAATAGTAATCTAAAATTTCATCACCCACAGATCGGCAACCTTTACATTCTGATGTGTATCTCTCCCAGACTTATTTCTATCCGTGAACAAGATTAGAAGCTGGATCCGGATCAGAATCGAGGTCTCCTTGTACCTTCTAAGAATATTTGTTTTTATTTATTATGACATATTTCAAGCATATGGTAAGTATAGAAAAAGGTAGTACAAAAATTCATGATCCGAAGGCCCACGTATAAGAAAAGTTAGCATTTCTATATTTACTTCAGATACCTTTTGTTCTAATAAACACAATGCTGCAAATTTTTTACACCCAAATAATATAATTATATATAATTGCATGCTTGAATTAACAAAGGTATCATTTTTTGTGTTTTTTAAAGACCCGTACAAATTACATCAATATGTATATCTCTTTCAGCTTTCTTTATAGCATTCACCATTATAGTTCGGCTTTATTCACACTGATACATCTATATTATTTTAGTTATTGTATAATATGCCATTAAATGAGTATATCAGAATTCATTTATCCATTCCTTTCTTGATAGACTTGGAGGTTGTTCCAATGTTTTGCTCTTCCAAGTTACCAGGAATCAATTTTTTCTCACCTTATGAACATCTGTGAGAACTTCTAGAAGTGCAATTTTGACACTGTACAATAGGCCTATTTCCAGCTTTATTAGATATGACCATTTTGCCCTCTAAAATAGTTGTACATTCTGAACTGAATGTAGGTACCAGCCAGCCAGAGCCATACATGCTTCTGTCTTGGGGTCAGGAGGCCGTGGCTGCCTCCACCGCTGCCATGGGTCAGGGGCCTACTTGCAGGCCTGAAGTGACAGTGCTCGCTTTACAATGTTTGTAAAGGCAGCTGCGAAGGTCCCCTGCATTGCCATGTGTACGCCCATTGCGGTGGGTCTCTCTTCCCCCTCCCATCCAGAGGGCCAGTTCTGCTTCCTTGTCTGAGTCTCATGACTTCTTTGACCAGGAAAATGTGTAGGAGTAACCCTGGGTGACTTCTGAGCCTCAGCCTCTTGTCGTCCTTTTTGGAATATGTTGCTGCCATGTCAGGAAGCCCGGGCTGGCCTCCGCGAGGGTGAACAATCATGTGAAGACAGACTCCCTGCCATTGCCAGGCAGCAAATGCCGGACATGTGAGCGTGGTCATCTTGGACCTTTCAGTCCCAAGGGAGTCCCAGGTAGGCCAGCAGATGACTGTAACTATGTGCATCCCCCTTGGCAAGACCAACAGAACCCTTCCTCTGAGCCCAGCCCAAATTGCCTGTGAACCAAAGAAGCAGCTGTTGGTTTAAGTTTTTGAGTTTTAGGGGGTTGGTCTCCCAGCCATAGACAACAGATGCACGGTCTCTCCCACACCACGCTGCGTATTTCTTGCCTCGACTCCTGTGGCAGGGCTTTCCTATCACCACAGAGATGCAAGACACTAAGAGAGACACTTGATGCCCAACAGACACGATCCAGAAATGGCAACTGGCAAACCGGGACCCGTGGGAGATGGGAGTCAGACACCAAATCCTTCTCCCTTCTTCCCCTAGGAAGGACCGTTTGAGGATGGGTGGTGTCGTGTGGTCTCTCTGAGACAACCCGCAGGCCTCAGCAATCAGTTCCGCACTGAGCCATGGCCAGCCGGGCAATGCACCTCTGTGTATTTGCTCTGTCTCTTGCCCTGACTCTTTCTTCTCTTCGGATCCCCTGGAATTCCATTCCGCAATCAAGTCTTTTCCTATAGGCTTTCGCTCAGCCTCTGTGTGCTAGGAATGTGGGCAGAGACAGTTCCAACAGTGGCCCTAAGAAGCAGCCCATCAGAATGGGATCTGGGAGATGAATTGCCCACCCGTCTGAAGGCAAAGGGCCCGCACTGCCAGTGGAAAGCGGGCTGGTAAAAGCCCTGCTGTGCCGCGGGGCACTGAGACTTTCACCGGCAGTGAAATAGAGGTGGAAGACGAGGCACCGAGAGGCCCATGCCAAGATGAGGAATAACCCTGTGATTTCCAAATTGTTCCATGTTAGAATTACGTGGGAAGTTTAAAATAACCCCATGCTTAGGTCCCACCCCATACCTATGAAATGAAATGGTCTGTGGGTGGAAGCCAGGTGTCAGTATTTTTAGATAATCAGCAGGTGATTCTTATATGCTGCAAAACTTAGGAACTGCTGGGATATGCACTTGCTGTGGCTTTGGATTGGTAGAAGGAGGTAATCAGAAGGATCGTGGTAGTGCTGGCTGCTATCGATGGCATTGCGAAGCGTGATGGAAGAGTGTGGAGGACAGCTTACTGCCAACCTGAGCAAGCCGGGAAGGCCAGAGAACCTCTGGGGTGGCCCGTAATCTCTATGTCCTGTATCTATGGGACAACCTGTGCTGAAAATCAGCCCTGAGGTCTGATAAGAATAGTAGCAGAGCTTCCAAGTATACTGAATGTGTAACCTTAGGTCTCCCACGTCAAATTTACAGCCCTATAAGTGAAAAAGAGTAGGACCCTGAGACTTGGGATAGTTATACTGATTGCAAACATCTAAGAATCTTCATGATCAATTCTCCTTAACTCTCCAGGCCAGCAGCAATTTTCCTTGACTCTTCATGACCAATTCTCCTTAAATCTATGTCTCTTACTTGACATAGAAAAACAGCTTCCCAGGTGTCTGGAGACAATGTAAAGACATCCTCCAAAGCCTCACAAGATGGTATATGTATTCTTCAAGGTCTGCTCCCCAATCTCCACCTCAACCCCTACTGTCTCCAGGTCAATAGCCAGACTCAGGTCTCAGCATCAAATGAAGAAATACGGTCCCTGCTTGGGGGGGAAAGTGCTTACACACCAAGGTTTGCAGGACCTGACTCAGTCTATGGATGGAAACAGTACCTGCTCGTGTGAAGTGAGTCTCAAGTGGGTGGACCAAGGAAGAGGGACTGCAGGCTAGACAAGGAAGACATGATTGCTATTGGTCTCTGTCTCCGGATTCAATATTCCAGCAAGGATGTTCATCTTAATATTTTGCCTGAAAGTTAGATATGGCAATGGTCTATAGTAAAGGATGGGACAAATCCACTGCTGTATTCTGTGTGTGTGTGAGAGAGAGAGAGAGAGGGAGAGTGCATGCGTGCTCTGCTGAGAAGGTGTTTTATCTTTGACTTCCTTCAGGTAGGCCAGGTGGCAAAAAAAAATACAGTCTCTGTCCATTTTTGTGTTTGTGACATCTCAACAACTTTTTCGAGGCTTATATCCTAAGTCCCCGAAAGAAGTAAAAATGGTCCATCTGGTCTGAGGCTTGGACTGTGAGAGGTGGACATGGCCTAAGACACAGGCCCAATCATGAGACCAGACCACCTAGCCTTGGGTCCTCGTGGGGACACCAAAGCTTTCACAGAGAGATGGGGGGGGGGGGCGCTCCTGCCAGCCCAGCAGGTGGTCTGGTTTGCCCCAGGAATGTGCCTTGAGCCTTTCTGCCATGTGCCCATAGAGCAGAGGTGTTTGAGGAATCAGGGAGATATTTGTTGTGTGTGGAGTACCCAGGGCTGAACCTGGCTCCAAAGAAGGGCCAGTTGGTTGCCTTTTTCTTGCCTGTATTCAAGCCAGAGTTACACAACCACTTTCCCAGGCCCTGAGTTTCTTAAGGCCCTGCCCAGAAGTTTCCTCCAAACTCCCATTGCATGTTGCTGGTCCAGTGAAAACCCCCAGCTGGGAACTGGCTCATGTCAAGAAACCTGCCTGTTAGAGGGGACACCGCCCAGCTGCATAATCAAACATTAGGAGCCCAAATGAGAAATTGCTGCTTGGAATTATATCCAAAGCCCCAACTAGCTCTGCAAGTCATAAATCATATTATGTTCTCTGAGAACAGTGGGTCATGAGGACCTCCAGGCACCCCCTCCCCCACACTGGCTGTTTCAAGCAGCAGTCAACAGTGAGCAACGAGAAAAGAAGGCAACAACCTGTCAGGTTCAAAACCTCCCTGCCCCAGGGGGGAGGAATTCTGTGTCAGAAAAAAAGGGACAGAACCCTGGCGTGCTTGGTCTTAGCCCTTCCCAAAGCCCAGGCCTCCTGCTGGCCCCCTCACCAGACAGAGGCACACTGGGGATTCTTGGAGCTTTTACTGAGTGCCCCCTAAAGTGTCTAATTTTAATGAAGAAATCTTTCATCTGACATTCTGTTTCCAGGAGAGTTTGGAAGGAATTTTTACTAGTCACTAAGGCCCCTGGAAGTGTGTTTACTGGTGGAAAATATAAGACTGAGAGACATGCACAGAGATGTTCTCACTGGGGTGGGGGTAGAGGAGGCTAGAGGAGGAAATAAAACCCCAAGGGGGGAAAAAAATGCTTCAATAGCCAAGTGTGGGAAGGATGTAGAGGTGCAACCAAAAGGGGAAAGTGACTGGAAATGTCTAAAGAATAATTCAGCCAGAAAACACAAAGTCCCTCCTGGGAGGACTGATATGCATCTCTAAGAAACGCTGGGGCCTGGCGGATGCCTGGGAACGGGTGGGAGAGAAAGGGCGGGAAGAGAAAAGGCGGGAATCACAACGGCCAGTCACCCACCGGAAGGAGGGAGGGACGCTGGGAGCAGGCGCACAACACACACCTCCCAGGAAGGTCTTCAAATCCGTCCCCTCGGAGCCTTCTGAGGCAAAAGGGGGAAAAAAGCAGCAAACAGCACAAAACCACTGAACTCTGAAGTGGAGCCCTGTGGGGATGGACTAGCAGGGCTGCTGGGTGCATATCCCAGAGCGGAGGGGTGGTGCTCAAATGCAGACTTCCCGCCATGGCGGCGGTGCGGCAGGAAAGTGGCCACTGCAGGTTCTCCTGCCCTCCCAGACGTCTCTCCCGCAGCACCTCTGGCGCTGTGTTGTGCACGGAGGGAAGAGCTCCCCCCGCCCCCTTCCTGAAGGGCTCCCGCAGTGCTTCTCAACGGCTGTGTGACACACTCCCCACACCACCGCCTCCCCTTCCCCATGGGACTCAGCGCCATCTTGGCAGGAAGTCCAGACCGAGGCCCGCGTGTTTAGCCCCGCTCAGCATTTCTGTGAAGAAGTGGGATGGGTAGATTGTGTGAACTCGCACCGAGGACGTTGGGCCAAGGAGGCTGGGGGTGATTTACATACAGCAGGAGCCAAGGGATGGGCTCCTGGGCTGCTCCAAGTGCCCTGCGCTGAGGTGCCAAGCGAGAGCCCTGGGGGTTTAATGGAAGCGGTTTTGTTGAGAGGAGCAGCTGTCCTGGATCACGAAATCACTGAAAAGCCTCCTTTAAGTCTGAGGAGCCGACAGACCTGGGGATGGCGGTGACTTAGCAAAGCTTTTTCAAGCCCGTGAATATATTCTTGGTGGACACTCGAGTGGATTTCCTGCAGCTTCGGATGAACAAAGAAGCCGTTTCCCACCTCTCTCTCCTTCACAGTCCACTCAGGCACCAAAGGATGAGGGAGAAGGGAGGCGGCTGGCTAACATGACTGAAATATTTGGATCAAAACAGCAGCCCGAATTGCACACAAATGGCATTTTCAGAGTGCTTCTGTTTACCTGATTTCTGCTAACAAGAAACTACTTGTCGATGCAAAATTTTAAGGATGTGATCTTCAGCCTGGAGACAAAGAAACTGTAATTTGCAGCTTTTGCTAAGAGTGATAGCTTTATTAAGTAATGGGATTCGCTGATTAACTGCTGCTAACAAAACATCATTGCCAAACCTGTTCGTCTTAAAACGGCAACGGAGCTACCATTTGGAGCCACTGCTCCACCTCCCAATCCCAGGGGATTTTACAGAAATATTTCTCATTTAAATAGACTTTGCCTTTCAATGTTTTTTTTATTGCTCCCACTAACAGGTTAGCAATAAGTTAGGAGCCACTCCTAGAGGGATATCAAATCAACCTTGGTGAAGAGTTCAAGGAGAAAAGCAATTCTGCTTTAAAAATGATTTTTTTATGAAAGGGGTAATGGGAAAACGTGCAAGTTCATTGAGCACTAAAATGAATGGAAGTTCTTAGAGATCAGAAGGCAAGATCTGTCCATACTCAATGTGTGTGATGGCGCTTTAAATGACTATAGTGGAAATTCTCTTTTCTGGTAACTTGCCTGAGAAAATCAACTCCACTCTGATCTTAAAGACTACTCTTCCTCATGGATTCTTAGGAGAAGCCCATGACGCAGGCTGTTATCCCAGTCTCCGCCATCTAAGCTCAGGGCTCTCAAGACCCTGAAAAGAGAGTCTAGTGTAAATGGGGTTTTCTACTGCTAAGACACAGACCCACGGGCTCTTGGAGAGAGCCAGAGTGGGCATGGGGGAACATGGACCTCAGCTAGTCCAACTCTCTGGTGTCTGGAAGAGGAAAGCATGCCCAATGGCCTCAGTTGGTCCGTGGGAAAGCCAGGGCTAAACTCCAAATGTGGCTACTGGTCCAATCTGTATTCTGTTTCTTAAGACGCAGGGGAAACAAAAAAGACACAGGGAATAAGGCAGGGGCAGATGCATGTACATACACACGTTGAGTTGTGCACACACCTGCACATCAGCTTCAGAGCTCACTATGCACAACAGCTGTACTATTTCTGTCCTTCGGTGATGGTTGGTTCACACCACGCAATTACTTTAATCCAGGGCGAGATGCCTCCCTTCATCATGGTGTTCCCTCCTTCCTTTCCAGGTCTGTAAGTGTTCAGGTTGCCAATTCTATATTCAGAGTTGACACAAAAGTCTATCACATTCGCTTGGGGATTTCTTCCCCAGTTGGACCTTTTATAATTTGCATACTACAATTGGTACAATCACCGCAAGAAAAAGCTAGTAACAGAAGCTGGGTTCTCATAGCTTGTGTCCAACTATTCAAGGAAAGCAGGCTCAGAGAAGAGGCCCTTAGGACCTGACTGTGCGAGGGCATGGGTAGATGGGTTTTTTGGGGTGGCTCAGGGACTTCACAGGCATACGGAAAGTTTGGATCTGTGCAGCAGGGGGTGTGGGAGATGAATTTGGGAATGGTTTTGTTTGAGGCAGGGCAAGTAGCAAGGTTAATATTTTCAGAATCTATTAAGTTTTAAGCAAACCAAGGGCAAATCGTGAGTGAAGGTTTTGGGGATCTGCCCAGCCCTTTCCAAGAGCTATCTCCAGGCCTTCCTCTGACCGTACCCAGCTGCACAGAGTTCTGGCATTTGAGGACCCCTCCCTGCCCCTGGATTGTTTCACTGAGCACCTACTTTGCTGCCTCTGTGAAGGATCATTACAAAGCATCAGGACAGGATGGTGGCCTCTGAGAGGGAATTGGCAGGTCAGGGTGAGAGCAAATCAAAACTCAGGAACTATCATGACCCCCAAATAGCCAGAGTCACAACCAACCCACTGGAGTAAACAGCTGGAATAGGTTTCCAGATTCAACGGACACTGTTTGGGGGGGGGTGTGTGTGTTTACAAGGACTGTAATTTATTTCAATGTTCCTGAGTACCACTGGAGGCAGCCCTCCTCTTGTCCCTGATTACCAGGAAGGAAATCCTAGAGGAGAGACTGGTCCAAGATGACCCTGGGCAGACACCAGGTACCCGGCGCTCTGATCAAATCTCACGTTCCTTTCCTGCCTTCGGCTGCCCCCTTGTACTCACTGGCCAGAATAGGAAGTTCAGGGAGACAGGAAGTATAGTCAATAGAGAACCCCAGGCTCCTGAAAGAAGTCGCTCCCAGCCAGCTCGGTGCTGCCGACTGAGGCGTTGCAGGCAGCTGTGAATCAGGACTTTCTGGCCTTGGCTGTCAAAAGACCTCCTTTAAAAGGCTTTTCCTTGCTATCCACCTATGGGAATTAGGTCTGATGAAATAGTAATGAACATAGGGAAGCTGATCAGAGAAAAGATACACAGCCTCGCGTAAATTCCATTCTTTATTAAAATACACAAATACTTTTTACAGCGTGAACAGAAAATGCTGCATTGCCTTGGAATCTTCAGATTTAGAAATTTTATTGAATCACTCTCAGGCCCATAATACACTGTACTAGAAAAAAAATACAGCCTCAAAAATGAAAGCAAAAGCACCCCAAAATATTAAAATCATTAAGGCCAGTAATGTTTACTTAATGAAACTACATATCTGATTATGGTGTACCTACCGGTCACCATGTAAAGGGACATATTAAAAATAGATCTCTAAATAATGAGAGAATTAACCCAAATGATAAAGCTCACATACAATAACAAAAGGCTTTGAAAAATTAAAAGCACATTTTGATATGGTGCTTATATATAATCGTCTACTTGTTAAAACACTGTACATTGTAAAAAATGAGCACATCGACTCACTCCTAAATAACATGCTTGCTTGGAGCCTTCTTGTTGCAAAAGAGAAATCTATAAACATATGCAGTAAGAATACATATATGTTTATACACAGATAATTATCTGTATGAACGGCATGTGATGCAATTAAACTAGAGGATAAATAACTTTAATAAACTACATTTTGAGGCACATGAGGAATAAAATTCATGTTCTTTCTAAGTTATGGACGCAGCATCTTTTCTCCTCCCTGTTTTTGTACCTTAGTGTAATGCTTATTTGCATTTAACCTAGTTATCTTATGTTTGCATGCTTTGCAAACTGAATTACAGAACCAAATTGCCTATTACAATGTACCATTATGTGACACAATTACACAGGAACACTTTAAAGGGAGAGGATTGTCCCAATATTAGGAAACACTGATTACATCATGCTTACAAAGAGCAAAAATTAAGGAGAGGCTCTTTCTCAGGTGACAGAGTTTACTGCTCTTTCTCTCCAGTGTAAATGCTGTTCCCCATTACAATGAGTTTTATTCATTGATTTCTGGTGTGCAAAATTAGGTCCACTGAAATTTAAAAAAAAGAAAGAAAGGAGAAAGAAAATCTAGGCCCTAAAACTACACCATTTCTTCAGCTCAAAGCTCCACACTCTCTAAGCACTTCTAAATAAAGCATGGAATTAAAGTAATGTTCCAGAATTCCATTATGTCCACAAAAAAGTGAAAGCACAATGAGTTTTCAAGTATTTAGAGTATCTCCAATGCGTATACCAGGCCCTCCTTGCACACCTGGATGACCTTTATCTCAAATTGCCAAACCCAATCGTAAATACACACATGAATATGCATACACACACCCTTTTAAAACCTTTAATTAGAAGGGAGGAAGCCCATCTAGGTAGAGAAAAGGCAATGCAATCAACCCTATTTTTCTTTTACTGAAATGGGGAGATGACCTGTTCGTACCCTTGGTTTCTGGCTCTTCCATGCAGTGCATGGTTATGGACAGAAGGTTACCAGAAAAAGGGTTTGGCTACCCCTCTCCCAGGTGGAGTGAGATCAGAAAGCCTCCTGCGTGGGCATAGTGGGGTAGAGAAGCACAATAAAGAGGTGGAAACACGAGATCAACTGAGCTTGAGTTGAAAGAAAGAATCTCACAATAAACCCCTCAACTTACAAAACAAAAGGCATAACATTTCAATCATCATCATTCAATCTCACAAGCTTAGAGAATATGGATTTCCACTTGCCCTTGTTACTTAGCAAGAGCCTTGTCAGATAATTACAGCCCGGCTTAGCTAGGAAAACACAAACCTTTTGGCCCAGTGACGCTTTGTGATATTACAATGGCACTTAATTGTAACAAAAATTTTTGCTGTTAGTGTAAAGAAAAAATGGCAACAGAAGACAATTACCTTGAAATGATTTCATTTCTCCCATTTTTATTTAGTTTTACTGTATGTGTATAGAATAAAAAGCACGTTTATCTGCAAATGTACTTAGAGGAGAAAATCTTTACATTAATAAAATTACATCTAGGTATATGCCGGAGAGAAAAGCTGTAATCAACCAATGTCTATAAAATGGAAATATTTGCTATATAAAGCAACTGAATTTCTGGAGGATGAGATGAGAGGAGCTCGTTTTTTGTTGTTGTTGTTGTTGTTGTTGTTTTTTAATCCTCAAGTGATCAAAGGTATGGCTGGAAGATGATAGCAAATTAAATATTGTGGTTTCAGAAATTAAGTCCTCCAAGTTCTCACACCTATGCAGAAACACTTTCAGATACTGTGGTGGAAACAAATGTGACTTCTAGAAAGACCTTGAGGGCATGTAATTGTGCTGGCTAAAGTCCAGGAATAGAACATCCCCTTTCTAGAGTTTTGCTGCCTTTCTCTCTCTTTTAAACCACATTTTCCTTTGAGAAATATATCGTCTTTCCCTATCCAGACTTGCTATTGCACACTTCTCAGCAGACTTGTGAACATCTAAAAACACAACCTTACCCCAGAATTCTTCTAAGATAGGTCATTGTGCCTCATCTTTGATCCGGGCTGGCCCCCCTCATTTACACTGAGGCATTGGCCTGGTTTTGGCCACAGGGGGCGCAGTCAGAGTTAAGTGGGTCCGGACAAAGCTCCATGTTCCATAAAGAACTGTGGAACGATCGGAATTGCTACTGGATGGCAGAGTGACTCCATGCAGACTGCAGGAGGCAGTGCAGCTGGAAGAAAACAACTCCTGCTTCTCAAGAGGTATGGCAGATTGTCTCCAGGTCACTTGGCTCTTGACCTTCAGGACTGAATGAGAAGGAATCCCTAGAGGGATGGGCATTTGGGCCTGTGCTTGAGGAAGGCTGATGAGTTGTATTAGGGAGACATCCAGGTGACTCATAGAATGAAGCATTTAAAAAGGATAGGACTCAAATAAAAATTAAAAAAAGAACAGGATGCTTGTTCCCAAACTCAAGGACCGACCAAGAGGGCTAGACCTTGAGAAATGGAAAGAGCAAGTGGAGGTCAGGCCTGGAACATGGTAGAGCAGAAGGATGCTATGGGCCGGTGATGAGAGGACAGTGGAAGGCAGGCATGGGTCAGTACTGTGGGGTTAGGGAGGGAGGAGACTACCTGTTCTTTATTTCTGCCTCAACTCCTGTCTTCTTCCCAAAAACCACTTGAGCTAGTGGAATGGATGAAAACAGAAAGGGGGAGATGAAGAATCACAGAGACAGGAAGGAATGAAGGAAGGAACGAAGGAAGGAAGGAAGGAAGGAGGAGGGAGAGAAGGACTTAAGGGCAAAGAAAGAAAGGAAAAAAGAAAGGGTAGAAACAAACGAGGGAGGATGGCAAAACCATGCTTAAGGGGCTTTGAGGAAAAGTTATGGGTCCATGAGAGAAGAGGATAAGAAAATATCTAGACGAGGTCAGACAGGGGGAGAAGCAGAAGCTACAAGCCATAAAACAGAAGAGTGAGGAACCAGTAGCCACCCTGGTGTTTGCTGGGAGTGACTACTGTCACTGATTTCAAAGTCACCTGGATGCCCCTTCCTTTTCCAGCTGACAGGATGGGGGGTGTGGGGTGGGTAACTGAGAAAGCGTGTTTCTTTTGCACTGCCCTATCATCTGCACTCACAGAGTTGTGTGGGACCCACAGGAGATGATGCAGAGAAAGTTCTACACTGGAGATGAGCTGTCCAGGTACCCCTAAAGATTCTTCCTTCCAATTCCTCCGGGATTTGGGGACTCTGGGTGTGACAGCAGGGTCTGTGTACTTGCGTACACTCATGGTATCTTGAGCTTACCATGTCCAAAGATACGGTGAGCAGATTACTTTAAAATGAACCGTGGTGGATGGTATACATCCAGACGAGGCTGCCCTTCCAAGTTGTTTATGCACCGCAGCTCCTTCTACTAATGCCTGCCTGATATATTTCAGTTAAGAAACGAATTATGACTGTTCTTGCTTGACGTTTTGGAACAACTGAGGAAACACACAAGGACAAGACAAAATAATGAGTATGGACACACGCCACTTAGAATCTCAAATGGATTGATTACCTGTGTTTTCACCAGACACCACCCCAGTGGCTTTGGCTTGTTTCAAAAAGAAAAAAAAAAAAAAATCTGCTCCCAAGGGATGATGGTATGCTTCCAACCACACTTTGAAAGGAAAGTGTTCTGGCTTCTAAAGATGAACCCAGAAGAGATGAACTAAAAAATATCTGGGCAGTGACAACATCCTTGGAACATGTGCCCAGGCTTTTAAAGGCAATATTCTTGAAGGCAGAACACTCTTAAGTTTCGGTGTGGTTATGAAAAAATTCAGTCCTATGATTCTGTTCTGTGTGACCACTAGGGAAAAGAGAGAAGCCCCAGGGACACCTGGGTGCCTCAGTCGGTTAAGCGTCTGCCTTCGGCTCAGGTCATGATCCCAGGGTTCTGGGACTGAGCCCTATGCTGGGCTCCTTGCTTGGTGGAGAGCCTACTTCTCCCTCTGCCTGCTGCTTCCCCTGCTTAGGTGTATGCTCTCTCTCTCACACACACAAATAAATAAGTAAAATCTTAAAAAGAGAGAGAGTGAGAGAGAGAAGCCCCATATATTTCTGAATCTGTTCTCAAGGACAGAGATAGGTTAAGAATGGCAGAGGACAGGAGAAGGTTCTCTTCTATCCATCTCCTACAGGCTGTGTCTTCTTTTTTTTAAAAAGATTTTATTTATTTATTTGACAGACAGAGATCACAAGTAGGCAGAGAAGCAGGCAGAGAGAGAGGAAGAAGCAGCTCCCTGCTAAGCAGAGAGTCCTATACGGGGCTTTATCCCAGGACCCTGGGATCATGACCTGAGCCGAAGGCAGAGGCTTTAACCCACTGAGCCACCCAGGCGCCCCTTGGCTGTGTCTTCTTGAACTGGCTTGCTGCCATCCACACGTTTGACAGAGTGGCTTGTGTGGGAGGCCCAGTTTGGTGGGCCTGCCCTCTCCAAGGTGAGCGAGGTCCTGGCAGGGCAGGGGTCATGGAAAGAGCTCCCCGGCCCTCCCAGAGAGATGTTTACCTCCCTGTGTAGTTTACCCGTAGATGGAAACTCCACTCATTTGTGAGAGGCATCACAGATTATGAAGGCGAAAGAAAAGATGTTTCAGAAGTAAAGCTGTAAATACTACTCCTAATGCTTGCAGTAGACCACAAGGCCAATCGGAATGTGAGATCTTAAGACAAAGGGAAGCAGATGAAATTCAGGTCGGTGACCGTGGAGGTTGGGAGAGCCTGGAAGTTAAGAGGAAGCGTGCTCTGCTTTGGCAATTCTCTTTTCAATAAAGACGATGGGGGTCAAAGAGAAACCAGTGGCTTTTCAACAAAAATATGAAAACTGGTCACGCATGTGTTCATTCAGTTCATTGACAAGGTGCCTTTTACGTGGCAAGTGCCATGCAAGGGGCTAGCTAGTATCTAAGTTTGCCAAGCACCAAGATTTAAATATTTTCACAGAGAATCTGCTCCATCATCCAGAATTTTACCCAAGTAAGCTACATAAGCTACATGTTTTATTTAGTTTGGGGTCTGATTTCTAAATCATTGCTAGATAGTTGTTCTGATTAAGACAAAATGCTCTAGAAAGCAAAATCTCCCTTTGCGATCCCTTCTAATATCCCCCAATGCCCACTTCTTGTGCATGAACTCACAAATGCACACTCCTTCGCGCATGCACACATAAGCACCAAGTGTGACTTGGGCCTGGGGTAACAAACATGGTCACAACAGACCATATTTACTTTTCTATCATCAATTATATCTTATTTTTATCTAAACGAAAGCCTTCTTAGTTCATTATATCACTAATGAGTACAATTAAGAGAATAGGCCCTCAGCGTCCCATAGCATTTTTTCACAGTTAATGAAGCGCACAGCCTTACAGATCCATTCACACAAGGCCCACGTAACTCACATGCTTCTCTGACCACTGCCAGACTCATAGCTACATAGAGGATTCCCCCAGGACACTCCTTTGTGTGTGTGTGAGGCCACAAGAATTTTGCTAGTTCTTCATGACAGGTCTGATGAATCTGATGGCCATGACCTTGCTAAGTTCTACGCTTATATAAAACGTCTGCTCCTCTATCCTGAAATAGAGGGTAGCAGAGCTGGGATCTCCTTGCCAATGTCGATTTGTATTAGAGGTGCGGTTACTGCATGGACGAGCTCTGTTAAAAAGAGAAAGATTGCAGAGTTGGCTTCATCTCCAACGTCTGTGTGTGATTCACAGACATCTGTGTCTCCCTGAGAAATAACTTTTTCACCACCAGAGCTGTCCAACGGAGAAACAAGCCACTTCCTATGGGCGTGAACTCCCCCTAATGGGAAGTAGTTGGGCACAGCCGTTTCTCAGGGCTGTGGGGAAGGCGATCCAGCGCTGGGTGGGGAGGCAGAACCTTCCCGAAATTTGAGGATGCTACGTTTATGATGGCAGCGGCGTCCTGTCACACGGGTGACAGTGCAAGGGCACTCCATTCAGGTCTGTGCTTTCATAGTGAGCTGTTTGAAAAAGCAAGGCGCCGGGTGTGTTCCAAAGTAGGAACTAATGGAAGACGTTTGTGTTGGCCTTTTGAATCAAGCATCAATGCATGGAACCGACTAGAAGGCTCAGGTGAGACGGTGGAGCAACAAAGCTGAGCATGGCGGGCTGGCAGCCCAGAGCAAGTCCGAGTGGTCTCCTGAGACCCTTTGGACAGAAAGATCCTGCTGTTCCCCCATTGGGTGACATCATTATTAGCTCAATTTCTGAGCCACCTCTTCCCCTTTGGATGGGTATCCCCTCCTCTCCTGTCCACATCCTCTTCCTGTGGGCTCTGGGTACGGCATCCTCACCTGGAGGAAGGTGTCATTCTTCAGTTCTACTTCCTGTCTTTTCCTCTGGAGGAACTCAAACTCAGTGCTAAGGGAGGAGAACCGCCCTCAGGCTCTGTACATAGGATTGAAAAGCACGGGTCTGGGCCCTGCTGGAGAGAGCAGGGAGTGAAGCAGAGCAAACCTTCCTCTAAAAATGGGCTTTTGCTCAGAACTGCTTCTAAGTCAGGGGAATTTCCTGAAGTCTGAGAGAGCCAGAGTGAACGTTCTTCTTAAGTTCAGCGTTTTGGTGAAGTCCATGTGTGATATAATACCACTGTAACCACAAAGGAATTTACCACAGGAAGTATCCCAGCTGTTGCTTATTAGCATTAGAACAAATTACACAAAGCAAATTGTTAGCAGACATGTTTCCGTAATATTTAACTGGTGGCAATAAATAAGAGAGATTCTCTTTCAAGTAAATGTTAGATTTTCAAAAATCCAGCTTCCAATTGTCCATGAAGGAATCATCTTCGATTAGGGTAACCATGGGAGGGAAGGACTCCTTGGAAGCATGAGGCTCCCAGTGCTCTTCCCTCGACAGCACAGCCCGCAGTGGTTCTGGAAGCCGAGTGGCCGCCTGTGAGTGCAGCGGGGCGTCGGCCCTGAGGTGACATCACAAGATGGAAACAGGAATGATGGCATCTCTAGACGTCTGACCATCTGCCGGATTCTCCTCTGGGGTTCTCAAGTGGCCTTCTCATGCCACCGGGGATAGAGGACATGGCAAGACCACAGCAGGGCTGGGCAACCACTCAGTTCTTGGAGTGTGTTTATGACAAAAAATAATCCACCAACGGGTTTTCACCCCTCTTCTTAACAGAACATTGTGGCTTTACAAAGGTCATCTACTCCCTCACAATCCCATGTTTTGTTGTCTGAGGTTTAAAAAAAAAGGTGAGTCCAGTCGCTTCACCCTGTAACCTCGCTAGGGAAGAGCTGAAGAAATGCCCTGTCAGAACGTTCGTCACTTGCTCACACTTAATGAAAACCTGGCTAGGCAGAAATAAAGCAGAATATTTCCATCTTTCAAGACCCTCCGACAATGACTAAGCTCAAGTCCTTGGTCCCCTCTGGGCATTTCTGATTATCTTCAGAAATATGACAAAATTCTCCTTAAGCAATCTCAAAAAATAATTTTAAAATGATTTTAATGGAAAAAAGAAAGGAAAGATTCCATACAGCACGTAAACACAAAAATATATTGTGGCTTCAGGGGTTAGGACTGTGAGAGGAGGTGCTCTTTTATCGTTTTCTTACGAAATTTAGAGTGGTGTCTTCTCTCTCTCTCTCGCTGGTTTCCTTCTCAAGCAAACCAACCCTAGCTCAGGACTCCTTCCCAATAGATTTAAATAGCGTATTTGGTTTTGAGGAGCTCTTCATTCTTTCTTCCTGATGAAAGGGGAAAACCTTGGCAGCCCTGCTGAAGAGCAATGGGGGGAGCCAGGTGAACCCTCTGGTGGGCACTAAACAAGGCCCTTAAGATGTCTGTCCCCTCCCCGCGAGGTCCCCGGCTAGGTGTCCCGCCTCAGTCCCAGGGAACCTGGGCTGGCTGGCTCCGCTGGGCTGGTCAGAGCCTGAGGGAAGCTGACGAGAACCCGGCACCGTCCCCAGCTGCCTTCAGGGCGCCCCCTGCTGGCAGTAGTGGGGATACCTCGTCCCAAAGGCAGAGAGAAGTTTCTGCCTCCAAGTTCCCGAAGCTGGGGGAGGCATTTTACACCAAGAGAACAAAATAGCTGACACGCTCTCAGCCTCTTCCTTAGGCTCTTCCAACCACTGTGTCAGGACACACCCCCCCACACACACCCCCTACATTTTTTACCTGATGTCTTCACAAAGGGATCCATGCACTTATGAAATAATTAAAATGAGTTAGGCAATAGAATTGTCCCTAGATTTTTTTTAAGTGTTTAACAGACACGGGTGATTGGAAATGTCTGGACATGAACACACACACACTCACACACTCTAATTTGGAATTATGCAAAACTATGTCATTATTCACTACAACCTGAAGCAAAGCTACGGCAATGGAATAACAAGGACCATGTCTGTACAAGTGTGAGGCTCCTGAAATAAGCTCCCATTTGGACAAGAGTGACACACATGGCCTGACTCTTTAAGGTCCATTTAGAGGAAATGGCCTGGCATGTTTTACATTTGCTGAGCTATTTAGCTGCTTGGTTTGACAAGATTTTTGAAAGGGTTGAAAATTAATTATAATTGCAGTATTGCTACAATAATCTGGTTGGCTAATTGCATCTCAGTGCAAAAACAGGCAAGGAGGAATTTCCTCCCTGGGTTATTTTCTGATATGGCAGCATTCATTTTAAGAGTAATGAGATTTTTAAAAAGTCAAACCTTAAATATCATGGCTTCAGCAATCTGTCCTGCTTAAAGTTTAATGCAAAATGAGATCGCACCTCCGCGAGAGCAGTTACACGTGAACATGGATCCAGTTTGCTCCGAGGCTTGAGATGATTAAAATCTCTCTCCCCCCGGAAACCTACTCAAAGGATCTCTTTGACATTGTTTGGGGATGACTTGAATCTGGGGGCACCAACGTTCATGCTTTTGTAGTGCGGGAGGCACTGGTGGGGGTGGGTGGGAAGTTGTGAAAGTCTCTCAACGAGGTATATGTATGTTGATGGAAGAGGCAGGACAAGTTTCAGAGGACTGAGCAAAAAAAAAGCTCATCTGGGTTGTTGGGGGGCTTTCTGACTCTCACCGTTTTCACAGGGCAGTTCTGAGTACATAAACTGGCCAAGGGGACTTAGCAAACTCCAGACCAGCCACAAATACTTGCAATGAACAAACTTGGAGGGGCGGAGTCGTCGGTCACGTTAGAATTTTGGACGACCCCATCTCGAGGCCCGATTCAGGGTAGTACCGTCAGGTGCCCAAAGCAAACCACACTAAGCCTCTCCACAACCTGATGACCCAGACTCAGTTTGTGGGCAGGTTTAGGACATCGTCCTCCATCCTGTCTCTGTCTTGCTTTCAGTCCAGCCACCATTTGTGTGTCTAAAAAAGGATTTCGCCAGGATTTTTTTTTTTCTCTTCTCATCAAAGTGGGTCGTCCTCCTCTAAGTTCTGATTTATAGAAGATCAATATGCAAATCTAGCTTGGCTGGCCCCAAGGGTGAACATCTGCCCTGCGCAAGGGCAGCTGGTTGAGGGGGAAGGGGAGGAAATCCCCCCTTCTCTGTTCATCGCCTGAGACCACCCTCCCGCCCGCCCCC
The DNA here is from genome assembly GCF_010015895.1 of Lontra canadensis. Taxonomy (NCBI): domain Eukaryota; kingdom Metazoa; phylum Chordata; class Mammalia; order Carnivora; family Mustelidae; genus Lontra; species Lontra canadensis. Next base: position 24,232,947 of record NW_022631008.1, read on the forward strand.
GCATCCCAGAGCTAGGTGTGCTTTTTCTAATTTGCACTTGGGCCCAGGGAGGCCCTGAGTTTTCCTTGATCCTCACTCTCCCAGAGATTGCAGAATCTAGTCTTCATCTCCTCACCTCCAACCGGACACTGCAGATGTTTTTAAGGGAGAGGATATACCCATGGCAAAGGTGAATTCATTTTGTAAATATGTTTCCTCTTCAGTGTGGGAGGACGAATAAAAGAGAGAGGGAGAGAAAGGAGAAGGATAAAAAGAAGAATGGAGATAAGGTTGCCTTCTGCCTCGTAAATCGGGGACTCATCATCGTCCTTCCTTGGACACAGCTGCAAAGGGGTAAAAAATCAATTTTTTTCTATTACTCCACGGTGAGGAGGGAAAACCTATTTGTAAATGGAATTAAATCCAATGAGAGCATGTCTGTGTATTTGTTGAGAGCTAGAAAAATTAGCCAGCGGTACAACTACATAATCCAGCAACGTAACGAGAAATCAACACTCTCCCATTTCAAAGCTTATCTGAGACATTTTTCTTCTTTTTAAAAGAAACACCCATGGCTAAATGTCAGTACGACTCTTCTGCGCGCCAACACGTCGACACCCCAGTGAGGACTCTGAAAGGGAGGGAATTCCAAAGCCCCATCTGGGAAGAACATACTTCTAAATTTTTGCCTTTGCTGCTTGTGCATCACAGTCAGTCAATAATGACTGGATATGAACTAGAACGTTCTAGAAGATAGTTTCTTCCCCATGTTGCAATCTGTGGTGCTGACTGTAGAAGAAATTCCCCATATCTGTGTGGGCTAGATCTAGTCCACAGAGACCCTAACCCGCCCAGTGAGTACTAAATCAGCAGGCTGCTGCTGGGAGGGTCTTGAAACTTCATTAGCAGTCTGCCCCCTAGTGGCACAACACAGTACTTCAATTAACTCGGAATAGAAAAGATTTTTTTTTTTCCTTCTCTTTCAGAGAGCAAAAGAATTCAAGTTTTCCAGATAGTGCAAGGTGAGGAGGCATGTTTCCTCAGAAGACAGCTTCCAGAGCTGAATTAAGCAAGGCTCACAATGACAGGTCTCCTGGGGCAGAGTTAAAAACGTTTAAAACGGGTGGTGCTATGGTGGAGTTCCCGTAGAGACAAAGGTCTTTTCTTCTCACATCCGTGGAACCCTCCAGGGATCTCCTTGGGCAGTAGCATTGGGGTCCCTGATCTCTCATCATAAAGACAGGACCCCTACTCACAGCAACCGAGCTACCAGGAATGCTAAAATAATAGGCTTTTCCATTAATTTTTGGCAAATCATTAACATAGAGGAGCCTTTTGAAAGGGCCATGTTGAATTTTTTAAAAGGCAGAGATGCACAAGTTTTAGAAAAAGACCCAGTCTTTGTGGATGTTATTTTTCAGGAGAGAAGCCATTTTGTGATGGCGGCTGGATGTTGGTAAGGCAGAAGACGATCCTGAGACCTGCTTGTCTGGACTTCACTTCCATCTTTTGAGAAACCTTCAGAATTTGGCTTGCTTCAGTTTATCGATATGGTAGCAGAGTTTCAGTGCAGGTCCCAGCTTCAGACCCAAGTACTTCATGATCATATCACTCTTCAGCAACAAGAGAGCATTGCCGTCAATCTCCTGGTGGGACAGGATCAGAAACAAGAAAATCCAGATGATGGTGAGATCGATCAGACAGTGGCTACGGTTAACATGGGGTCAGGGCATGAGGTAAGGGAATATGGGTTCACTCAGGCACACATTCTCTTAGTCCCAAGGCAATATCTTCTTTTAAAAAATTAATTAAAGCAAAAAAGATACTATTTGTTCCTCTTCCCATACTCTCCCTGAGGTCATATGACACTGGATCTTTCATATTCCTACTCCCCTGATTGAAGGAGCCAAACATAAACCCAGTTTTGTTCCCAATAGCCCCCATGTGATATTTCTCTCCTTATCTGCTCTAGGGCTAAAGGAGCAAAAAGTTTGCAGTGGACTTAATGTTTGTGTCCCCCACCCAAATTCAAATGTTGAAATCCTAACCCCCGATGGCATGGTATTTGGAGGTGGGGACTTTGGGAGGCAATGAGGTCATGATGGTGGAGCCCTCAGGAACAGGATTAGTATTCTTCTACAGCAAGATGGCAGTCTGCAACTCGGAAGGGGGCTTCTCATCCTGACCTTGGACTTGCAGCCTCCTGAGCTGAGGAATACATTGCTCTCGTTCCTAAGCCAGCCGGTCTGTGGCATTTTGTTACAGCAGCCGGAACAGACTAAGACAAAGTGTCGTCCATCAGTTAGACCCAGAAACTAGCAGTCACCCCTCCATTTCAGGTGCTGGTATGAGGCCCTGGTATTCCATCCATCACCCTAATCTCTTGCTTCTTTCCTTGGTAGTAAGCCCACCGACCTTGAGCTGATTACCAAATTGCTAATTACACTTGACGAGAGATTTTAGGTGTTTGGCCCTGTTAACAATACCAGGGGGCATACAAGTAAATAATGCACCTGCTTCATCTCAGGGTTTAGCAAAAAGAACTACTAAGGGGATGCCAACCTCAAGGGTGAGGTCATGGTATTGTTTCGCATTTGTCTCTGAAAATGGTAACCCTCCAGAATGCTTGTAGAATTCGCGAACCTAGTAACGCTCGGTTTCCTCGCTCAGCTACATTGTTATCTAAAGGTCACAAGAGACAAAGAGAGTTTGAGTGCTCAGACTGGGGAAAGAGGCAGTTACAGGAGTCACACAGCTGAGGACCCCCGCCCTTCTCGTGCACCCAACCAGCCAGCCAGAAGCATCCACTCCAGATCACTCACTCCCTGTCGCTGGCAAAATGGCAGAGTGGACAAACTCTCATCCTTGGGCCTAATCTTCTCTCTTACCCCATCTCCTGGCCTTCCACCATGCCCTACAACTCTGGAAGAGAGCCAGACTCCTTCCACTCAGATCCTGCTCAACATAACCCACTCTGGGATCCTTGCTCTCAAGGCCTGGCTGTCCAGTGAGCTCAAATACACCCTCACGAAATGTGAGTGTCGGGTGAGAGGAAGAGTCTCCCCAGATCTGAGAATACGGTTTCTATGATGGAATCACCAAATCAAAGTGAGAGACAGGAGGAGAATATCATGGTAACTGGGCTTGGCCAGAAATGACGCTCCCTCTCCTCCACCCAAGACGTCTCCAGCCTGCCCCCTGGACCTGGAAGGATGTTAGGTTACCCTAGCAAAAGGGAATTAAGGTTGCTAAAGAGCTGGCTTGAAAAATAGGGGGAGTATTCTGGATTGCTGGGTGGGAGAGCCAGTTGTAATCACCAGGATCCCTAAAAGTAGAAGAAGAAATCGCAAGAGAGCACGGGAGCTGGCCGCCGGGGAAGGACTCGCCTGATGCTGCTGCACTGGAGGACGAGGGCCGAGCCATCCAGATGCTGGAAAAGGCAGGGAAGTGAATTCTCCCTAGAGTTTCCAGAAAGGAACCGTCAGCCCTGCAGACGCCTTGACCTCAGCCCACTGAGAGCCCGGCCAGACTTGTGACCCTCCGAACCGGAAGATAATAAACCTGTGTTGTTCTAAGCTAGATGTGTGCGGTACCCGGGGAGAGCAGCAATAAAGGGCTGACATCGGGAGCGGATTAAGATGGCTCATGCAGCAGTAATTATTACCTGGTCACCCCCCCCCTGCCAATTTACCACTTTATATATTTCAGACTCTCCTAGTTTTAAGAGTCTGTGCCAACTGAAGGCTAACTACAAGCGGGGCACCGTGCTCAAGCCCTGACGTGCATTTTTTCATCAAATCCTCCCGGCGGCTCAGGAATCAGCGCTATCCCGGTGGCCAGGCACACTGTAGGTGTGCTATAAATGTTTGTTTGAATGCACAGACAGACGGATGGATGGGCAGGAAAACAGGCATACTTAATAAAGGCCAAAAGGAGGGAACAGATGGGACAAATATCCCTTCTTAAAAACAAAACTAAGTGGTTGTTCTGCTCTGAGAAGCCTGTGGCTCCATCTGGCCTCCCTCTGAGCAGAGCCCGGGCGCTGGGTTTAGCCCACCTGCTCCTGCAGCCCTGGCTCCCTGACCCTCCGCCTTCCTTTGTCCCTCCCCCAGCCCTCCAGCCCTCTCTGGGGCCAGCCCCCCATCATACCCCCCCACCCTGCCCGCCCCACGCCTACGTGCTTTCTGAAGAGCTCCACGTGTGGACCCAGAGCCTGCGGGTCAGCGTCTTTCACGAACCAGACCACATCCTCCACAGTCCAGGTGGAAGGGTTCCTGCTCCGTGGCTGCCTGGCGTCTGGCCCGTCGGGGGAAGGGCTCGAGGCTGGATGGGTGGACAGAGAAGAGCATGAGACAAGGGGACGAGGGCCTCCCTGCCTCCCTGGGCGGCCTGCCCGCGCCCCCCACCCCATCCCGGCCTGAGTGATCTTCTGCGACAGAGAAAGGCTGGGAGCAGCTCGTAGGGAGCCTGGAGTACCGGGAGGCCACTTCTAGAAGCAAAGGCTCCATCTGGGCAAAAGCCCTCTGTCCTCCCAGGGAGTAACGTGCTAGAAAATAGATCTCCTTCAGCAGGCTGACATTCTGAGCCATGTTCAAGTTTTAAAAACCCCTCCTGCTCAGCCCTATCTCAGGGAGCCCTGGACCTCCTGCAGCTGGGTCCCTTGGTGACCAGAGAAAGCTTGCCAAGATCAACATCCTGCTGGGCCCTATAGTGCTGGGGGTCCCAAATGAATGCAGATCCCCTCCGCCCCCACTGGGGACACCGAGACAGTAGAGACATGGCAGAACTGAGGTGCATTTGGGTGGTTGTTCGGGGTCTCTGCCACCAAAGCTTGGACCCCCTGTCTGCGAGGGCCACGGGCAAAAAGGAGACGTGGTCTTACCACTCTGGGCATGCCCCATGTGCCTTCACAAACCCCTGCTCTTCAGAGCGCTTCCTCCAATCTACCCCACCAGCTGGGGGAACCCCTCGACAGCACAGGGCCTACTCCCGTGCCTGATACATAGCTGGTCCTCGATAAATGATGACTGCGCGAGCTGCACCGATGGGACAATGCATCTCCCGGACGGCAGGTTAAAAGGTGCAGGATGAGTGGAGTGGAGTGAATCAGATGTCGAGCACTATTTAGGGACTCTTTCTGGTATGTCCCAGACTAACTCATCCTCCTTCCTCCACACCAGCTTCTCCTCCAGCCCCTCAGGTTTCTGGAACCATAGTGACGTCTCTACTGCTACCTCTGTCTCTAGCATCACTAAGTCAGTCCCCACAGTGAATTATACTAAAACTCTTAGAAGGATGCCTCTCACCCCAGATCCTCCCTTGTATCCTGCTTCCCCTGGCTGGAAACCTCTTACCAAACCGCTGCAACCGTTTCCTGTGGGCATCCTTGCCCTGAGATCTCTTTCTTCCAGAGCACACCTGTGTACTGCCTCAACGCTTTCCCCAAACCCGGCTCTGTCTGTGCCCCTTATGAATGTCCCTAGCCTATGTGCTGGCTCCAGAGTGCACACTCTAGCTCAAGGTCAAGGACTCTCTTTGGTCTTAATAATTTCTTTCCTTCTGAGACAGAGGGGAAGAGCTTTGGTGCCAGAGAGCCTTAGGGACAAGTGCTGGAGCGCCCATTGCTAGCAATTTGACCATGACTCAGCTCATTAACTGTAAAGTGGCAACGCTGTCCTCCAGGAAGGGCAAGTGTCAGGACTGGAATGGGATCAGGCATGGTCCTAGAGCTCTTGTGCATCACGTGCTCCCCAAAGGGAAGGAGGCGCCCGGCGCCCTCATGCACCCTCCCATCCGGGCACACCCACCACTTATCTCCCCAGCTTCCCTTCTCCATCTTCACCTGGTGCTTTTTGCTTCCCTCTAGAAGCATTTACACTCCTGCCTTTCCACAGACATTCCACCAGCCATCAAAGCCCAGGCAGACCCTTCCCAGGCAGCATGTCTGTGTCCTGCCATCTGGATGTGCCCTTCCTCTGCTTCTAACCCCCACACCTTTGTTCTAAGATGCTTTCCACAATTGCCTTATACTGCACGTGTGCATGTCTATAACCTCCAGTTAGGTTCAAGTTTCTTGAGGATGATCATTTTCATCTTCCCCAACCCCATCCCTACCCCATTCATTCCAGAAACATCTACTGAGCGTCTCTTCTCTGCCAGGTCCAGGGCAAAGTGTTTGGTAAAAAACGGGACCCTCTCATTACAGGGTTTATAATCACTGACTCTTCCCCAGTTCTAAGTAAATGTGCTGGTAAATACGGGTTCGATATACTTTGTGGAAACAGTATAAATAACTCATTCAAAAGCCTTGAGCAGGTAATTCTTAATCCTATTTTCAGGCCAGAAGAAAGCAGAAGCTCTGAACAATGAAGTGGTTTCCCTACAGAATAATTCCACGTCTAGACGCTTCAGCTTCCATTTCCCTCCTCCAGTCCCAGGGTGCGGTGGTTCCCTGCTGTCTCTTTCTTGCTCCTCTTTTTAGTGCGCTCGAGAAGGGCTAGGTTCTCCATCAGTGCTGAGCGAAGTATGGCGTCGCATTTCCAAGTCTGCCCTAAAATCATAATGGTTTGCTCGAGGATTGGATTTACTTTGGGATTTCCCCTGCCTTTTCCTTGCTGGACCTGGAAGGGTCCCCTAAGGTGGGTTGGCACGGGGCATTTTGCCGGGAAACTGTTAAGGCACCCTGGGGCCGTCTGAATGGTGATGCATGCTTATTAGAGTTGATTTCACTGCACTTAAAGACATCTGCACGCAACATGGAGATGAGGAATCACGGAAACCACGGAAATCGCATTCGCCTCGGAATCCGCCCCATTGGAGCTTTGGCGTTAATTGCGGTGATAATAGATGTTCTGATTACAAAGGCTGGAAGTCTTTCGGTGCCAAGAATGATTTTAGAGTGATCAGAGAGGAGGTCAAATCGAGTTTCCTGTATCTGATAGGAAAAGGGAGAACCCCAGACCGATTCAGGGCACTGTCCTGGGGAGCCTAAGCTCCTCGAGCAAGGTCAGGGCACTCCTTTGCCAGGGGCCCCTTTGGGGGCGGCAGGATGCTGAGCAAGAGGGTGGGGGGGCTTGTCTTTACTGAGGAGGCTCTCCAGTGCTGGCTGTGGAGGAGGCAGACCAGTTGGAAAGTGGCTGCACTCCTGGTGCCCGGTGTTTGCTGTGGGCGTTTTTCACTTTTCCAGGATGGAATGGCAGCAGCCGGGCCTGGCTTGGGAGTCTGGCCGAGGGGGGCCTCTTAGCCGTACAAGACTGAGAGCAGCAGGAAGCCTGTCATACCTCAGGAGTCGCTCAAGACCCTTGAATCTTGCTCCTAAAGGCCCAGGTCATGCAGAGTGCTCACCAAAGGCCTTTCTGGGAAGGCAGCATTCTCCGGCTCAGGGCACTCTGTGTGTGTCACGTGCCTTCCCTGGAGCTGCCGGAGACAGTGAAGAGGGAAACCCAGCTGTGACTGGGTGTATAATCAAAGATGGCGGTGGTTGTTTCTAAAGTTGTTCCACATGCACCAGGGACAGAATGCCTGTGCGTCAGTGCTTAGAGCAACCCCTGGCATTGTCACAGCCAAGGTCCTTGCACTGCTGCTTGTTGAGTCTCTGTGTCTCACACAGGCCCACAACCACATACATAATCTCCTTTTGCTCATTCATCATTCAAAGAAAAGTTCTTCCCCCCGGATGAAGGAGCCCTTGCCAAGCCTTTGCTCACTTCAGCCCCTTCCCATGGAGTGTGGGCCCCATTCTCCTTTTTCTGACTGGGTGGTCAGTCTCTCTGTCCGTCACCCAATACCTCACCCCCGAAGAAGCAAACTCTAATCCACGGGAAGCATTTGGGTGGCAATAACAATGTCATATTTACTTCCTTTCTTGATTCTGAAGCTTGGACTAATTGTGGTTGGGAATTCTCTAACATGGCCTATTTAATGCAAAAGTTAGGAAGCTTTTGTTATCTGAAAACCTTATAGCTCTTGGTGCTTATATCTAGGATGAGAGACGGGGAAGAGCTTTCAAATTTTTACCCAAGTATCAGGAAAAACCAGGGAGATGTCAATATGTCCCCTCAGAGCTCACTGGCAGAGGCCATAGGTAGCAGGAGGCCAGGGTGAGTCCTCACGGTTTGTCATGTCATCCATGCCTACCCTCCTGCCTGCAGCCCCATGCAGTTTTCTGGCTTCTGTGTTTTAAACCATTTTGATTATCACCACAGGGGAAAATCCATTTTTAGGTCCCTTCTAGGGCTTATGACTCAGGTCAAACCCTCCTGAAGAGGTACAGTTTCTTACCACCAACTACTTACACCTGGGATGCAATTCCAGAGCAAAAATGGAGCAGTTCCTTGGGTGGAGGGAAAACTTACTAAGCCTCCAGAGGGCCCACAGCAAGCACCCAGCCTGATAGGTGACAAATGGGCAAGGAGGCCAATGTCTCAATTCAGCATGGCTTATCTCTATGGGCTCCAAATGTGTTTAACTGTGCAAACTTGGTTCAAGCAAAGCATCTGTAGAACCCCACTATGCAAATGTGAAGAGGTCCTGGTTGGGAGGGGGAGTGCTGGAATCCTCTCTGTTCCCATCCCCGCTTCCCTAGCCCCTAAAGCCTCAGAGGAACTCCTTGAAGCCCACTGAACATAGTTTGAAAATTTTGAAGTAATTTGGGGGTAATTTAGAAAGATGCAGGCTTTGGAGCCAGTTAAAGTAAAATCCTGGCTTAACACTTGAATCTTATCTTGATCTTCACTTTCTTTATCTGTATTGTATATAATAATACCTACTATAATAATATATACATACTAAAATAATAAATTGTAAAATATAACTTATAGGAAGTCATAAATAATGTACGGAAAGTGTCTGGCTCATATTTACTAAATAGCTATTTAGTAAATGCCTCAAACAAGCAGTCCCCTTTTCTGGGACTGTGGAGGACAGAGAGATGAGCGAGGGACCTCACAAAGCTGAGGGTCTGGTTCCTACTGTGGGACAAGAAGGAGGACATGCTAGAGATAAGGGAACAAAGTGCTACAGAAGGAAATCGACAGAATGAACATTTTTAATTGGGAGGTGTGGTTGAGACTGTCGATTGTCTCCCCAATATCTTTTTTCCACTTCTTTTGTAACAGAATCCCCGATTTCCAGCTGGGATCATGTTGCTTAGAATAAAACCATATTTCCCAGTTTCCCTTGCAGCTGGTGGTCACGTGACTATGTTCCAGCCAGTGAGATGTAAGCAGAGTGGAACCCTGTTTCAGAGAGGTCGGCACTGTCCTCCGTCCCCTTATTCTCCCCACCCCCTTCCTTCACCTTGATGCTAGAACGAGCATAGCTGGCTGGCTTTCTGGTATCTGTGGTTCCATTTAACATACTGGTTAAAGGAATCCTTGGAGCATTTGAGAGTTAGTGTACCTACAAAGGGTGAATACTTTTATTTTTCTTCAATGTAACACAGAGGCTCAACAATGGACTTCAGCTGCTACAACCTGCAGCCGCTTTACTCTGAGGAAGCTATTTTTTAATATCCCACAGCCCAGAGGGGTCCTGCTAATTATGAACCACTCTGATTTGCTGGGTATCAAAGTTCCCACCAATATTTCTAAGTTGTTTAAGAGACAGCCAGTATTCAGGATAGAGTTAGTGATTTGCTTGGAGTGGAAAGTAGCAGGTGGGCTCCATCTCTCTGATTTTACCTGAGCCCTGAGTGAGTGGGGCTTTCCCAGGGAGCAACCCGAGCTCCAACAGAAAGGGCTCTCTCTCAGAGCTGGTTCCCGGGGAGAGTCTGGGCCTCTCCTCAAGGAAGACTCCTCAGATAGCTAACCAGGGTGTCATTCCAGGAGAACAAAGGGCTGAGGTAGGGATGAATATGAAAGACAAGAGGGTTGTTGAAGCTGGGATGGGAGCGAAGCTACCTTGAGATCCTTTTCAGGGGGTCCAAGATTCCCCTCATCTGGGGGGTACCAGATAGACCGGAATGGAGCAGAAAATTATTCACCTAGTGATAGAAGTTCTCTTCATCGAAATCGTGCCTTCTTCTTACTGCTTGAATCCTACATGTAGGACCTAAGGCTTGATACTCCACCAACTTGAATGGAAGAGAGAGTAAATACCTCCTTTTGAAAAAGTGTTAACACTCTTAGGATTATGAGTCAATTCAATCAGGTTATGTCCTATGATCACTGCCCTGAGAAAATGGGAACTGGGTTGAGGAGAAGAGGTGGAGAGGAAGAGACACGTGAAGGGCAGAGGGACACCAAGATGAGGGTTTTGACGACCTGGGGCAAACCGTGAGGGCACTGGAATCATGATAGGGGCACAGAGATAATGAACGTTTACTGAACTACTCTATACCAGATGTTATAAACTCTGGGGACAAGCCTAGGAAACAGCCGGGGCCCCTCCTTTACATTCCAATGTTGATTTGTGCCGGATCTTGTTCTCTTCTCTTGTTCTTAAAAATCAGGTGGAAAGTGTCTCTCCTCTTTGGAAAATGGGCTCTGTCCAGTCAAATCTTGCCTGGCTGATGGCTCTATGTGATAACTTTGGGAAGTAGTCTGCAGGACGCCTCTACATTTGCCAAGAGCCCCCATGGCTGAGAGATTCTGCGCTCTGCCCCCAAAACTGCCTTTCCTTCCAGCATTTCCTGCACACCTTTCTATCCTCAGCCAGGAGAGGCTTGTGCAGGATGGGGAGGTCCTTGTGGGGAACACGTGAAGGATGTTGGACTGTACAAAACAGCTCACAAAACAGCTCATCACTGTGGCTTCTCAGGGCTACTGGTAGAGAGAGCTGAGACTCAGAACAAAGATGTGGCTCACCAGGGAAGACAGCCAACCCACTTGGAGGCTCCAGAAGGCAAGATGGAGACTCCTGACTCCTCCTTGGCCTGAGGCCTCCTCTCTTCGGCAGTTTTCAGGCGCAGAGATGCTGGGCTGCGGTGTCTTGAGAGGTGTGCTCACATGATCTGTGACTGCTAATGTTTATTGAGCTCTTACCATGTGTACGTCTTGCACTAAATACACATATGAACTTATTTAATCCTCCCAACAAACCTATGAGGTAGATGCTATTGTTATCATTCCAATTTTACAGGGGAGGAAACTGAGGCACAGAGCAGTCCAGACTTGCAGAAGGTCATAAGTTCGGGAAGTGGTGGGTCCAGGATTCCAGCCCAGTGCATCTGGTTCCACAGTCCACATGATTATCTACTATGCTCTACAACCTTTGTTCATTAATGCAATACTGAAGCTTGAAAATGATTTTTTAAAAAACCATAATCCATAATGGATACCAAGCTACCCCTAGAATGAGAGCCCTTTTGTGCACTGCATCCCAACAAGGGATCTTTAACGGATGAGACTGAAGCTCATTCTGTCTAATGAAACCATAGACAGATTATAACCAGTATTGTAGAAATGTGTAACTCTGACTCTGGCCATGTATTTGTATCCTGCAAAGGTCACCCACCAAACAAGAGACGATGCTTTACTGACATCTCATCTTCTTTTTCCTGGCATAGCGTTGATCTACACCTTTCAGATTCCCTTAGAGTTAAGTGTGGCAAAATGGCCAGTTCTTGCCAATGAAATATGAGCGGAAGTGACATGCATCGTTTCCGGGCTCCAGGGAAGTGTATGCCTTCCGTACTCACTCTTTCCCTTTCTACTCACTGGGTGATGGAGGCACGAAGACCACAGGGGATAGCTGGGCCACAAAATGGACAAAGCCTGAGTCCCTGAATTGGGGTGCATCTACCAACTGAGAGCACCACCTTGGACTCTTGAACAATAAATGAATTTCTATTGCATTTGAACCACTGGACATTTTGGAGTCTACTTACTCCTACAGCCTAGCCTCCTCTAATATACCACTTTCTTAAAAAAAAAAATACTGTGGTCAAAGGTTGAAGTTAGCTGCCTTTAAGAACAACAAAAACCCACGAAAGGGCTTCTGATTTCCCAGTGTTCCCGTGTTCAGACAGCATGGTTTCCCTCTCCTCCCCACCCCCACCCCTTACATGCAGTGATCCCAGAGCAATGGCCAAGGAGGTTAAAACATGGGGAAGCCAGAACATGCATTACATTACCACATCTGTTTCCTTCGAGAGAGGTCCCGTTTCTCTTGGGGCTGGAGCCTGGGGGCCTCAGCCCAGGTGCCAAGGGGCCTCCAGAGGACATGGGGCTGGAACGGGGACCATTGGCAGTGGTGGCCAGGCCTCCCCCAAGATGGCCATCTCCAGAGTTCTGCCTCTTGCAGTACAGCGAGGAGGAGGTGGGGAAGGAGCCCCTGTGGCTAAAGGCGGAGGTGGAGGGGTCCACGCTGTAGCGGTTCATGCCTACAGGTTTCACCAGGCACTCCTCAGTGGTGGCTGTTTTTGCTAAGCAAGAAGGCAGGAGAAGCAGAGATCAGAGAGCAAGCCAAGAGGCTACCTGACAGTCTTGGCAAATGTTTCCCCTGCAGCACCAGTGCCACTATCTGTGGGGATGAGAGATGAGGAAGAATGGACCCCACATCATAATCCCAAATAGTTCACCTCTCAACAGATTAAGACACTTGCCTCACCAACAAAGCATATTATAGTAGGGATGAGAGATGTGCCCCTCTCTGTTCAGAGGAAGAAGAGATTATTCTGGCTATTGATGACTTGAAAGTAAAATTCAAAGGTCTTTTTCTTTTCATGGTGTTGCCCCTCCAGCAGTCTCTACCAGCTTGTCTGAATCTCCCTGCTCTCTTTTCTCTTTGCCCACCAATACTGCCCTCCTCACCCAGCCTAGGATGCTTGAGAGCTCAAACAGGAGTCACAATGTCCCTGAGGTAACAATCTGATCTGGGTGGTGACACAAGGGCAATGGTACTTCCTCCCCACCTTCAGCCTCAAAACACATGAGGGTACTGCCCTTCCTCCAAAGCTAATAAACTGGGGAAACCAACGCTGATCTGGTCAGCCCTACGGTCCTCCATAAACGTAAAACTTCTGTGCTTTGAAAGATAGCATCAAAAAAGTGAAGAGATTACCCACAGAATGGGAGAAAATACTTACAAATCATATATCTCATCAGGGACTTGTTTCCAGAGTAACTCAATAAATGTCAATTAAAAGATAACCTAATTTAAAGATGGACAAAGAACTTGATGAGATCTTTCTCCAAAGAAGATATACAAATGGCCAATAAACACACAAAAACATGTTCCCCATTATTAGTCATTGGGGAATGCAAATCAAAACCACAAAGAAGGAGAACTTCCTGCTCACTAGGATGATTACAATAAAAAGTCAGATAATAACAAGTGTCGATGATGCTGTAGAGAGAGTGGAACCCTCATACACAGCTGGTGCGAATGTAAAATGGTTCAAACTAGAGTCACTCTACAACCCAGCAATTCCACTCCAAGGTATTTACCCGAGAGAAATAAAAACATACATCCTCACAAAAATTGGCACATGAATATTTACAGAAGCACTATTCATAATAGCCCAAAGGTGGAACTAACCCAAAAGGTGATCAACTGATGAATGGATCCCCAGAACGAGGCATATCCACACAATGGACTATTATTTGGGCATAAAAAGAAATGAATACTGATACTGCAACAGTGTGAATGAGCCTTGAAATATTCTGCTAAGTGAAAGAATCCAATCACAAAAGGCCACAGATGAAGTGATTCTACTTCTATGAAATGTCTGGGATAGGCAACTCTATAGAGACCAAAAGTAGATTAGTGGTTGCTGAGGGCAGGAGAGGTGGCAGGGGCGGGGAGAGAGAGCTAGCTAAAGGGTATGGGCTTTTTGAGGTGTTGAAAGTGTTCTGCCATCGTGGCTGCACATTTCTGTGAATATACTAAAAGCCACTATGTTGCATTCTTGTACGATCTATGAATTATACATCTCAATAAAGCTATTTAAATAATTCATTGCCAAAGTCTGGTATTAGGTGTGAACACATTCTCAAGAGTGTTGTTACACAGGCAAGCCTGGCCACCACGGCTCTGGCCACCATGACACAATCCAGCTGGGCAGCCTCAGTGTACGCATGCTCTGTGCTTTCTGCTTCGTGGCCAGTGGAGGGCTGCAAGATGTCCTCAGGAAGCTGGAACTCCACACCTTCACACGGATGACCTCTATTGCATCTCTTCTGCCTGAATCAGAAGACAGCAGTAGGAAGATTCTAAAAAGGACCAGCCTACAGAGCTATGTACGAGGCTGCCTCCTGAATGGAGTGAGGAAGAAGAAGACAAACACTGAGCACCTACCATGGGCTAGCACCAATCCAAGCCAGTTAGCAGTAAAGCTGTCATTCTATTCCTTTTATTGGAATGTTCTTAGTATTTGAGCTACTAATCCTTTCTGTGTCCCTAGTGGCAGGTGCCTTGGTATATGTGAGGAAGCTACTCATAGTGTCTGGCATACAGAAGGCACTCAATAAATATTTATTGAGTAGACATTTGGGCCACTGTTAGCAGTGAGGCAGCCATTACACAGAATACACATTACAATACAGATTCAAAGGTCTATATATAAATTCGTCATGTGGATGCATGATAGACAGTGATAAAAAAAGACAGAACTAAAACATTTATTCTGTTTATTCAATGTTTTAAATTGAGACTAAATATATATACATAGTTCTGATAGTGATAATGTAGAGAACGCAGATAATTCTCCCATCTATATCCATATTTTCTACTGGAAAATACAGATGCGGATGAAAGATTGTCCCCCTGTGATGACGTGCAGAGATGGGGAACAAGGGAACGTGGACTTTATTGTCTGAAAAACTGCTGACGACCATGGGTGAGATCAAAGGTAATAAAAGCCAGCTTCTGGGCTAGGATCCAAATGAATTCATCAAAAAGTAAAACTGACTTGAGAGACCCTTAGGCAATAGCCCTCCAGCCGGCACAGGGTATACCAGTTATCCCGGAGACAGTGGGTGAACAACCTTGGAGATAGCTCCGCAAACCCACCACCGCAGCTCTGCCTAGCCTGTAGCTCCCAGGCAGCCTGGGAGTGAGCAGTACGTTCAGGTGCACACACGAGGGTGCCGTTCAGAATTGAGGAGTCACATCTGCTCAAACCTGGTTACAACAGCCTTTCCCTCACCTTTGTAAATAGGGGTGCTGACACATCATAGCGAAGTGTGAAAATGACTGATACCAGGCAGGCCCTCATCATTCACCCCCAGGACTAAAAAGGGGCTGCACAGAACAACCAGCCCAGCATTTCTGCAAGTGTTAGGTGTGTCCCACTGGCGGGACAGGGCATGATTTTAGTTGGGACTTTGGTATATTTGCTTTCTACGGCTATAGAAAAAAACGTAAACTTAGTGGCCTAAAACAGCAGAAATGCATTGTCTCATAATTCTGGAGGCTAGAGGTATGAAACCGAGGTGTTGGCAGGGACATGTTCTTTCTTTCTTCTTCTTCCTCTTTTTTTTTTTTTTAAGATTTATTTTTTATTTTGGAGAGAAGGGGAGTGGGGGGAAGAGCAGAGGGAGAAAGAAACTCAAGCAAATTCCATGCTGAGCGTGGAGCCTGATGTGGGACTTGATCTCATGACCCTGAGATCACGACCTGAGCTGAAACCAAGAGTGGGAGGCTTACTGACTGCACCACTCAGGTGCCCCAGAGCCATGTTCTTTCTTAAGGTTCAAGTGTAGTATCCCTACTTGTCCACCTAGTTGCTGGTGGTAGCCAACAGTCTTCCACTATAGATATATCCCTCCTATCCACCTCCGTTGTCACATGGCATCTTCCCTGTGTATCTGTGTCTGTGTCCAAATGTCTTAGGAAGACATTAGTCATTGGATTAGGGCCCATAATCCAGTGTAACCTCGTCTTGATTACATCTGCAAAACCCCTATTTCTTTCTTTCTTTTTAATTTAGAGAGAGTGGTGGGAGGGGCAGGAGCAGAGGGAGAGGGAGAGAGAAAATCTTAAGCAGGCTCCACGTCAGATGCAGAGCCAGACACAGGGCTCTATCTCACCACACTGAGATCATGACCCAAGCAGAAATCAAGAGTCAGATGCTGAACCAACTAAGCCACCCAGACACCCCAAAAATCCCATTTCTAAAGAACATTTCTATTCACAGGCACTGAAAGTTAGGACTTGAAGACAGAGCAACAAGTGAACATTGTTTTCTTACAGTAATGTATTTTAGTGTATAGCAATAAAATATAATTAGCCCATCAAACTCTGATTTCACTGATATGGTATCATTGCTTAAAGTGACTAAGAGAGCTAAAGTTAAAGGAAATGAATCCGTTTAAAGGAATATCTTGAGTAAACACTTTCACAACTGTTGTATGGACATAGCAGAAATTGTGAAAGGTGGTGTGTTAATAGTAGAATGAATGCTGAGTTAGTACCAAGCCCTCTTTTCTGGCTGGGTGGTAAATATGGAAAACAAATGAGCTTCTTATTTAAAAGCTTCCTGCAAGAAATTTTACAATCTCCCTCACAATTAGCTCATTGTACTACAAATCTCGTGGCCTAAAAGTTCCTCCTTACATCTTACCCCCATTCATCTTGCTTTCTTTGAAAAGATGACTACTGGATATATCACCTTTCTACTACTCAAAACCACAAAGTCATCAACATACAGGGAGAGAAACTGTGGGTATGCGGAACTCTCAGTAACTAAGAATTTTCATTGTGCGATGCATGGATTATTGGTTACCTAAAACTTCTCTTTAAAGCTGGTAAAAAGAAGGATCAGATCCTGTGCAGAGAATGACACTTTTTAGCGGTTTTGTGGCTGACTGGTGAGTGAACACCAGATGGGGCCAGCAGTCCTGGGATGGCCCCGCGCAGACCCAGCTCCGGCACAGAGACTTGTAGCCGACCAGGGAGCTGACAGGTTAAGATGTTCCCCCGTCCTTTTCTCCCTGGTTTCTTAGAAAATCCCTTCCCATATGCAATGAGCTTGTCTCCCTGGCAAGGCGGAGATCTCTGTGGAGAACATCAACTCAGCAAAGAGGGATAAGGGAGAGGGGACTCCTGTACTTTTTTCTGAACCTCCCTGCCTCTATCCAAGAGACAAAGGACGCTGCTTGGAAAATCATTATATCTTTCCTCCTGGAAAAGGAATAATCCACGCTTGCCAGTCTTACACAGAACGGCAAACACACCAACGGCACCATCAAAGACATCTGCCGCACGTTCAGGGTTTCATGTCTCGGGAACTTTCAGGAGAGCCCAGTGTTCCTTTTTCACCAATATGATCGGTGAACTACGTTGTCCCCCCACTGCTGTATAGAAAACCTGTCCATTACTGAAGCCAAAGAACACTCTGGAAGAGTTCAACCCCACTCAAGCCTCAAGGGATAGCCATTTGCTTCTGAGTTTGAACTGTGTCTAAGCCTCGCTGTCCAGGAAACAAATCCAAGGGCCAGGCGTGTTGGGCACCTCCCTCCTCCCTCACCCCTGCAGAGCCTTCCAGATCGCCCGCCCGATGCAGCCCCATTCCTGAAGGGTCGGGGGAAAGGCGACCCTCAGAAGGCAGAGAACGTCCAAAGAAAAGCAGGAAGAAAAAAGCCAATGGAACGATGAATCATTGAATACCACATCAAAAACTAATGATGTACCATACCGTGGCTAACTGAGCATAATAATAATAACAATAAAAGAAAGTCCCAAAACAGCAGGAGCAGCACAGAGAGGAAAAAGGGGCTCATATGTATAAACGTGCAGACACTCCTGATGGACTTTTAGCTCAGGCTGGGGCTGACTCCTTGTCACTTAGGGCACAAGCCCGAACTGCTCCTAGTTAAGTGAACTTGCCTCTTTATTTTACCAAAAAAGTGAAGCCGGCACTTTACTTGGA